>NC_047044.1:71347988-72562143 GCF_011762595.2 Tursiops truncatus | reverse complement strand
TTGGCCACGAGGCATGTGGTATCTTAGCTCCTGACAGGGGATGAACCCACACCCCCTGCATTGGAAGGCAAAGTCTTAATCACTGGACTGCCAGGAAGTCCTAATAAAGACAAAAATGAAAACAAAAAATCTACATGTAGTGTGAATAACAGAATGCACAATCCAGAAAAAGAAGTAGAAAAGCCAGAAGGTAGTCAAGACTTATTCTCTAACATACCACAGAAAACAAATAAAAAACAATATAGGATAAATAATTAGTAGAAAATAAATTCAGAGTTCTTCATATATGCTTGGTAGGAAATACAGCAAAATATATCAGACATAGAGGAAAGTAATATTAATGTAATAGAATGTCAAAAAACATTCATTTGTGTTTGAACTTTTACAACAATCAAGTGGTCAAATGTTCCAGTAAAAATTTTACAATGTAAGCTTATACCCTGTGGTACTTGAATGGTATCAAAAGTAGATTATGCTGCTTCCTGACACTATAGATATAATCCTTCTAGAAAAGGAACATTAGCCTCTCAAACTCCTACATTACAAAGGGCTTAACAAAAGAGTTTGTTATATATGGGATACTGCTTAAAAATAATTTTTAAAATGAATAAATTCTAAAGATTTTTAAAATCTTAGAAATAGTATCTCAATAAATTTCCATGTATGTTGTAGTTCACACTACTTTTGATGTTTCATTTTTTGTTGTTATTTATCACTATATGAAACATGCCCTCATCCTTTAGCACAGCCTAAGGCTTTCTCTGGAAAAAAAAGTGTTACAAGCAGCTTCTTCACAAACAGGAAAATACTGCAAATTTGTGATTGATATTCTTAAAAAGGTATGTATTAGTTAGTGTGCTATATAGTACTAAAAATGTACCTTTAGGGCTTCCCTGATGGCGCAGTGGTTGAGAGTCCACCTGCCGATGCAGGGGACACGGGTTCGTGCCCAGGTCCAGGAAGATCCCACATGCCACGGAGCAGCTGGGCCCGTGAGCCATGGCCGCTGAGCCAGCACGTCCGGAGCCTGTGCTCCACAACGGGAGAGGCCACAGCAGTGAGAGGCCCGCGTACCGCAAAAAAATAAATAAATTTAAAAAAATAGTACCTTTATTACTAAATTAAGATGATTATTCTGTCAGTAATATTTATTGGGCCCAGAATTTTGAAGTTTTTGGTTAGCTATGATTCATAAAGATAATTTAAAAATATATGAGTTGTAAAAAAAAAATCATTTGATCTTTCCTAATTCTGAAACCATAATATTTGAGACATCTTTAAAGCATGATAAGGAAATAATTTATAACTAACTGTAAAAAGAATCATACACGACAATTACTTCTCTTAAACAGCCACATCACTAGTAATAAAAATACAATATATCCTACATTTAATAAGTATGTACTGAAGCTACTACTCTTAGCTTATTTATTGCTTTTATTATTTGATAAACATATCCATTACTATCACTTAAGATCATTTATCATTTTAATAGAGAAAAATGTGCCAGTCTACCCAATTTCTAAGGAACTAGAAATCATGAAGTGTGATATAAATACATTGATTATCATCAAAAACAGTAACAAGTTGTTCACCATCTAAATTATAATTTTTTCTTAATTTGTACAAATAATTTTATAATTTTTGCATTCTTCTTTTCCCGAGACTGAATAGCTTTTATTATCATTGTATCGTTACATGATGAAGCAAAAAAAAGGGGAGGTAGGTCAATGTAACTCATTTTTTCTCGTTTTAAAGGCAGGATTATTGTGATTTAATATACCTAAAGTAAATTTCATCCTTTAAAGATGTACATTTCTATGAACATGTAGATACTTTTCTCTTACTAATGTTTCAGATATATCACAAAAACGTAAAAGGCCCAAAAGACAGAACTACCTCAATTTCCTACCCTCAATCCCCACAGCACATGCTCTTATTTTTTCTTTATTACTTATTGAACAGGAGGGGACGTCTGTCTTCTTACCAAACACTTTCCTGTCTTCCCCTCCACTTCCACTCCCTGGCTCTGGATCCCATTGTACCTGACATCTCAACAAAGTTATGCCATTATTTTTTCTTTCTTTTCTTTGGTATTGCTACCTTTTCCTTCTCTACCATTTCCATTAGCATGTATACCGGCATACCTTGTTTTCTTGTGCTTCGCTTTATTGCCCTTTGCAGATATTGCATGTTTTACAAATTGAAGGTTTGTGGCAAGCCTCCATCAAGCAAGTCTATTGGCACCATTTTTCAACAGTATTTGCTCACTTTGAGCCTCTGCATCATAGTTTGGTAATTCTTGCATATTTCAAAATGTTTTATTATTTGTTATGGTGATCTGCGAATAGTGATCTTTGACGTTACTATTATAATTGTTTTGAGGTGCCACAAACCACACCTATATGACAGCAAATTTAATCAATAAATGTGTGTGTTTTGACTGTTCCACCGATGGGCCATTCTCCATCTCTCCCTCTCCTTGGGCCTCCCTATTCTTGAGACACAGCAATACTGAAATTAGGTCAGTAAATAGCCCTTCAATGACCTCTAGGTTTTCAAGTGAAAGGAAGAGTTACATGTCTCTTACTTTAAATCAAACTCTAGAAATGATGCAGCTGGGTGAGGAAGGCACGTTAAAAGCAGATAGACTGAAAACTAGGCCTCTTGTGCTGCCAGTTAATCAACTTGTGAATGCAAAGGGAAGGTTCTTGGAAGAAACTACAAATGCTACTCCAGTGAACACAAGAAAGCAAAGCAGCCTTATTGTTGATATGGAAAAAGTTTTAGTGGTCTCCATCAAAAAATCAAACCAGTCACAACATTCCCTTAAGCTAAAGACTAATCCAGAGGAAGGCCCTAAATCTCTTCAGAGGAAGGCCCTAAATCTCTTCAATTCCATGAAGGTTGAGAGAGGTGAGGAAGCTGCAGAAGGAAAGTTTGAAGCTAGCAGAGACTGGTTCATGAGGCTTAAGGAAATAAGTTGTCTCCATTAATGTTAAGTGCATGCAAGATGAAGCAGCAAGTGCTGATTTAGAAGCTGCAGCAAGTTATCAAGAAGATCTAGCTGAGGTCCTTAATGAAGGTGGCTACCCTAAACAACAGATTTTCAATGTAGACAAAACAACCTTATACTGGAAGAAGATGCCATCTAGGACTTTCATAGCTAAAGAGGAGAAGTCAATGCCTGGTTTCAAAGAACAGGCTGACTATCTAGCTAGGGTCTAAGGCAGCTGGTGACTTGAAGTTGAAGCCAATAATTTACCATTCTGAAAATCCTAGGGTCCTTAAGAATTATGCTCAATCTACTCTGCCTGTGCTCTATAAATAGAACACCAAAGCTTGGATGACAGCACATCTGTTTATAGCATGGTTTGCTGAATATTTTAAGCCCACCTTTGAAGCCTATTGCTCAGAAAAAGATTCTTTTCAAAATACTACTGTTCATTGACAATGCATCTGGTCACCGAAGAGCTCTGATGGAGATATACAATGAGATTCGTGTTGTTTTCATGCCTGCTAACACAACATGTATTCTGTAGCCAATGGATTAAAGAGAAGTTTTGACTTTCAAGTCTTATTTAAGAAATACGCTTCATAAAGCTATAGCTGACATAGATAGTGATTCCTTTTATGGACCTGGGCAAAATAAATTGAAAACCTTCTGGAAAAAATTCACCACATTCTAGATGCCATTAAGAACATTTGTGATTTATGAGAAAAGGTCAAAATATCAACATTGGTTTGAAAGAAGTTGATCCCAACCCTAATGGGTGACTTTGAAAGTAGCAGGAGAACTGGAATTAGAAGTGGAGCCTGAAGATGTGACTGAATTGCTGTAATCTCAGGATAAATCTTTAACAGATAAGGAGTTGCTTCTTATGGATGAGCAATGATAGTGTTTTCTTGAGGTGGAATCTCCTCCTGGTAAAGATGCTCTGAAGATTGTTCAAATGACAACAAAGGATTTAGAATATTAGATAAATTTAGTTGATAAAGCAGTGGCAGGGTTTGAGAGGATTGACTCCAATTTTGAAAGAAGTCTACTGTCGGTAAAATGCTGTCAAACAGCATTGCATGTTATCGAGAAATTGTTCATGAAAGGAAGAGTCAGTTGATATGGGAAACTTCATTGGTGTCTTATTTTAAGGAATGCCACAGCCATCCCAACCTTCAACAACCACCACCCTGGTCAGTTGGTAGCCATCAACATCAAGGCAAGACCCTCCACTAGCAAAAAGATTACTTTGTTTACTTGTTGAAGGCTCAGATTATGTTTAGCATTTCTTAGCAATAAAGTATTTTTCAATTAAGGTATGTACATTGTCTTTTTAGACATAATGCTACTGCAATTTAACAGATTATAGTGTAAAAATAACTTTTATATGAACTGGGAAATTTTTTAAAATTTGGGACTCACTTTATTGTGGTATTTTCTTTATTGCAGTGGTCTGAAACCAAACCACAATACCTCCGAGGTATGCCTGTACGTGTTCCATTCTCTTTGATCTAAAGACAAGCAATCACAAACTCTAAACCGCAGAACCACATATACATCTTTAGCTCAAATCTAACTTGCTGAAAGCATTGTTTCCATTTAGGGTTCTGACTGCCGGCTGCCTAACCTCCCATTTAGTAGTTCCACCCTCCTCTCCATTTTCCCCCGTCTCTCCAATTAAGATATCTACATCCCTTCCTTCAAATAATTGCTCCCTCTTTCAATCCTTTCTTCCCTTGACTTATATAGCACTAGAGCCTCTCACTTCTCCTACAAATATTTTGTCTGAATTTTCTATCTGATAGATTTCTTCTCCATGATCTTATTTTGTAAATTGAGATTCTCATCTCACCAAAAATAGTTCAATGTTGACAGAATGCCCAGATATTATGTACAGCATCTGGCAGAGTATAGATGAGAAATATTTGTTGAAAGAGTAAAAGAAAAAATAAGGAAGGCAGGCAGGCAGACAGGTGAAGGAGAGGAAGAATTAATGAAGCTAATTTCCTAATTTTCCCATCAGAAGATAAAGTTTATTTCCTTTTAAGTAAAAGTAAGTCTCTTTTTCTATTAATTACTGTGACTGAATGTGCATATTGTCATTGCATTGAACCAAGCACTAGTTAGGACACAAGATTTTGTTTCCTAACATTGACAAATGGAAAATTTTAACTATTAGTGGCATATTTACTAAAGTCAGACATACAGAGTTCACAAATTGTATATTTTCACAAGGAAGGACACCCATCTAGCTATCAGTAGATGGAGAAATTGGTCATAACTAGCATACCAGATTCTTCTCATATGAACCCTCCTGTGAACTAAACCTCATTCTCTTTAAAATAATTACTCCTACCAACAAAAAATCCTTTAAATTTATATAAGTGTACTCATGCCTTATGTGTTCTTTTTTCTCTAGCTTCTTTGGCCAACATTTAATTGGCTATGGTGGCGAGATAGATCTATATTACTGTGTTTTGATAATTTGGCTTATGAATTGGCAGTTACCTAAGTGAAAAAGTGGTGCAGAGTATCAGACTCACAATGATGCATTTCCTTCTTTTAGGACTTAGTCCATCAAATCTACTCTAGCTTTGTGTCTCTCTGATGCCCACAAATAATATTCTTTTAATTTAACGAACTTACCTATTTTTTTTCCAGCAGTTGAATTAATCTGTTACAAGCTATTCCAGTATTGTAAAAAGCAGAAAATACCTACATCCATTCTTACCTCCACAATTTTGCTATGTATCTTCCTCCCTGAAATGTTTCTTATGCAAGTCTTCAAATGCTTTCTGAAGTGACATCATTCAGTATGAGTAAAGGAAAGGCTGGTGTCAGATTTAATATAAAAGATATTCTTAGAAATAATACAGTGATGTATTCTTGCCCTTTGAGAAAGAAAAGCACAGCTCATACCAAAGAGGATTCAAACTTGCAGTAGGTTTAAGTCTAGAAAACAAAATATATCAGAGGCAGCTTGCCCAGTGAAATGTTGTGAGTTTTATCATTGTCATAAATATTTCTAAGAAACACTGAAGGATTTGAACCAAAAAGGATAAGCTCTCTATTTATAATAGTAATATGATAAAGTTAAAGAGGATATTGTATTGAAACCTGGCTTTGCTCCAGTCATTAGAAAAAGAAGCTGCAGACAGAAATACAGAATGACTGAGAGAACCCCCACGAATATTATTGTTTTCTTTTTACTTTTATTGAGCATGCCACTCACTCTTATAAGGATATTACTTGTATTAACACCTTTGCATGCATTAACCTTCTACAGTAGCTGTCCCCATTTTGCAGATAGAAAAAAATGGCACAGAGACAGACAAAGTCAGAGCTGGGGTTAAAACCAATCTCAGGGATTGTAACAGCTCTGACATACTAAAGCTGGCATTGCATTGAGACAAAACTCAACCAGTAAACTGACCCTTTGAGAGAAGATCTAACAAATGAAGTAATGAAACTAGAAAAGTAATGACCCAGTGGGGCCATAACACCAACATACACACACCTCCAGTAATATCAATCCTAAGGGAGAATTCAGGAAGCATGAAGATTATCTACCTTGTCATCAAGTGGAAAAGGGGTTCCACTTATTTGCTGAATTTAATGAATATCTTTATTTACTAGCTCTTCAGTGCCAAGTTTTAGACTACTAAATTCAGTTGAAACATTTCAAAGGCTAGAAGGAAATAAAATAACATTTCTTAGTTTATGTTGCATTAAACTCCCTTCCCCAACAGTTATCAACCTGCAAGTCAAGTTCAAAGTAATTCTTTCTCAAAATGTCTCCCCTCCTTGCATTGGCCTCCATGGAACTCGCTCTATAAAAATCTATGTCTACACATTTTTTTGTTTCCATTTTAATGTTAATTCCAATCTTATAAAATAATATTCAAATAAATAAAAGGTATGGCTGGTAACTTTCAGGCACATACCAACTATGAGATTTTAAAAATGATTGGCATTTATATGCCTGTAAAAAGAAAAGGAAGAAAAATTAGAGTTAGCAATTACAGTTCCTTTCACTCTCAGATTTTAGATAACTACTCCTCTACAACTCCCCTCATTTCTATAAATTTCCATGTTTTTCATCTTCTTGGGAATTCACCCAGACCATTTATATATTGTTATTACTATAAATATATATAAATGTATATAAATATTAATAAAGAGTAACTTAATGAACTCATATATAAATAATGTTAATTAAAATACATAATAGGCTTCTATTAATTTATAAACTTTATATGAATAATATATTGTTGATATCCTTCTGGAACATGGGGTTTTTTTCGGTATTTTAATGTCAAGATGTGTATGTTTTATTTTTTTAAAGGAATCTCATTATCTTTATTTTTTAAATTTTTATTTATATTGGAGTATCATTGATTAACAATGTGGTGTTAGTTTCAGGTGTACAGCAAAGTGACTCAGTTATACATATACATGTATAAGTACTTATTCAAATTCCTTTCCCATTTAGGTTATTACGGAATATTGAGCAGAGTTCCCTGTGCTATACAGTAGGTCCTTGTTAGTTATGTATTTTAAATACAGCAGTGTGTACGTGTCAATCTCAAACTCCCTATCTATCCCTCCCCCCACCCCTCCCTCCCCAGTAACCAAAAGTTCATGCTCTAAGTCTGTCAGTCTGTTTGTTTTGTAAATAAGTTCATTTGTATCATTATTTTAAGATTCCACATATAAGTGATATCATATTATATTTGACTTTGTCTGACTTACTTCATTTAGTATGATAATCTACAGGTCCATCTATATTGCTGCAAATGGCATTATTTCATTCTTTTTTTATGGCTGGGTAATATACCATTGTATATATGTACCACTTCATCTATATCCATTCCTCTTTTGGTGGACATTTAGGTTGCTTCCATGTCTTGGATATTGTGGACAGTGCTGCCATGAACATTGGGTGCATGTATAATTTCAAACCATGTTTTTCTCCAGACATATGCCCAGGAGTGGGATTGCTGGATCATATGGTAGCTCCATTTTTAGTTTCTTAAGGAACCTCCATACTGTTCTCCATAGTGGCTGTACCAATTTACATTCCCACCAACAGTGTAGAAGGTTCCCTTTTCTTCACACCCTCTCCAGCATTTATTTATTTATTTATTTTTTTAACATCTTTATTGGGGTATAATTGCTTTACAATGGTGTGTTAGTTTCTGCTTTATAACAAAGTGAATCAGTCATACATAAACATATGTTCCCATATGTCTTCCGTCTTGTGTCTCCCTCCCTCCCACCCTCCCTATCCCACCCCTCCAGGCTGTCACAAAGCACCGAGCCAATATCCCTGTGCCATGCGGCTGCTTCCCACTAGCTATCTACCTTACTACGTTTGTTAGTGTGTATATGCCCATGACTCTCTCTCGCCCTGTCACAGCTCACCCTTCCCCCTCCCCATAACCTCAAGTCCGTTCTCTAGGAGGTCTGCGTCTTTATTCCTGCTTTACCCCTAGGTTCTTCATGACTTTTTTTTTTCTTAAATTCCATATTTATGTGTTAGCATACGGTATTTGTCTTTTTCTTTCTGACTTACTTCACTCTGTATGACAGACTCTAGGTCTATCCACCTCATTACAAATAGCTCAATTTCGTTTCTTTTTATGGCTGAGTAATATTCCATTGTATATATGTGCCACATCTTCTTTATCCATTCATCTGATGATGGGCACTTAGGTTGTTTCCATCTCTGGGCTATTGTAAATAGAGCTGCAATGAACATTTTGGTACATGACTCTTTTTGAATTTTGGTTTTCTCAGGGTATATGCCCAGTAGTGGGATTGCTGGGTCATATGGTAGTTCTATTTGTAGTTTTTTAAGGAACCTCCATACTGTTCTCCATAGTGGCTGAACCAATTCACATTCCCACCAGCAGTGCAAGAGTGTTCCCTTTTCTCCACACCCTCTCTAGCATTTATTGTTTGCAGATTTTTTGATGATGGCCTTTCTGACTGGTGTGAGGTGATATCTCACTGTAGTTTGCTTTGCCTTTTTCTAATACTTAGCAATGTTGAGCAAATTTCATGTGACTCTTGTCCATCTGCATGTCTTCTTTGCAGAAATGTCAATTTAGGTCTTATGCCCATTTTTTGATTGGGTTGTTTACTTTTTGATATTGAGCCACACGAGCTGCTTGTAAATTCTGGAGATTAATCCCTTGTTGGTCACATTGTTTGCAAATATTTTCTCCCATTCTATGGGTTGTCTGTTCATTTTGTTTATGGTTTCCATTGATGTGCAAAAGCTTTTGAGTCTAATTAGGCCCCATTTTTTAATTTTTGTTTTTATTTCCATTACTCTAGGAGATAAGGAAAAATATTACTGAAATTTATGTCACAAAGCATTCTGCCTATGTTTTCCCCTAAGAGTTATATAGTATCTGGTCCTACATTTAGGTCTTTTATCCATGTTGAGTTTTTTTTTTATTTACATGAAGCTGTCCAGTTTTCCCAGCACCATTTATTGAAGAGACTGTCTTTTCTCCATTGTATAGTCTTGCCTCTTTGTCATAGATTAGGTGACCATAGGTGTGTGGGTTTATCTCTGGACTTTCTATCCTGTTCCATTGATCTATATTTCTGTTTTTGTGCCACTACCATACTGTTTTCATGACTGTGGCTTTGTAGTATAGTTAGAAATCAGGGAGCCTGATTGCTCCAACTCTGTTTGTCTTTCTCAAGATTGCTTGGGTTATTCAGGACCTTTTGTGTCTCCATACAGATTTTAAGACTTTTTTGTTCTAGCTCTGTGAAAAGTGCCATTGGTAATTTGATAGGGATTATATTGAATCTGCAGATTGCCTTGGGTAATATAGTCATTTTGATAATATTCTTCCAATCCAAGAACATGGAATATCTTTCCATCCGTTTGTGTTACCTTTGATTTCTTTCATCAGTGTCTTATAGTTTTTGGACTACAGGTCTTTTGTCTTCTTAGGTAGGTTTATTCCTAGGTATTTTATTCTTTTTGAGGTGATGGTAAATGGGATTGTTTCTTTAATTTCTCTTTTCAATCTTTCATTGTTAGTATGTAGAAATGCAACAGACTTCTGGGTATCCTGCAACTTTACTGAGTCATTGATAAGCTCTAGTAGTTTTCTGGTAGCATCTTTACAATTTTCTATGTATAGTATCATGTCATCTGCAAACAGTGATAGTTTTACTTCTTCTGTTATAATTTGGGTCCATTTATTTGCTTTTTCTTTTCTGATTGCTGTGGCTAGGACTTCCAAAACTATGTTGCATAAAAGTGGCAAGAGTGGACATCCTTGTCTTGTTCCTGATCTTAGAGGAAATGATACACACTTGCCTATGTATTTATATGTGTATGTACATGCACATATTTACATATAGGTGTGTATGTGTGTGTATACATTGTATATATGTATGTGTATGTATCCTACATATGATATGTGTATGTATATATATGACGAATTTATAGATGGCAGTACATATATATTTTTATTCTACATGCTTTTATATGTAGGTGTATACGTGTGTCTATATGTACGTGTATGTATTGCATATATTATGTGTATGTATGTATACTGTATATATACACACCTAAATATCTTTGTATGTGTGTATATATGTATGATATAGACGTACCTAGGTGTGTATATTGCATATCTTATACGTATGTGTACATACTGTATATATATACAAACTATGCATTTCATATGTGTGTATGTATAGTGTATATGTATGTGTCTATTGTATATATTATGTGTATATGTGTGTAGACATACTGTATATATACAAACTATGCATTTTATGTATATATATATGTATTTGCGTATTGCATATACTATATGTGTATATGTCTGTATGCGTACTGCATATATACACAGCTGTATATTTTTGTATGCGTGTACATATGTACGTGTGTGTGTATATACACACACACCCTATGGATTCTGTTTGTCTGGAGAACCCTCACTGATACGGACACTTATGACAATTGAGCACCTGCTCTTTGCCAGCCAGGGAGCCAAACGCTTGTCCTTTCTGTGTCTCCCTTAAGTGTCGCAAGTCCCAGGAGGGAAGGTGATGCCTCTCCTACCAGTTGAGGTGCCTCAGGGTCAGAGAGGTGCACAGGGCGGGGGGCTGGAACCTGGTGGAGCCCAGGTGGAATTCTAGCAGCAGTACAACCTAGCAGTCCCACTTCCCCGGGTGCCTCTCACAAAGACGCTGAGGGAGAGACGGGGTCTGAAGGAGGGGATGAGGAAGCTTCCGTGGGTCTGCAAGCCCAGACCAAGGCTGACTCGTCAAGGGTGTTAGAGGTCAGGACTCTGGTTACCCTGGGGATGGGGTTACACAGAGCCATTACCATTCTGAAAAAGTATCCATTCTGCTCTTGTTTGTATGTTTACCCCCCCTCCCCCAAATCTTTTAAAAACAGATTCTCTTGGTTGCTGGGAGCACACAAGGGGAAGTTGTGTGTGAGGGGGTGTGATCCAGGGGACAGGGAGGATAAGCCCCCCACTCATAAGGCCAGGAGTGGCTCAGCTTTGTGAGCTAAGGATGGCCCGCGAGGTCCCAGAGAGAAGGGTCCCTGCTCCGTCCCTGCTCCGTGCACCCCATTCCCAGCCTGAGAAGTCCAGAGCCCACCCCCCCTCCCACACACACACCAGGGAGGAGAGCCAGTCACCCTGGATCCCAGGCTCCAGCTCCAAGGCTCCCGGCACTAGGAGCTATTTTCAGCTTTCATGCCCTAGGACAAGGCCAGAGCTAGTGTCTCCGGAAACTCTCTGTCTCTCGCCCGCCCGCCATCCTTCCCTCCCTCCCCCGCCTCTTCCCCTCCCGCTCCAGCTGTCCTGCCCTCCACCCTGCATTTCTACACAGGATGGCTCACAGACAGCTGCTCCCCGTGCCCACCCGCCACCATTCGATGGATGTCAAAGCAAGCCCTGGGGACTTCCCTGGAGGTCCAGCGATTAAGACTCTGAGCTTCCACTGCAAGGGGTGCGGGTTCGATCCCTGGTCAGGGAAATAAGATCCCACATGCCGCCCGGCACGGCCAAAGAAATAAATGAATAAAAAATAAAGTTATAGTGATGAAACAGCCCTAGTGGTGCAAGGATGGGACGTATAGCTCTATGGTAGAGAATAAAGGTCCAGAAACAGATAGATGAGAACTTGATATGACAGAAAGTGGGGAAATTAAGGAGTTTTCAATAAATGGCATTAGGACAATTGCATATCCATGTGGGAAAAAGTAAATTAGAAAAAAAAAAAGCAAGCCCTGGTCAGGTGTGACCTTGGGCCCAGGGCCATTGGCACACGTTGTCGTGTGGGATGTTCTTCCTTAGGCTCCTCTCTCCCTCCCTCCTGTGTCACTGTCACTTCCTCCAGAACCTTCCTGGACTCCCCTACACACGCCCGGGGTGTGCCCTCACCCACCCACCCTGGATCACCGGAATTCCAATCCCGGCCCACCCTTCCCCGCCAGGTAAAGAACTGGGCCTGGTCAATAAGACCGTAGAGGTCCTTGGCCATTGCTATTGCAGTTGGAATTGTTACTGTGTTTACACAGGGTGACCAACACCCGCCCCCAGTTTGCCCAGGACCGCTCAGGTTTGAGCGCTGGAACTGTGGGGAAACCCTCATTTCCGGGGAACCCCAGAAGGCTGGTCAGCCTATTTAGGATGGATCTTTCACTTGAGATCCCAACCCCCGAGAGCCAGAAAGGGAATCTCCCCCCTCCTTCCATGGTAACCTTCATTCATTCATCCACTCATCCCTTTATTCAACTCCTTTATTCAGCAAGTATTTATGAAGCATCTACTACATAACAGACACTCTTCTAGGTGCTGGGGACAGTAAACTGAGAAGGTGTGATTTGTTACATGAGGATGATGTCTCGGAGACCACTGCAGGGCATGGGAGGTGGGAGAGGGAAGGGGCAGTTCTAAATGCAGGCTCTGACGGGACTGGGGCAGACCTTGCCCTAAGCCAGGCTGGTTGCTTCAACACAGCTGTCCTCACCCAGGGCCATCCTGCTTCCGCCTCACCCAGTTCTTCGGTGATGTCTGGGGAAAATCTGTGGTTGTCACAACTGGGGGGGAGGGGCCCCTGGAATCAAATGGGTGGGGACAGGGATGCTGCTGAACCCCACACAGTGCCCAGGAGGGGCCCCCAGCAGAGAATGACCCGCCCCGAATAACCCCAGTGCCATGGGGGAGACCCTGCACTAATATTATTCAGACCCGCTGGTGCCCCTAGATTCCTGCACAGGCTGGGACTCTAACCGGGTCACCTCTGTTTCCCGAGGTGACCTAGAGTGGGGCAGCCAGGAGGGCTGAGTATCAGGGATGAAATGACAAATCTCTGTGCCCACTCTCCCCGCCGCACCCCAGGGTCGATGGCCTCTATCTCCTCCCTGTGCAGGTAGCTTTTCCCTGAGCCATTTCTTCTTGTCAAGGTCCCTGTCGCAGGTTGTGTTCCCCGAAGATGACGTTGAGAGCAAGGATTGGAGTGCAGGTGGTTGATGTGAGACGTGCAGAGAACAGATACAGCTGCCATAGGGTCCCGCAATTCCACTCCTGGGCATAGATCTGGAGAAAACTCTAATTCAAAAATATACATACACCCCTGGGATTTCCCTGGTGGTCTAGTGGTTAAGACTCTGTGCTTCTGGTGCAGGGAGCATGGGTTCCATCTCTGGCCAGGGAACTAAGATCCCACATGCTGTGTGACAAAAAAATAAAGAGAGAAGGAAAGAAAAAGAAAGAAAGAAAGAAGAAAGAAAGAAAAGATACATGCACCCCAATGTTCATTGCATCACTATTTATAATAAGCAAGATGTGGAAGCTACCTAAATGTCCACTGATGGATGAATGGATAAAGAAGATGTGGTACGTATATACAATGGAATATCTTCAGCCATAAAAAGAATGAAATAATGCTATTTGCAGCAACGTCGTGGATGGACCTAGAGATTATCATACTAAGTGAAGTAAGTCAGAAGAGAAAGACACATATATGATCTCTCTTATATGTGAAATCTAAAATACGACACAAATGAACTTGTCTACGAAACAAAAACAGACTCACAGACATAGAGAACAGACTTGTGGTTGCCAAGGGGGAGAAAGAGGGAGGAAGGGTTGGATTGGGAGTTTGGGGTTAGCAGACACAAACTATTAAATATAGGATGGATAAGCTACAAGGTCCTACTGTCTAGCACAGGGAACTATATTCAATATCCTGTGATAAGCCATAATGGAAAAGAAAAAGAGTTTTATTTATAGGTTCCATCCCTAACTGAGCTGGCCCATCCCCTCCCATGGTTCTAAGTGCAGCCCGAGGCTGCAGACTTCCCACCGTGGTCTTCAGCTCCAGAGCAAGCCACCTGCAAACCAGCCGCATCTTCCCAGGGGCTGGCAACTCTCCTTTGCTACTGATTCCAAGACACATCCAGATAGCACAAATGTGACCATGAAAACAAACTCAGGCATGTTCAAATCAGGGAAATAACATTCTTATCTCTGTTTAGTAGTTGCTTAATTTTAGAATAGCTTAGAGTTACAAAGAAGTTGCAAAGATCTGTACAGAGTGTACAGAGTGCTGTGGACCCCCGACCCAGTAACCCTATTTCCAACACGTTAGTACGACATGCTTATCCAACTAAGGAACCGAGATGGATAGGTTATTATTAACTAAAGTCCACACTTTACTAGAATTTCCCTAGCTTTCCCCTAACATCCTTTTTCTGTCCCAGTCTCCTCTGGGCTGTGACATTTCTCAGACATCCCTGGGTTTTGATACCTTGAAAGTTTTGAGGAGGACTGGTCAGGTATTTTGTCCCTCAATTTGTTTGTCTGTTGGTTTTCTGATGTTTTTCTTATGGTTGGGCTGGAGTTATGGGGTTTGGGGCGGAAGATCCAGACACAGATAAAAATGTCATTCTCCTCAGGTCACATCATCAAGGATACACACCATCAAGGATACACACATCAAGGATACACACCATCAACGGGACTTGTGACAAACAATTTTACCCTTGATCACCTGACCAGTATCGTCTTTTTTTTTTTTTTTTTTTTGCTGCGTTGGGTCTTCATTGCTGCACACGGGCTTTCTCTAGTTGCGGCGAGCAGGGGCTCCTCTTTGTTGCGGGCACGTGCTTCTCATTACAGTGGCTTCTTTTGTTTCGGAGCATGGGCTCTAGCTGTGCGGGCTTCTGTAGTTGTGGCATGGGGGCTCAGTAGTTGTGGCTCCCAGGATCTAGAGCGCAGGCTCAATAGTTGTGGCCCACGGGCTTAGTTGATCTGCGGCACATGGGATCTTCCTGGACCAAGGCTCGGACCTGTGTCCCCTGCATCGGCAGGTGGATCCTTTTTTTTTTCTTCCTTTTGGAACCAAAACTTTAATCTCAAGGAGTCTCACAAAACATATTACAAATGACAGCATGAAAAAAAAAATTGCACAGTAACTCAAAGTTCAGCTCTACAATATACTCTTCATCTGGCAAGACATCGGTATCTTGATAATCTCAACTTCCAAAAAACACTACAAAGAGCTATGTATTCATGTACAGCAATCACAGAGGGGACTTATGACCTAACTCAAAGGGAAACTAACTTCCTTGAAACTTCTTAGATTCTAAACTCACTGGACAACCTCTTGTCCAGTGTGAAGACTAGTGGAATTCTTAACCCTCTAATCTAGGGTAAGTGTGCGGCTTTCATTTCTACCTGCTGGCTTGTGTTCACAGCACCTTTTAAAGACTGTTTGCTTAACTACAGCTGCATACCATATCCCAGCTACAGAAAGTCTTTTCAATGTTTGCCAGTGTTGTTTCCATAATAATAAACATCACACTTTAGGTGGGCAGGAGTTAGAGTTTTATTATCAGTCTAGGCAAGACCAAAAATTCAAAGCAAATTCAATTTTGCTTAAGAGAACATTGTAAAGAAACAATTCTTCATATTACATGCCTCATATGACCCATTTCAAACCATAGAGAATGACACCTTTATGTGTCACTGTCCCAAGAGACAAACAAATGTGAACAGCTAAAACATTTAAAAAGTGCATCAAGCTTCGGAAGTCTCAAACGAAACTTGAATTTTCTGTACATACTCCTGTCAAATGAAGTTATTTCCTGTGCACCACTCCTCTTGCAAAGTGGTCTGCTATTTCCTTTCATTTGACCTGGATCGGCTAGGAGACCTAGAGAAAGATCGGGACGGCTTGCGATTTCTCTCCTGGGACAGTGATCTCTCTCTTCTCCTATATCTACTAAAGGGACCTGCTCCGGCTGCGAGAGAAGCTTCTCCGTCTTGGAGATGTGTGGTGAGGGGGAGGATTCCTCCTCCGATAATCATCTCGAGGGCGACGACCCCAAGAAGGAGGCGGCCATGATTTCGACTTCTCCTTTCCCCATTCGACAGGTTCACTCTACTTGGCAGCCACAGAGTGTTCTCCCGTCTAGTTCTCAGACAGCATCCGCTGCATCTCGGGGATCTTCATTTTCAACAAGAGCGAAGCCGGGAGGGTTTTTAGCAACCCACACACTTCGGAGTGGTCCATAATATCCTAAAGCTCGTTCGAATTCAGTCTTGTTACCACTGTTTCCAAGATTCCTTACATAAACGTTACAGTCCAACGGACAGGAATCCCGATGCAAGACCCTCCTGGCTCCTGGGTTTCATGGGCCACAGGGTGATCCCGGGCCTCTAGAATCTCGCAGCTGAATCGACTCGCACAAGCTGTCCTGTGGGGATGCTTTTCCCCCTGTGTGTCCAGCCCGGGGCCCTGCTGTCTAGGCCCGACCTCCAGGGTGACAGGGTGAACCCCAGGTCCCTGGAGCAAACACTCAGAGCCCTGGTGACCAGACTCAGGGGGCTGGGGCGGCAGCTGGACATGTGTGGCCACCCTGGTGGTGTTTGGCCCCATCTGCAGTTCCAGTTCCAGCTGAGAAAGAGCCTCGCTGTGTTATTTTCTCCTGGTTGTGTAAGGATCCCCGGTGTCATTTGACAGAAATGTAGATGGTGTGTTCTTTCTCTCTTTTCTCCCTGCTTCCTCTCGTCCCTCGCCCCCTCCCTCTCCCCCCTCCCCGTCCCTCTCCCCGTCCCTCTCCCAACTCCCTCTCCACCTCCGTCTCCCCCTCGCTCTCCCACATCCCTCTCCCTCTCCCCACCCCCTCCCTCTACCTCCTCCCTCTCCCCCGTCTCTCTCCTGCCTCCCCCCTCCCTCTTCCCGCCTCCCCCGTCCCTCTTCCCTGTCCCTCTCTCCCTTCCTCTCTCCCTGTCCCTGTTTCCCTGTTCCGCACGCCCTCCCTCTACCTCTTTCCCTCTCCCTGTCCCTCCACCTCCTTCCCTCTCTGGAGAGGGAAGGAGGTGGAGGGACAGGGAGAGAGAGCAGGAGGCGGGGGAGAGGGAGAGAGAGGGGGGAGGGGGGAGAGGGAGAGAGGGATAGAGGGAGGGAGCGAAAGACGTCTCTCCCTCCCTCCCTCCCTCCTTCTCTCCCTCCCTCCCTCTCTCCCTCTCTCCCTCTCTCCCTCCCTCTCCCTCTCCCTCCCTCCTTCTCCTCCCTCTCCCTCTCCCTCCAACTCTCCCGCTCCCTCCGTCTCTCCATCTCCCTCACTCCCTCCCAGAGAGGGAGAGATGGAGAGGCAGAGACAAGGGAGAGGGAGAGAGGGAGAGGGAGAGATGGAGGGAGAGGGAGGGAGAGGAAGAGAGGGAGAGAGATATGGAGAGGAGAGGGGGGGGGGAGAGGGAGAGGGAAAGAGGTCTCTTCCTCCCTCCCTCTCCCTCTGTCCTCCTTCTCTCCCTCTCCCTCCCTCTCTCCCTGTCCCTGTTTCCCTGTTCTGCTCTCCCTCTCCCTCTTTCCCTCTCCCTCTCCCTCCACCTCCTTCCCTCTCCAGAGACGGAAGGAGGTGGAGGGAGAGGGAGAGGGAAAGAGGGAGAGGGAGAGCAGGAGAGGGAGGGGGGAGAGGAAGGGAGAGAGGGGAAAGGGAGAGAGGGATAGAGGGAGGGAGCGAAGACGTCTCTCTCTCTCTCCCTCCCTCTCTCCTTCTCCTCCCTCTCCCTCTTCCACCAACTCTCCCTCTCCCTCCATGTCTCCATCTCCCTCACTCCTTCCCACATAGGGAGAGATGGAGGGAGAGGCAGAGATAAGGGAGAGGGAGAGAGGGAGAGGGAGAGATGGAGGGAGAGGGAGAGAGGAAGAGAGAGAGGGACAGAGGGAGGGAGAGAGAGAGAGAGGGAGAGCGGGAGAGGGAAAATGGTCTCTTCTTCCCTCCCTCCTCTCCCTCTCTCCTCCGACTCTCCCTCTCACCCTCCCTCCGTCTCCCCTTCTCCTTCCCTCGCCCTTTCCCTTCCTCTCTCCCTCTTCCTCCCTCTGTCACTCCCTCTCCCTCCATCTCTCCCTCGCCCTCACTCCCTCTCAGAGAGGGAGAGATGGAGGGAGAGGCAGAGACAAGGGAGAGGGACAGAGGGAGAGGGAGACCGGAACAGGGAAACAGGGACAGGGAGAGAGAGAGGGAGAGGGAGAAAGGGAGAGAAGGAGGAGAGAGGGAGAGGGAGGGAGGAAGAGACCTCTTTCTCCCTCCCTCTCTCCCTCTCCCTCCCTCTCCCTCCTTCTCCCTCTCCCTCCATCTCTCCCTCTCCCTCTCTCCCCATCTCTCCCTCTCCCTCTCTCCCTCTGCCTTATCTCTGCCTCTCTGGGAGGGAGTGAGGGAGATGGAGAGACGGAGGGAGAAGGAGAGTTGGAGCGAGAGGGAGGGGGAGGAGAAGGAGGGAGGGAGAGGGAGAGAGGGAGGGAGAGAGGGAGGGAGGGAGAGACATCTTTCACTCCCTCCCTCTATCACTCTCTCCCTCTCCCCCTTCTCTCTCCCTCTCCCCCCTCCCTCTCCATCTCTCTCTCCCTCTCCCCCTCCCTCTCCATCTCTCTCTCCCTCTCCCTCCACCTCCTTCCCTCTCCAGAGAGGGAAGGAGGTGGAGGGAGAGGGAGAGGGAAAGAGGTAGAGCCAGAGCGTGCGGAACAGGGAAACAGGGACGGGGAGAGAGGAAGGGAGAGGGGGAGAGGGGGAGAGGGAGAGGGAAAGGGGGAGAGAGAGAGAGGGACAGGGAAAGAGAGACAGGGAGAGAAGGAGGGAGAGAGGCAGGGGGAGCGATGGAGGGAGAGGGAGAGGGAGAGGCAGCGAGGTAGAGGGAGAGAGGGAGAAAGGGAGAGAGAGAGGGAGAGCGGTAGAAGTGCTGAGGAGGGGGGCTCCCTCCCCCTCCCACTCCCATCCTCTCCCTACTGCTTTCTCTTTTTTCTGCTTCAACAAACACCAGGCGCCTTTTAGATCAGCCCTGAAGTCAACGTTGATGCTTGGACAGCCTGACCTCCCTGCTGGGAGAGAAGTCCCAGCCCAGGACCACCGCTGGGAGATGAAGTCTGCGGGGCCCTGGGCGCAGGCTGCACAGGCACCTCCTCTGATGCCCAATCTCTCCTCGTTTACGAGGCAGCCGACACTCCCCTCCCTGACTCCCCAAGATTTGGGGCCTTTTTAATATGTGTCGATAATGCCATGAGCTACTATTTAACTCTTCCACGAGGACCCATCTCCCAAAATGCAGTGGTTTTCAGCCTTGGCTGCACTAGAGAACCCCCAGGGAAGGGAGAGACGTCTCTCCCTCCCTCTCTCTTTCTCTCCCTCTGTACTTCTGTCTACCTCTCTCCCTCTCCCTCTCCCTCTCCCTCTGGGGTGATGCCCGATGAGCTCAGAATCGCAGATGGCCCCCCCCATCCCCTCTCTGTGGCTTGCATGGGGGATGCACCTTCTCACTGTGGCCCGGGCATGGCCCTGACATTCAGACATCGGGTCCTGCATGGACACTTGTGTTTGTTCCATAGCGCATGTGGCTGCAGTCTGTGCTTCTGTAGATGGGGGCTGTGCGTGAGCCCTTCATCTTCCCCGCAGACACCACTGGTGCTCGCTCGGCCTCGCGGGTGATGCGGGGGGCATGGGGGACAGTCTTGTGTCCCCACCTTCTTGGGCTACAGACAGGCCACGCTGGTCCTGTGGTGACTGGGGGCTCCCAGGAGAACCCCACTGCAGACCGGAGAGGTGGCCCCAGAGAAGGTGGCGTATGCCTGGGGCCGGGCCTCATCAGTGAGCCACGGGCCACCTGCAGCAACAGGTGTCTCACTGTCCAGGGGCTGGGTGTTCGGGTGCCGTGGGGTTGAGCTACTGTCTGCACGGCAGCCGTGTTTGTCTTGTTGAGCCCGGGGAGGCCCCTTGGTGGCTCCTGGAAAGACTGGCCGCATTTCTTCGTGCCCTTGGCCTTAGAGCCCATCACGTTCATGCAGTTTCCGGTTCCAAAAGGACCTGTGTTAATAAAGACCACGTGTTAGGACAGCACCAAAGTGTCTAGAAATCCGGGCCAGGAGGAGGAGGGAGGGGGATTGGCTGTGCCCGCCAGTGGCCTGGGAGCCCTGCCCGCCTGCAGAGACCTGGCCCGGGGCCCGCGGGGAGGACATGGCCCTCGGTCCCCAGCGCCTTCCGTCTCTGGGTTCCAGGAGAACTGCGTGATCCTCAGGGAGCTGGTGAGGCTGCAGGCCCTGAAGTCCCGCCTGCTGGGGTTCCGCATGCAAGCCGACTCCGTGCTGGAGATGAACATGGACAAGACCAGCCAGGAGGTGGCCACTGTCCTAGGTAACACCGCCTCCCCCTGAGTCCCAGTGGGGACGGGGTCAGGCGGACCTTGACCGGACGTGGTGCTGCCTGAGACCCCACTGTGTCAGCCCTTGGGGGTCACCTTCCCAGACCCTTCATTCTGCCTCGAGGGGCGCAGGGTCAGGGGTGGCTGGGGGGCCGCCCCAGGGACGTAGCCGAGCCTCTCCCCTCCGCCCGCAGGTGAGCTGGCCCAGAAGCTGAAGCCCCTCGGGGAGCAGGAGCGGCCGTGATCCTGGAGCTAAAGAAGGCCGAGTGCCAGAGGCGGGGCCTGCACTTTGACGGCCCCATCAACGCCTGGGACCTGCGCTACTACATGAACCAGGGGGAGGAGACGCGCTACCACGTGAACCAGTACCTGCTCAATGAGTCTTTCCCCATGCAGGCGCTCACACACGGGCTGCTGGGCATCTCCCAGGAGCTGCTGGGGCTGACCTTCGACCTGGAGGAGGGCACCAGCATGTGTCACGAAGACGTGAGGCTCTAAACGGTCTGGGACGCGGCCTCGGGCAAGGTCATCCATCGGCAAGTTCTACCTGACCTCTATCCTCGGTGCGTGCGTGGGGGAACCTGTCGGCCGTGGGCCGGGGCTCCTCTGTGGAAGCGGGGCTCCATCCACGTCCCTCCACAGGGTGGGGAAGTCCGGGCACGCGGCCTGCTTCGGCCTGCAGCCGGGCTGCCTACAGCACGATGGGAGCTGCCAGATCGCCATCGTGGCCATGGTGGCCAACTTCACCAAGCCTACGCCCAACCTGCCCTCCCTGCTGCAGCATGATGAGCGGGAGACCAACTTCCATGACGTCGGGCACGCGATGCACCAGCTCCGCTCCCAGGCGCAGGGCTGCAGGCAGGGGGCGGGGAGGGCCCGGGCGTGCGTGGTCCTCAGGCAGGCCCTCGCCATGGGATTCTTTCACTGACATCACCCCGCACGTGGTGACGCCCTCGGTGTCAGCTTCCATCATCAAACCCCAGGCACTGGGCGCGTAAATAACGGAAATGGATGTCCTCGAGGCTCTAGAGGCTGGAAGACCCAGATCAAGGAGTCAGGGCTGGTCCCTGCATGTTAAATACATGTACTCAAGAGTTGCCTTGAAAAAAGACAAAAGAAAAGAAAGGAACGTTGCCTGCAAGTCTGCTGACAGCCGGTGATGAGAACCAGAGGGAAGGCTCTGGGGCCGGGGGCGCAGTGCCCTGTGAGCTCGGGGGCTGCTGCCAGTCTCCGTGGAGGCTCAGCAAGTCCCAGTGACTTCCCCACGTGGGGGGCGCCAGCTGAGCGTCTGGGCCCAGGACCCACTGCTCGTTCAGTCTTCCTGTGGTCAGCCCTTCAGCCTGAGAGCGATGCTCTCACAGGCTGCACCGGGGTGTGTGGGGACAGTTTACTGAGCTGTACAGACGTCACTACTGCTTTGGACCATTTCCGTCACCCCGAAAATGTCCCTCACGCCCTTAGCTATCACTCCGTCCCCTCGCCAGCCCCTGGCAACCAGGAACCCACTCGCTGACTCTGTGGATCTACCTGCTCTGGACGTTTCTCCTCAGTGGGGTCACGCCCTGTGTGTCCTTCTGTGTATGACTTCTCTCGCTGAGCATCGTGTTCTCAGGGTGTATCGATGTGGCAGCGAGCGTCAGGGCTTCACCGCATTGCGTGGCTGAGGGACGTAAAGAAGACAAGAGAAAAGAAAAGAACGTTGCATGCAAGTCTGGTGACAGCCGGTGATGAGAACCAGAGGGAAGGCTCTGGGGCCGGGGGCGCCGTGCCCTGTGAGGCCCTGGCGCTGCTGCCAGTCTTGGTGGGGCACGGGCAGCACCGTCCCTCAGGAGCTGCTGGACAAGCTCGTCAAGTCCCGGGAGGCCAACCCAGATGCGGCCAGACCGAGGGAAGGGAAGGGGGCTTCCGGTCTGCCCGGCTGGAAAGCGCGGCCTGGACACGGTGCCAGCCCCCCGTCTCCTTCCTCCCGCCCCCCAGGCCTCTTCAACCTGTGCCAGATCGTCCTGGCCAAGGTGGTTCAGGCCCTGCACACGCAGACGCCCGCGGACCCGGCCCAGGAGAATGCCCGCTTCTGCCAGGAGATCCTGGGGTTCCCAGCCATGCCAGGTAGCCAAGCGCGCACCGGGCTCACCTCAGCGGTCGGTTGGCGGCTACTGCCCAGATCAAGAGGATCGTCTGGCGGTGTGTGAATGGGGACCGACTGACGGGCTCCGGCCGAGGCCCGCTGACCTCTGGCCTCTTCCTGCCACGGTTCCTTGGCTGGTCCCTCCAGCTGTGGCCCGCGGAGTCCGAGGGTGGGGTGGGAGGCTCTGCACATGCTTTCTAGAGAGCCTGGAAGAGGCAGGAGAGGGCTTCATACCCCGAACAGAAGGCATCGACGAGGTCTGCCCATGCGTGTCGGTGCGGACACGCGGTTCACTCCCTCGTGAGCGCTTTAACCAGCGATCTCTCCGTGGTGGAGGGCGAGCCCTGACTCATCTCTCGCAGCCTCGGCAGCTAGCTGACCTTGTAAGAGGCTTAGGAGTGAACCCTCGTGAGCTTCAGCAGAAAGTCGGCAAAGATTTATTTGTGTCCCTCCACTGAACTGCCAGCGAGGTCCCCGTTTTCTACAAGTGTTGGGCCAATACTCTCTCTAGTGGCAGGGGACTCAGACAAGGCTGCTTTGGGGCCCCCACCCCCGCTCTGGGGCAGGGGCACTGAGCGGCCAGGGAGCCGGGCAGGAGCCCCTCCGCGTGTGTCCCAGTGACCCACCTGCCTGCGACTTTCGGCCGCCTGGCAGGAAGCTACAACGCCCAGTCCTATGGCCAGTCATTCCTGCAAGAAACACTGGAACCAGTTTCTGCCAACCCGCCAAAAAAAAAACGACTTCAAAGGCAACGTGGTGTCACAGGAAGGGCTTGTTTCTGTGTTTCTTTGTTTTTAGTTCATTAGGCCTCACTTAAAATTCTGATTCCACAATGCACTTGCTTTGGGATCTTGAACAATACTCATAACCTCTGCAAGTTTCAGTATAGTAAGTTTATGTGATTACCTTCATCTGTAATATCCCTGTGTTGCAATCTTAATTAATTCAGATTAATTCATCTTAATCTTAATCTCAAGTTCAGATCAAAGACTAGTTCCTCTGTGACTTCTCCTCTGAACTGATTCAAAAGCCTCCTCTCCCGTCCTCATTTGGCTTCTCTTCTCTTCTGGAATCTCATAAGAACTTCTATGACCTCTCTGGTTTTTTGTTGTTGCTGTTGTCTGTTTGTTTGGTTTTTAATTGAAATATAGTTGATTTACAATGTCGTGTCCGTTTCAGGTGTACAGCACAGTGATTCCGTTTTCAGATTCTTTTCCCTTATAAGTTATTACAAAATATTGAGTACAGTTCCCTGTGCCATAGAGGAGATCCTTGTTGTAGCAATTCTATGCCTTCTTTGAATGACCGTAGCACTTGTTGTCTGTATCATTTTTATGTCTGTTGTGGCTTTGTGACTGAAAATGAAAATTTTCTATTTGTTCATGTCCTGGCCCTTCCTTAAAAATGTGTTCATTTACCTATTTCATATTTATTGACTACATCTTAGACACCATGTTAGCTGCTTGTTCTAGATGTTAGTAAACCATAGACCTTCCTGCTCAAAGGGTCACAGTATTTGTGGGAAAACAAAAAAACGAACAACTTACGTCTCAAATAGCTTTGTACTTCCCAAAGAGAGCACACCTCGTAGGTACAATAAATATATGTATTATACATAAATGTATAAATAGTTAATGGCATTAAAAACTTGAGATAACTGCTCTTCTATTCTGAGGAAATGATGATAATATTTCACCAGGAGCTCAACACCACTCTGAGAATGAGGGCTTAACCCCCGACCTGGCTCACTGCATCGCTTTCTTATATGAAAATAGACAAGTCTGTACATGCTCTCTACAAAAAGGCTTATCTGGCATGAATTTCAGATAGCAAGAAGAAAAATTCAAGAGGTTCAGAGAAGCATCCAGAAGCTCAGGTGATTGTCTGGCACTAATACAACTTGCTTGACAGGAAAATAGAGTGTAAATCTCACAAAATTAGATGATCTTCTAAGAATTTCAAAACCGCCTGCTATTAATTAGAAATCCTAGAAGAACCGCTTCTTTTAAAGCATACTGATAATATGCTTTACAGCTTAATATTCAGAAGCCTATGTTTTGGCTAAGTGAGCTTCAGGAATGAAGGAAACTTGTGGTTCAGTTCCATCTACTCTGGAACCTCTGGTCAAAACACCTACTTCTGTGCTCAGCCATCTTATCATCTGTAAAATGGAGGCAACTCTAAGAAAACATAGTTACAGAGATGTTGCACAGCTTCCTGTGTCACTGTCTTCATTTGTTTCAGAAAACCAATAACGTCTAAGCTACTACTGCGAAGAGTGCAGTGTTACTTGGGGTCATCTAGTGCAGCTCTGTCAAAGTAAAGAAAAGGAAAGGGGCCTAGAATAACTACAATTTTCCCAAGAGGACACTATTATTTGATGGCAAATCTGAGTCAAGAACCCTGATCTCTTTGATGCCATTCCATTGTTCTTTCGTTGGGTTCTCAACAACCCAGAGAAAGAAAGAGAAATAAAACTCCTATGTGCTGTGTCACTGGTACAGGACGTGGCAAGATTGGAATTGGAGAACTACATATTAACAGGTATTTGGGAAATTCTTCAAACTAATTAAGATATATACCAGGTACATAAAAAACAGTTATGTTTTCCCAAGATGATTCTGTGGAATGAACAGAACTGGTAACTGAAGGTGCCTGTGTGCTGCAGTTCCAAACAGGATGGGTAAATGCTTGTTTTCTGGCACCTTTAAGACTCCACCCCAATATACACATTAAAATAAAATTAACATTTCAACTGGGTCATATTTAATTCTGCATGCTCTTGTAAGTCAGCAAAATAGTCCATATATCATTTAAGTTGTCACTCACTTTCTTTTCCTTTTTTTGCAGTACACGGGCCTCTCACTGCTGTGGCCTCTCCCGTTGTGGAGCACAGGCTCTGGACGCGCAGGCTCAGCGGCCATGGTTCACGGGCCTAGCCGCTCCGCGGCATGTGGGATCTTCCCGGACCGGGGCACAAACCTGTGTCCCCTGCATCGGCAGGCGGACTCTCAACCACTGAGCCACCAGGGAAGCCCGTCACTCACTTTTTAACTTGAGTTTTAATTTCTAAAAGTCTTTCCAAACACAAAACAGGTGGGAAAATGGTATATGGGAAGCTGCAGAGATGAAATAAGCTTACTTCATTCGGCATAAAGATGAATACCCAAACAACTTCTGCATAGCTGGAAGTATCCAAATCTACTATCTTCGTTTTGTAGTCAAGGCTTCCGGAAAAATATGCTAACGGATGCCTAATTACCCAAATGCCCCATATCTGTTTCAGTAAGTATCATTATATATTATGGAAATTTTTCTCAGTGACAGAGAAAGACATCCTGGCCGAGCATCCCCCTGTCCATGACAGAGATGATGGGTCTCAAGCTACCTTGAAGGCGTTGGAGCCCACTTTATCCATTACTAATATTAATGGAGGACAAAACTTCATATTCTGTTTGCTCTGTGTTTGTTAAGTCACTTCTTCCCTTCATTAAAATGGATGACACATAATTGAGTCTGTAGTGTGTGTATCACTGGAAACTGAACACATTTTTGTTGGTTTTATTAATGTCATAGGTTTCTAGGGGGGGTCTACTAAATAACTAAGTCTAGTTTCACAGTTACAAATAAATTATGATGTAATTTTGAATAAATTAAGCTCATCATAAAGGAAGGATACTGATAGTTGCTACTACCCCTTCCTTGAGGGGCTCTTGTAAAGCACTAAATAAAGTAACAGAGGTTTATATGCATGCATATATTTTCAATGATATTTGAACACACTTGAAAAGAACTCTACAGAATGCATTATAAAACCTCGATGCTGTGTGTCCCTAGTTCCCAGCTCTCTCGTTAAAACTATTTAAATGAACAAAATGTTATCTATTAGGATAGCTATCAGAGTACTCCAAATACTACTTCTTGCAGTACCCTGTCCCAACAATTTGCCTTCCTCTTCCCATTAGTCCTTAATTCAGAAACCCCAGAGATTTGTCCATTAATTTATGAACATATTTCTTCATTCAGCCAAGAAAATTGATGGATCCCTTACCAAATTTCAGGCACCCTTCTTCAGTATGTTTTCTAGGCATGTTCAGGAAACACAGCAGTGATTAACACAGATGAATATAGCCTCTCTCGAGCTGAGGGGAGAGACAAAAGTAAAGAAGCAAATATAAAATCATAAGTGTAAATACGTAAATAAAAATTGAATAAATGGGTAGAATAACTAGTATATCAGGTAAGTGCTGGAGAAAAACAGCAAGCAGGGAAGGGAGATGGAGATTGTTAGCTGGTAGGAGGAGGCTGCGATCTGAAACTAAGTGATCACTGAGGGCTTTCTGGGGAAGATAAAATTTACGAGGGAACCTAAGGTTGTGAGAGGGAGCAAGGTGCATATCTGGGAAGTGAATAGTACAAGCAGAGGGAACAGTCAGATGGAAAGGCGATGAGGCAAGAGTGGGCTTGGAGTATCCAAGGAGCAGAAAGGATGTCAGTGTGTGGAAAACAGAGGGAGCAAAGTGGAGAGGAGAAGAAAACAGTCAGAGAGGAAACAGAGGCCCACATTTCTAGGGCTGTGGAGGCACTTTGAGGACTTTGCTTTTCCTGTGAAGAAGCCATTGAAGAGACTTGAGTGACATGATCTGACTTATGTTTTAACAGGATCTCTCTGGATGCCATGTTGATCAGAGACTGCAGGAGAATAAGAACAAGCCCCAGAAGACCAATAGTTGATTCAAATGTCAAGAAACATTTATGCCTTCACCCTTAAACTTCACAAATGATGCCATTTCCATTGAGCTATTGAAAAATATAATCTGGCTTTCAAAACAATAAACCAGAAGGCATTTTCTCACATAAGCAAGGTCACAAACAACTGTCAGCTAAAGTTGAGATAGCAACAAATCAAATAATAACAAAAAACATTTTTTATAGATTTTAAAACCTTACAAAGCATTTTCTTGTCCATTATCTAAGTTAATCCTCAAATCAACGCCATGAGATAGTTATTATTTTCCCATTAGAAGTGACCGCCTATTAAATCCTTAGTGATTGCTCAAGAAAAGCTGAAATCTTGAGTGTACATCTATTAATGCCAAGGTTGGGTTTTTTACCCATGGGAACATTGGATGCTAAAATCCACAGGGATTTTCAGCTCAAGATGGCAGACTAGGAAATATATTTACTTTCTGGTCCTCCTGAAACCATGTTTAAATAAAACTGCAGAAATACCAAAATTAATCAACCAATAAAAGCCAAGACATTGTGGAAGTCATCAACCACAGAAAGATTTCAACACATTTCGAGAAGGCAAACAATGAAATGGAGGGGCCATGAATAAAATAATGAAGAAAAGACTACCCTAAGTAGGGTCTGCACAAAGCCAGTCAGCTTTTGCTGAGCCCTGGTTATAGTAAAGGACAGAGGAAAGAAGAGGGGCTGAAAACAAGGAGACAAAAGTCATTTTAGGAAAAAACGTTCACTTAATGAGCTCCAGGGAACACTCAGCCTGCTGCCATACTCACTCATGTATTACAGTGGATTGTTGGTAAGCAAGACAAGAAAACAGGGAACCAACAAACAAAAATCAAGACACTGTTTCTTACTGAACTCTTCTCAAATGAGATCAAGAAATTAGGGTTCAATGCCATAGTTGTAAATCATTTCTGCTCCTGGAGAGGTTAGAAAGGGCTTATAATAGTTACCCTTTTTTTTTCAGACAGAATTTAGGTCTGAGCAAAAGCTTTTGTGTCCTCCAACCTCAAAGTTTATTGGGGATGGAAGTCCAAATTTGCTTTGACATACCATAAAAAGAATCTCATGAGCAGAGGGTCAAACTACTTTTGGGATACATGAATTATGCCCAGTGTGATTTTAAATAAACAAAAATATATCAATTTTTACTGATCTATATGATTCTGGGTTCTGAAACTTCTACATGTTACATGCCTGATATATAACACACAATGTCAGTCCCAGAAGAGAGAAAACACTCCAATGAAGCAAGCCAAAGAAACAAGATTTGAACAAGGTAAAGTGATGTGTAGACCAAGACCAGGATTTTTCAATTCTTTCCTGTCATGCTGTAGCTTCCAGCTCCTGAATAACAACACATGTTTCCCTTGTCCTAGACACACAAGAGTATGTCTCCTCTATGGGGCGTAAGAAGCTCTAGAGTTACATATGTGTAGTAAAGAGTGGACCCAGCCAGCATACTCACAATGACCAAATTGTGTTGATCGTTACTTTATTTTAAACCAATACATCACTCCATGCTGAAGTTGCAATAAATGATATATTTGCTTTCTAGACATGAATGAGATGCCTTACTGGATATACTCCAGGAAGGCCAGAGAAACTGGCTTCTAATCCATACAGAATAATTCATTGATGAATTCCTTTCAGGATAGCCCCTGATTTATCTAGAATATAAGCTTTACATACCTGGATCCTTCAAACTAGACCAAAGGGAAAAATCTAGGCTGCAAGCCTCAATTAGAAATGTGGGATGGTGCTATGCTGACAACTGGTGGTCCCTGACCTATCTTCTGAGATTAGAACCCAGTGTGGTGGATGACCAATTCACGCGTTGAACAAAAGAACACCTCCTACAGGGCAGTGTATGTGTTCATTACAGGTATGGCACTTAGGGCTAAGTATCATAAGGACTTCAAGAAAAAAAAGAAAAAGTAACACATGAAGCATATATGATAAGGAGGCACCAGAGTCCAGAGCACGAGCTCTGGAATCACACAGGCTTGCTTCGAATCCCGGCTAAGCCACTACCATCTGTATACCCTGAAGAACAGTCGAAGGTTTAAATGTTCTTTTACCAAATTTCGAAAAACAAGTGAAGAAAAAGAACCTACCTGCCAGGAAGGGACATCGTGGGGTGCAGCATCCAGTCGGGTCAGGGCTCTGCATCCCCTGCTCAGAAACCTTCACCGCCTGGCTCATGGTGATGCTGGCAGCTCAGCAGCCCTGGAGAAGGCGCTCCTGTCTCCAGGGCTCGCGGACAAGCTGGGGAGGTCCACGGAGGAGGCGGGCCACAGCCTGGCACGTTCTGGGTGCCTCCTGCACTCAGCTCTGGGCAGGCTCTGGCCTCTGGGCCCCGTTGTGGGGAAGGGCTGGCCGATACATACCCAGGGCTGAGGGGCTTGCAGAGCTGGTGCCCAGGCAGGGTGAGCTCTGGAGGAGGCGGCTTCCACAGTCCCCAACAGTCTCTGCATGGTGGCCCATCCGGTGCCAAACACCTGCCACCCACAGCGACAAGTCCCAGCCGCTAGAAAGTCCAGAAGGGGCCGGGCTCTTTGCCCTCGAGCCGGGTTTCTCCAGGGGCTGGGCTTGCGTGGGGCCCCCAGCCCACCCCCTGACCCGCCCGCCCTTGCTCTGTGACACGTACAATGCAATGTCAACACCCAGGCTGAGCCGGCCAGTGTTCAGTGCCTGCTAGACCTTGAGAAGAGTTAGCAGCTAGGGAGAAGCTCTCCCACTGTCACTCGCTTTTCTCAGATCAGGCAGGCAGCCCATCTCACCCCAAAGCTATGGACACCACACCTCCTTCCCAGGCTACCGTTTTCCGTTCTGCCCCTGTTTTCCCTTTCCATTCTGCCCCTCTTTTCCCCAGCACCCCATTTACGGCTTCGGGTGTCATCGGTGCTGCAGCAGGCAGCACCTCTGACCCCGAAGCTATGGACACCACACCTCCTCCCTAGGCTATCTTTTTCCGTTCTTCCCCTGTTTTCCCTTTCCATTCTGCTCCTGTTTGTCCCAGCCCCCCTCATTTACGGCTTAGGCCGGCATCGGTGCTTCAGCAGGCAGCAGCTCTGACACCAAACCTATGGACACCACACCTGCTTCCCAGGGCTGTCATTTTCCAGTCTGCCCCGTCTCCAAGTAGAACCACTACCTATTTCACACGGCTCTTCCTAGTTCTGGGAACACAACACTCACTGGTAGCAATGCCTCAGCCCATGCCTCGACTCATTTACCTGCAATGCTGGCCAACAGATAGACCAACACTTCAAAGTTATGACAGAAAGTTGAGTAAGTTATACGCTTGGAATTGCATTTATTATTATTAACAAGCACAACTGTAGTGCTTAGACTGTAACAAGTAATATTCTAAGTGCTTAGCAAATATTAACTCACTTAATCCTCATAATGGCAACCCTATAGGTAGGTAATGTTCATAATATTCACCTTTTTTGGGGGAAACTGAGGCCCAGAGGGGTTGAATAGCTTGTCTAATGTCACACAGTAAGTAGGGAGCAGAAACCCAGGATGAAAATCAGACCATCGAGACTTTCATCACTTTGCTGTGTCACCTTAATAGATGTTGTGGTTAGGGAAGGGACTAAACTGACAAGACTGTGAACTAGAAAGGGAGAAATTAGAAAATGACTTATCCTAGAAACTAGAGAGGATTTCATCTCAGAAATTTCTGGTGATGAGACCCGGAAGAACAAGAACATGGTTGGAATACTCACTTGGGTAGTATCTGAATCCATTGAGAAATGGTTTTGTTTTGTTTGTTTGTTTTTTAACTTAGAAAGGTCAGTTGGATGAAGATTAATGAAAAAAAAGTATAAAGGAAAAGAGGAAGGTGCCTGAAGTGAGACATAACCTCTTCCCTGTAAGTACTAGGGTTGGGCGTCCTGTGGGAAAGGATGGAGCTCTCTCTACAGGTTTGTCACCAGGATGAACAAGGAGGAACATGGCAACCATTGTACTGGTTTTGATGATTCCTCAAAAACCAAGGCTTTAGTTTCCAAGAACTACCCATGGTAGCATACCTACCGTGTGTCAGACATGCCACCAAGTGTGTTTCCAGTCACACATTTTAATTGGAGAAATAGTTCCTATGAGGTATGCATTAGTTCCCTATGGCTGCTGTAACAAATTACTACCAATGAGCTTGCGTAAAACAAAACACACTCATTCTCTTATGGTTCTGGAAGACAGAGGTCCAAAACCAGTTTCCCTGGGCTGGAACCAGGAGTTGACAAGGCCGTCCATCCACCTTCTAGAGGCTCTAAGGGAGAATCTGTTTCCTTGACAGCATTCCTTGACTTCTGGCCACATCAATCCAACCCCAACTTCATCATCACATTCTCTTTGGAGTAAAAACTCCCTCTGCCTCTCTCTTACGAGAACACCAGTGGTTACATCTGGGTCCATCCAGGTAGTCCAGAGGAATCTCCCCATCTCAAAACCCTTACTTTCATCCCATTAGCAAAGTCCCTTCTGCCATTTAAGGTGACATTCACAGGTTCTGGGGATTAGAAGGTGGGGGCAATGGTACTATTCAGTCTTCTACAAGGTAGATACTATTATCTTTCTCAGATGTAGGAAATGAAGTTTAGGGAAGTAATTTGTCTCAGGTCTACAATTTCCAGAGTAGAGATTTAAATTCTGCCAGTGAGACTTTAGGACACACTCTAAACAACTTTAACCTGTGTCCTTAATTACTGCATAATCCTTGGTTAAGAGTCACACTTAGGTATCAAGACCCAACTGAATATAACACAAGTACTGTCTCCTCTTTCACTATGTTTGCCTGGTGTATTTATGAATCTTGCCCAGAGCAGAAGAGTTCAGAAAATTGTTATGCACCTTTACTAGGAGAAAGCAGTTACTGTTTGATGTGCACAGAGTAACTGGAGGCTATTTAAAATAAAATAAAATAAAATAAAATATGCCACCAAATCGTCAAGTGTCACAACAGAGGTAACCCCGTGGGAGTCTTGAGGAGACTAAAATTATCTCCAATTGTGCAGGTGAGAAAAGTTTCACTAAAGGCAGGTGTAGTTCAGCCAAGCACTATGGCACAGAAGTAGGAATTTGGATATGTACGAATGGGAAAAAAGACATTTTAGGCATGGGAAACAGTTTAATGCTGAATGGATGAGAAATATACATTAGACCTTTCTAAATCAACTGGCTTATTAACTCAGTAAATCAAATTTGGTCAGTCAAACTAGCTTTAGCTGATTACTTATCCAGGGCATAGCTGTTGAGAGTAATTTTTGTCATAGAACAGTAAATAAAATTGTTGAACTATAGCTTTAGGCTTGCTAAGTGAAACAGATTGCTCTAGCTGATGTTCAAGTGACTTACTTGGTACTATTCACGAAATTGGGGGTTAACAACTGCTTAAGACAACATAGAGAATTGATCTTAAATAGTACTTGAAGTAGTTACTGTGTAAAGTATCTGTTCAGTAGCTCATGGTAAATGGATGTTTATAATCCCCACTGGACAACCAACTGTTTTTTTGCAAATGGTAATGTGAATTGCTGTTGCATAAACTATAGTAATGACCACCTATCTAATTTGTGGTCCAAACCAGAAATCTTCTAACAATACTGGTCTCCTAATAAAAGTAAGCACGAAGCTAACACACACTGGGTGTCTCCCGTGTGCCTGTGCATGCATCTATATCTCACTGAACCCCCATAACAGCCCCCAAGAGAGGGACTCTGAGTGTCCCCATGCTGCTGGTGGAGAAACAGGCACAGGAAGGTTCAATAGTCTATCTACCTAAAATAACACAGAGGGTGGGAGAGCCTGTTTTTAAACCATCTGCCTCCAATTCCAGGTGCCAGGAGCCAGATTCAGCCTACAGGCCTCTTCTGCTCATCTGGAGGTGAAACCATGTGTAAGGATTAGTCAAATCCTGTCTTCACTCCTCAAGGTAGCTTGAACACTTGCACGTCCTCCAAATAGCATGTAGCATAAGCAATAAGATGTTTGCCCCGGGTATTGTCCAGGAACTTGGAATCAGCTGTGTCTAATTAGGCTGAGCTGGTTAAGACTGGAGAGGACCACCGATCTTCCACCTGGGCCAGTGCCTTTTGACCTCCTGCCATCAGAGGGCTGAAAACTACAGCCTGAGAATGTGCTGAGCCCCGTAGCCTACTTACGCCAGCTCAGAACAATGATGAGCACACATTTTTCCAATCACCTTTCCTCATGCTCCCCATGCCTCATACTGCCCTGCTTCTTTATTCTTTATCCCCTAGATACCCCAAGCCCCTTGCCTTTGGGGAGGCGGATTTGAGACCTATTGTCACGTCACTTCCTCACTTGGCTGCCTTGTGAATAAACCTCCTCTTTGCTGCAAACCTCAGCATGTCAGTGTTTTGGCTTGCTGCGCCTCAGACAAAATGGTAGGGAGCAGTGGTAAAGGTCCCTTGCCTGTGAGGGAAGCTGGTTACTAGTAGTCACATTGCGGATGTTTTCTCCTCCTGGGGGGCAGACGTCCTGCTCTTCCAGAAAGAAGGGAGAAAGGCAGGAGCTGGACCCTTGCTCTCAGGGTCACCGTCGCCTAGGAGCTCGTTAGAAGCACAGAATCCAGGCCCCACCCAGAACTACTGAATTACAGCCTGCATTTAACAAGATCCACAAAAGAGGCATACCCATATTAAAGTTGGAGAGGCACCAAGCTGGAGTCCACGTAGCTCATCCTTAGGGTCATCCTCTTCTCCGCAGCTAATGAAAACGAGGCAAAGATTCATCCCGAGCCTACTCTGCCTCAGTCACTTGGGTATCACATGAGGTCTTTTAATCCTCCCGAGAGCCTGCAAATGAGACTGAGGGTCAGAGTGGTCAAGCACCCAAGGTTCCATAAAAGAACATGAACAAGGCTCACTGGAGCCCAGACCTCCAAAGAAGAAGGCCCCTGAGCACAGCATGGCACCACAGCAGCCCAAACGGTGGGCCTGGAGGGTAGGCCAGGGTTCCCATGCAGAGTTTACACCATTCGACAGATGCCCAGAGCAGACCACAAGGCAATATGAGAAGTAAGTTCTGATTGTGGAATCTGTGAATTTTGAGGTTTAAAGAAAAAAAATCTGTTTTGGGGGGGCTGGTTAAAACAGTTCTACCAAGGAGTAAAGAGAGGGCATCTCAAGGCTCCTTCTGGACTTAGAATTTAATGCCTATTTATTGAGAAACGCTCCGTGCATTTGCTCAGTCCTATGTCAAGATGAAGTTCTCTGTGCCCTAGAATTTTAGGTTCTAAAAAGGCCACACAAATGGGTGAGACCTAAAAAATGCCAGAACAATGCAACGGCCTTAATCAGACTGTCTTTGCTTTGCTTTGTTTTGCTTATAAGTCACTGACTTTAAACTGAATATGGTGTCATGTCTTTATTTTTCTTGAAGTATATATTTTTTAAAGATCATATAAAGATATTCTTCCATGGTAAGACTTTTACATTGTATTTTGCTTCAAATGGAGTGTGGTACATTGACCCTCCATCAGATGATTGCTTATAACTCAGATTTCTTATAACTCACCTTGCTTTATTAAGAATACCGCTAGAGGCTTCTATGCCCCTAGTAATAAAAATGCATTTTCAGGCCCATTCAAACCAATGACAATCCAAGTTTACAGAGCACAAGATAATGAAAATTCTCTCGGAGTAGTGCTTCCGGCCAATCGGACATGCTAAGGCATAACCTTGCAGTGCTTCCTCTAAGCGATAGGGTGCCAGAAAAAAAATTCGTAGTCCGAGGTTGCCCAGATGTACCGTACGGACGAACCTGAATTTTCTATCCGTGAGATTGTGAAGAAGGAAAAATAAATCTCTGTCCGTTTTGTTGTGGCACCTCGAACTGCAAAAGTTATGGCTGTAGTGTATGGATAACATTGTAATATGCAGAAGTCTACAAATTCTGATACCTCTGTGGAAACACTGAATCCCACCCGCCAAGGCACTGGAGCTGTGCAAATGAGAATCAAAAATGCCAACAGCCATCACAGCAGGCTGAGCCAAAGTAAATCCATGATCCTCACCGATGTTGGGAAGGTCACTGAACCTGTATCCCGGCACAGAAGGAATCATTCACAGCATGTCTTGAAAGATGTCATTCCTCCACTGGAACAACTGATGGTTGAAAAAGAAGGTTATCTTCAAAAAGCTAAAATTACAGATGGAGGAAAGAAACTAAGGAAAAACTGGTCTACTTCCTGGATTGTTCTTTCTAGTTGAAAAATTGAATTTTACAAAGAATCCAAGCAGCAGGCTCTGTCTAATATGAAAACTGGGCACAAACCAGAAAGTGTGGATTTGTGTGGGGCATATATTGAATGGGCCAAAGAAAAATCAAGCAGAAAGAATGTCTTTCAGGATAATCTGAATTATCTGTGATTTTAAGTAATCGTAATGGAATCTCAAGGATGGCATTTTTTTCTATGCTTCTACTACCTGTCATTTCAATTCTGATCTTCTGGGAAATGCAAGAAACTCCAGATTTTTTTGATATGGAGATTTACTAACATCTTCCAAATAAGGCAATGGGAAAAAGTAAATCAAATCAGAGGATATACTGTTCCATACAAATTGCTTCCTGACTATGATGTTTACATGGATAGTGTTTTTAATTGTAACTTCTCCTAAAATTGGAACACCTAAAACATCATTTCTTAAAACGTAGCTTCAGGTAGTAAAACTATCAAAACTTTGCTTGTAAGAGAAATTTGGGTACTGGAAGGAATGAACTAAGTCTCAACATATTCTGAACAACACATGCAAATATAAAGTGTCAGAGGACTCTGAGGACCTGTTGAGTTATTTAGACTTTTCAGCATGTCCAGTATGCCTTTTATAAGGGGAAATCGAAAGAAGGGAGTGAGGAGCTTCAACTACCATGGCTTTGTGCTTTGATTTGCTTGATACTGCCTGAAGTTGTTCAGAAGAAACTTGAGGATTGCCTTTGTATTTGCTCATCCAGTCAACACTTTGGAAAGCTAACCCATGAAAATATTCATTCTGAACTCCTCAGAAATTTAGATCGATTTGAGTGAGAGGATAAAGGAACTGCTGAAAGCATCAACTATTGTCGAAACAAGATCAATTCATCAAAGTCTATTTAAGAGGTATGGAAGTCCACCACCCTCTCCAAGAAGTCTTCATTTCCTGTCTTCTCTTCAGTAGCAGTAATTCTGACCAGTTCCTTAGGATGAATGCATGTGTGTGGCATATATTAATTTCTCTTCATTCTTAAAGATGGAAATGATACAATCATCTGGCTTGTAATTTTCCAAAATGTTTTAGTTTGTTAGGTTGAAATGAGGTGATGATCACTTTGAGGATGAAAATATCTGCTGAGGCCAGTTGGTGCATTCTACTTTTTAAAACATTTCTGCTTACCTAAAGAACTAGATTTTTATATAAATCTCTTGATGAATAATAAATATTATTTTATTGGTCTGATGAAAAAAAAAATTCTCTCGACCGGCATCTTTTACTACTTTTAATCTGTTAACAGACCCTAAGTGTCTCAGATGAAAGGTACTGTAGCAGGAATTGCCATCGTTAACAGCATTCCATACAGGGAACTCTTGATTGTTCCAATTTCTCAAATATTTGGACATTTTGACTGCCTCTATAACATCTCTAGGGTGTGTGAAAGATAAAAAAGAGGCCTGTACAATTTATTTCTCAAAATATACACAGAAATATTTTGCACATACAAACAGGGAAACCTTATAAATAATGTATGGGGAGCAACGTAATGTCGATAACAGAACTACTCATTTCGAAAGACAATACTGTCACCAAGTGTCCCCTTACCAAAACTGACTGGGAATTTTTAGGGGCCGCCAAACCAGAGGTGGAGATTTATAGGAACCTTGGATGTTTGAAAAATGGTTTTGGACGACCTCCTTGAGGAAGGCACCAAGCCACATCCCAAATTGCAAAAATGGCTCCAGGTTGACTCCTTGTGTCCTCACTCTTTGCAATGTGACATTCCAACTTCTCTCATCAAGAGGCAGAGTTGATTTCCCCACCCTTGAAGTTAGGTGACATGCCACTGCCAATAGAAGGCAGCAGAAACAATGGTGTGCCAGTTCAGAGCTAGGTCCCATGATGATTCTACTCTCCCTCTTGGAGCCCTGCTACCCCTATGAACACAAGCCCCTGTTACTAGCTGGGACATAAAAGATATGTGGCCCAGTCAGGACCCTGGCCTGGCTACAGCCAGCCCCCAGCTCACCCCACAGGTGTAGCAGCAATTCCAGCCATGATAAGCAGGGTTGTGATGAATAATTAAGAGCATAAGCATATTCTATAATTTATAAACCACTCTGTCAACCTATGACATTATTTTTCAAAAGCATTTTTGTTATTTTGAATCCCTGCATGGACATATTGAAAACAGCACTCCAATGATTGTTGGACAGCAAAGGATGCAACCTGAAATTGAGAGTAAAATATATTAGTTTATCCAGATCCACATATTTGTATAAATTACTAGAAAATCATCTGAAGAAAAACAGACATGAATGAAGAAAACAGTCCAAAGAACACGGGTGAAGAAATACGTCAATTTAACACCAACTAGTAAGTACATCAAAGATGTAATTGAAAGTATGTTTGGTTCTCTGCATAATGTTGTATAATTTTCATCACAAAAGCATTATTTGATTTGTACATACTTGGAAGAAAACAAAGCATTAAGATTATATGCTGGTGTGAAAACTGGCCCCTATACACAGAGGGCAACGAGAGACTGAAGAAAGAGGCAGCCCGCTCCAGACTAGTCAGTGGCAGTTTTAACAAGCAAGGGAACCTGCTTACAAGGCTTGCCTTGGTCAGCTGAAAGACGAATAGATCTCAGCACCCACCCACCAGAATCTTGAGTTTACACAGAGACCTTAACAGGGTTCAGTCACTATACTGTCCACATGGTTTCAAGAACACATTACTCTCTCAAGGCTGAGTCCTTGAACATGGTTCCCACTGTGGGAACGGTGGGCAGAATGTATATTCCAAGGTCAGGGGAGGGGGTGAGGAGTCTCTGATTGCCCGGGTCCAGCTCTCGGGTCAACTGGCGGTTATGCACTCTAAATGGCCTCCTCTGACATTTCAGCAAGGAAGGATGCCAGAAAAGAGAGCCTAGGGCAGAAACCACTCAACTTGTTATCACGAATGCCAGGGCAACCCAAGCAAGTGGATATACAAGTCTGCGAAGGGCCTGGAAGTAGGAAGCATTTGGGGACTACACCTGGGCTGGTACTGGCCTCCCTCCCCTAAAGGGACAAGGAGAGCAGAAACGTGGATGCAGTCAAGAGAGAGAAGAAAGAAAGGCAAGGCTCGATATGGAGCAACGTGTGGATCCAGGAGCATGTGTCTCAGAACTGCCGGGACTCTGCAGACCATCTGCATCCCCATTCTCCTTGACCCTCACTGGTATAATTAACTCAGGGTGGGCTCATTCCAGCTGCCAAGTCACTTCCACCTGTCCATGGAGTTGACAGTTACTTGCTCACCATGAACCAAGCTCCCTGGACCTAACAGCTACTGCAGGAGGCGGTAGTGGAGAACAAGGTGACGACAACAACCAGATGCGAAGGAGGAAGAGATGCTCAGTGGACCGACTGAGTGGATTGATGGTGTGGGTTTAAGTCTGCAGGGCTAAAGGGGTCAGATGTAGAAAAGGGAAGGGGAATCATGAGGATACGGTCAAGCCCCATTGTATGGATATTTCATCCATATGTTGTATACAAATTCCATTAAATTTGCTCTGAGTGAAAAAGAGAGAACAAAATTATGCTTTAAACCATGTCAGTGACTTTATTTACCATCTCATTTGATGAGCTCATAGCCCAGGTTCAGATGGAAATGGGAGCTGTGAGTCTGCCATCTCTCAGGAAGTCTCAGGCCTCAGAGACCCCACATAGCCAAACTACCTCACCTTTTGCACTTTTCAAGCAACGTTATTCCTAAGTGCGAGTCACCCTCTTCATTGGGTTCTCCAAGAAACAGCAACCTCTCCCAATGAGAGAGGAAAAATGGGCTACTTTGGCTTTTTGAGGCACAATATTTATTTCTCCAAAATGGTACCTGCCTGGGGGATTTTTCAAGAAAATTAACCATCAGTGCTGATTTGTTTGTCTTCACATAACTTATTACCCAGATGTGCTGAGAAATAAGAAAAGGACAAACAAATCAATGGCAGCTGATCCAAGGAGGCAAGGGGCAACTTCCACAGCCTATGTGGAAAGCTAGAGAAAAGGAACATCCAGCTGGTGGGAGCTGAAGACAGGGGCCAGTCCTCCTTGGGCTAGGGATGCCACCCTCTCTTCCTACATCTTCACGCTCTCCTTCTCTGTTGGCCCCTCCCAGCCAGAGATAAAGAGCCACAAGGAAATGCCCTCTTCCATTCTATTCTCCTGTCCTTCATCCACTCCTTCCTTCTTTCCCTTTGTCATCAATTTCCTGACTTGCCCCGCATTGCTCCCCTCCTATCTACACTGCGATCTGGTTTCTGTCCCACTACTCTCATGAAACTGATCTCCTTGAAGCCCCCTATGGTTTCTCCATTGACAAGTCCAGGGGACTACTCCTCAATCCTTATCTATGTGACCGCCAAGCCGAGTTAGATCTTCAACAACGTCTCTGTCTTGAAAATCTCTTCCCTTGGCTTCTGCGCCACCCAACCCTCCTGACAGCTTTCTGTCTCTCGGCACCCTCCCAGTGTCTTGCTGAGCTGATTTTCCTTGGGGTATTTCTCGGGGCTCTGTATTAGGCTGTCTGCTCTTCATCCTCTATGCCATCTCCCTGAAGGACCTCATCCTCTCTCCTAGTTTCAATTACCAGCTAAGTCTGTCTCCATCTAAGACCACTCTCTGCACCTTTCAATCTATATATGACTCCCTGTAAAACGTCTCCATTTAAATGTCTCATAAGACACCTCATATCCAACACGTCCATATTACTTAATGTCCACTCAGAAAAACAGCCAGTGACAGGTAGTTCAATATGACAAATTTCATATGGTGATGAAAAAGCTAAAAGGCCAAATGGGATGGTGAGACATCCCAGAGAGTCACAGCGGAGGAAATCACACCCACCCCACTGCTGGACTGGGGGGCAAAGAAGGAAGTGGTGTTGCCACAGCTGCCAGGCAGGAGCTGGAGGCACAGAGGGAGTGGCTTCCTGGTGGGGCAGCCACTCAGAGCAAAGCGGCCACCAGCCCTGCTGCAGCTGCCCGAACAGAGAGCGGAGGGCGAGGGGAAAGTACATTGCCTTCTCCCATCCCCCTGCCCTCCAACCTCTGGCCAATGTTTTCCATTGGCTGAACCTACCTGGAAAAGAGTTGGTGAGGAATGGGGTTTGCAGGATCAGTCCTGTGACATGGAGGAGAACAGTGGAAATGCAGGGAGCCAGTCTGAGGCAAACAGGCAAATGGCATCGCAGTACCCACTTCTCCCTACCTCTCCTGTCCCACTGAGTGGAACCATCTTCATGTGCGACCTTTCTCTTCCCTCATCTCCCACATCTACCCATCCATCCTCTAAGTAGCTCATCCATTCCTCTCTCTTCCTCACAGCCACCGCCATCACTCACTACCTTTACTGCAGCAAACACCGCTCCACCTTCTCCTGTCTCCAGACTCCCTCTTCTAATCAGTCACTACACTCCAGCCAGAAGGATTTTTCTCAAATGTGTATCTTATGTCACTCTGCCACTTCAAGTCCTACAATGGCTGGCCCGTTGTGCTTGGGATACCATCCACATTCCATGGCAGGACTTCATCACGTCTCCAGTCTCCCCTCCCCTGACATACTCCTCCACCCTCCACATTCCCACATCCTGAACCTCAGGCCCCTGAATTTCCTGGGGCGGCTCTCAAGTCAGGGTCTTCACACGTGCTATTCTCTCTCTTCACAGAGCCCTCCCCTATCCTGCAACTCTTCTGACTTAACCCCTCTCGTGTTGGCCTCAATTGCAGTGCTTCTAGGAAGACTTCCCTGGTCCTCCTTATCTGTGTTCCCTTGCACCCAACACTTTCCCCGGTGGTAGGGTTATCAGATTTAACAAATAAACCATGCAAGTTTAACCGGGTGTCCTGTATTTTATCTGCAACCCTACCTGATAGGCACTTGTCTCAGAGTATGACAATTGCATGTGGACATTTTAATTTCCCTACTAGGCTCCAAATCGCTTAAGGATAATGATCTTGTCAATACGATTCCCCATTTTCCTAACTAACTAGATAAGGTTGGATGAATGGATGGGTGACTTGCGGATGGGAGTTTTACTTGAAATCGTATAGAACTAGACTTCAGCCCTAAACAGGAGAGATGCTTAAGAGACTAAAGGGAGGCTAATGACAATTACTCACCCAAGTGGAGTCTCCTAGGTTAGTTCTGGGCAAGCCTCTCAGGGTGTAAGAGAAGAATTTGGAGGTGGAAACTGTACACTAAAGGGAAATGACCAGAAGGTATGACTGGAAATGATTATTTAAAGCTTTCAGCCTGCACAATGCTAACAGACTAACTTCAGCTGGTTTGGGGATTGCTCTGGCTCAGTTCTGAGTCCTTCACACAGCTGGAAAGTTTATGCTTCTGCTGCTGGGGTTAAAACAGTGGAAAAGGCCAGAAGGGTGATACCAAGGATCATCATACTCTTTTTACCTTGCGATGGTTTCCTAATAGAAAGCTTAAATCTTGCTATTTTCAGACCTGGTACCCAAGGGCAAGTACATAACAAATATGAGAAAAGTGAGAAAGGTGGAAGAAAGGCAAATTAGAGCACACCATCTAAAGAGGCAGCATCTACTGGCTGCAGACAAACCTCCATGCTGAAATGCAGGCCCAAATTTTCTCCCCCTTCAAAAAAGACAGGAATCAAGATGTTAATGCTTCATCTCATGATTTTTTTTCACGTGCCCATTAAGTCAATAAGTATTAAATGGTTCAAAAAGAACACAACTATAAGTTTATTACTCCGTGCGGGCTTCCAACACTGTACCGTGGAATCAACATGTGTCTCCAGGCTGAGATTCCCCTCAACTTGCAAACCTCAGGCAGATGCTGATTCAAATCCCAGAAGCCTCTAGTTGAAAATCAACGTCTGAGATGCTCTGCAGAATCTAGGGAAGCTTTTGCTTATTTGCTCTGGGGCGAAATATCTATCAATATCAATCAGGCATGAATGTAGATAATTTTCCCATGCTATCAATATAGTCATCTATATGTTCAGTCAACATTTATTGAATATCGCATAAGGAAGGTTTGGTGGTCAGTAAACAGTGGAGAGAGGCCCAGAAAAAAAGGGGGTACACTCAGGCTTGAAATCCAGCAGGTACACGTCTCTGCTGCCATACCAATTATTTATATACTTATCTACTATTTCCATCCTAGTTGGTTAACAGTCTCTGCCCCAGCCCTAGCCCTGTGGGCCTCAGACCCCAGCAGTGGGCCACTCATCTGTGGCCACCTACGGCAAGCTGGTGCTTTCCTGTAGTCATCCTCCTTTGGCCACTTGTACTTTTGCCCTCTTTAGGGTACCATACTAGTTGTTCAATATTTTGAGCATCACACACCAACTCTCCTAAGAGAAAGTAAAGTGATAAATGTTCCCCCAAATGCTCATGTGGCTTTTGTCTCTCCCTAACCTCTTTTCTTGATTAACTCCTGCTCAACCATTCAGATCTCAACTCAAATGTCACTTCCCATTTCGCCATCTGGACTGTGTCTCCCTGACATTTACTCTCACAGTTCTGTTCTTTCACTTCATATCTTGTATCCATTTGCTTATTTGTTTGTCTGCCTCCCTGATGAAGCTGTAAGCTCTATAAGGGCAACAAAAAGCAGAACTGATTTGGCAAACTGCACAGGCTTCTATATGATTTACGTGGGATTGGCCACCTACCCAGCTCCAAGGATGGGTCCTGTTGTATTCCAGCCAGTTAGCATGTCCCTTCCTCCAGGTCCTACTCATTGGCACAGGAATGAGAACCTGACCTAAGGCAGCCCAAGCAGAGTGAGGCTGGACACTTTGGCGACGAAAGCAGAGCTACAGACCTGTTCTGAAGAGGCAATATCACCAATGTGGTTATCATGAAGCATGACATGAAGGAGGACAGAGATGCAGAGTCCCAGAAAGGTGGCTCCAAAGAATACACACCATGGGCCTCTGGAGTAAACCAGATCTGGGTTGGCCCTTGTCTTTGGACTGTTCAGTTACATCAACAAATAATTTTTTTTTTTTTGCTTTAGGCAGTTGGGACCAAGGTTTCTGTGTATTGTGACCAACAAAATCCTAACTGATACATCTTGCCCCTGAATCCACAAACACCTTGATCATGGAAGACACAATATCTTGAACAATATGCCATTGGGAGAACTGGAGATGGCTTAATGGGAGAGGCAACTGGGTAACATCAGCTGGAGCCTTAATTTGAACATAGTTCTTTAGCAAATATGTTAGACTGCCCTAGATTTAAATTCATCAGAAATTCAGGAGTATTTTCCCCGGTGTGTTTTACAGCAGAATTGTTCCTACCTGAGGTTATTAACCTGCTCACCTGTCATTTCCTAAGAACTCCTAAAGATTTCTGCTTCAACTCCTGGACTTTCAACCTAAAGAACCTATGGTTTTAAACTGGGGGAAGGGAACAGGAAAGAATGATTCAGCCTTTAGCCGCTTTTTACTCTGCTGGATAAGATAATTATTTTTTTCCCCCAGAATGACCTGTAACTTCCTACATTTCTTACATTTCAACTTCAAGTTTCATTTCTCGGGATGCCTACAGATTTTCACCTGGCTAGATGGAAGCCAAGATTTTACTTTTCTCTTGGGGTATATTCTGCTGGGCTAGAGTCATTAGAAGCAACTTTAACCTCAGGTTGTTATATATATCACATCTTTTAAAGCATAATCAGGCTATGTGGTTCATGACCTGGTTATTAGATTAAAGGTCTGTGTGGCGAAAAGGCTGTACTTCTACAACTATTGAGAAATAAATAACCTTCACTAGACAGGGAAGGAAAAGTCTGCAAGTTGGTCCGTATATCCTGATCAGGGGATTCTTTTCCTCCTTCCCTGATTCAGCAAAAATCACAGTTGCCCATACTGTTCACATTCTCAAAATATGTTTGTTACTCTAAGAGCTCCTGGAATATATATCCTCCAACGGTTGCCTTTTGTCAATGAACTGTTCTGCACACCTCCGCTGCTTATATTTTAGGATTTTTTTTTCCTTTGGGAGAGAGAAGAGTGGCTTGTGAAACTACTAGTGGAAAGTAAGCATTAAGAATCACTTCACCTTCTTCATCAAATAAATCCACCTGAATTACGGGTTCTATGAACCAGTATGTAATTCAAATGTTTGATGAAGAACAGAATACTCTGAGTCTCAAAATATCTCTCCATAAATTACTTATTAACTACAAAGGGCCAAATAATAACTTGACAGTGGAGAAAGTTCGTGGGCACCACCTTAACCAAGACGCTAATGAGACAGGTGACCATCAGGGGGCTCCTGTAAGGATGCACAGAGGGACACACCGTCACCTCTGTGGAACCCCATCCAATGCACATAACATGAAAGAACCATGAGGAAACAAGAGGACAAACCCAGAATGAGGATCATTCTACACAACAACCAGCCTATACTCGTCACAAACTCTCAATAATATGAAGAACAAAGAGGCTGAAGAATTATTTCATACTTAGACCAAAGTGACATGAGAACTAAGTGAAATGCATGATTGTAGACTGGTTCCTGGCCTGAAAAAATTAGCCATTCAGGATGTCACTGGAATAAGTGGCAAAATTTGAATATGGATGGTAGATCAGTCAACAGTAGCAATGTTTAATTTCTGACTTAGATGACTGTGCTGTGGTTTGGTAAGAAAATATTGTTTCACTTAGGAAGTAATCACTATTTCCAGGGAAAAGGGCACAATGTCTCCCTACACTTAACGGGTTCAGGAGAAAAAAAAACATGTATATATGGAAAGACAGTGAATGCCAAAGCAAATAAAGCTAAATATTAATAATTGGTGAATCTAGGTAAAGCACATACAGGAGTTCTTTGTACTAATCTTGCAACTTTTCTTTAAGTTTGAAATTATATCTATAATTATATATCTACATCTATATAGATATATAAAATCAACACACACCATTCAAAATAAAATGCATCAACCTAAAATCCAGCCTATTCTTCAGGTATTGTTGGCAATCTGAAGAGAAACAAAGGCTAAGGTACCAAAAGGGATTGGGTCAGTAGATTCATTCATTAGGACCCTGAGTACATTTCTACTAACTTAAATTATGCTTTCATTTGAATAAAACATTTTGGACTGCCTTAAACTTAGTGCCAATTACTTATACATTTAAACACTCAAAGTATGAATTCCATACTTTTCCCCAAGTGAGGCGCAAGGCTGTCAGTATTCTCGTGTGCTAACAAGTAAGCAAGGCCAATTTCTATAACCTAACTATAGGACTTCTGGGTACGTAAACTTTTTCTCATATGCCCAGTTCCCTATTTTCTTAGAAAATCCAATTTGCTCTGAGATTTCAAATACCACAGGCTCTTGTTTTTGTCACAATAAATGAAATATTTTATTCTTTAGATTCTTAAAAAGAAATTCAATGAATCTTTGTTCACTCCTAGCTTTTCTAGATCTCTCCCAATATCTCTTTTATCAAGCTTTCCCACCCACTCTGGAATAATCCAGGGGTAATTAGAACTTCTTACCTTCTTTAGCCCAAAAGGAGCCAATTCATCACAAGCTGTCATGGATTCTGATTCTATATTACCAAGAGCCCAATTACTAACAGAGGCAGGGAATCTTCTTTGCAATTAAAGTGATTGATTTCTTTGCAGACGCAGAAGCATTTCACTTTTTAATTATGTTCATTCGGATCAAATGTGAGAAAATTCTTCCTCATTTTATTTTCCTTCCAAAGAGCACGATACAACAAACATTAATCCCAGAGTGATACAAGGCCAGACCTGCAAGGGCCTTAGGCAGAGATGGACATCTATCAATGGGTCTTGTCCATTTTATGGGGTCTTAGTGGCTCCTTAAGCTCTAAAGGGGAAAAAAGGGACTAATTATTTGTTACATCACATACTTCACCTAAGGGCTTGCCAAACCTTCCAGCATCTGCTAAGTTGTGACGAGACAGCCTTAGATGTTTAGATAAACATAGGCTAGCGCACAACAGAAAAATTTTGTTTCTTGTGCAGGCAAAGAACAGAGCCACAGTGCTGGGGATGAAGCAGTGTGTGCAGGTAAACATAAGCAACATGGGAACAAATCTGTTTTTTCTCACTTAGGTGGTATTAACATGATTATGTGTTGTCAAATTTGGAAAGAGAAAAATAAACAAAAACAGTTTGGGAGAAGAAGGAGGACACTCCGGAGGATCTGAAGGAACATGAGGCCACCAAGGCTTACACAGATTTCCCAAGGCCTGAAAGACACCTGTCTGTCCACTTTGCTTTTTACCTTAAAGACTGGCCAGTTGTGGCTCCCGCAGCCTGTAGACCGGGGCCTGCATCCTTATCTCCCCTTCCCCTCTCTCCACGTGGTCACCAGACTGATGTCTGTTCACTCACTTGAGACATTCAAAGGTCAAGGTTTGCGCTCAGTGAGTATCTTCCAGCGATCTGTGCTCCAGACAACAGTGACTAACCTTTGTCCTGGTATGAATGCAGTTGCTCACCGTTTTCCAAACACTTTCACACATATGTAAAGAAGAGTCTTGGGGCCCTCCAAGATTTTAAGTTTTAGTTAAAAATGAAATTATATAGTAAGCTTTTGAAAAGTTAAAACACCCACGTATGTGAGATTGTACCTCTGCCTTTACTGCAGGCTGTTTATGAAATTCAGGAAGCACTGCTTTTCCATTCATTAAACAGACAGTCGTTGAGCACCTCCTAAGGGCAAGGCAGGATGCCAGGTGATGGAGGTGGAGAAACAGGGCTTGTTCCTTGCTCTGATGGGGAAGGCACATAAGCAGACACCCTCGGCACAGGAAAACACAGAATGGAGGTGCTGTGATGGGATAAAAGGGTCACGCTCATAAGAACAAAGGAAAAGCACATCCTTCCAAAGCAGGAGACACAAACAAGGTCAGAAGGTTGGCAGGTGTCTTGAAGGAACGTCAGTCTTGCTGAGTGGGGGCAGAAACTCCAGGCTTACCCGACATAGCATGGGCATATATGCTCGCCACATTCCAAGAAAGAGAAACACAAGAAAGAAGAAGCCAGACCAGACACCACAAAGCTATGACCGTTGGGCTCAGAAGTCTGGGATTTTTATGAACCAAGGAGGAGCATGAAGGGGAAGTGATGGTCCAACTGGCTGTGCTGGTAGGGGCAGGTGGGGGCAGATGAAGCTGCTGAAATGATCTGCTGAGGGCTGACAGAGCTGGCTGTGGCAATGGGAATGGAAATAAGTGGAGATTCAAGAGATTTGGGACCAGTACAAACCACAGGAACTTGTAACCATCATATGAATGGATGAGGAAGTAGGCAAAATAGACTCTGAGCACTATTATATGTGAACACTTGGATGGTGTCCATGGACTGACCGGCTTTTGCTTTTGAAACATTTACTGTGTTTAAACAGTCACATCCTGCACTGAGCCCTTGTTTTAAGCTCTTCAAACATCCCTGAGATAAGTGGGGGAGTTATTTCAATCCTCCTTTTTTACAGATGAGAGAACCAAGACTGGCAAGGTTTAGCCCTAAGCAGGAAATCCAGCGAACCCAACTAATTGGTGCAGAGCTGGGACGAAAGATCAGTATAGTCCTCATTACACAATCCACGAATATAGCTCAAAACTGTCCTAGTGGCATGTTTCCAGCCTAAGGGGGACAAAGTTCATACAACTTTATACCGTGAGCTGTGTTGTAATGTGGTTTGTTGATAATGTCCATTCCAAAAGCCAATGGAAAGCTACCAGTATGCTGAATCATTAAAAACATGAATATACAGGACTCAAGTCTTACACCTTTCTGCACAAAATACCCTTCACAGATGTTATTTTTAGACTCAAGTTTTCCCAGCATAAAGTTTTTAAAAGAACAATCTGTCTAAAAAGCATGTAAAGAAATTCATTGACAAAGGTTTAAATGTTTTAGGACTTTAATGTCCTTCACATGGTCAACATAAAACACTGACAATGGATGAACAATAGGGGAAAAGACTCTTCAGCAAAGATCTTCCCGAACTCACGGCATCACTGGTCAAACACCAGAAAGAGAACAGTCACATGAAGAAACAGTAAGGGAATTTAACACAGATTTTTAGTTTAACAGCATAACTGAAAAACAAAACCAACCAACCAACCAACCAACCAACCAACCAACCGGTCTTCTACCCACTGAAAGGAAAGTAAAAGTGAATCAGGGGGCTTCCAAATCTTGTGAAGCAGCTTAAAAAGGGAGAGGGGAGGGGGAAGGGGAGGCACACAACTGTTGAGAACGTAACACTCTAATGCTCAAGGTCAGGGATCCTAACAAATTCTCAAAGTCTCAACATATACCAACAAGAACTGTATTATTAGAAATATAAAGGCACAGAGATATAAATGCATAGAGATATAAACTATTTGGTATTAAAAACAGACCTTGCTATATAAACATATAGTATGTCACTTTTATCGCTTTATGAGAATAACCGTATAAAGAAAGTCCAGAAGACCCCACTGCTGTCATCTTGCAAAGGATCAAAATTCAGCACCTAGAGGGCCCCACCCACACTCCATGCTGTGTGTCTGTGTCTCTAAAAACAACAACCTGCAATTGGCATATAATTAAACCCATAGGCAGCTTTGAATATGAGATCTAGGCAGAAAAAGTAGCAGCAAAGACAACAGTAGCTGGAATTTGGTAGAAAAGCAAGAGAAGACTTTTTAAAAACTTCCAGTTCAAGTCAGAATTGAGGTTAATATCTAATAATGGTTAGTAGATGTTTTATATCTCATATATCTACTAAGGTTAATATTCTTAAACCCCCCACTTGCCTGGGAACATCCTAAAGGACCAGAAGGAACAGTGCCTCTTTTCTTTGGAATCAAAATACCCTTATAAAGTTGATTCCTAGGGGAGTTTTTCTATGGCCACCAAAAAACTCAGCCCCAGATAGCCAATTCTTAACAGATAAAGGCAATGGGATATAAACAGATGAGGCAAACAAGGTCAAAAGGTAAACCAGACCAGAAACCAGAAACTTGGGACTCACATCCAGGTTTGGAGTACTTCAACAACTGTAACCGTTTTTACTGTCCTCTTAAGGTGTGTCTCAAACCCACAATTCTTACCAAACCACCCCCCACCCAGGTGGACCTTGAACTCACAATCTGGATGAGACTACCAGATTTCACCAGGTGGACCTCAAACCCATCATCTGGATGAAGTCAGATAATTTAGTACAGGCACTTTTTAAAGAGGTTACTCACTCCAAAGACATCTTTCAGACCCAGAAACCATTTCTCATCTGCAAAGTGAAATTATGTGCCTAAAATTGGCAGTGCCGTGCTGGGGAAAATCTGGGGTAGAGTCCCTGGAACAAATAACATAGGCAGCTGCTGTGACTTATCCACAGGCTCTTAATACTGGCAAAGAGCCAACAAACCACACGCAAAAAGTCCATCCGGACTTACCTCCTGGTTGACTCACCAAATTTGTTACCAAACCAGGTTTATTTGACTGCTGTGCAGCAAACCAAACACTGAGACACTGAGGTTTGCAGCAGACAAAGGGTTAATTCACAAGGCAGCCAAGTGAGGAGATGGGAGAAATATCCAAATTAACCTCCTCAAAAGGAAGGGAAAAAAAAAAAAGGAAGGAAACTTTGGGTATTTGTGGGTGAAAAGTATAGGGTGGTCATAGGTGTGGTGAAAGTTTATTGGAGGTAAGAAAAAGATGAGGTAATCATTGTTCTTCACAGGCATATCTGAAAGACATGCTTCTTTATAGGATGTATGTTCAAAAAATGGAGCCATTTAGCATGATCTGAGTTTGGAGCTTTGGACCCTCTGGCATGAAAAGGTCATTCATCAGACACATGCATAGACCCCGTTTTAGGCTCGGTGGTCCCAACCACCAATCTTAGCCAGTTTGAACTGGAAAGAGCTGACTCCAAATTCCTGAAAAACCCTTCAGCTCCCATTACTGTAGCAACCCATACATCAGAAGTGTTATCTATAGGGGGTGGTTAAGGAATCTCGTGATATATTATCTGGGCTACGTGAAGCTTGGAGGGTATGCAATTTGCAACAAAATAATTAAGATGAACTTGCTTAGTGAAGGCAGACTATAAGCAGAGGAGCTTTTAAATAAGCTATTCACTTATCTGCTGTTTTGTAAGACAAGCTCAAGGATTTCCTTTCGTCACCAGTTTTCTGTTAATGCTATGGGACATGTCCTAAATTGCAGGATAGAAGATCAATACAAAAATGTTGTACACTATAAATGAACATTCTGAGAATAAAATTAAGATTTGAAAGAGGTAAGAGAGGAAACATTTGGCTATACATCACAACTAAGTTGTATTAATTCTAGATATGCAATATATTAAGGTTTGAGATCAATTATTATAATCTACCATATTAGCAGAATAAAGGAGAAAAAAATCACATGAATAGATGTTGCAAATAAAAAAAATTTGAAAAGAAATGAATATGCACAGATGAAAAAATTCTTAACAAATTAAGAATAGAATGGAACTTCATTCTGATAGGAGTACTATGAAAAGGCTACAATAAACATAAAATGTAATAGTGAAATATTTGTATCTTTCTCACTGACGTTGGGAATTAGCAAAGGTGCCTAATCTCACCACTTGTATCTTACATTTTTCTGGCAGTTCCAACCAGCTCAATGGGACAAAGAAGAAGCAAGGAGAGAAGTTAATCAATGGGATGTGTCCAATATATTGAGTGTGCAAATGTGTTTTTCTGTGATTAGACTATCTGTAGTAAATGAGTACATTTCAAAGGGATGCTTCCCAGGTCATTGAGAAAGACATTCCTGTATTGTAAAGTTGGTCAGGGGCTGAGAGAAGATTTGTATATATCTCAAGGGGGCAAAGAAAAATGTGCAATTGCAAATTTTACAAAGTAAATGCTCTAAGGATGGTCAGAGGCCTAGAGTCAGAAAGAAGCTTGTCTCAAGTTCAATCAAGCTGAAGGAAAAGTTAAGGCCATGTTGGTCAACAATATGATTTCATTCATATAAATTTAAAAAAGGGTTAGAAGTCGGGATAGTGGTTCCTTTTGGACGGGAAGTATACAAGGAGAATTTATGAGGTGCTGGTTACACTTTATTTCTTGTTCTGGGTGATTGTTTTATGAATGTGCTCACTTTGGGGCAGTATTCTGTGTATATATAATACTTTTATTAACAAGTTTATTTTTAAAATAGAGCATAGAAAAGGGAATTGTTGTGAGGAGGGGATTAAATATGGTGATATTTTAAATATGGTGATACATGTAAGAAAGATATTTTATGAAAGATATATTTTATGAAAGATTTGAAAGAGGTAAGAGAGGAAACATTTGGCTATGAGGGATAAAAATTCCAGCATCATAGCATATGGGCTTATTATTTTAATAAGGTCCATTATTTTAGACAGGGAAACTGAGGAATAAAGAATTTAAGTGACTTTCCCAAAATTACAGTTATTAAGTAGTAGAGGCAGGGTTCAAATTCAGATGCTTTAACTTTAGACCTAGTGCATTATTCTGTCTCTTCTTTCTCAGTGGAAAGCTCCTCCTAGGATATCAATGTCTTTATGGCTGACTCTGCTGTCATTCTGAGTCTTGGATCCACAGTAGAAACTGGGCATACATTATGACACCCAAAAAAGAAACCATAGGAGTCTTCTATCTTTTAGTAAATCCAATCTTACCTTATGATAAATTCCAAGATGAGACCAGACAGAGCACTACACAGCACTACTGTTTTTAGCACTCAATTAATTGAGCTGCTTGTATAGCCTAATTGAGTTCCTTGCTCTGTGACTCTGTAGCCAAAGTTTTAGACAGGAAATATCCTAAAAAGGATTTGCCTAGAACATAAATAGTTTAGCACACAATTTGTATTGTATTGCCTCTACTTCCAGTGTCTGGTAACCTCCGAAAAGTAACTCCAGATGTTGAGACAGAGAAGTCAAGTGATTGACCCAAAGCCATACATCAAGTAAGTAGTGCAGTCACTATTTATATCCAAGGCTTCAGTGCATGCTCCCATAAGATTGAATACTGTAAAATAAAAGCCCCAGATTTTCCCACCAAGAAGCCCCTGAAAAGTTTTGTGGTTGTTTTGTTGTTTTTTCACCAACAAACCATCTTTATTTTATAAAGGTGAGAAATTTTCTTTCTCAAACATGACAAGTTTTCTTCTGTTTGTAGACGCTCCCTGTTTATTACATGTAGTATACTCTTTTCCCCCTTTCTTCTTGAGTCAATTTTCAGTGTCAAGTTATGGAAAACCTACTAAAAATGGCTTAAACAATAAGGTAAATTATTAAGTCATAAAAAGAAAAATTCTTAAGTTAGGCGATTCCAGAGTAGTGTAGTTCAGCAACCCTACAACCTCATCAGGGACCCCTGTCCTTTCCATCTTTTATCTCTGCCAACCTTGGTTTGCTGAGTTTTATCCTCAGACATTTCTTCTTATGGTTGATGTTGCCAGGATGTGAGCAATATGTCCTATTCAATTATGTTGAAAGCCATAAGAGAGAATACCTCTTCTTTGTGTCTCATTTTTAGGATGAGGAAATCTTTTTCTGAAGCCCTCTAAGAGTACATCTTTTCATATCTCATTGGCCAGAATTGCATCACATGCCCATAATTAAACCAATCTCTGGCAAAGGGGTTTGGAATTTCCACAAATGCATTAGATTAATCAAGATTCATCCCTCCATGGTAGTGATGGTAACACAACATTATGAATGTATTTAATTCCACTTTACACTTAAAGATGGTAAACTTTTTGTTTTGTGTATTTTACCAGAATAAAAAAATTGGATAAAACATAAGAGTAACCCCTTGGAATGAAAGGTGGCTCAGTTTCCTCTGAAGTGCATGGCTCCCTGATACCTGAAAAACAACAGGGTTTCATTAAGAAGAAAGATGGTTGAGTATAGAGGTAGTAGCTGCATAGGAAATCAACAGTGTCTGCTACATTTCTCAACCCCAACAGAGTCACTCATGTAAGTTAGCATTAGCAATGTTTATGAGAGGTCAAATGGAGGAAAATTTAAATCATTTTAATTATCTCAATGTGCCATAAATTTTCCATTTTAAATGAAGAAAGGAAAATTCTGTAGATTGCTTAAATGTCAATATCAAACATTTTATATTTAAAATGGATAACCAACAAGGACCTACTGTATAGCACAGGAAAATCTGCTCAATGTTATGTGGCAGCCTGGATGGGAGGGGAGCATGGGGGAGAATGGAAACACGTATATGTATGGCTGAGTCACTTTGCTGTGCACCTGAAACTATCACAACATTGTTAATTGGCTATACTCCAATATAAAATAAAGTTAAAAAATCAAACATTTTAGAAATTTTAATGACAAATGAATAATCCTGCGTTTTTTAAAAAAAATAATCCTGCTTTTCTTTCAATCTTTGTTGATACAATCTTTGTTGATACAATGTAAACTCTCGGGTACAGAGTTTAACAGATCTTTACCCATGCTTCTAAATCAGTGATCACTTTTTTCTATTTGTAGTCTTCATTGCTGATTTGTTATTCTGTCATTCCTACCCACAGATACACCAGAAATACATCTACACGTGGAACAACTCCTTCAGTTTGTTAAACAAATTATAAGTTCCTACCTCCAAATGAATAGGTTTTCATCTTTTTAAATTGCCTTATTATTATCTTGCATATCTTTTGTTATGCTTTACTTGTTCACAGAAATTTAAGTATTTTCATATATTATAAAAGGATTTTGTCTAACAAAAATATGCGTGATTCCGAACTGACTTCTTTGCCTCAAAACAAAAGGTAACGGTATATTTTTTTATAAATTTATTTATTTTTGGCTGCATTGGGTCTTTGTTGCTATGCATGGGCTTTCTCTAATTGCAGCGGGAGGGGGCTACTCTTCATTGTGGTGCATGGGTTTCACATTGTGGTGGTTTATCTTGTTGCAGAGCATGGGCTCTAGGCACGTGGGCTTCAGTAGTTGTGGCTAGCGTGCTCTAGAGCACAGGCTCAGTGGTTGTGGTGCACGGGCTTAGTTGCTCCACGGCATGTGGGATCTTCCCGGACCAGGGCTCGAACCCATGTCCCCTGCATTGGCAGGCAGATTCTTAACCACTGTGTCATCAGGGAAGCCCTAAATGTATTTTTAAATTAAAATTTATTTAATTAAATTCTGATAATAACCATAACTCACTCATAGCATTTATTATATGCTACACACTACTCTAAATTTTTACATATATAATATGTAATAGTATATATATATATTGAATATCCCCAAGACCATGTAAGGTAAGTAGTTTTACTATCCTCATTTTACAAGTTAAAAAAACTAAGAAACAGTTTAAGTAACTAGTCCAAATTTGAAAAGCTAACAAAGGTCATTAGGATTCAAATTCAGATAGTTTGTTTCCAGAGTCCTGTACTTAATCAGTATACTTGATAAGAAAGACTTCCCATCTTACATTAATACTGGGGGTCTAAAATACTGGGGGTCTAAAAACCTTATTAAGTAAACTTTAAATAGTCTATTCAGAAATATCTTAAAGGGTTTGCAGTTATCTGATAGTAACTTAATGGCCATATGAAGTAAAGCCCTATTTAACACATTAACTTAGCATCCCTTCATCTGTCAACTTTATGATTAAGTGAGAGAAACTCTATTGGACATAAGAGAATTGCTCCATTTACTCACCTTTGTAATAGAAATTCCTAGGTAATATAAACATTAAAAACAGACATCAGCAAGACAGCAGAATAGAAAGCCTCAGCCTTTGTTCCCCCATGGAAACACTGATTTAACAAAGATAGACCTCCAGAAATACCTTTATGAGATTTCTAGAATCCAGTTAAGAAGTTACAGTGTCGCACAGGGGCAAAAAGCTAAGAACACTCAGATTGAAATGGGTAAGAAAAGCAATTTCATTTTACCAATACCAGCCCCTTCCCAAAGCTGCCATAGCTCAGCACCAAGAGAGAATTCCCTCACTTCTCACTCAGAGGGGAAAGTAAAGAGGGGAGCTTATATCCATATCTCAGCTTTTTGAAGAGCTGCTTAAGGGACTGGTTTCTTTCTTGCCTCATTCAGAGCACTGGTAGAAATGGCATAGTTTGGAAATCTAGGGGCCACTGAGAACTAACATGAGTTGGAGGCAACTTGCTGCGACCAGAAGAGCTATACAATAAGGAAAGAATAGTCTCTTCAATAAATGGTGCTCAGAAAACTAGACATCCACAGGCAAAAGAATAAAATTGGACCCTTATCTTAAACTATAGATAAAAATATACACAAAATGGATGAAAGGCTTAAACATAAGACCTGAAACTGTAAGACTACTAGAATAAAACATACTGAAAGCTTTTGGGGGGACGAGGGGAAGATGGCGGAAGAGTAAGATGCGGAGGTCACCTTCCTACCCACAGATACACGAGAAATACATCTACACGTGGAACAACTCCTACAGAACACCTATTGAACGCTGGCCTCAGACCTCCCAAAAGGCAAGAAACTCCCCACATAACTGGGTAGGGCAAAAGAAGAACGAATAAACAGAGACAAAAGGATACGGACGGGACCTGCACCAGTGGGAGGGAGCTGTGAAGGAGGAAAGGTTTCCACACACTAGGAAGCCCCTTCGTGGGCGGAGACTGTGGTGGCGGAGGGGGAAAGCTTCGGAGCCGTGGATGAGAGCACAGCAACAGGGGTGTGGAGGGCAAAGCAGAGAGAATCCCGCACAGAGGACGGATGCCGACCGGCACTCACCAGCCCGAGAGGCTTGTCTGCTCCTCCGCCGGGGCGGTCTGGGCTGGGAGGTGAGGCTCGGGCTTCGGTCAGAGCGCAGGGAGAAGACTGGGGTTGGCGGCGTGAACACAGCCTACAGGGGGTTAGTGCACCACAGCTAGATGGGAGGGAGTCCAGGAAAATGTCTGGACCTGCCGAAGAGACAAGAGACTTTTTCTTCCCTCTTTGTTTTCTGGTGCGCGAGGAGAGGGGATTCAGAGCGCTGCTTAAAGGAGTTCCAGAGACGAGCACGAGCTGCGGCTAAAAACGTGGACTCCAGAGACATGCATGAGACGCTAAGACTGCTGCTGCCGCCACCAAAAAGCCTGTGTGTGAGCACAAGTCACTATCCACACCTCCCCTCCTGGGAACCTGTCCAGCCCACCACTGCCAGGGTCCCGGGATCCAAGGAAAACTTCCCCGGGAGGACGCACGGCACGCCTCAGTCTGGTGCAATGTCACACCGCCTCTGCTGCCACAGGCTCGCCCTGCACTCCGTGCCCCTCCCTCCCCCCGGCCTGAGTGAGCCAGAGTCCCCGAGGCAGCTGCTCCTTTAACCCCCTCCAGTCTGAGCAAAGAACAGACGCCCTCAGGTGACCTACACGCAGAGGCGGGGCCAAATCCAAAGCTGAGCCCCTGGGAGCTGTGAGAACAAAGAAGAGAAAGGGAAATCTCTCCCAGCAGCCTCAGAAGCAGCGGATTAAAGCTCCATAAACAACTTGATGTACCCTGCATCTGTGGAATACATGAATAGACAACGAATCATCCCAAATTGAGGAGGTGGACTTTGAGAGCAAGATTTATGATTTTTTCCCCTTTCCCTCTTTTTGTGAGTGTGTATGTGTATGCTTCTCTGTAAGATTTTGTTTGTATAGCTTTGCTTCCACCATGTGTCCAAGGGTTCTCTCCGTCCGTTTATTTGTGTGTTTTAAATTTTTTTCTTAATAATTATTTTTTATTTTAATAACTTTATTATATTTTATCTTACTTTATTTCATTTTACTTTATCTTCTTTCTTTCTTTTTTCCTTGTTCCCTCCTTCCTTCCTTCCTTCTTTCCTTCATCCCTCCCTCCCTCCCTCCTTTCTTTTTTCTTTCCTTCCTTCTTTCTTTCTTTCTTTCTTTTTCTTTCTCTCTTTCTTTTTTTCTTTTTTCTTCCACTAATTCTTTCTTTCTACTTTTTCTCCCTTTTATTCTGAGCCATGTGGATGAAACGCTCTAGGTGCTGCAGCCAGGAGTCAGTGCTGTGCCTCTGAGGTGGGAGAGCCAACTTCAGGACACTGGTCCATAAGAGACCTCCCAGCTCCACATAATATCAAATGGCGAAAATCTCCCAGAGATCTCCATCTCAACACCAGCACCCAGCTTCACTCAACGACCAGCAAGCTACAGTGCTGGACACCCTATGCCAAACAACTAGCAAGACAGGAACACAACACCACCCATTAGCAGAGAGGCTGCCCAAAATCATAATAGTCCACAGACACCCCAAAACACACCACCAGATGTGGAACTGCCCACCAGAAAGACAAGATCCAGCCTCATCCACCAGAACACAGGCACTGGTCCCCTCCACCAGGAAGCCTACACAACCCACTGAACCAACCTTAGCCACTGGGAACAGACACCAAAAACAATGGGAACTACGAACCTGCTGGTTGTGAAAAGGAGACCCCAAACACAGTAAGATAAGCAAAATGAGAAGACAGAAAAATACACAGCAGATGAAGGAGCAAGATAAAAACGCACCAGACCTAACAAATGAAGAGGAAATAGGCAGCCTACTTGAAAAAGAATTCAGAATAATGATAGTAAAGATGATCCAAAATCTTGGAAATAGAATAGACAAAATGCAAGAAACATTTAACAAGGACCTAGAAGAACTAAAGATGAAACAAGCAATGATGAATAACACAATAAATGAAATTAAAAATACTCTAGATGGGATCAATAGCAGAATAACTGAGGCAGAAAACGGAAAAGTGACCTGGAAGACAAAATAGTGGAAATAACCACTGCAGAGCAGAATAAAGAAAAAAGAATGAAAAGAACTGAGGACAGTCTCAGAGAACTCTGGAACAACATTAAACGCACCAACATTCGAATTATAGGGGTTCCAGAAGAAGAAGAGAAAAAGAAAGGGACTGAGAAAATATTTGAAGAGATTATAGATGAAAACTTCCCTAATATGGGAAAGGAAATAGTTAATCAAGTCCAGGAAGCATAGAGAGCTCAATACAGGATAAATCCAAGGAGATATACACCAAGACACATATTAATCAAACTGTCAAAAATTAAATACAAAGAAAACATTATAAAAGCAGCACGTGAAAAACAATACATAACACACAAGGGAATCCCCATAAGGTTAACAGCTGATCTCTCAGCAGAAACTCTGCAAGCCAGAAGGGACTGGCAGGACATATTTAAAGTCATGAAGGAGAAAAACCTGCAACCAAGACTACTCTACTCAGCAAGGATCTCATTCAGATTTGATGGAGAAATTAAAACCTTTACAGACAAGCAAAAGCTGAGAGAGTTCAGCACCAGCAAACCAACTTTACAACAATTGCTAAAGGAACTTCTCTAGGCAAGAAACACAAGAGAAGGAAAAGATCTACAATAACAAACCCAAAACAGTTAAGAAAATGGGAATAGGAACATACATATCGATAATTACCTTAAACGTAAATGGACTAAATGCTCCCACCAAAAGACACAGATTGGTTGAATGGATACAAAAACAAGACCCATATATATGCTGTCTACAAGAGACCCACTTCAGACCTAGAGACACATACAGACTGAAAGTGGGGGATGGAAAAAGATATTCCATGCAAATGGAAACCAAAAGAAAGCTGGAGTAGCAATTCTCATATCAGACAAAGTAGACTTTAAAATAAAGACTATTAGAAGAGACAAAGAAGGACACTACATAATGATCAAGGGATCAATCCAAGAAGAAGATAAAACAATTGTAAATATTTATGCACCCGGCATAGTAGCATCTCAATACATAAGGTAATTACTAACAGCCATAAAAGGGGAAATCGACAGTAACACATTCATAGTAGGGGACTTTAACACCCCACTTTCACCAATGGACAGATCATCCAAAATGAAAATAAATAAGGAAACACAAGCTTTAAATGATACATTAAACAAGATGGACTTAATTGATATTTATAGGACATTCCATCAAAAAACAACAGAATACACATTTTTCTCAAGTGCTCATGGAACATTCTGCAGGATAGATCATATCTTGGGTCACAAATCAAGCCTTGGTACATTTTAAAAAATTGAAATTGTATCAAGTATCTTTTCCGACCACAATGCTATGAGACTAGATATCAATTACAGGAAAAGATCTGTAAAAAATACAAACACATGGAGGCTAAACAATACACTTCTTAATAATGAAGTGATCACTGAAGAAATCAAAGAGGAACTAAAAAAATACCTAGAAAGAAATGACACTGGAGACACGACGACCCAAAACCTATGGGATGCAGCAAAAGCAGTTCTAAGAGGGAAGTTTATAGCAATACAATCCTACTTTAAGAAACAGGAAACATCTCGAATAAACAACCTAACCTTGCACCTCAAGCAATTAGAGAAAGAAGAACAAAAAACCCCCAAAGTTAGCAGAAGGAAAGAAATCATAAAGATCAGGTCAGAAATAAATGAAAAAGAAATGAAGGAAACGATAGCAAAGATCCATAAAACTAAAAGCTGGTTCTTTGAGAAGATAAACAAAATTGATAAACCATTCGCCAGACTCATCCAGAAAAAAAGGGAGAAGACTCAAATCAATAGAATTAGAAATGAAAAAGGAGAAGTAGCAACTGACACTGCAGGAATACAAAAGATCATGAGAGATTACTACAAGCAACTCTATGCCAATAGAATGGACAACCTGGAAGAAATGGACAAATTCTTAGAAATGCACAACCTGCCAAGACTGAATCAGGAGGAAATAGAAAATATGAACAGACCAATCACAAGCACTGAAATTGAAACTGTGATTAAAAATCTTCCAACAAACAAAAGACAAGGACCAGATGGCTTCACAGGCAAATTCTATCAAACATTTACAGAAGATCTATCACCTATCTTTCTCAAAGTCTTCCAAAATATAGCAGAGGGAGGAACACTAGCAAACTCATTCTAGGAGGCCACCATCACCTTGATATCACAACCAGACAAGGATGTCACAAAGAAAAAAAGCTACAGGCCAATATCACTGATGAACATAGAGGCAAAAATCCTCAACAAAATACTAGCAAACAGAATCCAACAGCACATTGAAAGGATCATACACCATGATCAAGTGGGGTTTATTCCAGGAATGCAAGGTTTCTTCAATATACGCAAATCAATCAACGTGATACACCATATTAACAAATTGAAGGAAAAAAACATATGATCATCTCAATAGATGCAGAGAAAGCTTTCGACAAAATTCAACACCCATTTATGATAAAAACCCTGCAGCAAGTAGGCATAAAGGGAACTTCCCTCAACATATAAAGGCCATATATGACAAACCCACAGACAACATCGTCCTCAATGGTGAAAAACTGAAAGCATTTCCACTAAGATCAGGAACAAGACAAGTTTGCCCACTCTCACCACGCTTATTCAACATAGTTTTGGAAGTTTTAGCCACAGCAATCAGAAAAGAAAAGGAAATAAAAGGAATCCAAATCAGAAAAGAAGAAGTAAAGCTGTCACTGTTTGCAGATGACATGATACTATACATAGAGAATCCTAAAGATGCTACCAGAAAACTACTAGAGCTAATCAATGAATTTGGTAACGTAGCAAGATACAAAATTAATGCACAGAAATCTCTGGCATTCCTATATACTAATGATGAAAAATCTGAAAGTGAAATTAAGAAAACACTCCCATTTACCACTGCAACAGAAAGAATAAAATATCTAGAAATAAACCAACCTAAGGAGACTAAAGACCTGTATGCAGAAAAATATAAGACACTGATGAAAGAATTTAAAGATGATACAAGGAGAGATATACCATGTTCTTGGATTGGAAGAATCAACATTGTGAAAATGACTCCAGTACCCAAAGCAATCTACAGATTCAATGCAATCCCTATCAAACTACCACCGGCATTTTTCACAGAACTAGAACAAAAAAGTTCACAATTTGTATGGAAACACAAAAGACCCTGAATAGACAAAGCAATCTTGAGAATGAAAAACGGAGCTGGAGGAATCAGGCTCCCTGATTTCAGACTACACTACAAAGCTACAGTAATCAAGACAGTATGGTACTGGCACAAAAACAGAAAGATAGATCAATGGAACAGGATACAAAGCCCAGAGATAAACCCACACACATATGGTCACCTTATCTTTGATAAAGAAGGCAGGAATGTACAGTGGAGAAAGGACAGCCTCTTCAATAAGTGGTGCTGGGAAAACTGGACAGGTACATGTAAAAGTATGAGATTAGATCACTCCCTAACACCATACACAAAAATAAGCTCAAAATGTATTAAAGATCTAAATGTAAGGCCAGAAACTATCAAACTCTTAGAGGAAACCATAGGCAGAACACTCTATGACATAAATCACAGCATGTTCCTTTTTGATCCACCTCCTAGAGAAATGGAAATAAAAACAAAAATAAACAAAAGGGACCTAATGAAACTTCAAAGCTTTTGCACAGCAAAGGAAACCATAAAGAAGACCAAAAGACAACCCTCAGAATGGGAGAAAATATTTGCAAATGAAGCAACTGACAAAGGATTAATCTCCAAAATTTACAAGCAGCTCATGCAGCTCAATAACAAAAAAACAAACAACCCAATCCAAAAATGGGCAGAAGAACTAAATAGACATTTCTCCAAAGAAGATATACAGACTTCCAACAAACACATGAAAGAATGCTCAACATCATCAATCATTAGAGAAACGCAAATCAAAACTCCAATGAGATATCATCTCACACCAGTCAGAATGACCATCATCAAAAAATCTAGAAACAGTAAATGCTGGAGAGGGTGTGGAGAAAAGGGAACACTCTTGCACTGCTGGTGGGAATGTGAATTGGTACAGCCACTATGACGAACAGTATGGAGGTTCCTTAAAAAACTACAAATAGAACTGCCATATGACACAGCAATCCCACTACTGGGCATATACCATGAGGAAACCATAATTCAAAAAGAGTCATGTACCACAATGTACATTGCAGCTCTATTTACAATAGGCTGGAGATGGAAACAACCTAAGTGTTCATCATCGGATGAATGGATAAAGAAGTTGTGGTACATATATACAATGGAATATTACTCAGCCATAAAAAGAAACGAAATTGAGCTATTTGTAATGAGGTGGATAGACCTAGAGTCTGTCATACAGAGTGAAGTAAGTCATAAAGAGAAAGACAAATACTGTACGCTAACACATATATATGGAATTTAAGGAAAAAAATGTCATGAATAACCTAGGGGTAAGACAGTGATAAAGACACAGACCTACTAGAGAATGGACTTGAGGATATGGGGAGGGGAAAGGGTAAGCTGTGACAAATCGAGAGAGAGGCATGGACAAGTATACACTACCAAACGTAAGGTAGATAGCTAGTGGGAAGCAGCCTCATAGCAAAGGGAGATCAGCTCAGTGCTTTGTGACCACCTGGAGGGGTGGGATAGGGAGGGTGGGAAGGAGGGAGATGCAAGAGGGAAGAGATATGGGAACATATGTATATGTATAACTGATTCACTTTGTTATAAAGCAGAAACTAACACACCATTGTAAAGCAATTATACTCCAATAAAGATGTAAAAAAAAAAAATACACCTGGAGACATAAAAATGGAAACACAAAAATCTGAAATCTGTGGAATACAGCAAAATCAGTCCTAAGAGAGAATTGTATAGTCATACAAGCCTACCAGAGGAATAAGAAAATTTTCAAGTAAACATCCCCAACTTGATTCCTTCTTTGCACTCCAGAATTCTTATTTTCTAAGCCTGTGGATGCCAATTCTGATTACTCAGCAGAATCATCTGGAGACTTTGTTGTTTTGTTACTGTTGTTATTATTTAATATAGATTCCCAGGCATCATCCTTACTTACTGAATCAGGATGTCAGAGAATACAAAACCAAATTGTTTTCATGAATGAATGAGTCCCTAAGTAAACTTTAAACTTCATGAGAGAAGCATTTCTTTTGTATTTCTTACATAACTAATGCCATGACAGTTAATTCTCTTTTCTCTTTCCTAATTGCCAGCACTTTCATTCATACATCACCATCATCTTGTGCCTGGGTTATTGCAATGGGTACAGTATATTATGAGAACAGATATACATTCCACCTATCCTCTACACTACTTTCAGAGTGATATTTCTAGAGACCAATTCAATTATTTCTCTACATAAAACCTTCTGTTTGCTCTCCATTAGGTGTATGGTAAAATTCTTATTTCTTTGCATGACATGCAAGAGCTATGCTTCAATCATGACCAACAACTTACAGTTCCTCTGAACACACCACACCATTCAAGCCTCTAGGTTTTTGCTGAAGGTTCTTCTTGGACTGCCTTTTCCCCATCCCTTTCTACAGGACTAACATTTATAATGTTTCAAGATTCTTAAGGACCTTCTTTTATAGAGCATTTTTCTGACATTTTTCCTCTTCCAAAAATGAGTTGGTCAGAGTACCTATAATGCTTTACTGCAATTTCTTGTTCATCTCCCTCTGGTAAACTATACCTTCTATGAGAATGAAAGAATTATATCCGAATCATTTTTATATCTCTACAACAAATTACTATTGAGTGAATTAATAAATGAATGAATAGAAATGCCTAATACGTGCACAATTTCAGCTTTGACTCTCAATTTATCATTTCTACATTGATAAATGGATGAAGAAAAACCTGATGTAAAGTCATATGATTGAACAGACCGGATTAAACTCAGCATTCAAGAGACCCTCCTTAGGTGGAAGGTGAAAACAGCAACTTCACTGGACAGGTCACAATGTGGACTCCACATCCAAATGGGAGTAATCAACACAGATAGAGGAGCTAGACCATGAAAGTGGCCACTGCTCCGCCCCAGATTATGTAAGAATGCCCCCCACTTCCACAGATTCTGTAAGAGTTTGATTCAGTTCAAGCTCTGAGTAATATTTAATCATATTAATTAATAACTCATCAGGATATCACTTTAATTGTATCATAATTATGCTTGCATTTTGCTATGTTTAATTATAACTATCACATAGCCTTATGATGGGTAAATCAATTTTATTTGTAAACCTATACTCCTCTAATGAAGAATTGTTAAGAATCAAAATGACAGAATTTTTTGAGCATTCTTTTTAACATCAAATAATTATACTACTACTACTAAGTAGTAATACTACTAATAATAAACATTGCCCTCCAGGCTCATAAATACATGGGAACAGAATGCATTTATATTGACATACAACTGCATACATGTATAATCATTATTAAATAGATAAATTGAGTTATTCCTCCTTTAGATAATCAGTCTTTGGCAGTGACATATATTGCAATAATTGAAAAGTGGATCAACCATAGTTTTATAGCCTGCTCTCCCTAGGTTTGAAAAGAGGGAGGAAAAAGAAAATAGAAGACAAATGTATCAACAGGCAGAAAATGCAATTATTGGTCTTCATCCACAACTGGAATAGTTCTCTGATTTGTCTATTCCTAAGATAACTTTTGCGGTAAATCAAATAATTTCTTCCTTCTATGGTACAGCTAGATCTAGATTTCAATTACAAAGAAGAAAAAGTGTAAACAGGGAAGAAGGAATAACATTGATAGTCAAATTAATTGACTTTGAAGCATAAAACCATCCCTTTAATTAAAAAAGTAAAAGCAAACAAAACAATACAAACAAGAAACTGAATATGAACATAACCTCTGTCAACCTGGACAACCTCCTGGGAGATAGAAACACTTATAAATCTCCATTACAGTGGAGGAAACAGCAGAGTTTCCAAGGCCTCTACATATATGTTGACTAAATGCCCCAGTGACCCAGGTCAGACCAAGTTCTAATTTCACTTCCTTCCTCATTTCAAGAGTAGGAAGCTTTGGGGGAATTCCCTAGGGAACCAGTTATTAAGACTCTGTGCTCCCAATGCAGGGAGCCCAGGTTCAAGCCCACCTGCTGCAACTAAGACCCAGCACAAGCAAAAAAAAAAAAAAAAAAAAAAAAAAAAAGATTAGGAATCTTCGTCTCCCATTTTTTAGGTTAGTTTCTGGGAGAAAAATTCATAAAAACATAAATCCCCAATTCTGAGCTCATAATTGAGGAATTCACTCCTAGAGGAGACAATTCAAGATCAATTGCTTACAAATGTGCTGTCCTGATACAATAGCCACTAGCTACATATGGCTGTTGAGTGCTTGAAATTTGACAAGTGCAGCTGAGGAAAGGAACTTTTTATTTTAGCTAATTTTAGTTAATTAAAATTTAAACTGAAAAAAATGATGAATTCAGCCAATGGAAAGATTTTAAGTATGTGTTGAACAACTTAAATATGTGAATTTCCTTTTTTAACTCTAAATTCTATAAAATCTAAATGCAGATAAAATATTTCCAGTGAAAATTTAGTGTCTGAATTGAGATGTGCTATCAGTGTTAATATACCCTAGATTTTGAAAACAGTGAAGAAAGGAATACAAAATATCTCATTAATCTTTTATATTGATTGAATGCTGAAATAATATTTTAGATAGATTGTGCTGAATAAAATATATTATTAAAATCAATTTTACCTGTCTTTTTTTACTTTCTTTTCATGTAGCTATTAAAAAAATTTAAATTACATAGGTGACTCACATAATATTTCTATCAGATAGCATTGGCTTAGAAGAATTCTCCATAAAATGAGTTGAACCAGACCCCTCTCACACTTCACTTACTTTGTCACCTGACCCTACCCCAGCGGAAGACCTCTCCATACAGAGATCAGATCTGTATTTGTTCTCAGTTTCCCATCAACATCACAGGGCTCTCCTAATATGTTTACACATACAGTTAAGGTCATTACCTGATATAAGTAGCAAGGCTACAAGAGTGAAAAAAGTAAGATGCCTCAAGTAAAATAACTAGCCCTGATAAATGTGTCTGGTCATATTTCCCACAGATACAATAATGCAATGCCTAAATCGTCTTAGCAGCAGAATTTAATAGGCAAATACTTGGTATTCTCAAATGATAACATCAAATAAGAGAATATGCAAACCCTAAATTAATAATAAAGTTTGTCCTCTATGCAGAGGTGCCATTGTATCACTCTAGTAATCTTGTGTCATAATCTTTATTCAGCAGCAAAACACCAGCATTCTTTCCTGTCTTAAGAAACTACAAAATGTATGTAATTGTTATATTTTCCTAAGGGACTGTTTCCTAAGGGACGGTTTTGATAAGAAGAAAAATGATAGGAATATATATTTTCCTTTCTTTGCTGGACAATTGTCAAGAGTATCAAAATTCACAGGTGAATGTCAAGTATATTCCCTAGGCAACATTCATCAAATTATGTCACTGATAATTTCCTTGCATGTTGACATTTTAATATTTTGATGACTTCATAAATCGAAGTTTTATTACTTTTGCCTCTGAATAGGCTCCTTGTTGTACAAGACTGTAAATTAACAAACCACTTAAAAGTTTTGGTTTAATGAGAGTATTTTCCTTACTGCCTGGTGGTACAGATATTATGTGACTTTGTGTTCATATCCTCATTGGAGCAGATTATAGTAGGAAAATCCTATAAGAGAAAGTGATCTCACCTCAACTCCCACAAATATGGCAGTGATCCATGACTAGGGTCCGTAAATCGCTAAGCCAGACAGCTGAGAAATTTCATTTTGCCAGCTACATCATCGGTAATTTCTCTGATTAGGTTTCCTCTTCTCCCAGGTGCTCTGATCTCTGTCTTGGTTCTATTCACAGTATCCTCTAGCCCAGAGTTTGACAAAATTTTTGATCATGACCCACTGTAAGAAATACCTCTAACATATCACCTCTGCTCAGACACACACATACATAAAACCAAATATGTTCTTCACCAAAAATATTACCCTTACCAAGAAAGATGCTTTCTGATGTTTTCTGTATTATTATTTGTTATCCATTCTTTTTAAAGTAAATTGGTTTCAAGCCACTGAATTGACTTCAGAATACACTAAGTGTTGGAACCCACTGTTAGAAAAATACAACACTAGTTTCTGCTGAACTACATTAATAGTCAAGAGAATTTTTGAATACGAGAGTAAGATGGCTCTCCAAAGAATATTTTTAAAAAATATACCTTGTTCACTATTTGGTACTATTATTAGTCTTTTCAATAAATGAAAAATGAAAATTTACATTATAACCACATGATATGGCATGTTTCTTTCAGATATATTTGAAACTTTAAATGAGTTCTTTCTTAAACTGCAAAGAAATGAAATCAATCACAGTAAAGTGAAGGGAAAGACCACAAATCTATGTAATTTTTAAAAAAATTGTTCACTAAGGATTTTAGTTTTCATCTTTGCAGTATTTAGCCAAGTTTTGGTTCAAAGACACTGTTTTAGAAATCTATCACTCTCATTTGTATTATATTAAATATGATAGGATGATTTGATTTGAAGTTATTTATAAACCTAAAAACTCAATAGCATGATAAACTCATTGAAATGGATATTAAATATATTGACCAATGTATTCAGGAAAGGTTAATAATCTTTAAGTCAAGGAGCAATTTTTTCAGTATAAAATTTTGCATCTAATTTAGATTTCCATAACCACTTGTTTGGAAAGAAGTCAAATTACTTTTTACAGCATTTACAACTACATACTGTAGTTGAAAAGTTTTCCAGTAAAGTAGTGTATTTATGAGAAAAGCAAGAAAACCAACTGAAAATACCAACTGCAATCTGCTCTTCTATAACTTGTGTTCTCTAAATGTGCATTGTCTTATATCAAGTGGACCACTACAGGGAATGGTGACAGTATACCAAGGAAGTGATGTTCGTTTATGCATATGTTTTACAATTAATTTCCCACAATTAAAAAAATTAGCAAAATATGAAGACTTAAGAGCTGCAGAGCCTTCCTTTGGTGTAAATAGTGGCTGATTTAGTGGCTTCAAGAATTGGAAACCTTTTCATTGGCTAAATCTGCAGGCATAAAATATGTTACTGAGACATTTTCCATGTTGCTATAAAACTTGTTGAGGAAGTTAACACTGTGAATTAGTCTTGTTTTCATGAAACTGCTCTCTATTAAAAGCAAAAGCCCTTAAGTTCAAAGAAAGAGACAAGAGCCCCAGAACATAAAGTCACAAATATTTGTTTAAGTGGGATGCTGGAGGGCAATGCTGAAAGGAGGCCTTTGGGTTTCTGTTGGTTACTAGGATTATGGTTCTTTCTGTTATTGCTTTGGTTAAACTCCCAAACATCTGGAGCAGTCTATTTCCCCCTTAAGCCTTATTATTTTCACTGTGCAATTTTGTAGGACTTCAAAAATGCGTATGTTATGGCCACTAAAAAACAAAAACTAACGAGTGTTGGTGAGAGTGCAGAGAAATTGGACCCTTTGTATACTGTTGGTGGGGACGCAAAATGGTTCAGTCACTATGGAAAACAGTATGGAGGTTCTCATAAAACTAAAAACAGAATTACCTTATTTTCCAGCATCCCACTTCTGCCAAAAGAGTTGAAAGCATCTGCACACCCATGTTCATTGCAGCATTATTCAAAATAGCCTAGAGCTGGAAGTAACCCAAATGTTTATTGACAGATGAATAAAGAAAAGGTACATATATGCAATGAAATATTATTCAGCCTTTAAAAAGGAGGAAATCCTGTCACATGCTACAACATGGATGAGTCTTGAGGACATTATGCTAAGTGAAATGAGCTAGTTACAAAAAGACAAATACCATATAATCGCATATGATGTATCTAAAGCAGTCAAACTCATATAAACAGAAAGTAGAATTGTGGTTGCCAGGGGTAAGGATAAGGAGAAAAGGGGAGCTGTTGTTCAAGAGGTATAGAATTTCAGTTTTGCAAGATGAAAATCTTCTAGAGATCTCTTGCACATGAGTATACTTAACACTACTGTATTCTATACTTATAAATGGTTAAGATGGTAAAGTCTATGTTAAGTGATTTTTACCACAATTTTTAAAAATCCATATATTTTATTATGGATTATAGCTGAAATATATTAAAATCCATATATTATATTATGGTATTATATTATAATTATATTATTATATTATGGTATTATAGCAGAAACTCCTGTATTATTAAATTATCTGAGACACTTGGAACACAGTAATCATGTTGAATTTTATTGATAAATGTCACTTTCTTATTTATTTATTTATTTATTTTTGGCTGTGTTGGGTCTCCGTTGCTGTGCACAGGCTTTATCTAGTTGCGGTGAGTGAGGGCTACTCTCTGTTGCGGTGAGTGGGCTTCTCATTGTCGTGGTTTCTTTTGTTGCGGAGTATGGGTTCTAGGTATGCAGGCTTCAGTAGTTGTGGCACATGGGCTCAGTAGTTGTGGCTTGAAGGCTCTAGAGCTCAGGCTCAGTAGTTGTGGTGCACGAGTTAGTTGCTCCGTGGCATGTGGGATCTTCCCCAGCCAGGGCTCGAACCCGCGACCCTTGCATTGGCAGGCAGATTCTTAATCACTGCGCCACCAGGGAAGCCCCATAAATGTCACTTTCAAACACTTTTTAGAATTGACATCTTGTGTGTATGTACATTTTTAGGTAGAATTACATGACTGTGTCTTGTGAAAATTACATATTGATTTAAGAAAAATTTTAGTTACTGGTTAGTTATTAATCTTTCAGTCATTAGAGATCTACCATATCTTCTCTGCATTGTCTTATTTCTTTTTTCCAATCCATCTTCTATTCCCCATTGTTTAGCAAAGATATGATCTGCAAAAGTTTTTAAGAACTTCATACTGAATATATACTTCCATATGATAAGACTTCCATATGATAGCTATGTTTTCTATACTCTTTCTTTACCCCATTCTATTTTATAATATAGGAAACTATTTTGATACTAATAAACACTCAGTGCATATGTGGGAATATCATTTCCTCTTCATTGTTATTGTAAAGCTTAGAAATAAGCTATTATTCAAGGGGTTACTCTGAAACTTATTAATAGCACTGCTAAAATGACATTCACTGATTTGGGGAAATTTCTCTAAGATCTTTGATGATTAAGTGTTGACACTGGATAAAGCATCCAGTACTACTTTTCTAAATTTAGTATGCCCTCATCCCGTTGCCAGCCTCACTCAGTTCCCTGTGTTTGTGCAAGCAATAGGTTTGGCAAAGAAAATACTTTTTCTCATAAAATAACTTTAAAAACTCTCAATGTTGACAACCTTTTTGTATCCATTGTCAGTAACATTAAAATAACATTTCCTCCCAGGCTTTTTCAATTCTTATGAATATTACATGAGTGAACAGGAAAACATCCTTTTATGATCCTTTTATCCTCCTGTGGTGATCATTATTTTGATTGTTTATATCTTCTTCATCTCACTGACTATTCTCAAAACCATATTATAATTTAATGGAATAGAATAAATTAATTCATTTGAGGTTCTTTCCATCATAGCACTAATAACTTCTAGTACAGAGGATAATGTTAATTTTTTCTTCTTTATTGTTGGCTTATCACATTTTGAAATAATTTGTGTAATTCTTTGGCAAAATGATTTTTTCCTTATATTTTTAAACATTTCAATGACAGGAGTACACTTTAAATTTTCCCTTTAAATTTCAGAAATATGAAATATCTGCCAATATTATCTGCATGTTGATTTGTAAAATATTCCATTAATTTTGACATTTTCAGTGCTATAATAAAAAAATATCATTGGCACTTTAGGCTAACACTGGAAACTTCTCACTTGTGAGCAAAGCTATTAAACCCTGTCTCAAATATTCCATTGAGTATTATCAACCTTTTTCTTCATTTTGGACGTTTTGAACCTGCCCTCTGTAAAACTTGCTGCTAGATACTCCTTTGGGTTTCCTGCAAGCATCTTAGTCTCTGATATTCAAAAGAAACTCATGATCTTGCTCCCAAAACAAATTCAATCTTTCATCCAACAAATATTTATTGAGGTCTTTTTATGTGACAGGCACTGTGTTAAATGTGGAGGGTGAACAAGATTAAACAGACCTTTCTCTCAAGGAGTTGGCAGTCAAGTAGGGAAGACACACAAATCAAATAAGCACAATAAGTAATTACAAATTGACATAAGTTATGTGAAGAAAGGAACATAGCTCTTTGTTGAAAAGGAATTTTTCTACATTCAGAAATTATGACTTCCTGAGGAAGTCAGGCTTGAAATAAGATTTGACGGATGGACTGGAATTAATCTATTAAATGCAGGACATACCACGTGCAAAGACTCAGTGAGTAGCTGAACAAAAGCTGATCTGAATGGAGGCCTGGTCACAGAGAGCTGAGCCCCAAAGCCCTTGGTCTTTGGCCAGAGAACCATGGAAATCCTCTGTACTGTTCTAAGCAGAAGTTGACTGAAATAAATTTTCATTTGGAAAACAGTTTGGAGAAGTGATGTGAATGGAGGAGAAGAAACCGGAATGTGAATACAACAGAAGCACATGTCAGAGAGCTGATGGTGGGTAGTGGCAGTAGAGATGTGAGGAATTTGGTGCAAGATCTGACATAATACCTGAGGGAGAAGAAGGTGTCAGAGATGACTTCTAGGCTTTGGTTTCTGTCTCCTTCCTATCCTGACACTACATCCATCCAACTAACTCAGAAGAGATCCCTGTGATCCTTCATCTCCTTTACTTCAACATCCCAATCATCCTTTTAAAGAGGCCCTTATAGTTTTCTTTCCATTTTCAAGATTGCTGCCCTACTTCATGCCCTTGAAACATCTCACCTGGGTTATTCCCATAGCCTCCCTGGAGTTTTCCTGTGTACAATATCTGCTTCAATCCATTCTCCATAGCACCACCAGAGTAATTTGTCATTACTGTACTTAGAAACTTTTGTTGGCTTCACCATCGTGCATCAAAGCTCAAACTTCTTAACTCAGCACATGAAGTTTGTTATGATCTGGCCCCTGATTTATAACTCATTATTCCCCCTGATTTATAACTCGTTATTCTGTCTGGAATTCTCTTTTGCCTTCTCCTTCCTATTTTCATTCTTTACTGCTACCTCTACCAATTGAAACTCAAGCATCATCCCTCAGAGAAAAAAAAAGCGAGAACAATCTTTATTTTTCTCTTTACCTGAGATAAAGGTAGATCAAATCTAGCCTAAGACTTTTAACCAAATTAAAGAAAACTTCTACTTAACCCACTCATCAAATTCCTTCAAACTGCATCTTATTTAACTGCATGTATAGATACATCTCTCCTGGTAACATTGTTTCAATAGGATGTTTTCAAGGGCTGGGAAAGAAACCCCAGCTCAGATATTTTATCAATAAGAATATTTATCATCTCACATAGTGGGACTCCCAGGTTTGGGTAGATCTGAAGTCAGCCTGCTGGATTCCTTTGTGCTTATAGATGGCTTTCAGTAGAAGTTGGAGCTACATGCTTACTAAATTGCTGCAGAGGGAGTGTGCAGTCAGCTTCTCCAGTCATGGTATAGTAGTCCTTCTCCTCAACAGACCCAGGAACTAGATCAGGAGTCCTTAGTTAGACTAATAGCCTTCCCCAGGGGACTGCTGATTTTGATTGGTCTAAACCAGTTTCCTGAGCAAACAGGAATAGAATCAACTTAGACCAGTGATTTTCAAAAAGTGTGCCCTTCACCAGCAGCAATATCACCTTTGAACTTGTTAGAAATGTAATTTTTTTTGAACCAGTAATCTGGTGGTGCGATCAGGTAATTTGTGCCTTAACAATCCCTCCAGATGATTCTGACTCACACATGCTAAAGGAAAAGCCCTGGTTTAAAATTCAGGGTTTCCCTGAATCACATAGACTATGCAAATGTAGAATGAACTCCTGATTTAGAGCTTAAGAAAAATGTAGTATGTATGCATCTTAGAGTCTGCCCAATTTGAGACTACTTCTCCTCTTCAAGGTTGGCTGTACTTTGTTTTTATTGTAATAAGACAAACATTTCAGAACACTAAGAGAGATCAACTAAACGATTTTCATGTGCCCATTATTCCGTACCAAATGCAATGCACAACGATTTTTAGATATTACACTTTTTCTATCTGAAGGTGGGAGTCTTTAATTATTCAAAAGAGTTGCCAAGATATTATTGCTCATACAGTGATGGGGCAGTTGGCCATTTCTTACCCCCCCACACCCTATATTTAGTCTCTGCAGGGACTACCAGAACTTGTTCCAATAAACAGCAGTGTTCCTGGTCTATGAAGTGTGTTCCTTAAGGCAAAAATGATGGGCTGAAGGAGAAATCCAACTACAACTTTTGGCAAATTTGGGACACAAAAGGACAAGATTTCCTACTTATGGAAAACTGAATATCAAATATAGCAACTAAGCAACAATACTAAATAAAGTTGCTTTAAGCAAGGGATTGCAGAGGCATTTATTCTCAATGCAAGTAACTAGTCATCTAGCAAAGGACAGTGATCTTGGCATGCCTTGCTTAAGGAAAATAGTCAAAACATATTAATAATTCTTGAGATAGAAAAATGTTTATTATGGAAGAACCTATAATCTCAGATCCCTTCTGGAGATTTTTCTGTGAGTCTCTCACAGGAATGTGAAATAGATAAGGCTACTTTAATTCAGGAAGATGTTTAAAGTGAACATATCAGAAAAATGAAAATGACCTATACTCATTTGTTCTCTGTTGCTGACATTTGTGTCACTTCCAGGGAGTGGAAACTCAGTTTCCAACAGATCTTCATCCTTTGTCTTAAACATTGATCCAGTTTATACATAGGGGTTCTTAGCTGCAAATAACTGCAACCTACTCTGCTAGTTCAAACAAACAAAAAAATTTACCAGAGGTAATTAGGTAACGTGCACAACATCCAGAGGGGCCAGAAAATGAGGTTAGGAGGCTATATAACCAGGAACAATGTCCAGAGTCAACCTCACAACTGGTTCTTTCTTTCTTTTTTTTTTAAATATTTGTTTCTACAGCAGGTTCTTATTAGTTATCCATTTTATACGTATTAGTGTATATATGTCAATCTCAATCTCCCAATTCATCACACCACTACCACCTCCCCCCCCACTTTCCCCCCTTGGGGTCCATACATTTGTTCTCTACATCTGTGTCTCAATTTCTGCCCTGCAGACCGTTTCATCTGTACCATTTTTCTAGGTTCCACATATATGCGTTAATATACGATATTTGTTTTTCCTTTTCTGACTTACTTCACTCTGTATGACAGTCTCTAGATTCATCCACTTATACAGATGACCCAATTTCATTCCTTTTTATGGCTGAGTAATATTCCATTGTATATATGTACCACTACTTCTTTATCTATTCAGCTGTTGATGGGCATTTAGGTTGCTTCCATGACCTGCCTATTGTAAATAGTGCTGCATTGAACATTGGGACGCATGTGTCTTTTTGAATTATGGTTTTCTCTGGGTATATGCCCAGTAGTAGGATTGGTGGGTCATATGGTAATTCTATTTTTAGTTTTTTAAGTAAGCTCCATACTGTTCTCCATAGTGGATGTATCAATTTACGTTCCCACCAACAGTGCAAGAGGGTTCCCTTTTTTCCACACCCTCTCCAGTATTTGTTTTTTATAGATTTTCTGATGATGCCCATTCTAACTGTGTGAGGTGATACCACATTGTAGTTTTGATTTGCATTTCTCTAATAATTAGTGATGTTGAGCAGCTTTTCGTGTGCTTCTTGCCCATCTGTATGTCTTTTTTGGAGAAATGTCTATTTAGGTCTTCTGCCCATTTTTGGATTGGGTTGTTTGTTTTTTTGATATTGAGCTGCATGAGCAGTTTATATATTTTGGAGGTTAATCCTTTGTCTGTTTTTCATTTGCAAATATTTTCTCCCATTCTGAGGATTGTCTTTTCATCTTGTTTATGGTTTCCTTTGCTGTGCAAAAGCTTTTAAGTTTCATTAGGTCCCATTTGTTTATTTTTGTTTTATTTCCATTACTCTAGGAGGTGGATCAAAAAAGATCTTGCAGTGATTTAAGCCAAAGTGTGTTCTTCCTATGTTTTCCTCTAAGAGTTTTATAGTGTTCAGTCTTACATTTAGGTCTGTAATCCACTTTGAGTTTATTTTTGTGTATGGTGTTAGGCAGTGTTCTAATTTCATTCTTTTACATGTACCTGTCCAGTTTTCCCAGCACCACTTATTGAAGAGATTGTCTTTTCCCCATTGTATATCCTTGCCTCCTTTGTCATAGATTAGTTGACCATAGGTGTGTGGGTTTATCTCTCGCCTTTCTATCCTGTTCCATTGATCTATATTTCTGTTTTTGTGCCAGTACCATATTGTCTTGATTACTGTAGCTTTGTAGTATAGTCTGAAGTCAGGGAGTCTGATTCCTGAGCTCCGTTTTTTTCCCTCAATCCTGCTTTGGGTATTCTGGGTCTTTTGTGACTCCATACAAATTTTAAGATTTTTTGTTCTAGTTCTGTAAAGAATGCCATTGGTAATTTGATAGGGATTTCATTGAATCTTTAGATTGCTTTGGGTAGTATATTCATATTCACAATATTGATTCTTCCAGTCCAAGAACATGGTATATCTCGCCATCTGTTTGTGTCACCTTTAATTTCTTTCATCAGTGTCTTATAGTTTTCTGCATACAGGTCTTTTGTCTCCCTAGGTAGATTTATTCCTAGGTATTTTATTCTTTTTGTGGCAATGGTAAATGGGAGTGTTTTCTTAATTTCTCTTTCAGATTTTTCATCATTAGTGTATAGAAATGCAAGAAATTTCTGTGTATTAATTTTGTAACCTGCAACTTTACCAAATTCGTTGATTAGCTCTTGTAGTTTTCTGGTGGCATCTTTAGGATTCTCTATGTATAGTATCATGTCATCTGCAAACAGCGACAATTTTACTTCTTTTCCAATTTGTATTTCTTTTATTTCTTTTTCTTCTCTGATTGCTGTGGCTAGGACTTCCAAAACTGTGTTGAATAATAGTGGTAAGAGTGGACATCTTTGTTTTCTTCCTGATCTTAGAGGAAATGCTTTCAGTTTCTCACCATTGAGAATGATGTTTGCTATGGGTTTCTCATATATGGCTTTTATTATGTTGAGGAAGGTTCCTTCTATTCCCACTTTCTGGAGAGTTTTTATCATAAATGGGTGTTGAATTTTGTCAAAAGCTTTTTCTGCATCTATTGAGATGATCATATGGTTTTTCTTCTTCAATTTGTTAATATGGTGTATCACATTGATTGATTTGCATATATTGAAGAATCCTTGCATCCCTGGGATAAATCCCACTTGATCATGGTGTACGATCCTTTTAATGTGTTGTTGAAATCTGTTTGCAAGTATTTTGTTGAGGATTTTTGCATCTATATTCATCAGTGACATTGGTCTGTAATTTTCTTTTTTTGTAATTTCTTTGTCTGGTTTTGATATCAGGGTGATGGCGGCCTCATAGAATGAGTTTGGGAGTGTTCCTTCCTCTGCAGTTTTTTGGAAGAGTTTGAGACGGATGGCTGTTAGCTCTTCTCTAAATGTTTGATAGAGCTCACCTGTTAAGCCATCTGGTCTTGGACTTTTGTTTGTTGGAAGATTTTTAATCACAGTTTCAATTTCATTACTTGTGATTGGTCTGTACATATTTTCTATTTCTTCCTTGTTCAGTCTTGGAAGGTTATGCCTCTCTATGAATTTGTCCATTTCTTCCAGGTTGTCCATTTTATTGGCATAGAGTTGCTTGTAGTAGTCTCTTAGGGTGCTTTGTATTTCTGCAGTGTCTGTTGTAACTTTTCCTTTTTCATTTCTAATTTTATTGATTTGAGCCCTCTCCCTCTTTTTCTTGATTAGTCTGGCTAATGATTTATCAATTTTGTTTATCTTCTCGAAGAACAAGCTTTTAGATTTATTGATCTTTGTTGTTTTCTTTGTTTCTATTTCATTGATTTCTCCTCTGATCTTTATGATTTCTTTCCTTCTGCTAACTTTAGGTTTTGTTTGTTCTTCTTTCTCTAGTTCCTTTAGGTGTAAGGTTAGATTGTTTTTTTGAGATTTTTCTTGTGTCTTGAGGTAGGCTTGTATTGCTATAAACTTCCCTCTTAGAACTGCTTTATCTGCATCCCATAGATTTTGGATCGTTGTGCTTTTATTGTCATTTGTCTCAAGGTATTTTATGATTTCCTCTTTATTTCTTCAGTGATCTCTTGGTTATTTAGTAACGTATTATTTAGCCTCCATGTGTTTATGTTTTTTACTTTTTTCCCCTGTATTTGATTTCTAATCTAATAGTGTTTTGGTCAGAAAAGATGCTTGATATGATTTCAATTTTCTTAAATTTACTGAGGTTTGATTTTTGACCCAAGAGGTGATCTATCCTGCAGAATGTTCCTTGTGCACTTGAGAAGAAAGTGTAATCTGCTGTTTTTGTATGGAATGTCCTATAAATATCAATTAAATCTATCTGGTCTATTGTGTCATTTAAAGCATGTGTTTCCTTATTAATTTTCTGTTTGGATGATCTGTCCACTGGTGTAAGGGAGGTGCTAAAGTCCCCCACTATTACTGTGTTACTGTCGATTTCCCCTTTTATAGCTGTTAGCAGTTGCCTTATGTATTGAGGTGCTCCCATGTTTGGTGCATATATATGTATAAATGCTTTATCTTCTTCTTGGATTGATCTCTTGATCATTATGTAGTGTCCTTCCTTGTCTCTTGTAACATTGTTTATTTTAAAGACTATTTTATCTCATAGGAGTATTGCTACTCCAGCTTTCTTTTGATGTCTCTTTGCATGGAATATCTTTTTCCATCCCTTCACTTTCAGTCTGTACATGTCTTTAGGTCTGAAGTCAGTCTCTTGTAGACAGCATATATATGGGTCTTGCTTTTGCAAGCCAGTGCCTTTTGGTTGGAGCATTTAATCCATCCATGTTTAAGGTAATTCTTGATATATAAGTTCCTATTACCATTTTCTTAATTGTTTTGGGTTTGTTTTTGTAGATTTTTTTTCCTCTTGTGTTTCCTACTTAGAGAAGTTCCTTTAGCATTTGTTTTACAGCTGCTTTTGTGGTGCTGAATCTCTTAGCTTTTGCTTCTCTGTAAAGCTTTTGATTTCTCCATTGAATTTGAATGAGATCCTTGTCGGGTAGAGTAATCTTGGTTGTAGGTTCTTCCCTTTCATCACTTTAAATATGTCGTGGCACTCCCTTATGGCTGTAGAGTTTCTGCTGAGAAATCAGTTGTTAAACTTATGGGAGTTCCCTGTATGTTATTTGTCGTTTTCCCCTTGCTGCTCTCAATAATTTTTCTTTGTCTTTAATTTTTGCCCATTTGATTACTATGTGTCTCAGTGTGTTTCTCCTTGGGTTTATCCTGTATGGGACTCTCTGCACTTCCTGGACTTGGGTGGCTATTTCCTTTCCCATGTTAGGGAAGTTTTCGACTATAATCTCTTCAAATATTTTCTCAGGTCCTTTCACTCTCTCTTCTCCTTCCGGGATCCCTATAATGTGAATGATCTTGTGTTTAATGTTGTCCCAGAGGTCTCTTAGGCTGTCTTCATTTCTTTTCATTCTTTTTTTTTTATTCTGTTCCTCAGCAGTGAATTCCACCATTCTGTCTTCCAGGTCACTTATCCATTCTTCTGCCTCAGTTATTCTGCTATTGAGTCCTTCTAGTGTATTTTTTCATTTCATTTATTGTATTGTTCACCTCTGTTTGTTTGTTCTTTAATTCTTCTAAGTCTTTTTTAAACGTTTCTTGCATCTTCTCGAGCTTTGCCTCCATTCTTTTTCCAAGGTCCTGGATCATCTTCACTATCATTATTCTGAATTCTTTTTCTGGAAAGTTGCTTATCTCCACTTCGTTTAGTTGGTTTTCAGGGGTTTTATATTGTTCCTTCATCTGGTACATAGCTCTTTGTCTTTTCATCTTGACTATCTTTCTGTGAATGTGGTTTTTGTTCCACAGGCTTCAGGATTGTAGTTCTTCTTCTTTCTCCTGTCTGCCCTCTCACAACCAGTTACTTCTTCTCTACTAGGCACAGTCTCCACAGTTTGCACCATTGATACTGACACTCAAACTTCTGCCATTGCTTTCATGGAAAATGACATTAGCTCCCACTTCCTTCATCATGGGATTCAGTGGTATGCCAACATTTTGTATCACTAGTTTCCAATTCAAAGTCTGCTGTCAGTGGCTCTAATAAGCCAAGTCTATGTCACATGCCACCCTGGCCACAGGATGAAGTGGGGAAAATGAATCAATGCTTCTCACCTATAGTGAGAAACAATAAGGTGGGAATACCCTTAGCATAGACAATTGTTCAAAGAAAGGAATCCAAAAGTGTGGCAAATAGGAGAGTGATCAAGATGACAGTGTAGGAAGACACTGAGCTCAACCTCTCCCATGCGCACATCAAAATTACAACTATTTACAGAGCAACTCTTGATGAGAAATCCCAGAAGACTAGCAGAAAAGATCTACAACTAAAGACATGAAGGAAGGAACCAAAATGAGACAGGTGAGAGGGGCAGAGATGTGGTATAGACAAGACCCATTCCCCTGTTCTGGTGACATACAAACAGGGGGATAATTACAATTGCAGAGGTTCTTCCCAAAGAGTGAGGGGTCTGAGCCTCACTTTGGTCTCCCCAGCCTGGGGGTCTTGAACCAGAAAGAAGAGTTCCCAGAACATTTGGTTTTGAAGGCCAGCAGGGTATACTTTCAGGAGGGCCAGAGGACTCTTACAGGACACACAAAATCTAACACGCTCCAGGGCCCAGGGCAGAAGCAGTAAGTTGAAAGGAGCCTGGGTCAGACCCACCTGCTGATATTAAAGGGCCTCCCAGAGAGGCAGGAGACAACTGGAGCTCACCAAGTGTCAAAGACACAGGTGGCAGCCATTTGGGGGAGCTCATTCTACCATATGGATGCTGGTACTGGTAAGCACCATTTTGGAATCCTCTCTCTAACTTATTAGTGCTGGTATCCAGCCCTGCCCACCAGTCTCTTGGCACCAGTACTTAAAGGCCTCAGGCCAAGCAGGCAGGGACACAGTTCCACCCACCAACAGGGCAGCTGCCTTAAGACCTCCTATGCTTACAGCCACCCAGGGACCTAGCCCAGTTCACCAGAGGATTCAGGACCTGGCCCCACCCACCAACAGGCTGAAACCAACTTCAGAACACACAGGGACATGCATCAATACCCCAGGACATGGCTTTACCTACCAGTGAGTCAGAAATAACCACTAGATCGGCTTTAGCCACCATTGGACAGCCACCAGCCCTGGGACCCCTTGGGTGCCGGCCCTGCCCACCAGAGGCAAACACCAGCCTCAAGACCACAACAGCCCTGCACCTGCCATGTCAGAATCCATCCCACCCACCACCAAACAAACACCAGCTCTTGGACCCCCAGGGCCCTGCAGCCAGCACCCTCAGGATCTGGCTCTGCCCACCAGTGGGTCAACACCAACCCCCAATACCCATCCAGGCCTTGGCCCTACCCACCAGCAGGCCAACACCAGCTATGAAACACGTTGGACCATTCAGCAGGTGCCCAAGGATCCAGCCCCACTCACCAGCAAGCCAAAACCAGCATTGGGATACCCTAGACCCTATAGCCAGCAGGTCAGAAATTGGTCTCACTCACAAGCAGGCTGACACTAGACCCAGGAGGTCCAGTCCTGCAGTCACCGACCCCAGAACATGTCTCTGGCCACCAGTGGGCTGACGCTAGCCCTGGGACACACTGGAGCTCTGCAAAAAGCCACCTTATGACCAAGCCTTGCCAACCAGTGGCCAGGAGCCTTGGTACAAAGCAGGGCCTGGCAATCAACCAGACTGGAGGCAAGAAACACTTACCAGAAGACCAACAGTAGTTATCCCACCACAACAGAAGGACACATACAGCCTACAAAAGGGCACCTCTAGCACATATAGTTCTGGTGACCAGAGGAGAATATGTTGCTGGGACACATAGAAAGTCTCCTACTCCTAAAAAAGGCCACTTCTCCAAGGTCAGGAAACACAACTAACCAACCAAATACATAGAAATAAAAACAGCAAATTAGGCAAATTGAGTAAAGAGAAAAGTAGGTTCCAAATGAAGGAACAAAATAAAACCCCAGGGTAACTAAGTGAAGGGGAGATAAGCGATCTACCCAATAAAGTGTTCAAGGTAATAATCATAGATGTTCAAAGAACTCAAGAAAAGATTAGATGAACAGAGTGATAAGTTAGAAGTTTATAACAAAGAGTTAGAAAATATAAAGAAGAACCAAACAGAGCTGAAGAATACAATAAATGAAATAAAAAATATACTAGAAGGAGTCAAAGTACATTAGATGATACAGAGGAATGGATCACTGAGCTGGAAGAAATAGTGGAAATCACACAAGCTGAACAGAAAAAGGAATAAAAAGAAATGAGGACAGTTTAAGAGATCTGTGGGACAACATCAAGTGTACTAACAATCATATTATAGGGATCCAGAAAAAGAAGACAGAGAGAAAGGGACAGAGAACATAGTTGAAGATGAATAATAGCTGAACACTTTCCTAAACTGGGAAAGAAAACAGAAATCCAGGTCCAGGAATCACAGAGAGTCCCAAACAAGATAAACCTAAAGAGGAGCACACTGTAATTAAAATGGAAAAATATTAAGTATACAGAGAGAATCTTAACTGCAGCAAAGGAAAAGCAACAAGTTATATAAAAGGAAACTCCCATAAGGCTATCAGCTGACTTTTCAGTAGAAAGTCTGCAGAACAGAAGAGTTGTACAGTATGATACATTTAATGTACTGTATGATACATTTAAATGATGTAAGGGAAAAATGTACAACCAAGAATATTCTACACGGCAAGGTTTTCATTAAGACTTGATGGGGAGATAAAAAGTTTTACAGACAAACAAAAGCTAAAAGCGTTCAGCACCACCAAATCAGCTTTACAACAAATGTTAAAGGGACTTCTCTAAGCCAAAAATAAAGCTCACTACTATAAATATGAAAATTATGAAAGGACAAATCTCATTGGTAAAGGAAAATATACAATAAAGGTAGTAAATCAAACATATATAAAGCTAGTAGGAAGGTTAAAAGACAAAAGTAATAAAATTGTCTATATCTACAATAAGTAGTTGAGAGATATACAAAACAAAAGACATAAAATATGATGTCAAAAACAGTGACTGTTGGGGGGGCGTACAAATGAAGGACTGTTAAAATTCATTTGAGCTTAAGAGGTCAACAACTTAAAGAAATATATATATATACATACACACCTCATGGTAACCACAAACCTAAAATCTATAATAAATTATAGGACATGCACAAAAATGAGAAAGGAATCCAAACATAATACTAAAAACAGTCATCAAATCACAAGTAAAGAGATCAAAAGAAGAAAGAAAGAAAGAAAAAGAAATACAAAAACAACCCCAAAACAATTAACAAAATGGCAGTATCTACTTAATAATTACTTTAAATGTAAATGGACAAAATTCTCCAATAAAAAGACATAGAGTGGCTGAAATGATACAAAGAGAAGACTCATGCATATGCTGCCTACAGGAGACCAACTTCAGGCTTGAAGACACACAAGAGACAAAGTGAAGGGACGAAAAAAGTTATTTCATGCAAATGGAAATGAAAAGAAAGTCAGACTTAGACAAATAAACTTTAAAATACAGACTGTAACAAGAAACAAAGAAGGTCATAACATAAAGATCAAGGGATATATCCAAGAAAAAGATAGAACAATTGTAAATATATAAGCACCCAACATAGGAGCACCTAAATATATAAAGCAAATATTAACAGATATAAAGGGAGAACTTGGCAGTAACACAATAGTAATAGGGGACTTTAACACCTCACTTACATCAATGGAGAAATCATCCAGATAGAAAATCAATAAGGAAACACTGGCCTTAAAGACCAAGTAGACTTAATAGATATATACAAAATATTTCACCAAAAACAGAGGAATACACATTCTTTTCAAGTAAACATGGAACATTCTCCAGGCTAATTCCAGGATAAGTCATATGCTAGGCCACAAAACAAGTCTCAGTAAATTTATGAAAATTGTAATCATATCATGCATCTTTTCCCACCACAATACAAAAAGATAGAAATCAACCACACACACACACAAAAGAACAAATACAACAAAAAATCGAAGCCCATGGAGGCTAAACAATATGCTAGTAAACACCCAGTGGCTTACTGAAGAATACAAAGAAGAAATTAAAAAATACCTGGAGACAAATGAAAAAAAAAATAACTACCCAGAATCTATGGGAAGCAACAAAAGCAGTTCTAAGTGGGAATTTTTATAGTGATACAAACTTACATCGGGAAGCAAGAGAAATCTCAAATAAGAATCAAACCTCACAGCTAAATAAATTGGAGTAAGAAGAACGAGCAGAAATATTATGAAATAGGTACTAAGAAACAATAGAAAAGATCAATGAAACTAAGAGCTGGTTCTTTGAAAGATCAACAAAATTGATAAACTTTTAGCCAGACTCATCAAGAGAGAAAGAGAGAGGGGGCAAAGCATAACTGAAAAAAGGAGATATTATAACCAACACATCGGATACAAAGGATCATAAGAGATCATAAGAGATTGCTCTGAACAATTATACTCCAAAAAAATGGACAAAATAGAGGATATGGAAAAATTCCTAGAAATGTACACTCTCCCAAGACTAAACTAGGAAGAAACAGAAAATGTGAACAGATCAATTACCAGTAGATAAAATTGAATCACTTAATAAAACAACTCCCAACAAACTAAAGGCAATGACCAGATAGATTCACAACTGAGTTCTAGCAAACATTCAGAAAGCAGTTAATACCTCCCTTTCCCAAACTACTCCACAAAATTGCAGAGGGATGAATGTTTCCAAACTCATTTTACAAAGCCAGCATCACCCTGATACAAAAACCAGACAAAGATACCACAAAAAAGAAAAATACAGGGCTTCCCTGGTGGCGCAGTCATTGAGAGTCCACCTGCCGATGCAGGGGATGTGGGTTCGTGCCCCAGTCCAGGAAGATCCCACATGCCGCAGAGTGGCTAGGCCCATGAGCCATGGCTGCTGAGCCTGCATGTCCGGAGCCTGTGCTCCACAATGGGAGAGGCCACAACAGTGAGTGGCCCATGTACCACAAAAAAAAAAGAAAGAAAGAAAGAAAGAAAGAAAATTACAGGTCAATATCACTGATGAACATAGATGCAAAAAAAATCCTCAACAAAATATTAGCAAACTGAATTCAAGAATACATTGAAAGGATCACACACTCTGATTGAGTAAGATTTATCTCCAAGGATGCAAGAATGTTTCAATGTCCACATATTATTTAATGTGATACACTGCATTAACAAATCAAAGAATAAGAGCCATATGACAAAATTCAACATACATTTATGATTAAAAACTCCTCACAAAGTGGGTATAGAGGAAACACATGACAACATAATAAGAGCTATATAAGACAAGCCTACAGTGAATATAGTCAACAGTGAAAAGCTGAAAGTATTTCCTCTAAGTTCAGGAACAAGGCAAGGACACACATTCTCGCCACTTTCATTCAACATAGTATTGAAAGTTCTAACCAAAGCAATTAGACAAGGAAAAGAAATAAAAGGAATCCAAATTGGAAAGGAAGAAGAAAAACAGTCACTGTTTTCAGATGACATGGTACTATACACAGAAAATCCTAAAGGTGCTACCAAAAAACTACTTGACCTTAATAAATTTGGTAATCTTTCAGGATACAAAATTTATATACAGAAATATGCTGCATTTCTATACACTAACAACAAACTACCAGAAAGAAATTAAGAACACAATCCCTTTCACAATCATATCAAAAAGAATAAAATACCTGGGAATAACTCTAAGGAGGTAAAAGACCTGTACTTGGAAAGGTATGAAACAAATTGATGAAAAAAATTGAAGGTGACACAAACAGATGGAAAGACATATTGTGTTCATCAACTGGAAAATTAATATTGTTAAAACGACCATACTACCCAAGGTAAGATACAGATTCAATACAATCCCTATCAAAATAGACATAGCATTTTTCACAGGATTAAAACAAGTAATTCTAAACTTTGTATAGAAACACAAAGGACCAAAATAGCCAAAACGATCTTGAGAAAGAACAAAGCTGGAGGATAACACTCCATGAATTCAAACTATACTGCAAAGCTACAGAAATCAAAACAATATGGTACTGGCAGAAAAATAGACACATAGATCAATGGAACAGAATTGAGAACACTGAAATGAACCCACACTCTATAGGCAATTTATATATGACAAAGTGGGCAAGAATATGCAATGGGGAAAAGTCCGTGAGCCATGCCACTGAGCCTGTGTGTCTGAAGCCTGTGCTCCACAACGGGAGAGGCCAGAACAATGAAAGGCCCGCGTACTGAAAAAAAAAAAAATTTTGAGGCATAATTTATAAATGTATATTTTAAATTATATATATAATTATTTATATTTTTATCTATAATTTATACATTATTAAATAAATATAAATTTATAAATTATATATTTATAAATAATAGGTATAAAGAGATGTTATAAAATTTTAAATATTATAATAAATATATAAATAAATTTATACATACTTAAGAATATATTTTTTATATTTATATAATATTATTTTATATGTTATAATATAATTATACATTATTATATATTGACTTGTATAGTATATATTACTAACATATATTAATAGTATACTAATTTTAATATATTATTAAATTATATATATTTTAATTTATATAATTATAATTTATATAAATATTTTAGTATATAATTTTTTTTAACATCTTTATTGGAGTATAATTGCTTTACAATGGTATGTTAGTTTCAGCTTCACAACAAAATGAATCAGTTATATATATACATATGTTCTCATATCTCTTCCCGCTTGCGTCTCCCTCCCTCCCACCCTCCCTATCCCACCCCTCCAGGCGGTCCCAAAGCACCGAGCTGATCTCCCTGTGCTATGCGGCTGCTTCCCACTAGCTATCTACCTTACGTTTGGTAGTGTATATATGTCCATGCCTCTTTATCGCTTTGTCACTGTTTACCCTTCCCCCTCCCCATAGCCTCAAGTCCATTCTCTAGTAAGTCTGTGTCTTTATTCCTGTTTCACCCCTAGGTTTTTCATGACATTTTTTTTTCTTAGATTCCATATATATGTGTTAGCATACGGTATTTGTCTCTCTCTTTCTGACTTACTTCACTCTGTATGACAGACTCTAGGTCTATCCACCTCATTACAAATAGCTCAATTTCATCTCTTTTTATGGCTGAGTAATATTCCATTGTATATATGTGCCACATCTTCTTTATCCATTCATCCGATGATGGACACTTAGGTTGTTTCCATCTCTGGGCTATTGTAAATAGAGCTGCAATGAACATTTTGGTACATGACTCTTTTTGAATTATGGTTTTCTCAGGGTATATGCCCAGTAGTGGGATTGCTGGGTCATATGGTAGTTCTATTTGTAGCTTTTTAAGGAACCTCCATACTGTTCTCCACAGTGGCTGTATCAATTTACATTCCCACCAACAGTGTAAGAGGGTTCCCTTTTCTCCACACCCTCTCCAGCATTTATTGTTTCTAGATTTCTTGATGATGGCCATTCTGACTGGTGTGAGATGATATCTCATTGTAGTTTTGATTTGCATTTCTCTCATGATTAGTGATGTTGAGCATTCTTTCATGTGTTTGTTGGCACTCTGTATATCTTCTTTGGAGAAATGTCTATGTAGGTCTTCTGCCCATTTTTGGATTGGGTTGTTTGTTTTTTTGTTATTAAGCTGCATGAGCTGCTTATAAATTTTGGAGATCAATCCTTTGTCAGTTGCTTCATTTGCAAATATTTTCTCCCATTCTGAGGGTTGTCTTTTGGTCTTCTTTATGGTTTCCTTTGCTGCGCAAAAGCTTTTAAGTTTCATTAAGTCCCATTTGTTTACTCTTGTTTTTATTTCCATTTCTCTAGGAGGTGGGTCAAAAAGGACCTTGCTGTGATTTATGTCATAGAGTGTTCTGCCTATGTTTTCCTCTAAGAGTTTGATAGTTTCTGGTCTTACATTTAGGTCTTTAATCCATTTCGAGCTTATTTTTGTGTATGGTGTTAGGGAGTGATCTAATTTCATACTTTTACATGTAGCTGTCCAGTTTTCCCAGCACCACTTATTGAATAGGCTGTCCTTTCTCCACTGTACATTTCTGCCTCCTTTGTCAAAGATAAGGTGACCATATGTGCGTGGGTTTATCTCTGGGCTTTCTATCCTGTTCCATTGATCTATCTTTCTGTTTTTGTGCCAGTACCATACCGTCTTGATAACTGTAGCTTTGTAGTATAGTCTGAAGTCTGGGAGCCTGATTCCTCCAGTTCCTTCTTTCGTTCTCAAGATTGCTTTGGCTATTCGGGGTCTTTTGTGTTTCCATACAAATTGCAAATTTTTTTGTTCTAGTTCTGTGAAAAATGCCAGTGGTAGTTTGATAGGGATTGCATTGAATCTATAGATTGCTTTCGGTAGTAGAGTCATTTTCACAATGTTGATTCTTCCAATCCAAGAACATGGTATATCTCTCCATCTATTTGTATCATCTTTAATTTCTTTCATCAGTGTCTTATAATTTTCTGCATACAGATCTTTTGTCTCCTTAGGTAGGTTTATTCCTAGATATTTTATTCTTTTTGTTGCAATGGTAAATGGGAGTGTTTTCTTGATTTCACTTTCAGATTTTTCATCATTAGTATATAGGAATGCCAGAGATTTCTGTGCATTAATTTTGTATCCTGCCACTTTACCAAATTCATTGATTAGCTCTAGTAGTTTTCTGGTAGCATCTTTAGGGTTCTCTATGTATAGGATCATGTCATCTGCAAACAGTGACAGCTTTACTTCTTCTTTTCCGATTTGGATTCCTTTTATTTCCTTTTCTTCTCTGATTGCTGTGGCTCAAACTTCCAAAACTATGTTGAATAAGAGTGGTGAGAGTGGGCAACCTTGTCTTGTTCCTGATCTTAGTGGAAATGCTTTCAGTTTTTCACCATTGAGGATGATGTTTGCTGTGGGCTTGTCATATATGGCCTTTATTATGTTGAGGAAAGTTCCCTCTATGCCTACTTTCTGCAGGGTTTTTATCATAAATGGGTGTTGAATTTTGTCAAAAGCTTTCTCTGCATCTATTGAGATGATCATATGGTTTTTCTCCTTCAGTTTGTTAATATGGTTTATCACATTGATAGATTTGCGTATATTGAAGAATCCTTGCATTCCTGGAATAAACCCCACTTGATCATGGTGTATGATCCTTTTAATGTGCTGTTGGATTCTGTTTGCTAGTATTTTGTTGAGGATTTTTGCATCTATGTTCATCAGTGATATTGGCCTGTAGTTTTCTTTCTTTGTGACATCCTTGTCTGGTTTTGGTATCAAGGTGATGGTGGCCTCGTAGAAGGAGTTTGGGAGTGTTCCTCCCTCTGCTATATATTGGAAGAGTTTGAGAAGGATAGGTGTTAGCTCTTCTCTAAATGTTTGATAGAATTCGCCTGTGAAGCCATATGGTCCTGGGCTTTTCTTTGTTGGAAGATTTTTAATCACAGTTTCAATTTCAGTGCTTGTGATTGGTCTGTTCATATTTTCTATTTCCTCCTGATTCAGTCTTGGCACGTTGTGCATTTCTAAGAATTTGTCCATTTCTTCCAGATTGTCCATTTTATTGGCATAGAGTTGCTTGTAGTAATCTCTCATGATCTCTTTTATTTCTGCAGTGTCAGTTGTTACCTCTCCTTTTTCATTTCTAATTCTATTGATTTGAGTCTTCTCCCTTTTTTTCTTGATGAGTCTGGCTAGTGGTTTATCTATTTTGTTTATCTTCTCAAAGAACCAGCTTTTAGTTTTATTGATCTTTGCTATTGTTTCCTTCATTTCTTTTTCATTTATTTCTGATCTGATTTTTATGATTTCTTTCCTTCTGCTAGCTTTGGGGTTTTTTTTGTTCTTCTTTCTCTAATTGCTTGAGGTGCAAGGTTAGGTTGTTTATTCGAGATGTTTCCTGCTTCTTAAGGTGGGCTTGTATTGCTATAAACTTCCCCCTTAGAACTGCTTTTGCTGCATCCCACAGGTTTTGGGTCGTTGTGTCTCCATTGTCATTTGTCTCTAGGTATTTTTTGATTTCCTCTTTGATTTTTTCACTGATCACTTCATTATTAAGTAGTGTATTGTTTAGCCTCCATGTGTTTGTATTTTTTACAGATCTTTTACTGTAATTGATATCTAGTCTCATGGCGTAGTGGTCAGAAAAGATACTTGATACAATTTCAATTTTCTTAAATTTACCAAGGCTTGATTTGTGACCCAAGATATGATCTATCCTGGAGAATGTTCCATGAGCACTTGAGAAAAATGTGTGTTCTGTTGTTTTTGGATGGAATGTCCTATAAATATCAATTAACTCCATCTCGTTTAATGTATCATTTAAAGCTTGTGTTTCCTTATTTATTTTCATTTTGGATGATCTGTCCATTGGTGAAAGTGGGGTGTTAAAGTCCCCTACTATGAATGTGTTACTGTCGATTTCCCCTTTTATGGTTGTCAGTATTTGCCTTATGTATTGAGGTGCACCTATGTTGGGTGCATAAATATTTACAATTGTTATATCTTCCTCTTGGATCGATCCCTTGATCATTATGTAGTGTCCTTCTTTGTCTCTTCTAATAGTCTTTGTTTTAAAGTCTATTTTGTCTGATATGAGAATTGCTACTCCAGTTTTCTTTTGGTTTCCATTTGCATGGAATACCTTTTTCCATCCCCTTACTTTCAGTCTGTATGTGTCTCTAGGTCTGAAGTGGGTCTCTTGTAGACAGCAAATATATGGGTCTTGTTTTTGTATCCATTCAGCCAATCTGTGTCTTTTGGTGGGAGCATTTAGTCCATTTACATTTAAGGTAATTATCGATATGTGTGTTCCTATTCCCATTTTCTTAATTGTTTTGGGTTCGTCATTGTAGGTCCTTTCCTTCTTTTGTGTTTCTTGCCTAGAGAAGTTCCTTTAGCAGTTGTTGTAGAGCTGGTTTGGTGGTGCTGAACTCTCTCAGCTTTTGCTTGTCTGTAAAGGTTTTAATTTCTCCATCAAATCTGAATGAGATCTTTGCTGGGTAGAGTAATCTTGGTTGCAGGTTTTTCTCCTTCAACACTTTCAATATGTCCTGCCACTCCCTTCTGGCTTGCAGAGTTTCTGCTGAAAGATCAGCTGTTAACCTTATGGGGATTCCCTTGTGTGTTATTTGTTGTTTTTCCCTTGCTGCTTTTAATATGTTTTCTTTGTATTTAATTTTTGACAGTTTGATTAATATGTGTCTTGGCGTATTTCTCCTTGGATTTATCCTGTATGGGACTCTCTGTGCTTCCTGGACTTGATTAACTATTTCCTTTCCCATATTAGGGAAGTTTTCAACTATAATCTCTTCAAATATTTTCTCAGTCCCTTTCTTTTTCTCTTCTTCTTCTGGAACCCCTATAATTCGAATGTTGGTGCGTTTAATGTTGTCCCAGAGGTCTCTGAGACTGTCCTCAGTTCTTTTCATTCTTTTTTCTTTATTCTGCTCTGCAGTAGTTATTTCCACTATTTTATCTTCCAGGTCAGTTATCCGTTCTTCTGCCTCAGTTATTCTGCTATTGATCCCATCTAGAGTACTTTTAATTTCATTTATTGTGTTGTTCATCGTTGCTTGTTTCATCTTTAGTTCTTCTAGGTCCTTGTTAACTGATTCTTGCAATTTGTCCATTCTATTGTCCATTCTATCTCCAAGATTTCAGATCAACCTTACTATCATTATTCTGAATTCTTTTTCAGGTAGACTGCCTATTTCCTCTTCATTTGTTAGGTCTGGTGGGTTTTTATCTTGCTCCTTCATCTGCTGTGTGTTTTTCTGTCTTTTCATTTTGCTTATCTTACTGTGTTTGGGGTCTCCTTTTTTTTTTTTGCAGGCTGAAGGTTCGTAGTTCCTGTTGTTTTTTGTGTCTGTCCCCAGTGGCTAAGGTTGGTTCAGTGGGTTGTGTAGGCTTCCTGGTGGAGGGTACTAGTGCCTGTGTTCTGGTGTATGAGGCTGGATCTTGTCTTTCTGGTGGGCAGGTCCATGTTTGGTGGTGTGTTTTGGGGTGTCTGTAGACTTATTATGATTTTGGGCAGCCTCTCTGCTAATGGGTGGGGTTGTGTTCCTGTCTTGCTAGTTGTTTGGCATAGGATGTCCAGCACTGTAGCTTGCTGGTCGTTGAGTGAAGCTGGGTGCTGGCGTTGAGATGGAGATTTCTCGGAGATTTTTGCTGTTTGATATTATGTGCAGCTGGGAGGCCTCTTGTGGACCAGTGTCCTGAAGTTGGCTCTCCCACCTCAGAGGCACAGCACTGAGTCCTGGCTGCAGCACCAAGAGCCTTTCATCCACAGGGCTCCTTAATTTGGGATGATTCGTTGTCTATTCAGGTATTCCACAGATGCAGGTTATATCAAGTTGATTGTAGAGCTTTAATCCGCTGCTTCTGAGGCTGCTGGGAGAGATTTCCCTTTCTCTTCTTTGTTCTCACAGTTCCCAGGGGCTCAGCTTTGGATTTGGCCCCGCCTGTGCGTGTAGGTCGCCGGAGGGCGTCTGTTCTTTGCTCAGACAGGACGGGGTTAAAGGAGCCGCTGATTCGGAGGCTCTGGCTCACCCAGGCCGGGGGGTAGGGAGGGTCACGGAGTGCGGGGCGGGCCTGCAGCGGCAGAGGCCAGCGTGACGCTGCAGCCTGAGGCGCGCCGTGCACTCTCCCGGGGGAGCCGTCCCTGGATCCCGGGACCGTGGCAGTGGCGGGCTGCACAGGCTCCCCGGAAGGGCGTGTGGCTAGTGACCTGTGTTCGCACACAGGCCTCCTGGCGGCGGCAGCAGCGGCCTTAGCGTCCCATGTCCGTCTCTGGGCTCCGCACTCTTAGCCGCGGCTCGTGCCCGTCCCTGGAGCTCTCTCAAGCAGCGTTCTTAATCCCCTCTCCTCGTGCACCAGGAAACAAAGAGGGACGTAAAAGTCTCTTGCCTCTTCGGCAGGTCCAGACCCCTCCCCGGACTCTCTCCCGGCCAGCCGCGGCGCACCAACGCCCTGCAGGCTGTGTTCACGCCGCCAACCCCAGTCCACTCCAGGCGCTCCGACAAAAGCCGGAGCCTCAGCTCCCAGCCCCGCCCGCCCCGGCGGGCGAGCAGACAAGCCTCTCGGCTGGTGAGTGCCGGTCGGCCCGATCCTCTGCGCTGGAATCTGTCCGCTTTGCCCTCCGCACCCCTGTTGCTGTGCTCTCCTCCGCGGCTCCCAAGCTCCCCCACTCTGCCTCCCGAAGTCTCCACCCGCGAAGGGGCTTCCTAGTGTGTGGACACTTTTCCTCCTTCACAGCTCTCTTCCTCTGGTGCACGACCCGTCCCTATCCTTTTGTCTCTGTTTAGTTTTTTCTTTTGCCCTAACCAGGTACGTGGGGGGTTCCTTGCCTTTTGGGAGGTCTGAGGTCTTCTGCCAGCATTCAGTAGGTGCTCCGTAGGAGTTGTTCCACGCGTAGATGTATTTCTGGTGTATCTTTTTCAGTTTTTCCAAGAAGCAGCACTGTTTGACCCTGTGCTGGAGGCCTGGCTGTCTTCAGCGCCGAGGTTCAGGAACCCAATGTCCGCTCCCTGCGCTCGCGCCACCACGACCGCCTCAGCCCCTCACGCAGCGCAGCCGAACCCACCACGGGCCCGCGAGCGCTCGCTCCCCTTAGTATATAATTTTAAAATTACATTAATATAATATAGATTAATATATTATTATATTTAGATATTAATACTCTATTATTATAATGAAATAAATTATATATAATAATATAGGTTATTAATGTATATCATTATAATTAATGTAATTGATTATATATTAATAATAGATATTATATATGAATATATGATATGTTAATATATGATATATAAATATAATTAATATATATCAATATATTATATATGTAATATATAATATATTAACTATATATTATATATCATATGTAAAATTTATATTATAATTAATTATGTAATTAATATAATATTATATTATATTCTTAATAATTTTATTATTAATATAATTAATATATTATATATAATTTATATGAATATATATTATTTATAATTTATATGTATTATATATAATGTAATATGATACATAATTAAAATTAATTATATATTATATATAATTATTAATGATATATTAATATATATTTGTTACAGTATATATTTTAATATATAATAATATAATTTATGAATATAAATTATATTCAAATATCATATATAAATTATATATTATATATACTCTACAGATTATATATTAAAATATGTATTTAATTTATATAATATAAATATATATTATTTCATATATTCTACATATTCTATATTTATTGTATATAATCTATATACTATATAGAGTTTTATGCTATAATTTATAGTATACTATATATCATATTTATTATAAAAATTAGAATGTAATTGTATATATTAATGAATTATAATTATATATAATTATGTATATAAAATATTAGATTAGATTATAATTATATATTATATATATTCATTATTATATATAATAATAAAATTTATACATAAATAAATATATATTATTTATAAATATATAAATATTATAAATATTTAAATATTGTTTATAAATATTTATTATATGTATGTACCTTTACATTATATATACTATATAATCATAGAGTATATAATTATATTATGTATATTATTTTATTTATAATATATTATATATAATAATTATATATTATATAATTTTCTTTTGTATATATTATATTTATATAATATTTTATTTTTATAAATATATAAAAACATACAAATAATATAAAATATAAATATATTTATAAATGTAAATATACAGAAATATATATAATGTATGTTATATATAAATTAAATATATATAAATTCATATATATCTATGTAAATATATAATATATTCATTTATTTATTTATATATAATTATATATTGTATATATAATTATATATATAATTACATATTATATATTATATATAATTATTATAAAAATATTATATATATTATATATAATTATATATTATAATTATATATATTATAATTATATATACAATATTATATATTATAATATTGTATATATTATAATAATGTATATAGACATTAATATGTAATAATAATAATGATAATAATGTATATACATACATGTATGTATGTATAATGTATATTATTAATAATGATAATAATAATAATAATGTAATAATGTATATAGACATTTTTCCCATATGTTGAAATTATCATTATATTCTTTTATTTTTAAGAACAAAATGACTTACTACCATCCACCCTAATTATTTTTTTTAATTGGGGTATAGCTGCTTTACTATGTTGTGTTAGTTTCTGCTGTACAATGAAATTAATCAGCTATATATATACTCTCTCCTTCTTGGACATCCCTCCCCTCACCCACATCCCACCCATCTAGGTCACCACAGAGTACCGTGCTGAGCTCCCTGCGATATATAGCATGTTTCCACTAACCATCTGTTTTACACATGGTAGTGTATATATGTCAATCCCAACCTCCAAATTCATCCTACCCCTCTTCCTCCACCCCATGTCCAAAATTATATATATTATATATATATAATTATATATATATAATATATATTGTGTATATTACATATATAACATATATTTTTATATTATAAAATATATATAATTATATAATATTATATATTATATATATAATTATATATTATAATATAATTATATATTGTATATATATTGTATATATAATTATATATATTATATATAATCATATATATATGATTGACTATGACTCAGCCATAAAAGAAGAATGAAATCTTGCCATTTGCAAGAACATGGGTGGAGCTAGAATGTATTATGCTACGAGAAACAAATCAGACAGAGGAAGCAAACACTGTATGATTTTGCTTATATGTGATACATATAAAAGAACAAAAATGAACAAGCAAAACAAATCAGAAACAGAGTTACAGATACCGAGGTGAAACAGGTGGTGTTCAGAGGGGAGGTGGATCGGGGGAAAAGAAATAGGTGATGGAGATTAAGAAGTACAATCTTCCAGTTGCAAAGTAATGCTTATGAAATATACCGTGTGGGGAATATAGTCAATAATTATGTAATATCTTTGTATGATGACCGAATGAACCTAGACATATCATGGTGACCATTTTGAAAGTATAGAAATATCAAATCTCTATGTTATGTAACAGGATTTATTATAGTGTTGTAGGTCAATAATACTTCAAAACCAAAAACACAGAAAACTTATAGAAGAGAGATCAGTTTTGTGGTTACCAGAGGTGGGGTGTTGGGGGAGGAGGAATTGGATGAAAGCCATCAAAATGTACAAACTTCCAGTTATAAGATAAATAAGAACTAGGAGTGTAATGTACAATATGATAAATATTTAACACTGCTGTATGTTACGTATGAAAATTATTAAGATAGCAAAGCCTAAGAGTTCTCATCACAAGGAAAAAGATTTTTCACATTCATTTAATTTTGTATCTATATGAGATGATGGATGCTCACTAAACTTATTGTCATGACCACTTCATTATATATAAAACAATTATGCTGTACACCAAAAACTTATACAGAGCTCTATGTCAATTATATCTCAATTAAATTGGGAGAATAAAAAAAGAGTGATAACTATCTACTAGATCCAGACTTAGGCTCTTTTATGCGTTTACACTCAGCTTTCATTTTCCTTTTTGCCCTCAAGTATGTATGGAGGAGACAAACAAGTACAGAAGTTACACATTGTCCAAGGGCACATTTGTGGACTTTTTAGCATCTTAGTGGAGATGTTAGAAAGCAAGTGCCATCAATGTTCATTGCAGCTTCATTTACAATAGCCACCTAAGTGTCTATCAACCTAAGTGTCTATCAACAGATGAACGGATAAAGAAATGAAATTGATTTATTTGTAGTGAGGTGGATGGACCTACAGTCTGTCATACAGAGTGAAGTAAGTCAGAAAGAGAAAAACAAATATCATATGCTAACACATATATATGAAATCTAAAAAAAATAATAAAAAGGTCATAAAGAACATAGGGGCAGGACAGGAATAAAGATGCTGGCATAGAGAATGGACATGAGGACACCGGGAGGGGGAAGGGTAAGCTGGGACAAAGTGAGAGAGTGGCATGGACATATATACAATACCAAATATAAAACTGATAGCTAGTGGGAAGCAGCCACATAGCACAGGGAGATCAGCTCTGTGCTTTGTGACCACCTAGAGGGGTGGGATAGGGAGCGTGGGAGGGAGATGCAAGAGGGAAGAGATATGGGGATATATGTATATGTATAGCTGATTCACTTTGTTATAAAGCAGAAACTAACACACCATTGTAAAGCAATTATACTCCAATAAAGATGCTAAAAAAAAAGAGAGAGAGAGAAAATAAACTAAAACAAAGCTAAAAAAGGAAAAAAAAAAAAAAAAAAAAAAAGAAAGCAAATGCCTTAAGAATGCCCTGCCCAGTGGCTGCCATGTTACCCCATGGGATCCAGAGACAACATAAGAGAATCTGTATTAAATAAAATTCTTTGCAAAAATTTCAGTTATTCACAGAATAATTGGTTATTAGTTGTAGATGAACTATTAATATGCCATCTATTCAAATCTTTCCATTTAAATAGCTATTTTTATCACATTATTTTTTAAAAAGCATGTGAAGGAAAATATTGTGATCCTTAAATTTTTAGTAAAAATTACATGAAGCCAGAGTTTCCTGAGCAAGCAATATTTTTTAAGGAAAGAAATTCATTATTTTGTGACTGATCTTACATAACAAGGAATGGAGATCAATGGTCACTAGTCCATCCATAGGCACACTTGTTCAAATTAGAAAAAAATGCCTTTCTGAATAGACATTTTTTCCATATGTGGAAATTATCATTATATTCTTTTATTTTTAAGAACAAAATGACTTACTATCATCCACCCTAATTATTTTTTTTAATTGGGGTATAGCTGCTTTACTATGTTGTGTTAGTTTCTGCTGTATGATGAAATTAATCAGCTATATATATACTCTCTCCTTCTTGGACCTCCCTCCCCTCACCCACATCCCACCCATCTAGGTCACCACAGAGTACCATGCTGAGCTCCCTGCGATATATAGCATGTTTCCACTAACCATCTGTTTTACACATGGTAGTGTATATATGTCAATCCCAACCTCCAAATTCATCCTACCCCTCTTCCTCCACCCCATGTCCATACATCCATTCTTTACATCTTCATCTCTATTCCTGCCCTGCAAATAAATTCATCAGAACCATTTTTCTAGATTCCACATACATGCATTAATATACAATAATTGTTTTCCTCTTTCTGACTTGCTTCACTCTGTATGACAGCCTCCAGGTCCATCATGTCTCTACAAATGACCTAATTTCGTTTCTTTTTATGGCTAATATTCCATTGTATATATTTACTACAGCTCCTTTATCCGTTCCTCTGTCGATGGGCATTTAGGTTGCTTCTATGTCCTGGTTATTGTAAATAGTGCTGCAATGAACATTGGGGTGCATGTGCCTTTCCGAATTATGGTTTTCTCAAGGTATATGCCCAGTAGTGAGATTGCTGGGTCATATGGTAATTCTATTTCTGGTTTTTTAAGAATCTCCGTACTGTTCTCCATAGTGGCTGTATCAATTTACATTCCCATCAACAGTGCAACCTTTTCTCCACAACCTCTCCAGCATTTACTGTTTGTAGATTTTTTGACGATGGCCATTCTGACTGGTGTGAGCTGATACCTCATTATAGTTTTGATCTGTAGTTTTGATTTCTCTAATAATTAGTGATGTTGAGCATCTTTTAATGTGCCTCTTGGCCATCTGTATGTCTTCTTTGGAGAAATGTCTATTTAGGTCTTCCCACCATTTTTTGATTGGGTTGTTTTTTTGATATTGAGCTGCATGAGCTGTTTGTATATTTTGGAGATAAATCCCTTGTCAATTGCTTCATTTGCAAATATTTTCTCCCATTCTGAGGGTTGTCATTGTCTCATTTATGGTTTTCTTTGCTGTGAAAAAGCTTTTAGGTTCAATTAGGTCCCATTTGTTTATTTTCATTACTCTAGGAGGTGGGTCAAAAAATATCTTGCTGTAATTTGTGTCAGAGTGTTCTGCCTATGTTTTCCTCTAGGAGTTTAGTGTCTGGGATGAAGTCAGGGAGCCTGATTCCTCCAGCTCCATTTTTCTTTCTCAAGATTGCTTTGGCTATTCAGGGTCTTTTGTGTTTCCATATAAATTGCAAAATATTTGTTCTCATTCTGTGAAAAATGCCATTGGTAATTTGATGGGGATTGCATTGAATCTGTAGATTGCTTTGGGTAGTACACTCATTTTCACAAAGTTGATTCTTCCAATACAGGAACATGGTATATCTTTCCATCTGTTTGTTTCATTTTTGTTTTCTTTCATCAGTGTCTTATAGTTTTCTGAGTACAGGTTTTTACCTCCTTACGTAGGTTTATTCCTAGATATTTTATTCTTTTTGCTGCAATGGTAAATGGGAGTGTTTCCTTAATTTCTCTTACTGATATTTTGTTGTGAGTGTATAGGAATGCAAGAGATTTCTGTGTGTTAATTTTGTACCCTGCAACTTTACCAAATTCATTGATTAGCTCTAGTAGTTTTCTGGTGGCATCTTTAGGGTTTTCTATGTATAGTATCATGTCATCTGCAAACAGTGACAGTTTTACTTCTTTTTTTCCAATTTGGATTACTTTTATTTCTTTTTCTTCTCTGATTGACATGGTTAGGACTTCCAAAACTATGTTGAATAATAGTGGTGAGACTGGACATCCTTGTCTTTTTCCTGATCTTAGAGGAAATACTTTCAGTTTTTCACCATTGAGAATGATGTTTGCTGTGGGTTTGTCATATATGACCATTATTATGTTGAGGTAGTTCCCCTTTATGCCCACTTTCTGGAGAGATTTTTTATCATAAATGGGTGTTGAATTTTGTCAAAAGCTTTTTCTTTATCTATTGAGATGATCATATGGTTTTTATTTTTTAATTTATTAATATGGTGTATCACACTGGTTGATTTGTATATATTGAAGAATCCTTGCATCCCTGGGATAAATCCCACTTGATTGTGTTGTAGTTTTTAATGTGTTGTCGAAATCTGTTTCCTAGTATTTTGTTGAGGATTTTTGTGTCTATGTTCATCTGGGATATTGGTCTGTAATTTTCTTTTTTTGTGATATCTTTGTCTGGTTTTGTATCAGGGTGATGGTGGCTTTGTAGAATGAGCTTGGGAGTGTTCCTTCCTCTGCAATTTTTTGAAAGAGTTTGAGAAGGATGGGTGTTAGCTCTTCTCTAAATGTTTGATAGAATTCACCTGTGAAACTATCTAGTCTTCATCTGTATGTTCACGTTTGGCTCATCACCACAGTTTCGACATCTTAGTTAGTTCAAAGGGTACAGTTAAAGTAAATGTCAATGACTTCTTTTTTAAAAGTAAGACCAGAGGTTGCACACATCACTTTCCCTTAAACTGCATGGCCAGAACCATGGCATATTGCCATGGCGAACTGCCAGTTAAGGTGGGAAATGTAATCTCTGTCTGGGCAGCCATGTGCTCAGCAAAAATCCTTAGACTTCCATTACTAAAAGTAAGTGAGGTAGTAACTGGTAGTGGTAACTGGTAACTGCTCCAAGTACTACACAAAATCCTCCTGATTTCCTCAGTGGGTGTTTAGTTGTTTCAAACAATTAAAATCTCTCATCCTTTGCCCACCCCACATATAAGGATAATTTTCATGAAGTGTTTTTCCTCTGTGGGCATTCCTGTCAACAGCCAAAAGAGCTTTTAATAAAAGCAAGCAAAAAGCTGAGAGAAGAGGGAGTAAGGAAAAGGAAGTGGGAACAGGGAACAGGATGGGGTAAGACAAGAAGGGAAGTATTTTAGGATCCTTTACTTAATGGCCAAAGTAGCTGAAAATGACATTACTAATGTCCTTGGCCACTTAATGCCTTTCCTGAGGAGGCTTGTGGAAAGCACTCCTCGTTGCCTACCTTATAAAAACTGTATAATAGTCTAACCAGAGGGTAATAAACACTAGACAGTTTTCTGGTTCATGCAGGTGAATCCAGTCCTAACTGATATTGGGCTTCTCATCATCCTGTTTTTAATTTTTGGATATTTTTCAGTGACAGTGTTAAATAGTTTCAGTGGGTAAAGAAGCATGAAACTGTATCTCTGATACTGTCTGCTTCAGCTGTTGAATAAAACACCAGACAGTTCTGAAAGCCTGAAGAGTCTGTCTGTCTAATAGGGTTGTCAGAGACATTAGGAAAGAAGACAGAGGAAGAGCAGCACCTCTGAATGCCTGTCGTCCTGGGAGACATGCAAAATCTTCCAGGCCCAGTAGAGCTGTGAGACAACTGCACATATGGCAGAAGGCTAACACCTGCAGATTGGGAGACAGAGAGAGCAGAGGGGATAACCCAGGGCTCCAAGAGAAGACTGACATCTGCTGCAAATTGAAGCCCTACTAGAGCAGAGTGCTGTGTCCCCACCACCAGACTGTCCTGACCACCCAGGGTCAACAGAATCATGAGTGGGCAAAGAAAACTAAGAGCAACTATACCTAAGGGGGACTAAGCAACTGGAGAACCGAAGACAGAATAACTGGTGGGGTCTCCTAGCAAAACAGAACTGCCAAATGGGAGGAAAGAGGACTAAAAGACTAAAAGGGGACATAAAAAGACTCTGGGCAACTAAAAGTACTGTTTTCAAAAATTAAGTAGCTTAAAAACAATTAAATAGGTTAATGAGAAAAGAGTGTAGTCATTCTTGAGAGCTGAATTAGTGTCCAGAAAAAAATAATGGAAGAAATACAGTATCTTAAAACACAGGTCACAAAGAAGTGCATCTTTTAGTTCAATTGCAAATACAGAAAACATTTTATCTGATTTAAGCAGAAAGGAATTTCATAGAGGGCAACAGGTGCTTACAAAATTGTAAGTAGGTGTTAGGTTAACCCCCAGAACTAGCCCACCAAGTTATCATTTCCACCACAATTAGGAAGATGGGTGATGGAGTGAGGGAACCACGGCCCTGACTGCAGACTTCAGGACTACCGCCTCAGCCAACAGAAAGTGTGCCCTATGCCTTGCCTCTCAACACCCATACCTTGTGCCAAAAGCTGGGGCCCTGGCATTGCTTCCACTGGAGAAACAAAGGCCTTTCCAACTTGCTGCAGAGGCACTGATTCTACTCAGTTCACTGTGCCTGGGTTCATGTGCGTGGTGGAAGCCAGGTTAAATGTAGAACCCATGTGGAAAGAAAGTCTGAGAAATGTAGTCTTCCCTTTTCCTAAATCTAACATAGACAAAAACATATTAGAAGGGGTTTGAAATCATACTATCTGCCATACATGATGTAGTGGACATTTGTCACTATTTTTGTCTGTTTGGCAGAATCCCCTATAATACTATACTTCATCAATTCTAGGATATATTTCACCAATACTGGATTTCACCAATTCTAGGATGTGCGTTGTTTTTTCACAGTTAAACAATTCTGAAATCAGGTGTTCCTGACCCTTAAGGCACCTTAGATTCCCCCCATTTCAGGGATGCACAAACAAAGGGGAAAATAAATGCTCAGTAAGTGTTGGCTATTACAATTATTAACTTCATCTCAAAAAAAAAAGGGGGAAATTAATGGCAGCTGTAACATTTTAAAGTTAGTTGAGCATTTCATTATGGTTAGAAACTAGATGGATAGATAACTTATTTTTGTGATGCTCATATAGAGCTATCTGTACATTTTATATCTGTAATTTGCAAATACAAAATCCCAACTATCAACATCTGCATGATAGTTGGTAAATCAAATCCTCAACACCATAGCAAGAACACAGTCTATTCTGAGGCTGAAAACAGAATTCTGAGTTAAAGTATAGGCAATGCTTAGGAAAAAATTACAAACAGCAGCATGGAACACTTGTTACCTGCTGATTATGTTAATTTAAATTTTTATAAAAGACCCCACATCAGCTGGGAATTAAATAAATAAATGTGGACATAATTAATATGCAAAACTTTGCTGTTACTCTTTAATTAAAATGCAGAAATTTTGATTTGAAAGAAGAAATAGTATCTTCCAAAGAAAGATGCTATTCTGGGAGAACAAGGCATATATTTAATACAGTGAGGAATAAATCATACTTAATCATAGTTAAGTTTTAGTTAACTCTTAACTATTTTAAGAGTTATTGTTAACAATTCTGGATGGGATCTTTAGGGGTTAACACTATCTTTTGTTGGTTCATAAACCAGCCCCTGTACATGGAGGGCAAGGAGAGACTGAAGAAAGAGGCAGACTACTCCAGATTGGTATGTGGCAGGTTTAATAAGCAAGGGAATTTGCAAACAAGGCTAAACCTGGTGGCCACAAGGTGAGATCTCCACCCCCCGGCCCGCCAGAATTTTAAAAGTATATATAGAGGTCTTAACTGTGTTCAGTCACATATACCGTACAGATGGTCTCAAATAACACATTGCTCTCTCAAGGCTGCATCCTTGAAACAGCTCTGGCTATGGGAATGGTGAGTGGAAGTTACATGAGTGGAATATACATTAGAAGGACAGGGAAACGGGTGAGAAACCTCTAATTGCCTAGGTCCAGATTGAGAATCAATCGGTGGCCATGTCCTCTTGATGAACTCCTCCAACATTTTTCAAAATGTAAATCTTTAAGAGAACTGCTTCGTTTACATATTCATTTAAATTACTTGAATCAGATTAACTCTATCTGAGCCTCCAGCATTTTAAAAGGTAAAATAGACACTGGGCTTTGTGTTCTGCATAAGCAAACACAGTGCTCAGGACCACATAAAAGACCTCTAATTGAACTCACAATCAGGATCGAATGCCTTTAATAGGTATTGAGCACCTGGATTTTCCTTATCAGAGCACTTACTAAGCTGTTGTGTAATCATCTCTCTCCACCCAGAGGGCAAGCATCATCTCAGTTTTGTTATTTTTTCCATCTCCAGTACCTGGCCCAGTATATGCTCAATAAACATTTATTGAATAAATTGTCCAGAAAATGAATTGTTGAGCAATAGTCCCATGAAAAGAAACATCCCAAGAGTATTTAAATTCAAAGTAGTCCGGACAATCTCTCTCAAGTCTTGGCATAGTATCTTCCTCCAGGGAAGGAGGCAAAATTACAAATTACAAAATTACAAAGTAGCTGAGTTTCTCTTTATAGGAAAATCCCTTCTTTAAGTTTATATATATATATATATATATATATATATATATATATATAAAACTTATAAAGAAGGGATATATATATATCTCACTGTGAAATACAGCATACGTATATAAAATAGGAAAGAAATATATTACAGTTTAATATGAATATGTCACTTAGGACTCAGATCACAAAATAGAACATTTCTAGGACCTCCATACCCCTCTACACTCCCAACTCACCTCCTGCAACACCTGCCAGTCACCATGCCTTCCATTTCCTCTCCAAGTAACCAAGGTCATTATTGTCCTAACTGTTATGGGAATATTTTTCACTTGTTCAACCATCTATGTTCAAATCCCTAAACTATATGGTTTGATTTAATTCCTTTAAATAGCGAGTTTCCTTGGTTCCTCAAGATTAAGTTATGGTTTATATTTTTCAAGAATATTTCATGTCTAGTGAGCAAAAAAAGGAATGCATATGTAGCACTGGATAACAAGAAAATGTCTTTCCTTATATCACACAGATAAAATAAAGTTTTACAAACACTGGCCATTTTCATATTAGGAAAAGAACAAGAGAATAAAAATAATTCACAGCGACATGTTTATTTAAGCCTTAGCTAAGCTTTCATTTACAAACAAATAGTTTTTGGGAAAAAGATCACAAGACAATATTTTCAAGTGTCATACCATCCACATAAAAATTAAACTTGCAGAATTTACAAATTAATATTCTGAGCAGACAGATAAATTATACATCCTTTTGCAAAATCCAATCTACAATATTTAAAAATTCATAGTTACAACATAAGACATTCTCTCTTTACAATCTACCTATTTACATAGCTTTCCTCACTGCAGGTGATATAGTGCTCATCATAGCTACCAAGGTTTGCAAACATAGTACATTTAAAATGTATTTAGCAGCACATAAAAAATTAGATAAAAAGTGAAAGAAATACTACTATTAAATAAAAATGAAATTAAAGGGTGATAATAGAAACAACTCCATAGCAAAATAGATCAAAATATATTTCTGTTAGGACATCAAAAATGTTTCCCATCACAGAATGTATGCACAGCACTAATAAAACAATTTAACAGCATTTTAGTCCTGAGCACAGAATATAGCACAGCTGCAAAACTTTGGTCAATACAAGTAAATATCGACATCTAACACAATCTGTTTAACCTTCTTTGTTAGTAGATTAAAGTTAGTTCCATTTTATGAAAAATCACCATCAGTAATATTCTCATATCTTTTTTCCATTACATTAAAAGAGCTTTTAAATTTGGGAGCCCTCTGTAGACTGATATAAATACCAGACAAACCAATGTTTGATTAACATTCCCAATATGTTTCAAATATGTAAATCATCTGAACAGACTATATGAATGAGTTAACAATGGGTTGCTTTGTATTCCAAGTGTATTTTCTGTCACAAAAGCAGACATGTTGTACTTCAAATAATTTGAAGATGTTCTTTATAGCCAGGCATAAAAATCCAGCCACTATATAAGTGCAAATCAAGCAGCATATCAATTATAGGTTATATATGCATTGGTAGATATTAAAATTAAGCACATAGGATAGTACACAATTTTATTAGAATACCATTTATATTCAGCAGTTGGATTCAGATATATTTTCCAGTGAATTCCATTCACAAGTTTTTGCCTAATAAATGCAGGACAACATTTTCCATAAAGAACATAGAGTATAATCACAGTATTCAGTTTATGACTAACTTCATTCATGTTTAATTACTGGCAATATCTTCCACTGGATCTCCTGTGTCAAAGAGCTGACCATCTTGCAAATTTCGAGTCTTCCAAATTCTCACAGTTCGATCACTACACAATAATAAATTAAAAATGAACATGTGAAAAGAGGTGGAAAGATAAAGAAGTAGTTTGTAGAATTACTTATCATGGAAACATTTTCTGAAAAGATCTCTAATAGATGTAAGTAAAAATATACATTGTCCCATAGGTATACCAAACAGGTACCCATAATAATGAAATTAAAAATAGTTCATATTATCAAGGGCCTACTATATGCCAGGTATTGTTACTATGTTCCCGTCACATACACTAATGCATTTAATTCTCTTTACATATCATAAGATATAGATAATGCTATTCTCCCCTATTTATTGATGAGCAAATTGAGGTCCAAAGAAGTTAATTAATTTGCCCAAGATCGGGCTTCCCTGGTGGTCCAGCGGTTGACTCCACCCTTCCACTGCAGGGAGCGTAGGTTTGATCCCTGGTCGGGGAAGTTCCGCATGTCTCAAGGTGCGGCCAAAAAATATATATATATATTGCCAAAGATCACAAAGTAAGTGATAGTGCCAAGATTTGAAACCAGGCAGTCTGGCTCCATCTCTTAAAGACTTTACTAATATGACATGGTCAGAGGTCTTCAGGCATAAGAGCCCACAGTAAGATCACAGTGAGGGGGCCAGGGCAGGAATTCCAGGGAGTTGGTGAATCTGTTGATATTCAGGAAGAATTATGTTCAGGTAAGCCCACAGAAAAAGCAGGAGGCTACTAAGAAGTAGTCTAACATTCTGCCTATCGTAGAACATAGACAATTCAAAGCTTTTCTGAGAAAACTTATTTTTATTCACTTAACATGTGGGTTCTGGGGACTAGTCATTAGACAATCACATTTCTTACCACGTCTCTCATGGCTCTAAAAAGAGAGTGTTGCTTTTCTCCCATTTCCTAACAAACCCAAAGCCAAAAAGAACGAGTTACCATAGAATTGTATAGTTAAAAAGTATTTCAAAGATTATGTAGTCCATTTCGAGGATAAAGAAAGTTTAGTGACTTGTTCAATGTAACATAGTAGAGTACAGAGCTGAGCCTAGAATCCAGGCTTTCTAATTTTTAATCAACAATCTTCTCATCCCTAAGAGTTCTTACCACAAGGTAAAAAAAATCACTTTTTTTCTTTTCCTTTTTTTTTTTTGTATCTACATGAGACGATGGATGCTAACTAAGCTTATTGTGATAATCATTTCATTATATATTTAAGTCAAATCATTATGCTGTATACCTTAAACTTACACAGTGCTGTATGTCAATTATATCTCAATAAAACTGGAGGGAAATAATAATCTCTCCCTATCCCACACAGCACATGTAACTGAAAACAGAAGGGGATATGTTCACACATCCACCCATTTATCCATTCATTTATACAACCATCCATTCAACAAATGTTTCTTGGGAACTTGCAGTGTTCTAGGCATTATTCTAGGTGCTCGGGATCAATTAAAAATAAACAAATAAATAAAAAAACACAATCCTAGGCCTTTGTAGATCATATATTCTAGCAAAAGGAGACAGACAATAAAACTTAATAAATAATTAAATTATAAAGTTTATTAGAAAGTAATAAATGTTATAGAGAAATTAAAGAGTATGGCAAAGGGGATCAGGATCAGGAGTGGTAGTTCATAAGAGAGATCACAATTTTAAATAAAATGGCAAGGTTATTCTTATCGAGAAAGAAAGACATTAGAAGAAGATCAGGATCTCTGAAGGCACTTTGGGCAAATGTCCTAAGGTTGGAGTGAGCCTGATATGTTCAAGAATCAGCAAAGATGTTATTGGTGTTTTAAGAGAAGGAGCACACCAGAGGGTACTAGAAGGTAAGGTGAGAGATAAATGCTCAAAGGGTCAGATCAAGTAACGGCCTCTACTTTAGATAAAATGGATGATCAATGCAAGGTTTTGAGCAGAGAAGGAACAAGATCTGACTTGTATTTTTTAAAAATTACTCTGGTGTCTGTATTGAGAATAGACTACACATGGGCAACGGACCTTGTTTAGGAGGCTACTGTAGTAATCCAAGAGCTGAAGGTGACTAGGGTCAGAGAGGCAGCAAAAGGCATGGTGAGAAGTGATCAGATTCTAGATATAATTTAAAGGTAGAACACCAACAGAGTTTGCTGATGCATTGGATATGGAGTGTGAGAGAAAGAGAGGAATGAAGGTTTCTAAACTAAGCAACAGAGAAGACAGACAAGCCATCAACTGAGATGGAGAAGGCTTTAGGATGAGCAGGTTTCTTAGGAAGGTCAGGAGTTCAGTTTTGGACATATGAAGCCTAAGATGAACAAACTTACACTACTAGTCATGACAGAGTAACCTGTGCCAGGTTAGTGCTCCTGTTGTAAACAAAGTGAAAACTTGACAGAATATATGGAACAACTATTTTCAGAAACTGGGCAATAGGTAGTTCAGGCCTGTAATCCCTGAGAAAAGGGAAACAGAGAAGGTGAGCTCTGTGATGGCCCTGGCTCTCAGTCTGGCAGCACTTTCCAGACTACAGCAATGTGGGAAACCAAGCAGAAAAATCACAGAATCAGAGTTGAAGAGATAGTAATAAAAATCTGGTAAGTGTGAAATAGTTGGAATTTGTAGAACCAGATAGAGAAGAGGAGAGAGCTATGCAAAAAGAACTATGGAGCTATAGGAAAATAATTCCATCAATCTACATAGGGGTCCCCTAATGCTTTTGACTGAAGGCTAAGTTGCACATGAGTAGAATCAGACTATAAGGCCACACCAAAAAACTACTAGTGAGTATAAGTCAAACAAATCCCAGAGTTCACAAAGCGCTGTGAGATGTTCAGGTTCTGACCAGTGGAGAACAGCATCAAACATTCAAGACATTCAATAGAAATCCAAGAAGAGTTAAAAACAAGTCTCAAAAATATGAGCTGAACCACAAGTAACTTATGTGCCTGACAAACAAAGCCCAATACTCTTTAAAGGAATACAACAAAATCCAGATACTCAAAACACAATACTATAATTAATGTTCAACATTCTATAAAATGTTACTTGACATAAAAGCAGAAAAAATAAGACCCATAATCATAAGAAAAATCAATCAGTGACATCAGATCCAGAAATCAGATATGATAGAATTACTTATACAAGGACTTTGAATTATAAAGTCCCACCTATAAAATAGGGATTATAATAATACTCACCTTCTAGAGTTCTTATGAAGACTAAATGAGTAAAAGCCTGAAAACACTTAGGACAATGCCTGGTAGATACTAAGCCCTATACAAACACTCGTTAGATAACAAATAAGTAGCACTAATTTGAAAATAGGCCTTCTGATTTTATTGGCGATTTTCCTGATTTTATGTTACATGGTAAATACATCTGCATCTGATGCTCCATGGGTAAACTGAGAAAAATTTCAATTCTTCAAAAATAAAACTGTATCATGGAAGAAAAGTATTATATCATACCTCACCGACCAGACCTCAGTGATACATAATACTTTTATAGTCTTATCTTGTGTGTCCCACAGCTTTGAGGGATATTAATTTATTTCCCATAAATTGTCAAGGACAAAACAAATTTCCAAGGGAACAAATAAAAGTGATGACTCTTAAGAAAGTATGCATCTTGGAAATAGCATCAATGAAGCACCAAAGGTAAACACCTTAGAAAAACACAAAAGAAATTGGCTTTGATGTACTTTAGAGATGAGAGAAAGTAAATCTAAATGAGAAGGGGGATTCAATGGAAACAGCACAAATAATAAGAGACACCAGAGAAATATAGCAGAGGTTTCAAAATAAAATCAGGGTAATCGTGCATTTAGGACAGACGAATCAAGCAGTTGGTCAAATTAAGTAACATAATTGGTACACAAATGACATAGGGAGATTTTCAAGATATTCATGAGAAATTACATTTTATTTGATTGAGATGAACACCTCACATTACAGTTAGTATATATGCTTTCCTTTTCAAAGTACTTATATACATATTATGTCACTTTTATGGTCACATCTCTACACCTCCTTCAAACATCTTCTTAAATGTCACTTTTTCAGTAAGGCCTTCACTGATCACTCTATTGTGTAACCCCTGCCCCCCAGTGATGCTCTCATCCCCCTTCCCTGCTTTATTTTTCTCCATAGCACCTCTCACCATGTAACATATTTTACTTATTTATTTTCTTTTCTCCTCCTTAGAATGAAACTACGGTTTGTATCTACTTTGTTCACTTCTCTATTCCCAAGGGTCCGGAACAGTGCCTGGCACATAGGAGATTCATCATGAATAAGCAAATGAGCAAATAAATTAATCAATCCAGTCATCTTAACAGGGAAGTAGATATTATTACTATGTACTTAAACTTTAAAGGAGGTAGAAGATGCACAAAGTTTTTTTTTTTTAAATGAAATGGTCTAAATTTGAAGAATGACAAGTTTGTTGCCTTTCTGGAAAAAAACTTTTAGAAACTAGTCACTTATGAATGATTTTTTAAAAATTAAAATCACCAGGGGAAGATCTGGCAGAAGACTTCTTAGTCTAATCAGAGAGCCGATATAGGAGTAACACTATTACCATGTAACCAGGGGAGCCCAAACTCAGTGCCCACAGTGTTTCTCAGAAAATATAAATAAGACATCATAAATAGACATTAGAATAACTGTAATAAAAGGATTCATATATTCTACATTTCCAGATATTTACAACTTACAGGATTTATTAAATCTGAATACAAGTAAACAATATAGAGAAAGATCACATAGCAGAAACTTACTCAGCTGCAGTAAAAATGTGGGTGGAATTAACACATATGGCATTGATAGGACTCTCATGACCTTTCATCTCTCCAACTGGCACAAAGGTATCTATGTTCCAGAGTTTCAGAATGCCCCCTCTGCAGCCACTGAGCAAAACTGGGTGGCCTGGCATCACTCCAAGGGCACAGACCCAATCCTTATGTGCATTTGGAACTTGCTGAGAAAAAAAAGAAAAATCAGCAGTTTAAGGGGAGTAGTCCAAACTGACATTTTCATACCAAAATAAGTTACAAAAGTTTTTATTGACAAAATTCAAAATTTGGAACATTGAATTGGCCTGGAAACCATAAAAATCATTTTCTATGAAGTCACTCTTCATGATTTAAAGAAATAAATCTGTAATTTGCTCCTAAATTTGCCTCACTAGTTATCATCAGTGTTATCAGTATTAAAGGCCTAGAATGTTAAAAAAGAAAAATCTATAGAATCTAAAATACCTGGAAAGTATACAGAATTTTTCAAACATCACTTTCTCTTCAAAGGAGTAACTATTTCACCTTTCTCCAAAATGTATCTCACGCAACTAGTTTGAAAACTACTACCTGGTGTGTAGACTATAAGGATTGTCTCATAAAATCACTGCCTTAAATTTTGGAAGAGAACATAGAGGCCTAAAGCTTTTTGTTGAAGGCTGGAGCTAACCTATATATTTCACAATGAGTAAACAATAATTATAAGCTCAGACTATATACCATATTTTATGCATAAATATATTTATATACATAACATAAAAGTCACATCCAAGAATGTATATCTATAAAAGAAAAGCTTTTGAGTGCAATATATGCATCTGTTGCCAGGTTTTTGCTATTAACATTCATGCTACTTGTTCATTTTGTTTTCATCTGGTTGTAAGCAGGAAAGTAGGAATAATTGCAATACATACACACGCATACATTTATATGGAAAAGCCTGAAATTGAGTACAATTTTATCTGTTAACTAACTTCTTCCTCTCGGAATTAGGAAAAGCCACCAATGTTTGATTGTATTGACAGGACACTTCAATCCAACTATCATTCTATAGGAAATGAGAGAACCACCACTGTTGAATGTATGAAAATGAGATGAGGAATCATTTAGACTGCTTTGACCTTAGTGAAACTTGGTACTCTTTGGAATATGTGTACATAAAACAAAAACAAAATGAGAAACTGACTGCTTTACTCCAAGACTGATTTCATTTAGTAAACACAAGCATGGTGCTATCCCAGATCTTCCAACTCTTATCAGAGTCTATTCCCCTTTTATTTAGGAGATATCATTAAAAGTTGAATGTTGCCCTTTTCATAATTAGTAACTCTGGTGGGTGATGATGAAACACTCTTTAAGAGGAAGCCCTGTTTGATACCATTCCTAAACAATGAAAATCTACATAGAGGCTCTTCGCGTTCTTATATAGAATACTGGTGACTTTGAAATACCCACTCCATCCCATGAAAAGGTTTTGCATTACCTGTAGAAGGTCTTTTTGAGCTAAATCCCATTTCTTGATTCCATTATCTCTGGAACCACTAAATAGGTTATCCCCTTGTATGGTTAATGCTTCAATGCCATCATAATGAGGGGGCTCGAAATTGTGGGTGGGACTCACAGCTCCAAGAGCCCCTTCAGTTACATCAAACATCTAAATAAAAGCAGAAAGGAAGCAGTCATCCGATTTATCTTACAAATAAGCACCTATATGCATTCATTCATAGAAACACACACACGTATATTAACCAGATATGATTTGTTTTATTTTACTAAGGTAACTAAAATAACCTGCTATGAATGACTCAGGATGAACCTGAGCCCTATCTTCACACTACTTTTGCTTACATGTCACATGTTTACATGTCTGTAAGCTCTTAAGAAAGGCAACCAATTTTCTCATGTGTGAGTGTACAAACGATATGTTAAATAATAAAAATGCTACATATCAATCCAGTTGAAATTCAAATAAATGATATGATTGTTATTTAAACACTATTAGGTAGCTCTGCAATCTTGGTGGTCATCTCAAATTCTCCAAAGCTGCTATTCAAAGCCTTTCACTCCCCTCAGTTGCTCTCATCTCTCTTAACTGTTGAACTTGTGATTTCCTAAAAAGGTTAGTATGACCAAAAATAAACTTTCTGGACCATCCTCCCAGTTACAAAAGTTTTCTTTTATTCTCAAACATTCTCTTACCCTTCCCTTCTTTTCAGATGCTAAAGTGTACCTACTTTTTCCCAAGGTTCACATCTTGATCTGATTCACCAATTGCTACCACTTCACTCTTCACACTTTCCCTCTCCACTGAGCCCATTTCCTGAGCATATAAACATGCTCAAGTCTACCAAATATAAAATCCTCTCACCTTAACCATTCTATTGTCAAGTCACTAACCGATTTCTCATCTCTTAATCAAAGTTTCTAAAAAACAGTACTTATACTCTTCCTATCTCTCTTTATTACTGTTTCCTCTTTTTTATTCCCATTGGTTCTTATAGGATTCCCCAAGGCTGAGTCATATCAACCCCTCTCCTTTGGCCATGTCAACTACTCTAACTCCTTAACCATCTGCTTCTATTTGAACAGCTCTGAAACATACATGTCTAGTCATAACTTATCTTGAGCTCTGGACTTGCCTTTCAAATGGCCTGCTGGACTACATGAGAAGGTCCTCTATTAGCATCTCAAATTTAACATCTCCAGAATCAAACTATGCTTCTCTCTTCATCTTATCTGCTACTTGCATAAAATATGAAGACTATAACATGTTCAGCATTAAAGGTGGTGATGATGAGACTTAAGCATTAGTTGGATGACTGAGCCAAAAAAATCTTTAAAATCCCTCCCAACCTATCTTCTATGAAAAGTGAGAATACATGTTTAAATAATAAGACAACACAACCAGGAACCGAGTGAGGAAAAGATCAGGAAGAAAAAGCAAAGGTTAGAAATGAGAAAAAAGAAAACTGATTTAGAGAAAAGGGTCCCAGGTGCATCTCAATACTTCTAATCTATCATTTAATAGGAGAATGTAATTAAACAACTTTATTATACACACTCTGATATAATGATCCTTGGAGCCAGTGATGATTAAATCTTGTCCACTAGAAATCTGATCTACAGTAAGACACATAACAGGGCCTAGGTGTCCCGTTAACTTTCCTGTGGACTGAAACCTTTAAAAAGAGAGAAAAATAATTTTGTTTGAAAATATTTCTTAGCATGTTGAGCCTAAGCCTCAGCAAAAATAATCAACAGTCTTTGCTAAAACTGTTCTTTTTGATTTAACTCCACCTCTATGCAACTCTGTTCAAATTAAGAGTAAAAATAATGGCCAAAGTAATCAATTCTCTGATGGAAGTGTGAGGAGTCCTAAATAAGTTATTCCAAAGCAACTAATATCATTCAGGTAGTTAAAAAAAAAAAAAATCAAAACTCCAAAAACTTGCTAAAGGCTAATTTTAACTCTAACCTAAGTCTAGGTAAACCTTAATCTGTTAAATTCTCAACATGATATAGACATATGATTGATGTTATTAGGGCCAATTTGAAATTTGATTAAAACAACTATGTCACTGATATAACTAGAAAATAACAATATGAAGAAAGTAAAATTATTTTACTACACTAACATATATTCTCACATATACACATATATGTACACCATCATATATACACATACATGTATGCACACATATGTGTATATACATGCATGTCAGAAAATAGGTAGTCCATTTCATCAATTATTACAAAGACATGAAAATGACCAGGAATATATCTGACTGGTAGAAAAACATGTGATGCCCATTGTCAGGGGGTGACAATGAACCTTTGTTTCATAGTCCTACCTCAAATCAAGCTGCTGGAATACAGAGGTGTATTTGCCCTCTAGAATATTACTTGTAACTCTTTTCTTAGTTACTTTGTTAAGATGAATCTGTATTTAATCAGGTTGCTGAAATCAAGCAACTTGAAAAAGGATCTAACTTTTCAGCAGAAAAGAATGTAAAGATTTTCAAAAGCTGGTATCTTTTCTGCCTCATGTCATGACTTTGAGTATCTTCCTTCATGGTACTACAACTACAAATCAAGTTTAATGTCTTCAAGAATAAACCCAGTCCTCATCTCGTTCCTAATTTTCTTAAACAAGCACTGTTTTCAATTTTCTACTTTTTTTTCCTAAAACTGTTCTCAGGACTGTGTTTCTTATTTCTCTTTCTCTCTCATTTATTTATCTATAAATTATGCTTATAATACTTTCTCAGTCATGCATTAAAATGTTACAAGTTATAACCAATTTTCCTCAGAATTTCTAAAATAAATTTCCCTTTGATTTACTACTGACAAAGCCCTTCTAGATGGGATTATTAACTGAATTACCTATATTACCTGAATTACAAACTTTACTCAGAATCTTGCAATTGCCTTTTAATGGCCTTTATCCTCCATTACAAGATGAGTTCTAAGAAGATGGACACCAAATTTGTCTTGCTCAGTCTTTATCCCCAGTAACTTACCACAAGTGTTGGTATAGTGCTTGCCATAATTGATATTGAATAAACATTTATTAACTAATAAATAAATATTCCCTTGCTGCCAAATTTTTAAGAACTAGAAAAGAAGCTAAAATAAACACTCAAATGAAGGATAAAAGCTTATACTTCACGGCAAAAAGAAATCAAATCAAAGATGTAATGCCTTATATTTCAATTTATCATTTTTCTTTTTGTACTCACTTCATCTTCTTAATACTTCATCATATATATGTGTATATATATATATAATTCTATATTTATAAAAATCCTGTGAATATTTACGCTTAAAGTTATATGGTTTGTAAACTGAAAATTTTGAGATAATGATGCATAAGTGATGTTACAAAAAATAATTCTTTCAAAGGTACTGATGCAACTAGCATGAGAATCTTGTTCTCTTCCTGGTAAACAACACAACTTATAGACAAATGTTAAGAAAGGCTATTTTCCTTCATATATTTTTTTCCCAGCAATGGAGATTAAAAGAAAGGAAAATTGTGAGTTTGCTAACGAGGACATAGACGTTCAGCGGTGCTGAATCAAACAGAAAAGTCTAGGTTTTTATATTAACTTCTGGGGTTATACAAATTAGATTTCACACACACTAATGCTATTAATGTGTGTATAATGCTATTAATGTATTAATGCTATTAATAATTTGCCATATACAGGAAGTACATTTTCTTTAAAATTCTACCTTTTAAGATCCCACATTCTGACAGCATTTCCAGAAGCTGCATAGAGAAAGGTGCCAGTTGGGTTCAGTGCAATTTGATTGACTTGGTTTTCCCCAGAAGGAATAGTAACTGTCCGGCTGGTGGTGGCAGAACAAGCATCTCCAAGAGTAACTTGACCTGAAGACCTTAACAGAGACAAAGTAAAGCAAAATAAGTCACATTTCTGGACAAGAGTTAGTCTTAGAATTCCTTACATTCCTAGGAAACTGGCTGTAGACAACAAGAAGATCTGTGTTCTTTGGTCACTGTATGCACTGTGCCTAGCACAACACCTCATACACACTAATAAATAAACATTTTGATAGATAAATGAATGAAGAAAACGAGATGACATGGCTTAAAACTCTTAATTTGCAAGTTATTATAACACTAGGAATTCTGGGCCCTGTTAGAGATGACTTAAATATGATTCAGAAAAGATTAGATGACAAAGACAAAAACTCAACAAATGATACAGTGTCACAAAATTAATTCATTTTCCTGCAGTTTCCAGAAGTTCCCTGAGGAACAAGCCTACCAGTATTCCTTTCATATATAAGATTTGCCCTTATGAATTAAAGACACTAAGGACTTTTTATTTTCAGTTTTTGTTTATTTTAACCCAATCATATAAGGATTACTTACTATATGCGAAAGACTTAAATATGATTTATTTCTATTTCCTCAGCTAAATTCTAAATGGTAAGTATATTTTTAAATTTTGAAACATTTTATTAGCAAACTTCTAAAATACCAAGTTATAATCAATCTTTTCAAATTTGATTTTGATTTTAATGAGTCAACTGGATTGGTAAATTTCTAACATAAGATACAGTGTGTTTTTTCTACAAAATTCTCCACAAGAGATCTGTATTCAGTACAGTAAATAATTAGTAATTCTCAAAATATAAAATAGCACTTAAATATTAATAATCCTCACTCTACAAATTAGTAAAAATTAACCATTCCTATGCTCCCTTCTCTTATTTAAACCAACAGAGTTCACCTTAATTTTAATTATGTAAAACAGTTCATCAATCTTATGGCAAAAAGGATCACTATTTGCTCTATATTTTAAAGACATATGATAACAGACGTAGAAAACAAATTCATCCTCCAATTGTCCAATATAACCTACAGTTATTAAATATAGGCTAGCACCAAAGCAGTGTAAGTCTTAAAAAAACTCCTCAATTAATTAGCATGTATTATTCAATACATGCTAATTAAATTTTGCAAGTACTTCTTAACAGTCTATAATGGTGATTTCAGCCATTTTCTAAATAGTGGTACTCATTTGAAGCAAGTAATGTAAATCATTTAACTACATCAATTAATGAATACTATGAAAATTTAATTCCTTAGTTATTTGGGAGGGAGGAAATATGAAATGTGTATTTAGTCACAGATCAAATATGACTTCTCCTTTCCTGTTTAATATTGAGCTATTGTATTTTATATTCTCAACAGTTTTTTTTCACCTTATTTTATCTGTGTTCTTATTATAAACACTTTCATATTCTTTGCAAGTGGATAGGTATAAATAAACAAGAATGCATAAATAGGCCTATCTTTTCTTACATTTTGTAAACAAGAACTATTTGCCCCTTATGCTGTTTGTCTTTAAGTTACTTACGTTAGCGTTCGAATGCACTTTGCTGAATCTCTGATATCCCACACCTTAATATAAGATGTTGACACAGTGAAGACCAAACTTGTATAATTACAGTATTTTACAGATACTACATTGTTGTGATGACCTCCCAGTGACATTATCTCCTGCCCAGTCACCAGATTCCATACTTTACAAGTACGATCTAAAAACAAACAAATAAAAAAGAGGAAATACTGTCAATATGAGCTAAATTAGATTCTCTTAACAATAACAATTTCTCTTCTATGAGAAAAAAAATGAGATAAGAAAACAGTAATTATTTAATTAACTTGCAGCAGGCATCCTAACTCTATTCTTGACACTTTTCAGCAGGTTGAAGGGCAAAGTAGGTATAAAGGATTAGATGAAAGCCAGGATATCTGGTGTATGCATTATGTGGTATTAAAAAATAATTATACAAAATTTTGAAATAGACATATCAAGAGAATCTTGTTTCAAATTGCTCCTGAATTTAAAATGGCAATCCCAAATCAGCCTCTTTGAGACATTTTGCTTTGATCACTCTTTTACGTACTCACCACACTCCACATGTAGGAATACACACACCTTTCTTTTCCAGGGGTCACTGATTGATTTCATTTTTGACCCAAAAACATAATCATAAAACTATTCTATTTTTTTGACATGCTAAATATCTAATTATCCTGGACTAATAAATTTAATTTGAATCATTAGAAAATTCTTTTACAGAGCAAATTTTTTAAATTGGGGAATTACTTGCCATTATTCACAATTCACAAGTTCTAGCTAGACTTTCCCCTCACCTTGTAACATCCCTAAATGCTAAAAAGCTTTGACTAGCTTCCCAAATTCCTGTACATGCTTCCTTCTCACTTTTCTAACCTCACTGTCCACCACTGCCCCTAAATATACTCTACTTTTCAATCCAACTGAATTTAGTTTCCAAACCCACTTCTACCTCCAAGTCTCTGCTTATACTGTTCTCTAATCTTGGCTGCCCATTCTTACCTGTCAAATCCAAACAATACTGTAAGGTTCATCCTAAATGCCTCCTTATCAAAGCCTTCCTTATTTTTCACAATTTAGCATAATCTCTCCCTTTTCTGAAACCTCGAAACTCTTTGTCTATAACTCTTCAAATCGTTTACAGTTAATTTCTAGTTGCCTGCAATTTCACCAAAGGGGTTAAGAGTGCAGGTCTGGAGATGAGTAGACCTAGGTTTCTAATCCTGGCTCTTTCACTTACTAGTTAAGTTTATCTGGGAAAATTATTTAATTTCTTGAATCTTCAGCTTCTTCATCTGTAAAATTAGGATGCAACATGTATTTCATTGGGTTTATTGTGAGAATTAAATGAGATAAAATTTGCATAGTCTCTGACATAGAGTAAGTGCTCAAGAAATGGTGGTTGCTACCCATCTTATTCTCTTTACCACACTGTACATTGTAATGGCCTTTTGTAGATTTTTATATAGCCTGCATTACTAAGCTCAGTGCTTTGTATGTATTAGATGCTCAATTACCAAAAGGAGATGTATTCCCTCACCATTCTATTCATCTAACATCAACACAAGTTTTACTTTCTTCCCAACTATGCAATGATTTTATATTTTATGTAATTCAGGAGTTGAATGAGATTATCTCTCAGATTCTTATGTGTCTTAAGCAGTTTGACATTTTTAAAAACATGTTAAAATGTAATCATTAAAAAAAAATATGTTAAATATCCACATGGCACAACTACTAGCACCTTTTGATCCAGTGAAGAGAAGATCATCAGTAGAATCCACACAGAGCACAGCTTTTGTATGCCCTTCAGCTATGTGAATACACTGAAGTGGAGAAGCTCTGATTCCTTTCAAAGCTGGAAATGGGTTGATTATGCCCCTGAGGTGGGGGAAAAAAATAAGATTTACTTTAGTAGCTATATCATGAAACTACTTTTTATTTTTTTCTTTGGCTTTAAGAAGTCTTTCTAAATAATTAGCATTGTAATAAAATCCAGATTGCTCCCTTGTCTCTTTTTTAAGCAAAAGGACAGAGACAAAGCGTGAAATTATAATAGTAGTGTTGGAGTGCATCAACTAATTAGGCATCAGCTAGCAGGTGCATTCTGCAAAGAGCAAAGTCATGATAAATTGGATTTTCTTATTAACAATTTCATCTCTTCAAAATTTAATGAAGTAATATTGGGAGCTCTTCAAATATAGTGAATTATGAAAAATGAGAAAGCATAAATGATGGATAACTGGAAGGTGTGACTATCAGCCTGGAATGAGACTCTATGTCAAAAAAGACATTCTAAAGAAAGTATAATACATACCACCTAAAATACTAAGGAAGCAAATTTCAAACAAATTTGAATAAATACAAGAATGACTGCATAGCCTGAAATTCTAAAGGGAGAATGACTCAAAAATAACAAAAACTTTTAAAACTCTAACAATCTCAAAGACGATTTTTAAAAAAGAGTAAGATTTTAAAAGAATAGTGATGCTCTTTAGGGAGATTTCTCATAATTTTAATATTTCTGGAATTTCTGCTTTATGCCACTGGACTATGAACTATGAAAATATAAAATTTATCAAAACACTGTCCCTATCCCAAAGGAGGTTAAGACAGGATCTGAACTGAAATAATTGTATTGGGAAGACTAAAAATGAGAGTGAATTAAGAAATGATAAATATATAAGTTGGATGTATCTTTTCTCAGAGCAGGAAGAAAAATTATGTTGAAATATGTCCATTATATAAGACAGATGGCATAATGTTAGGACAGATTCAGCAATAAAACAAAGCTGTCTGTTTCCATCTTCCTGATGAAGGAGAACAACCTTTAAGATGCGAGGGACAGAAATAATTAAGAAGAAATGTAAGCCCAAGATACATTAGATCTGACAATGAAGAGTTATTCAGTGAGTTCAAGTATTTCTGTTTTTAAATCATTAGATCACAGGGTTGTGAAAGTATATACCATTGCAGAGGCAAAATCATTGTTGGTATACTAAGAGGATCAATAAAGGGGATAAAACATGTAGACCCAATTTTCCAGAAAGGAGAAAAAAAAGTGGATTTCAGAAATTACAGATGAGTAAAACTTCTTGTTGAGTCTCAAAGAGGAAAATATTAAACAAATAATTACAAACACTTAAATGCTCATCAGTAAGAGATAACATCTCACAGGGGAAGGTCCTTGTAGAATTAATAGGCAGGAAATTAGGGGAATGTCATATTCACAATATATGTTGATTCCAATAAAGTCCATACAAAAAGCTTTTCAAATGATATCCCTATGGACATGGTGGGTAAGTATGAAGCTGTTGCAGTAAGGTAGTTCCATCAATGGCTGAAGAGTCACCCCTAAAGAGTCAATGTTCCTCTCAGTCTGGAAAAAGGCCTTCAATATCTAGTCAGTCTTTCCCCAGAACTCAAGACAGATATGGCATGTTTATTAAATTGATATATTAAAGAGCTGCATTGTCTAGAAAAATTACCCCAAAAAATCCATTTAAGTATGTACTTAGCACTAAAATATTCATTGGATAAAATTTAAACATAAAATTTAAGTTGAAGATAGAACAGAACGCTCCAAGTAGGAAAGGAGCTTAATTAGATTTTAAAAGCTAAAGAAATTTGTTTATTGAATACAAGATCAATGGATCAACAATTTATGATTCTTCTACCAACACTTTCAATGACATGTGCAACAGAAGTAAGTATTTCAGGAGAAAGAAAGCAATAGAGCTACTATATTCTGCCAAGGCCACATCTGGAATGAGGCTGAGTTCCAGTTGCCACATTTTAAAAACAGCTTTGAAAAATCAGAGATTTTCCAAAACAGTGGAAGCAGAAAGAAGGATCTGCAGACTATATCATATTAGGAACAGATGAATCTAAAACTACTGAGCTGATAAGAGAACCTTCATCGGAGAGAGCATACAAAAGCACAGTTAAATAGCTGAATATTTAAAGAGCTGGCACATACACACAAAAAAGGTATACTGGATTAAATCTAGCATAGCTCAAGAGGGCTGATGACAGACCAATGAATAAAAACTTAAAGGAGGTAAATTAGGCTTAGGATTTAAAAAAAAAAACTTTATTTTTGGGATTTAGTTATAATGATTTCAAAAAGTGAAGGGAGTTCCCCATTACCAGAAATAAGACCAGGAATTGTTACCACCTGGGTGTATAATTACAAAATCCAAAGTATTATTTGCATTCACACATCAATTTGAGATTCTTGAAATTAATGCTCAGTAACTTGTTGGCAATGTAAGAACTTAACCAGATTAAAACTGAAATGGTAGCAAAACCTCCTCAAAAGTCTAAAACTGTCATTTTGAAATCCTATCACTATTATGTGGGGTTTATAGCTATGAACTGAAGCCATCAAATTATAACTATTGCTTCAAATGTTGAAAAGTTATGATCTAATGCATAGTCAATTGCTGCTCTTCTAAAACATTAAATATATATGTATGTATATTCTAACAACCTGATTATAAAGAAAAGAATTAATGTTAATAACCTAAGAGCTGTTTTGATCTGCATTTAATGACACAAATCATCCTAAGAAAAAAGCTAAACAGTACCCTTGGTTATTTAGCACTTGGTTATTTAGCACTATGTCTCCAAAAGAGTTCCTTCCTTCAGATTACTATCTTTATCCTAAGAATCTATTAATGTTTCCTGATGATATAATGTGCAACACAATTCTGTCATGTCAAAGGTTGTAATATTACAAAAGTGAATATTTGCCTCCAGTAACTTATGTATGGCATAGCCCTAGAGACCAGGATGTCTCTTTTTCATTCTTATGTGTTTTATTTATTCAGATTTCTGAAGAAAAATGATTTCAACATTAAATATAGCATCATATTTATTAGATACTGAAAGATACTCTCAAATATTCAGAATGTTAGAGTTAATATTTTATAGAGATTACCTTATACAAAAGGTAACAGAAAAAGTACAGAAATTGGAAACATAAACCCATGGTATTTCTTTCTCTATTAAAATTAATCTATCCACATTCTGAAGTATATAAATCAACTTTAAAATAGTTTAAGTTAAGTTTAAATATTGCAAACTTATACAACAGATCTGATGTGAAGGGAAAAAATGCTTATTTCTGATCCATGCAAAACCAGTAAAGTCTTGTAATACTGTGAATAAGATTAATTTCCTCTCCCTTCCCCTGCCTACCTTCTGGAGGATCTACTGATGATCAGGAAAATGGCCATAAAACATGGGAAAGAAGTGCAAAGAGAGAGGAGACAAACTGATTAGTGGGAAGAGGAAATGAAAGGAAAAAAGAGAAATTAGGGGTCCAAAAAACCCATAAACATGAAAAAAATGCCACATTGTTATTTGAAAAACAGCATCTACCAGTTAAAACAATTTATTATGTTTTTAAAATTCTTTTACTTTCTGTATCTTTCTATATTTTAGGTACCATAGCATCCTTTTTTCCCCTAGTATACCTTTTTTTAAAATCACAAATCCTGCCATAAACTTTTTATTTAAAATCGATAAATCAACATGAAAAAATACCTTATTCACTTCCCATGCCTTGAGGTGGAAAAACCCATTGAGGAGCAAACCTTTACATTAATTTTCAAGAACTTAATTTCTTTAAAGAAAAGTTTTAGGTTATAGACAGAGTACAAATAGCACAAATTTTAATGCTATCATATAAAAAAGTTTACCACTACTTTGAAAGGTATGATCACAAAAATATATTAAAATTAATGTTTAAAAACATCAGTGCATTTATATGGTTTACAAGTTATGAATGCAACAAAAATGAGATTTGTTTAAAGTTTCTAGGAAGGCATTTTAGAACATCAATGAAATGCCAGAACGTAGGAAAGAGAGAAAGTACCTGTGTACCTCCGACAGAGAGGAATCACTTTCATCAGACCTACAGTGAAAGAGTTAGAATTATGAGGGAAAAGAATACAGATGTCAACAGGTAAAGACACTGAGATTGAACTGATTCAACAGTATGAATAACAGAAATACAGCAAACATTTCCTTTACAGTGCCCTGCTTTTCTATTTGCACTGGATATCAGCAAATTCAGTGACAGCTAAATTAGTTAAAATTTTGTGCTTATGTTTTCTACCAAGATTTGGGGGGGAAAAACTTTCTATTACTGATCCACAGAACCCATCTATCCTCACTTTCTAAAATGTAGGCCCTGAAGAGGAAAAACATCAAGCAAGTGAAATACATCACTTCAAGACTCTATTTAATTTGACTAGTACTAGAAAAAATTTTCAGTTTCAGTAGTCATTAATGAACTTTATTCCTCTTGATAATTACTTTAGATTTAGACTCTCATGTGGAAGTTGCACAAATACATTATATGTTTGCATGGAAAGCAAATCATTCAAAATTTAATAACCTTTGTGTTGTTTTTTTTTTTTTTTTGCGGTACGCGGGCCTCTCACCGCCACAGCCTCTCCCATTGCGGAGCACAGGCTCCGGATGCACAGGCTCAGCGGTCGTGGCTCACGGGCCCAGCCGCTCTGCGGCATGTGGGATCTTCCCAGACCGGGGCACGAACCCGTGTTCCCTGCATCGGCAGGTGGACTCTCAACCACTGCGCCACCAGGGAAGCCCCAACCTGTGATTTTAATTCATCTCAAAAACATGGAGTTCTTCTGATTAGGCAGTCCCTCAGTAATAGTTGGGAGGTTTTACTGGGATTTTAAATACAGGTGAGCCACTCCTGTCAGCCTTAACCGGAAACCTCCAGGACTGACAATAAGTCTGGTTATCGTGAAAATCTATTTAGCTTGTATTATTATACAATATCCTTGGGAAGAATGAGGATAGAGTGAGTGCTGGCATATTATGTAATCAGAAACAATGTGTGGGACCTACTTCTAGCTGGTGAAATATGCTAGACTCAAAAAGGAGCCCAAAGAAAGTCATTAAAAAGGTAGGTGAGTTTTTTGAAAGTGTAGTCAGTTATTCCAAGTTTTAGTTTATAGAGACTACAACAGAGTCAAATGATTGGTAGGTAGCTCATAAACTATTTCAGTAAAAAGAATGGAACTATAATTAGATTGTCAAGATTATCAAAAGACCAAGAGAAAAATTTTATGACTGCGAATGCAAGGGAGACAAAATTTAGTAATTCTTCATCATTGCTAGTGAAAATGGACTTCCTAAAGACATTCTTAATGTTCTTCTACTCTTTCTCAGTTAAATGAGAGGTATGATTTAACAATGTTCAAGAGTCTTTTTTAAAATATATTTAAAAAAAATACCTATCTAGATCATTTGAAAGGACATGTCATCTGATTAAACTATATTAAAACCTAATTTTAATATAGTTTAATCTAACTGATTAAACTATATTAAAATCTAATCAAAAATGTTATCCATAAATTAAGTAGATTAAAGAATCTTTCAAAATGATGGTGTGTCTCTCTAAGTCTATAGAACCATTTAGCATGATCCAAACATGCCAGACAGATCTTAAACAATACCCTGTAAATTTCAGAAATCGTTGATATATACAGGGAGATTATAGCATAGAAAACAAAGAACTGGTGTGGGATACTGAATATCAAGTACATATACTATCCAAAATGTTATCATTCAAAATCAAAGCAGACAAGTCAGTTAATAAACACCTTATGGCAACACTGTTAGTATGAAATTCTTGCAAGAGAGATTCTGGCTCAGTGTGGGAATATTTTTTCACTTCAAATTTAATGAAAATTATATTTTCCATACCCCTCCAATTTCTCTTCCCCAACAACCCACCCTGAGTTCTACCCCCTCCACCCATAAAGGTACTCTTCTATCCCAAGAATACAATTACTCAAGTTTTGTGGTGGATTTGTAGAACAACCAAATGATAACAACATGTTACACATATGGCAATGCTTTTGTAAGCTGTTATATCCACCAAAGGTAAAATAATTTGCCTCTTTTCAATGCAGGCTGTCTGGATTAGAGGCTTTTATAGGCTCAATGAAGCTGAAAAATCCCAAGAAATTTAACTTCAAGTGGTCTCAAAGATTTTTCAATTCCAATTTACTTGTAGCAGAAAAGGTAAGACAAGTGCTCAGTATAGCAATGCAAATCTATAGCAGGGAATAATGTTCAGCAGGAAAATTAATTTCTCTAATTTTGTCTATATGGTTCATTTCCCATTGGAAAAACACATGAAATATGGCAAGAGTTCACAAGTCAGACTCCATCTCCCACACAGAGAGAAGGCTAAATGTTTTCTACAGACTGTATTGAAAGGTTCAGAATATTATAATGAATAATTGGGGCTCTTTTACATAATGACTTACTTATCCTGCTGAACTGATGTGTTTCCCTGAGAAACAGTAAGACGATTAAAAACATTCAATTCATTACGGGGCCGGCTTGGTGGGGAAGAAGGAGGTGAAAGACTAGCCTCTGAGGTTCCAGAATCTGAGCTACAAGAAAAAAAGAACATTAAATAGGTGGCTTTAATTGGCTTTGATTTGTTAGAAATGTTGTAAGAAACATGTTTTTTTATAAAAGCTTTTCATTATACAATTCCTTCCTTGCTTCCTTTCTTCCTCTGTTCCTTTTTTATAAGATAAAATGCACTCTGAACAATTTAATTAAAAATTTTTTCCACTGATATTGGCTCGGTGCTTTGTGACAGCCTGGAGGGGTGGGATAGGGAGGGTGGGAGGGAGGGAGACGCAAGAGGGAAGACATATGGGAACATATGTATAACTGATTCACTTTGTTATAAAGCAGAAACTAACACACCATTGTAAAGCAATTATACCCCAATAAAGATGTTAAAAAAAAAAAAATTTTTTTTTCCACTGAATCTTGTTACATTGGCCACAAGATGGCACTAAAGAAAAAGTTCTGTCTGCTAAAATCTAAAGTCAGTATAAATAAAGCAAGCCAAATTTAAAATTATACAATTTTAGAGTTGAGAGCAAGTTGTTCACTTTACAGATGAGGAGACAGACCCTGAGAGTTTAAGAGGAATTTGCCTATTCAATTGATTCATTCATTTATTTTTAAATTACTTATTTGCTCCATCCCCTATCTCCTACTTATTCTTAAGACATTCGATTCAGTAGAAACAGGTAAATTACATCTTTAAATACAGGAAACAAGGATGATTAGAAGAGCAACCTCCATGACATTCACGTCAGCTAAACCAGTGGTCAAAGTAGAGAGTGTGCATGGTGGTACAAGGGAGGAGGATGGTATAAGATCATCCACTTGGGTACAGAAAATATATGAAAACTTCTTTCATAATTATTTTTATGTTAAAGAAATTGTCTTTACCAATACTTAAATATAGATTAGCATTGATATTCCTACTCAAGAGCATGTCAGAGATCTACCTGCTATATGCAGCTCCTTAGGAGACCTGAGGGAGATCTCAGTGTGCCACAGGGTAGAAAGGTAACAGTGGCTCTAACCCATTTATAACTTTCTGTGTGTTGTGGTGTTGCAATTTACAAATGTCCACGTAAGTGGACCATCAGATTATATTGTGTACTATTAAGTAAACTAACCCTCACAAAACACACAAATAGCTTTTAAACTATTTCAACAAAAAAAACAATTAAGGATAATACCAATTTAAACATAAAAGAACAGCAAGAAAATGGCACAAGTCACACATCTTCTAACACTAGATTTTTGTTAACCATTTTAAAGAGGTGAAATCAATGTCAGCTTTATCAGATGACAGTCAAAATTAATTTCAAAACTTTCTAGAAGACTATCTGTAGTTTTAATAAACTTCTCCTGAAAGGTATATTAACTCCAAAATGATATGCACAAATAATTGAAAAATAAATCAGACTATATGAATGGGGACAAGTGCTCAAATTTATTTACAAGTATGTGTTAACAAGAAAGTTAGACTACTTATACAAGCCAACAGCACACTTGATTGTCTTGATTAGTAAAATCAGTCACAATCCCAGAGTCAGTCTGAATATGGAAAATAATTTCACTATTGTGCTTTAGCATCTAAGTGCATCAGACATTTTATACAATCTAGTAGATAAAAAGCATGGGTAACTTACTGTTTTTGTTCCTTGGCCTTTGATTTTTCCCCTTTCTCATATGCCTTTCTCCTTGTTACAGGGGAAGGCTCTGGTAACTTTTTTTCTGATACAGATGACTGTCTGGAACTAAGAGAGAGAAAGGTTCTATAATCATCTAATTTTAAATATATACGTATAACTTTGGCAGATACTCAACCTAAATATTTAATAGATTAATAACTGGAACTTGAGAAAGATTATTTGGAAATAAGAAATAGAACTAGGACAGGAAAATATCACATGAGTTATTTTAATTAATGGGAGCTTGATAACTACATATTTAATTTTTAAATTGGCAATTTTGTCAAATACATACATGCTCATTATCTTTGAATGTAAACATCAATGTTATACTGCCAAATAGCTAAAATAATTTTTAAATTTTAAACATGAAGTGTTTAAGTTTGATTAGAATTGCTTCAGTTGAAGAAAAATTGTCTTTATAGTCTTGCAAGAACAAAAATATTAGAATATCAGAATATGAGAAACAATGAGACTTAATGAATTAATACTTACACAGTCACAAAAGAATACTACAGGTAATCACAAAAAACTACAATCATTTTACTTAACTAGTATTTAAGTATTAGTTAGCTATATCTATTTTAGTACTAAAAATATTTTTGTTTTATTATAGACTTTAAATGTTCAATAGTGGCTATGTAATTAATAATGTAAGACTATGATTGTTGTGTACAGTGGTAATGAATTTTAATTGAAAAAACTGAATTTTTTGCTATCCTTGACTAGCTTTATTAATAAGGAAAAAAACCACTAAGGAATTAGCAAGCAGGATCCCCAGAATGGGCTTACAGTGATTCCTATTTGAAAGTGAAAACTAAATATAATTAAACTTCACGTGCCTGATTTTTCTAATTAGAGGAAATCACATTTTAGAAGTTCTGCATCATTTAAATCATAAGGCCCACTTGAGTAAATTCTTTTACTTTATGCAATGGAAGTCATGTAGTAATGGGATATAAGAGTTACTGCACCAAGCACATGACCAACTTTTAAATTTGTACAGAATTACACAAACATCTTAATTTATGAAAACTTAGATAATAAGTCATGTGAAGAGACAGTGTCTAAAAGACATTTCTACAACCTGTCATGAATGATACATTTTTAAAATGAAAAACAAAAGGGCAAAAGGAAGGTATTACCTGAATTCTGGATTCCAGGTCATAGATTTAGTCTTGAAGTTCCAAAAGTCTCTATTCATCTGATAGACTAAATGCTGAACACATAGGAGTCTCTAAAATCTGTTCTCAGTTCTATATCACTACCTTCACCAAAAGCAATTCTTCCACTGTTATCTTACCAAAAAAGCACTGAAGCCATAAGCTATACTGGTTAGCAATCTCTAAGAGCAAATCTAATAGTTAATTACATAAGTCACCTCAAGCACATGCAAGATAGTTCTGTCATTAAAATTAATTTTGGAACTAAAGGTAGCAGATGGGCTTACTGAATGGAAGACAGTGAAAATATCTTTATAAGATGAAGAAAGTTATGGGAAACAGATGTTCAAATTAGGGTGGGGAGTATGACATACAGAGTCATATAGTATGAACCATTTTTTGGGCAATATTTCCCAATGCAATGATGTGTTCATTCAATAGATCATCTGCTAGATCACACGTGAGAGTTAGTTTGGAAAAAAGCCATTAAAAATCTTTACCAGTGAATGACTGATGTAATTTTAATATAACTAACAAAACACACACACACATACACACACACACACACACACACACACAGGCCTGTGTAGGGAAATCTTTGTTCTCAAGATAATAATGAAAAATTTTTAAATAAGATTTGTTTTGAATGGAATGTTTTTTGTTAAGATTATCATAGAGAGGAGAGGTAATATTTCCTCCTTCAAATCTTTAATAATACAATATTTATACTTTGTGTGTACACTCCCAGACGTGCAATGTGCTTCAAGGCAAAGAATTAGGAAAATTCAAAATGTATTATTTGTAACTGACATTTGTATTTTTCTTTAAAAGTGTCAGCAAAGGTTTACTATCTTGACCAGGCTCTTAGAACTAGGATATAATGTAATTTAGAGTAAATTTAAGAATCTTTAAAGCTTCTGTTTTATATAATGGTTTTATAGGTATAACTTTAATCTAGTTTAGGTGTTTCTAAATAGATTTTTTCTGTAATTCACAACTCAGCCTTTATAAAAATTATAATCTTTAAGAAAGACCCTAAAACTTAGAAATAAGACAAAGTAATTCAACAAAGAACATCTCATTTAAATTATTTTGAATGTCCAAAAATTAGGAGACACAACACCTAACAGAAATTACTTTGAAAACTAGAGATCTTATTTACATAAATTTTAAAAAATAGAAATAAGAAATTAGCAACATGCATTTTTTTTTTAAAAAAGAAAGCCAAAAGAAAGGAAGTTAGTGTAGCTGGGCCAGACTTACATGCTGCCTATCTTAGAAGGGAAGCCAGATGGGGGAGGGAGCTCTTTTTCCCTAGCAGAAGTACTTGTCTCTGTATTCATTCCAATCTCTTGCCCTTCTGCAACAGGTGTAAGAGGGCCAGGCAAGGAGGCATCTCCTGTACTAGTGTCTGAAGCTAGTTCACTGCTATCTGCATACAGCAATTCCATTTGAGTGGTGGTTCTCCTTCGGGCCTAGTCAGAGAATGGAAGGAAAAACAATCATGTGCAAATTTTCGCAGGGAAGATGACTAGGCGATATTTAATATTCATTTGAAATAGGTAAAACATTTAGCATGTCTTTTCCTAGCAAGTGTGTCAAACATAACATGTAAGATAGTGACAAGCCAGAGCTACAGCCAGATAAGACCTTTAGAGGTCGTAATAATAGCCAACATTTCTGTTGGATGCCAGAAATTGTTATAAATACTTTACTATATTAGTATATACTATCATTATCCCAATTCACAAATGAGAGAACTGAGGCACAGAGAAGCTAAAAGTCCAAAGTCACACAGCTAGTAAGTGGCAAAGCCAGATTCAAAACCAGGCAATCTGCCTCCAATATTATTGTGCTATACTGCCATTCATCGCCAGCTCCCTCAACATATCATTTAAAAAAAAAAAAAGAAAGAAAGAAAGAAGAAAGAAATTAAACCAAAAGATAGTTGCAGGGACATTCAACTAAATTCTGATGTTTCCCAGGCTTAGATGATTTATTTAATATAAATTTTAATTTCATTTTACTATCAATTTTTACATCTGTTTCTCCTTTTTTATGACCCTGCCCCCTGACGCTTTAACTGGGTGTTTAATCTGCCTGCTGGATATCTACCACCAGTCCATACCAGCTTTTGTCAGCATGGTGAGGCAGGTGAAGGTTATTTTCCTAGAATCTAAATTTACCATAAGCATTCCCTTCCATACTCCTGAAAAACCAATGGGACTACCTTGTTGTTAACGCTTAGAGTTGGCTGCTATCGCTAATGTATTAACAGATAATCAAGGTGTTTACCAGATTAGAAACCTCTAAAGGGCAGACAACCTGTTTTATTCAACTTTGTATCCCCTGCATTTAACATAGTGCTGGTAAATATCTATTTAAAATATATACTCAACTTCACTTTTTCAATGAGTGAAAAATAAATAATATGAGAACCTTTTAGGCATCTTTGCAGTTCAAAAGGAGTGGTAGATAATACCTGAAAACTTTTGGAAAGAGAAAGCCCTGCAGGTCAACCTTTTACCCTGTCAGTTCTCCCTACTGCAAATTGAGTCATTTTCTTGGGAATTCCGAACCACGGTGGGTTTTATTAGGAGATGACCTTTAGGCTACCACTTCACATTTCTCTCTGGCTTTCACAAGGCCTGAAAGACCAAGTTACCTTAGGAGATTCTCTCCTCCACTTAAGACTGGATCCAAACTATACTCAAATGCTTTCTTTGAGTTTGGGTAACTTCTACTTAGTCACTTAGAATAATAAGACACAAACCACATGTCACCAAGCCAGTACCTCAAGGACCATACATAAAGACTGGAGATGTTTTTCAGTTGGCTAGCCCAGTATTTTAAAGATAAGGAAATTCTCCATTAAAATCCATATTTAAAGCTTCTCTTTAAAAAGTTGAGGATCTGGTAGCCTTAGGCCCATATTCCATCATGGCAAAAATAAGCAGTAGTTGAGTGGTGGCTATTTGCTTTAGATGCAGCATGTCCACTTCAGGTAATCATAATAATCCCTATTAATTACCTTATATTCAGCCAAATTACTCATTTATATTACCTGGCTAACCACTGTGGGCCTTAAATCCATCCTGTCCATTAGCACAGTACTATTTTGAGTCCTGATTTCATCCATTCATTCAACAAATATTTACTAAGCACTACAAGAATTCTTTGTTTTCAAACATCTTAAGATAGTTAGTTAATTCATCTAGTACCAATGTTACCAACACTCAATCTGAAATAGACCATGTGTTTCTTACACATCTAACAGGATGTATCCTTTATTTTTTTAAGCTTCACAAATATACATTATAGCATCAATTTTCAATACAAAATGATGATTAAGAGTTGGCCTATTCAAACCACCTCAAGACACAGTTAAACAAAATAAATAAGGAATACTTGAGGACATACTAGAATGTTAAAATTTCAAAAATCTCCTGTCAATCTAAATTATTTTTAAGGATTGTTTTCCATAATCATATCTTATCTAGTAGAAAAAGTACAAGAATACAGTAAATCACAAGTTTCACAAAGGAGCAATTTTTCAATATAAATTTTTTTCAAGGGGGAATATGATAAAGAACTAAATTTCTTACACATGAAATCTTTGGTAAAAGCATGCCTACTTGCTGACCTATTAAGAGTCAAACCTGAGGCCTATGTGATTAATAGTGACAATAAAAAACAGCAGAAAAAATGTTTACCTGGTATTTTCAATTCTCCTTACCTTGTTTTTAGGTTTCACTTCACCACAAAGCTTCATAAGGTCTGAAGAGAGTGAGCTATGTGCAAATAAGTAATTAACCACATGATTAAAAGGGAACTTATAGAAAACTGTATGTCCTCTAATGAGTACAAGTATGGAAAAAAATTTATATGCCTACAGAAAACACAGAAAGACAATATTTAAAATCAAAATAAACTAATTAAAATAGTCCATTTTCCTTCCTTAAATATCCCAGTATTTTTATTTTAAAGTTTTTGATGGTTAAACATTACTTAGTTGGGCTTCCATATTACTGTTTCTAGTTCTCTTCCCTTAGCCATAAAATCCAAAATTATTTGTTTTATGGTAATTCTTTGATGCACAGGATAAAATTATTAAAAATATTACAGAAATAAGTCAAATCTATTAAGTTTCTAAAGCCTCTCTTACCTTCCTTCTGATCCTGGGCTGTTTAAAGGTACATCCTCATCAGTGCTGTCCTCTACATTTTCTAAAAAAATGTCCAAAATGTAAGTATCATCCACATGTCACAATTTGAATGATGACTGTAATCCCTATGCTATAATAAGCAACAGCCCAAGTTCTCTCAATATGGGCACTTTGGTTTTAGTAACTGAATCAAATTAGAAATGTAAAAAAATATTTCTAAGAAACTCCTTTGATTATATGCCCTAGGATGAGAAAAATATGTTCAAAATAGGAAAGCTATGAGTTGAATGATAAAACAGAACAGCATTCACAGGATGGAAATGAGATCATGTATTTATCAGAGTATGTAGAATTATTTATATATTTTTCAGAGTATGTATTTATCCCACACCATCCATTTATCCCATGTATGAAAAACCACTGAGTAAAACACAAGATTAAAGTAAATGCTGCATGCGCTCCCTTTAATGTACTGAGCCAACTTCAAAAACTACATAGGTATAAACATAGTTGTACTTTATCAGTATTCCAACTTATATATTTTCCTTTATTTTTATTTTTGTTTTCAAGTAGAGAGAGAGCATGTGTGTGTGTCAAGGTATTCAGGAGTTACATACCAGCATGCAGCTCATTCACATGTACATAAAGGACTAAAACTATGGGTTTCCATGCAACAGTTTTGTAGATAAATACAAACAAACCACTGCTATTTCAGAACAACTGTAGCACACTAATAAAAAGAGAGGAAAAAGCAAACATATAAAACTAGTAGGAAGTCAGTAAATAAAACAGCCACTGAAAGTAAATTATTTAAAATGTCAGTGAGCCCCTAACACAGGTGCAAGTTTTCAAAACTTATACATTTTATTATAAAGCCATTCCACAAAACTAAAGGCAATACTATCAACAATTATACGTTGGGGACTTCGCTCGTGGTCCAGTGGTAAAACATCCACTTCCAATGCAGGGGATGTGGGTTCGATCCCTGGTCAGGCAACTAAGATCCCACATGCCGCAGGGCAACTAAGCCCTTGCGCCACAACTACCAAGCTCGCACGCCTCAACAAGAGAGCCCGCCTGCCACAAACTATAGAGCTCATGTGCTCTGGAACCCATGCACCACAACTACAGAGCCCACGTGCCCTAGAGTCCGTGTGCCACAACTAGAGAGAAAAAACCCACACACCACAACTAGAAAAGCCCAGGCACCGCAACTAGAGAGAAGCCTGAGCAGACCGTGCACTGTAATGAAAAGATCACTTGTGCCTCAATAAGATCCTGTGTGCCGCAACTAAGACCCGATGCAGGCAAAAAATTAAGGAAAATAAATAAATAGAATATTTAAAAATAATTATATATATGTCAGTGAAAAATATACAGTATTCATCCCCCTTTAACTTTTACATTTATATCATACAGGTGGATTATGCTCATAAGTCAACTAATTCCTTTCTCAGATGCTCCCATTCTTCCTCACTGTTTAGCAGACACTTCGATAGAAATTCAGTAATACTTGATAGCATTATCTAAAATGGAGCCCATCTAGGACCCACACAAAGGGAGTTTACTTTCCGAAATGAGCAAAATGGTGGTCTTGAAGGCAATGTGTATCTCAAAGCCCACGCTTGCAGGCTGGAGGATGTGCTTCAAAGAAAGGATAATTGAGTGCTAAGGTGACTGAATTAGTCAATAACATAGAAAATGTAAAGAAATGACAAATCTAGTCTTTATTTTTCCATGTATAAAAGCAGGCTAAGATTGACTAGTAATTTTCTTGTAGGGAGTGATGAAACAAGTTAGTATATTAAACATCATATGAGTGCTCAGTAAAAGCTACTTAGCTCTTGCATATGCATATATGCCTTATTTAGAGATAATTACAGTTTGACATAACCAACCCAGCCAGAGGATACAACCCTCCACCCAGACATTCACCAAAATAGACACCTCTTCAGGACTGAGCTTTGTCTGTAGCACTACAGCCATCGGGGCAGCAGGACATGCCATCACCTCACTGCTCTACTCTCAACTCTAAGAACATAATTCCAGCCCAACACCAGCTTCTCTTCTCATCACTGAGCATTAAAGCTAAAAGCAGAGACGTAAAACTGCAAAATGCTTTAAAGTTCATACATATCGGTACACAGCTGCATAATCTCACATCACTAGAAGTTAACCAAACAGTTACTATTAAAGTCTTTTTTAAAGTTTATATAGGTATATAGATATGTATATATGTATGTATATGTGTGTGTGTCTGTATATATATATATATATGTATATATACATATATATATATATGTAGTGTATGGAAAAGAGTTAACATAGCAGCCCAGAGACTACTATCCTTAGAAAGGCCTCCTTGCAAGGTTGGATTTTGTCTGTCATCTGAAACTTGGCTCTCAGAGTATCCCTAGTCATCAGTTAACTAGTGAGGGAAGTTCATTATACCTAGAACATTTGTGCAAACAATATGGCTTATGCTGAGAACTCCTGCTTTCCTTCTGGAGTCTAAAATTCTCGTATATACTAGACAAAGCGTGCCTATGTGACTAGTTCCCAGTAAAAACCTCAGGTGCTGAGTGTCTAATGGACTTCCTTGGGTGTACACTATGCACACATGTTGTTGCATTTTCATTCCGGGGGAAAAGTGCATTCTGTGTGTTTCCTGGGAGGGAGAGAGCATAAGGCAGCCTGGACATGGATTCCTCCTGACTCCATCTGAGTCTTTTTCCTTTACAATCTTGTTGTGTATCCTTCCTACATTGCTCTCATGAATCTTTGCCATGAATACAACTATATGCTGAGCCCCCTGAGTCTTCTAGCAAATCCCCAAACATAGGAGAAGATCTTAGGAACACCAACATAGGTAGGGAAAAAAGAAGGGGAAAATAAAGATGTTCTTCAAAGGCTACAACAATACAAGCCTATTAGCATGGAGTACTGGCCCTTGCTCCCCCTCTAGCCTTATATTCATCATCCTACACCACATACTTGTTGCTCCAGAGCACCAACCTGCTTGAAGTCCTCATTCATACAATATTTTGGCTAAATGTCCAACTTTTAACTTACTCCCTGCTCAGAGTGACTCTTCTGCCCAGCCCCTTTCCACCTTGTCTCTTGCCTGGCTAAATCTTTTTCTTCATTTATGTTTCAGCTCAAATTTCACCCCCTCCAGAAGGCCTCCATCAACTCCTCCATTCTTGCTGGGTAGCCCCATTCTGTGTTCCCATAATTCCCTGTACATATCTCAATCTCTGCCCTGTCTGCAATGTATCATAATCTGTTCATGGTCTGTCACCCTCAGCAAGGTATCAAGTCCATGAGGGCAAGACTCTGTGTCTTATTTATCTTTGAATCCCAGCACCCAGCCCAAAGTTGAGATAAATTGAAACTAAATAAATATTTTTTAAAGCAATGAATATGACCATCTAGTTTCTGTGTATTTAACTTCCATGTTTTTCTCCTTCCGTGCTTTTCTTCTAAGCACCTCTGGTCTAGATTATGGCCTTAGGGAAAATTTATGCCATGAGTCACAGGTTATATCAGCTGAATGTGTTTCCCCTCTCTGTTTTTGACCCTGCTTTAAGCTACAGATAATTAAAAGTTGCTTGAAAGCTGTGAAAAAGTAACAATGCACATCAAATAGCAGTTTAATATTTTCTGCACAAAAGGACATCAAAGAGGGCATTGCATTTTTCTTCCAAGTTAAAAGAGATAATGGACTTAAATAAGAATTTACTTATTACTATAAATTGAGCCACTAAGATGAAGAAGAACAAAGAAAAGTCAGAGGAAGAGGAGGGGGAGAAGGATAAGAGGAAGAAGGAGGAAGAGGAAGAGGAAAAGAAACATGCTTAATAACACATGGAATGGCAAAAATTCTGGTTATAATTCAGAAATTTGGGCAGCCTAACATGGTTCCTTAATATAACCAATCCTTTTTCTACCTGTCTTTGTTATAGCTTGAGCAGGATAAAAGTTGTAGCCTGTCCATATCTGTATTATGGAATTGATCTCAAGGAAATACTATTTTGAGATTTAACACACAGGGTAAACGTCTAAAAAAATCAAACAGGGCTTCCCTGGTGGCTCAGTGGTTGAGAGTCCGCCTGCCAATGCAGGGGACACGGGTTTGTGCCCCGGTCTGGGAAGATCCCACATGCCGCGAACAGGCTAGGCCCGTGAGCCATGACCGCTGAGCCTGCGCGTCCGGAGCCTGTGCTCCACAACGGGAAAGGCCACAACAGTGAGAGGCCCGCGTACCGGGAAAAAAAAAAAGAACCAAATAGTTCATGTATTTTATTTGCATCGTTTAAAATAAATTCAGATTCATAGGTTATGTTTATTTTAATAACCCAGAGAGGAAATTACATTTAATCTTTCAGTTACATTCCTCTCCATCAAGTATTAGAAAATTTTGACAGCTGCGTGATTAGAAAAAAGTTAAGATCAGATTTTGAAATAATTTGAAATAAAAACTGGTCCAAAATAATCATTCACGAAAATTGCAAGTAATAAAATTACACTGATGCTTCTGATCCTTCATGTATATAACCACTAGGAGGAGTATAGATACTACTCATGAGTGGGTGTAGTTCACATGAATGTTGTACTGGCAAGGGAAAATGTCAAAAATCTCAATACTCAGTGATATCTAAAGCTCTAACTTGAAAATATTATAATTATAAATAATGTTTTAATCTGTTCATTAAAATCCTTTGGATAGTTTTATTCAAGTTACAATATTAAAATATACGTGGCTTAATTTTATAAAACTTAAGATCAACTGAGCATCTAGCAAATATAAACCAAAAACAAATATATATAAAAGATAAATAACACAGAAAGTTATTTATGAGGGTAAAACAACAGATTCAAGTTAACAGATAGATTTAAAAATTAAAAAGGAATATATGTTCCATTTTTTACTACAAGAAAGAGGGGCTTATGAAACTGGAACCAAATCTGGAGTTCAAATAATAAAATAGAAAAATAAACATACTTCTTTAAACATCTAAGAACTTAAAAATCAGGAAATGTGTAAGAAAGACAAAAGACTTAGTATGTTTGTGGTCACAGATACATTTCATAAAAGATCATGCAAAAACCAGCTCGCTGCCAATAAAAATTTTTAAATAAGATGTACCACAATTAGTGTACATGAACAATTAGTAATTCATGCAGCTGTAGGGTACACAGAAAGCTAAACATACTTACCTAATGGTATGCTATCTAGATCTGTGTAAATAACAGCAAAAAGGAAACAAAAAGCAATACTCCAATCAAAACAAATCCAATGTTAAGAACTCTCATATAAAACAAGATTATGTATCATTTATAAGATATGTAGAATAGATGCCATAGCAAACACTTATAAATTTATTTTTTAAGGCAGTTAGATATGTAAAGTAATGAAACTTGGTTAATACTTTAAATAATTTAAACAACCAATTCAGAAGCATGGTTGATCTTATTTATTCATAAAAACTAATTACTTAATAATGCTAAGGAAGCCTTTTTAAGTTGCTAATCATTTCTTGCAATGACAATAATTACATCCCCCAAAATTTATACATGCAAATTAAAGCAGGAATAATTATCAAAAGCATAAGTAAATATAGCATCTATTCAGTCAAGCTATAGGGAAAAAAGGTAGAGTATAGCATACTCAAAGAGCAAAGTTACCATGCAATTTATTTAACTAAAATTTAATCCAAATTACCTTGTAAAGCATGACCTAGTAAAGCATCTAGCTCAGGATTTAATTCTGCTTTCTCTTTCAACATATGAAATAAGAGCTGGTTTTGTGTAGCACTGGTTATTTCAGTTTGTTTAAGCCGACCTTCAAGTACTTTAATTTGAGCCTCTTTCTGGGCAGCCTGAAGACCCTATAACAACAACCCCCCCAAAAAAAATTTATCTTAGATCATACAAAACAGAATCTACCACACAAAGATCTGTATCAAATAGCAAATGCATATGATGTATGGACTTTGACATTAAATAGATCTCGATTCATCCCAGCTTCTGCACTTGCAAGCTCGTTGACCCTAAGCAAGTTACCTTATCTTCCCGATTCTCAGTTTCCAAATATTCAAATGATATGAATGATTCTTACTTCCTTCCACGTTGTGAGGATTAAGTGAGAGAACAAACCATTAAAGGTCTAGCACAGTCTCAACGTGGGAAAAAAGGTGAGTCAGAAATTATCACCTTTAATATTTAGGCAGAAGTTTCTGAAGACAAGGAGAGTGCAACTGTATTTTTTCCTTTCTGATTTTTTTTGAGCACCCTAAGAGATTTTTCTTTTAACTTTTCCTTTGTTAAAGTGAAAAAGAAATTATTCTTTAAGTTGTTTACCTGTTCTAATACACAAGCACAAAGATGAGAAGCTAATGGAATTGATGTAAATACTGCTGAGTTTTCTTAACTCTAAGGAAAAGAATCTTCCTCCTTATTACAAAGGAAAGGGTCAATAGAGAAAGATAAGCAAAATTGCAATGAATTAACCAAAGCTTAGGTTTTCAATAATAGTGTAGTTAGAACTTACCTTATTGATGCCCATTGACAGGAAGTGATCTAGCAGGTATCTGGCTTCTGTAAGTGTACAAGCATTAATGACTGCAGTGACATCCAACGTTTCTCCTTCTTCCTACATCAAACCAACATATGATGTATCATTACCTTGACCTGAATGTATTTAACAGAAGACAAAGCCATTGTTTCATGCATTTATTTGATATCATTGGATTAGCTAATGTGACTCCACAGAAAAGTATAAAATATGATCCCTACTCCAAGAAACATATGGTCTAGTTTAAAAGACATTTGAGCAGTTAAGAACTCAAGGTTGATTAATACATTATATATGCCTTGTGTAAACAATAATAATATCACAAAATAGGCACAGAAATGGAAAGCAGGCAGGGAGTGGTATACATGCAAAACCTAAGAATCACATTAAACCATAGACAGAAAATACCTTCATATAAAAATTCAAAGTGTTTTTAATGACAAAAAATACAAAAATACTTCTTATTAAGTCATTAAACACCTTTTTAGTTACAAACCTTTGCTTCTTCCATCTGCATGATGTTGGCTTGACAATCAGAAATACTGTCATTGATATAATCTATATTAGCAGTTAATGACTCCATCTCCTCATTGATGGTAACCACATTTTTATCTCCCTCTCCATTTTCCTTGACTATCTTTTCCCTTCTTTTTGAAAGCTTCTCTCGTCTTTTTGTGAGTTCTTCCCTTTGCTATTGAGAAAACAGATTTGATTTTAAGAAATTATTTTCATCTAGGACCTTGAGAACATTATGCCAAATGAAATGAGTTAACAGAAGGGCAAATACTGCAGGATTCCACTTATATGAGGCAACTAAAATAGTCACACTCATAGAAGCAGTAAATAGAATGGTGGCTACCAAGGGCTGGGGGGAGGAGGAAATGGGGATCTGCTGTTCAGTGGATATAAAGTTTCAGTTATGCAAGAGGAATAAGTTATAGAACTCTTCTTTACAACATTGTGCTTATAGCTAACAACACTGTGCTGTACATTTAAAAATGTGTTAAGAGAGTAGCTCTCATGGTATCTGATCTTACCACAATTAAAAAAAAGAAATGGAGATAGCCTCAACCGCCAGAGGGCAGACAGCAGAAGCAAGAAGAACTACAATCCTGTAGCCTGTGGAACAAAAATCACATTCACAGAAAGATAGAGAAGATGAAAAGCAGAGGGCTATGTACCAGATGAAGGAACAAGATAAAACCACAGAAAAACAACTAAATGAAGTGGAGATAGGCAACCTTCCACAAAAAGAATTCAGAATACTGATAGTGAAGATGATGCAGGACCTCTGAAAAAGAATGGAGGCAAAGATTGAGAAGATGCAAGAAATGTTTAACAAAGACCTAGAAGAATTAAAGAAGAAACAAACAGAAATGAACAATACAATAACTGAAATGAAAACTACACTAGAAGGAATGAATAGCAGAATAACTGAAGCAGAAGAACAGATAATTGACCTGGAAGACAGAATGGTGGAATTCACTGCTGAGGAACAGAATAAAGAAAAAAGAATGAAAAGAAATGAAGACAGCCTAACAGACCTCTGGGACAACATTAAACGCAAGAACATTCGCATTATAGGGATCCCAGAAGAAGAAGAGAGAGTGAAAGGACCCGAGAAAATATTTGAAGAGATTATAGTCGAAAACTTCCCTAACATGGGAAAGTAAATAGCTACCCAAGTCCAGGTGCACAGAGAGTCCCATACAGGATAAACCCAAGGAGAAACACGCCGAGACACATAGTAATCAAATTGGCAAAAATTAGGCAAAGGAAAAGTATTGAAAGGCAGCAAGGGAAAACCAACAAATAACATACAAGGGAACTCCCATAAGGTTAACAGCTGATTTCTCAGCAGAAACTACAAGCGAGAAGGGGGTGGCATGATATACTTAAAGTGATGAAAGGGAAGAACCTACAACCAAGATTACTCTACCACAAGGATCTCATTCAGATTCGATGGAGAAATCAAAAGCTTTACAGACAAGCAAAAGCTAAGAGAATTCAGCACCACAAAACCAGCTCTACCACAAATGAAAAAGGAACTTCTCTAAGTGGGAAAGACAAGACAAGAAAAGGACCTACAAAAACAAACCCAAAACAATTAAGAAAATGGGAATAGGAACATACATATCGATAATTACCTTAAACGTGAATGGATTAAATGCTCCAACCAAAAGACACAGCCTTGCTGAATGGATACAAAAACAAGACCTATATGTATGCTGTCTACAAGAGACCCACTTCAGATCTAGGGACACATACAGACTGAAAGTGAGGGGATGGAAAAAGATATTCCAAGCAAATGGAAATAAAAAGAAAGTTGGAGTAGCAATATTCTTAACAGATAAAATAGACTTTAAAATAAAGAATGTTACAAGAGACAAGGAAGGACACTACATAATGATCAAGGGATCAATCCAAGAAGAAGATATAACAATTATAAATATATATGCACCCAACATAGGAGCACCAGAATATAGAAGGTAACTGCTAACAGCTATAAAAGAGGAAATCGACAGTAATAGTGGGGGACTTTAACACCTCGCTTCCACCAATGGACAGATCATCCAAAATGAAAACAAATAAGGAAACAGAAGCTTTAAATTACACAATAGACCAGACAGATTTAATTGATATTTATAGGACATTCCATACAAAAACAGCAGATTACATTTCTTCTCAAGTGCGCACAGAACATTCTCCAGGATTGATCACATCTTGGGTCACAAATCAAGCCTCAGTAAATTTAAGAAAATTGAAATCATATCAAGCATCTTTTCTGACCACAACACTATAAGACTAGAAATGAATTATAGGGAAAAAAAAGTAAAAAACACAAACACATGGAGGCTAAACAATACATTACTAAATAACCAAGAGATCACTGAAGAAATCAAAGAGGAAATCAAAAAATACCTAGAGACAAATGACAATGAACACACAACAATCCAAAACCGATGGGATGCAGCAAAAGCAGTTCTAAGAGGGAAGTTTATAGCTATAGAAAGCCTACATCAAGAAACAAGAAAAATCTCAAGTAAGCAATCTAACCTTACACATAAAGGAACTAGAGCAAAAAGAACAAACAAAACACAAAGTTAGCAGAAGGAAAGAAATCATAAAGATCAGAGCAGAAATCAATGAAATAGAAACAAAGAAAACAATAGCAAAGATCAATAAAACTAAAAGCTGGTTCTTTGGAAAAAACAAAATTGATAAACCATTAGCCAGACTCATCAAGAAAAAGAGGGAGAGGACTCAAATCAATAAAATTAGAAATGAAAAAGGAGAAGTTACAACAGACACCGCAGAAATACAAAGCATCATAAGAGACTACTACAAGCAACTCTATGCCAATAAAATGGACAACCTGAAAGAAATGGACAAATTCTTAGAAAGGTATAACCTTCCAAGACTGAACCAGGAAGAAATAGAAAATATGAACAAACCAATCACAACTAATGAAATTGAAACTGTGATTAAAAACCTTCCAACAGACAAAAGTCCAGGATCAGATGGCTTCACAGGTGAATTCTACCAAACATTTAGAGAAGAGCCAACACCCATCCTTCTCAAACTCTTCCAAAAAATTGCAGAGGAAGGAACAGTCCCAAACTCATTCTATGAGGCCACCATCACCCTATCAAAACCAAACAAAGATACTACAAAAAAAGAAAATTACAGACCAATATCACTGATGAATATAGATGCAAAAATCCTCAAGAAAATACTTGCAAACAGAATCCAACAACACATTAAAAGGATCATACACCATGATCAAGTGGGATTTATCCCAGGGATGCAAGGATTCTTCAATATACGCAAATCAATCAATGTGATACACCATATTAACAAATTGAAGAAGAAAAACCATATGATCATCTCAATAGATGCAGAAAAAAGCTTTTGACAAAATTCAACACCCATTTATGATAAAAACTCTCCAGAAAGTGGGCATAGAGGGAGTCTATCTCAACATAATAAAGGCCATATACGAGAAACCAACAGCAAATATCATTCTCAATGGTGAAAAACTGAAAGCATTTCCTCTAAGGTCAGGAACAAGACAAGGATGTCCACTCTCACCACTATTATTCAACATAGTTTTGGAAGTCCTAGACACAGCAATCAGAGAAGAAAAAGAAATAAAAGGAATACAAATTGGAAAAGAAGAAGTAAAACTGTCACTATTTGCAGATGACAAGATACTATACATACAGAATCCTAAAAATGCCACCAGAAAACTCCTAGAGCTAATCAATGAATTTGGTAAAGTTGTAGGATACAAAATTAATGCACAGAAATCTCTTCCATTCCTAAACACTAATGATGAAAAATCTGAAAGAGAAATTAAGGAAACAATCCCATTTACCATTGCAACAAAAAGAATGAAATACCTAGGAATATACCTACCTAGGGAGACAAGAGACCTGTATGCAGAAAACTATAAGACACTGATGAAAGAAATTAAAGATGATACCAACAGATGGAGAGATATACCATGTTCTTGGATTGGAAGAATCAATATTGTGAAAATGACTATACTACCCAAAGCAATCTATAGATTCAATGCAATCCCTATCAAATTACCACTGGCATTTTTTACAGAACTAGAACAAAAAATCTTAAAAGTTGTATGGAGACACAAAAGACCCCAAAGAGCCAAAGCAGTCTTGAGGGGAAAATAACGGAGCGGGAAGAATCAGACTCCCTGACTTCAGACTATACTACAAAGCTACAGTAATCAAGACAAAATGGTAGTGGCACAAAAACAGTAACATAGATCAATGGAACAAGAGAGAAAGCCCAGAGATAAACCCACGAACCCATGGTCAACGATCTATGACAAAGGAGGCAAGGATATAAAATGGAGAAAAGACAGTCTCTTCAATAAGTGGCACTGGGAAAACTGGACAGCTACATGTAAAAGAATGAAATTAGAACACTCCCTAACACCATACACAAAAATAAACTCAAAGTGGATTCGAGACCTAAATGTAAGACTGAACACTATAAAACTCTTAGAGGAAAACATAGGAAAGAACACTCTTTGACATAAATCACAGCAACAACTTTTTTGATCCACCTCCTAGAGTAATAGAAATAAAAAACAAAAATAAACAAATGGGACCTAATGAAACTTAAAAGCTTTTGCACAGGGCTTCCCTGGTGGCGCAGTGGTTGTGAGTCCGCCTGCCGATGCAGGGGACACGGGTTCATGCCCCGGTCCGGGAAGATACCACATGCTGTGGAGCAACTGGGCCCGTGAGCCATGGCTGCTGAGCCTGTGCATCCAGAGCCTGTGCTCTGCAACAGGAGAGGCCACAACAATGAGAGGCCCGCGTAGCGAAAAAAAAAGAAAAAAAAGGTTTTGCACAGCAAAGGAAACCATAAACAAGACGAAAAGACAACCCTTGGAATGGGAGAAAATATTTGCAAGCGCATCAACAAAGGATTAATCTCCAAAATATATAAAGAGCTCATGCAGCTCAATATTAAAGAAACAAACAACCCAATCCAAAAATGGGCAGAAGACCTAAATAAACATTTCTCCAAAGAAGACATACAGATGGCCAAGAAGCACATGAAAAGCTGCTCAACATCACTAATTATTAGAGAAATGCAAATCAAAAGTACAATGAGGTATCACCTCACACCAGTTAGAATGGGCATCATCAGAAAATCTACAAACAACCAACGCTGGAGAGGGTGTGGAGAAAAGGGAATCCTCTTGCACTGTTGGTGTGAATGTCAATTGATACAGCCACTATGGAGAACAGTATGGAGGTTCCTTAAAAAACCAAAAATAGAATTACCATATGATCCAGCAATCCCACTACTGGGCATATACCCACAGAAAACCTTAATCCAAAAAGACACATGCACCCCAATGTTCATTGCAGCACTATTTACAATAGCCAGGTCATGGAAGCAACCTACATGCCCATCAACAGATGAATGGATAAAGAAGATGTGGTACATATATACAATGGAATATTACTCAGCCATAAAAAGGAATGAAATTGGGTCATTTGTTGAGACGTGGATGGATCTAGAGACTGTCATACAGAGTGAAGTAAGTCAGAAAGAGAAAAACAAATATCGTATATTAACGCATGTATGTGGAACCCAGAAAAATGGTACAGATGAACCAGTTTGCAGGGCAGAAGCTGAGACACAGATGTAGAGAGCAAACACATGGACACCAACAGGGGAAAGCCACAGGGTGGTTGGGGATGGTGGTGTGATGAATTGGGCGATTGTAATTGACATGTATACACTGATATGTATAAAACTGATGACTAATAAGAATCTGCTCTATAAAAAAATAAATTAAAAAAAAGAAAGAAATGGTATTCATCTATTCATATACAATGCAACCACCCCCCCCACACACACACACAAAAACTTGGCAAGCATTCAATTTACCCAGGGAACAAATTTAGAAAACTAAAATTAACAGCTAAGGGAGAGCATATCTACTTTCTATTTTCCACACCTTTAGGAGCCTATTCATATCAGCCTCCATATTGGAAATAGTCATTTTCTGCATGATGATGTCTGTGACCCTGCGTTCAAGAAGCTGCCACTTCATGCGAGCTGTCTTAGAAGTAAACACTCGGCCTGTCAATCCTTTCCTCTGATATTTTTTTCTAGAATCATAAAAAAACAAACATAGTTACTTATGTGCTTATTTGATTATGTACTGCCAAATAATGAGCTGTTTTTCATTTAAGTCCAACATTCAGTAATGCAAAGATTATGTCAGGAGGAACAGAAGAATCATGTTGACCTGGTTCCATTTGTCGTGGGTGTTGGTAAGGCCTGGACTCTTGCCACAGGAATTCTCATTTTCTGCTGGGCTCCAGCCCTTGATGCATCTGTTTCTATGGTAGTTGCACTGGAACCTGTGTCCTGAACAGGGGTATCAGTTGAGCTCAGCTTCCGAGTGACTTTCCCAGCCACTTTATCTGACATGGGCCTTACTTGCCGACGAAGAGCTGTAACCTGAAATAGCAATAGAGATTGACTCATGCTCTTAGTCTATAGAAATACATCATTTATCTCAAAGCCAGAATGTTTCCTCCAAATGGTCAACTTGCCTCTTCTGTTTTGCGACGAAGAACCACTTCTTGGTTTCTTTTTTGGGCTTCTAGAAGTCTAAGTTGATGCTATAAAATAATATTGAATAAGTTAAAATAGGAAACTGAAAGATATGATACTTCCTACTCCTGCATTAACATGTTTCCCCATTCCACTGGGAACTGTAAGGGTTCTTAGCAGTATCTGAGCTAACACTCAGCTTGCATCCATTACTACAGATATAGATATTTTATTTCAATAAACACAAAGGCATACTTATATAGCCATTTCTCTCTGAAAATAAAAACTTATCTCTGTGACACATACTTTTATTTAACAAACACTAATATAGGGCTTACTATATACAAATACTTTTCTAAACGCTTTACAAATATTGTCTCATTTCATTTTTGCAGGACATTTTGTTTTGGTTGCTGGCTAAGGCGTGATTAGGGAGAAACACAGCTTAGAATATTTTCAACAGAGGCATCTTACAATATATACAGTAGCTATAAACTATTTTAAACATAGGGAGAATGTATATTAATTGTATTAGCACTTTATAGTAATTTTGGAAATGTTATTTCCAAATAACATTGGAAATAAATGTTTTATTGTTGGACAATAAAACAAACTGGCTACCAATTTGTTTTTTAGGTAGTCTATATGATAAAGACAATTATTATTAATTATTTTAAGCCACTTTCTAGGGATATAATTTAGGAAATAATCTTGATCACAATAGGCTTGATCACAGATAGCCTTAATCACAAATGTCTCTTCTAGGACTTTAATTCTGTGATGTAACAAATAACTCTCCATGTTCTGTATCCCAAATTCAAAGAGATGATACATCTCAAGTTTATACACATTCTTATGTTATCAGATGGGAATTCTTTGAGAAAAAGCATCTATCTTATCACTGACATATCTTAATTGCCTACACAATAATAGACATAGAAGCAAAGTTAATAAATCTTTTTTTAAATGAATGAACTATCAAAAACTAAAATTAAATATAGTTTTAAGCTTCTCACTACATTTAATTTCTTCATATTAAAAATAAAATCTCAAGCTCATTCATTTTTTTTGTATGATGTACATATTTGGTTCTCTAAGCGTTCAAAGTTGAATATTACAAGAAACAATATAGACAGGAGTTGAATATGCACACAAAGCAACAAATTAAAGGTAGGAGAACATCTGAAATGGTAGCTTTGTATGTGATTAGCCAGCCTCAGATCTTTATAATAGAATAGAGACACCATATGTTGTGGATAAGATTCAAAAGTTCAGTCCCAGGAGTTAACTGTTCAATATTGATCTCTCTATACATCATATTAATTAGTAATAAAGAAATAGGTAGCATACATTGTAAGGAAATTATTCCTGTTACCCAAAAGTTTTCATTAAAAACAAAATAAATAGGCCAAAAGTCAAAACAACCTAAATGCCAGCCAATCGAGGAATGGATTAGGAAAATGTGCTCTATACATATAGCCATAAAAAGGAATGAACTACTGGGCTTCCCTGGTGGCGCAGTGGTTGAGAGTCCACCTGCCGATGCAGGGGACGCAGGTTTGTGCCCTGGTCTGGGAAAATCCCACATGCCGCGGAGCGGCTGGGCCCGTGAGCCATGGCCGCTGAGCCTGCGCTCCGCAACGGGAGAGGCCACAACAGTGAGAGGCCCGCGTACCGCAAAAAAAAAAAAAAAAGGAATGAACTACTGATACATGCTATAACATGGATGAACCTTGAAAACATGCTAAAACGAAAGAAGCCAGACACAAAAGGCTACGTATTGTATGATTCCATTTATATAAAATGTCTAGAATAAGCAAATCCATAGACAGAAAGTAGATTAGGAGCCAGGAAGGAATGGACAGTGATTGCTAATGGGTATGGGGTTTCTTTTTGGAGCGATGAAAATGTTCTGGAATTAGAGTGGTGACTGTTGCACAAATTTGTGAATATACTAAAATCATGAATTGTATAGTTTAAAACAGTGAACTTTATGGCATATAAATTTTCTGTTTTTTTAAAAAAGCAGAGAAAAAGACTAGACAATATGTTAAAATGTGCTTCTACTCGATTTCAGTAGGAATGTATTGGTATAAACAAGATCTAAAATGCCCAGGAATTGAAAGTGATAAAATAGACTGATTATTAAAATACATTAATATCCTGGGAAAATAAATAAATACAGTCATAAATATGGGAGTCATCTGGCTAAAATATCTACTTTTCTATCTCATTGCTCACTCTTCTCTATCCCCTTAATTTCCTCTTTACCCCCCAAAGTAGATTTCTATTTTCTAAAATACCCTGTATGTTTATGTTTTCTTCAGGGAGAATTTAGAAAAAGTTGGTGAGAAAAAAAGAACAAGGGCTGAAACCTAACTGATATTGTGGAAAGGAAGGTGATGGCTTCTTTTTTTAAGAAAAAAATGTCATAAGAAATAACTATATTGCCAAAACTTTGGAAAGAAAAAAATCCAAACAACTATAACCTATAACCCTAATACAACCACATTTAGCATATTGATATGTATCCTTCAAATTTTTCCCTCATTGTAAACAAGCACGCATATATAAAATGTTACTTTACACTTAATGTGAAGTCATAGTCATTTTTCATTTTATTATGCAGTTTCCAAATCCTAATTTTTAATGGATGAATAACCACCTTTTAAATGGGATGAACCATAATTTATTTAACTGTTACCCTTACTGACACACATCTTAGTTGATTTTACAGTTTTCATTACTACAAATAACCCTAAAGTGAAGATTTTAACACACTGTAAAGTAATTTGTCTTAGTTTAAATTATTTACTTAGTCTGAGTTCATGGAAGCAGAATTCTTGGGTCAAAGAATATGAAAATTTTTATAGCCCTTAGTAAAGCCTCTTCTAGTGAAGCCTGGTTATTATTCCAGGAACATTTATAAAAATCTCTAGTGGAAGCTGCCTTTGGAACCATCTTAAAATTACTATCTTATATAATACTGCAACTACTTCCTTGGTCTCCCTAGAAATAACCAGTCATTATTTGCCATTTTCTTCCATCTGATCATCTAGGAAATACGCCTCCAATAAAATTTATAATAATATTATAGTGTTTTTCATAAACTTTTATATGGAATTACTATAATCCACATACTATAATAAATGCCAAATTATAAAATGCTTATTTACTGTCTTTAACCTGTATTTAATAAAGTTATCAAAATATTTCTTTCATTTATTGAACAATCTTGTTGATATACAATATTCTTACATAACTGAGAGTTAAAGTCCACTCACATCTCTTTTACGTTGATCCTTTTTCAATTGAGCAATCTCTCTGTTTCTTCTAGACTCTGTCAATCTGGCTTTTTCTTGTTCTTCTTTCATTTGTTTCATTAAGCGAACCTAAAATATTAGGTAAATACATCTATTGTGATTACCCTATCGCAATATTCATTAAATAAATCACATGTATGGAAAAATGTTCTTAGGATTCTGAATATTTAACAAGAAAAAAATGTGGAGTTTTGCTACACATTAAATGGTCAATTCTTATTTTTGTAAGATTAATATATTTATATTTCTAATACATTTCTAACATACTTCTATCAAACTGCTTAGTGTTCTATGCTTCTTATATTCAATGTCCAGCTGTTCTACAACTTGAATGATTTTTTGGTATCTAACTTATTATCAGTAGCTGTGTGACCTTGAACAAGTTACTTAGCAACTCTAGACTGGTTTTCTCATCTATAAAATGGAGGTAATAGCTCTATGGGATTGGATTCCTCTGAGAATTCAATAAGTTAATACCTGAACTATGCTTATAACAGTGCCTGGCACATAGTAAGCACCTAGCTATTTTAGCTATTTTTGCTGTCATCAGCAACTACACAACATAATAATCTACTCCTTAAATCATTTCCACATTTCCTATTTTAAGGAAACAACATTGATTTTCATGCCAAAAGTTAAGAATAATCCGTTCCACCACAAAAACAGTAACAGATTAGAATTCACATACTCTCTCTGGTCAAGGGAAAAAAACTTGTACTTTTCTATGCATGGGAATGATAACCACCAAATTCAAGATAGTTGTTACCTCTCAGGGAAAAGAGAATATGATCAGGAAGAGATATATAGGAAGCTTTGTGCATATCGGCAATGTTTAATACCGTAAACTAGACAGTGGATATATTGTTTATTATGTTATTATCTGTGCTTTCTTGCATGTTTGAAATATTTTATACTTTTATTAAGTTTGTATAAGAGTTTTGTTTTGTTTTGTTTTTAAAGTCAGAGAAGCCCTGCTGACCACATGATTTTCAGCTACTCCAAAGAAAGACTTTGACTATGGATGACTATAGGAAAACAACTTTTAACTGCCAAAAGGAAGTGCATCATTTCTAAGACTGGTTACCTTTTATTGAATACAGGAAGAACCACAATAATTTTTTTTTGGTCCCAAAAGACACAAGCATCACCAGCATCTACCGTTAATGGAAAATATAATCAATACCTTTGTTTTTTTCATTTCCATCACATCCTGCTGTAATTTCTTCAATTGCTTTTCATATTGGGACTGATTTTTAAGCAACCTTGCATGCTCTTTTTGAGCTGTCTGAAGTCTCTGCAGTTCTTTATTCATGGCTTGCAGTTTCTTTTCATATTCAGACCTAACTTTTTTTGCTTTTTCTTCTGAGTAAGATTCCACTGAGCCTAAATGACCAAAAAATATTTGTATTTGTTTGTGTGAGACACAGATTTTTATTTCACAGATTTACAACTCATGACCTTAGACAAGAACTACCTCCTAAATACAAACCTCAGGAGGCCAGGATGCCTTTCAATCACTCTGCCTTTTAATATCTACTCTTATTTAACAATTATTGAAGTTTTTATCATTTTAATTTAAAAAAAGTACCCAGCATAAATCAAGGCATTAAAACAATTAGCCACAACTTTGGGAAAAAAATTACTAAATAGCCTAGACAGGTACCAGCATGAAAAAACAAAATAAACAGTAATATTTAACATAATGGGACAAATTAACATTTAATGTGACTTTTAATATTATTTTTTTCTTGTAAAGGAAGACAGGATAAAAATCTATTTTGACAATTCAGTTTGAACTTTAATTTGAATTAAATATAATTCTTACCTAAGTTTTGAAGCACCTGGTCTCTTTCAAGCTGAGTGTCCCGAATTTTATGTTGCAGCATCATTAGCTTCTCTTCATACTGCTTTTTCAGTGTCTGCAGTCTTTTCTGGCTGTTTTCTAGTTCATCAATCAGCTTTTGCTTGATTGCAATTTCACAAGTAATGTTTGCTAAGTCTGCCTGATAATTGGCTATTATAAAAGAGGAAAATAAAAATTCTGGGATAGGCCATAATAAGAGCATGAAAACCATCATCCGTATCCAAGTATTCACTTGGCAGCTGTAAGGAAAATATCCTGAATATACCAAAAATTAAAAAAGGGCAAAAAGATAGAGTGTTCACTTTGGTCAAGGACAAGAGATACCATTTGTAGCAAATAAGAATGGAAGTTACACAATGACAAAATCCAATAAGAGAAGAACATGAGCCTTGGAGGGCATATATAGGCCAGCAATTATAAAAGGTGCTTTCATCAAGGATGAACTGGAGAAGGTTAAGAGTTTTCTGCCATGTTTTAAACAAGTGCCCAAAATAAATTTTTGTCCTTGTACCAAAGGACAAGTACCTTTTTCATCTGACTCGGAATCTGATTCATCAGAGCTTTCACCCCCTTCAATGTCATCTTCTTCCTCCTCCTCTTCCTCTTCCTCATCTTCATGATCACTCACTTCTTGACTTTCTTCCTAAAATGTGATTTGTGTCCATTAATAGCACAATATTGGCAAGGCAAACTGATTACCTCATTAAGGGAGACTGTGTGACAGAATTAGAACAAAAATTTTTACATTTCGTGTGGAAACACAAAAGATCCCAAATAGCAAAAGCAATCTTGAGAAAGAAGAACAGAGCTGGAGAAAACAGGCTCCTGAACTTCAGACTACACTGCAAAGCTACAGTCATCAAAACAGTATGGTACTGGCACAAAAACAAAAATATAGATCAGTGGAACAGGATAGAAAGTCCAGAAATAAACCCACGCACCTATGGCCACCTAATCTATGACAAAGGAGGCAAGAATATATGATGAGAAAAGACAATCTCTTCAATAAGTGGTGCTGGGAAAACTGGACAGCTACATGTAAAAGAATGAAATTAGAACACTCCCTAACATCACACACAAAAATAAACTCAAAATAGATTAAAGACCTAAATGTAAGGCCAGGTACTATAAAACTCTTAAGCAAAAATATAGGCAGAACACTCTTTGACAAAAATCACAGCAAGCTTGCTTTTGATCTACCACCTAGGGTAATGAAAATAAAAACAAATATAAACAAACTTAAAAGCTTTTGCACGGCAAAGGAAACCATAAACAAAACAAAAAGATAACCCTCAGGATGGGAGAAAATATTTGCAAATGAAGCAACTGACAAGGGATTAATCTCCAAAATATACAAACAGCTCATGCAGCTAAATATCAAAAATACAAACAATCCAATCAAAACATGGGTGGAAGACCTAAACAGACATTTCACCAAAGAAGACATACAGATGGCAAACAAACACATGAAAAGATGCTCAACATCACTAATTATTAGAGAAAAGCAAGTCACCTCACACTGGTCAGAATGGCCATCATCAAAAAATCTACAAACAATAAATGCTGGAGAGGGTGTGGAGAAAAGGGAACCCTCCTACACTGTTGGTGGGAATATAAATTGATACAGCCACTATGGAGAACAGTATGGAGGTTCCTTAAAAAACTAAAACTAAAGCTACCACATGACCCAGCAATCCCACTCCTAGGCATCTTTCCGTAGAAGACCAAAATTTGAAAGGATGCATGCACCCCAATGTCCATTTCAGTGCTATTTACAATAGCCAGGACATGGAAACAACCATAGAGTGAAGTAAGTCAGAAGGAGAAAAACAAATATCGTATAATATCGCTTATATGTGGAATCTAGAAAAATGGTGCAGATGAACTTATTTGCAAAGCAGAAATAGTCACAGATGTAGAGAACAAACTTACGGTTACCACGGAGGAAAGGGGAGAGGTGGGACGAATTGGGAGATTGGGATTAACATATATACACTTACGTATAAAATAGATAACTAATGAGAACCTACTGTATAGCACAGGGAACTCTACTCAATGATCTATGTTGACCTAAATGGAAAGGAAATCTAAAAAAGAGTGGATGTATATGTATACATATAACTGATTCACTTTGCTGTACAGCAGAAACTAACACAACATTGTAAAGCAACTATACTCATTTAAAAAATAAACAATAAAAAACAAACAAAGAACCAGAATCAGAGTTAGAATTTTTCTTCCTCCCTTAATATTATGAAGTGTGCCTAGCCATATGACTTAATTTTGCCCCAGCTTCTATTATGGTGCTTTATATTTAATATGCACAATATAGTCTCAATGAATAAATACAAAAAAAAAGAGACTGTGAGTATAAAGTACAAGAGCACAAAAATTTCACTTTTCATAAGTTAAAAATATCAATCCACAATTTTAAGGTTATTTTACAATAATTCTGTCTTAAATCAAAGAGTACTTCATCTCTCTTAGTATTCTATCACCCCATACACAATGCTTTCACAGTGCACAAGACTGTGAGTTGCTAATATTTAATAGCTCACATTTCTGAAGAAAAGAAGTCCTCAAGGACACAATTTAAAATGGATGTATGATAACTGATTCTCTTTTCTACATATAAGTTAGTACAGTTATCAGCAACCAAGAACAACCTAATCCAGGGACTCAAAATTACAAGTTTATTCTCTCATACTTACAACTTCTAATTCATTGCTTTCTCTTTCTGAAATACCCTTTTCTTCTTTCTTCTCTTGGTCAGTGTCTGTATTATCCTCTTTACCAGCCACACTAAAAAAAAAAAAAGAAGCAAAAGTGTATGATGCTAAAGTAGAGAGGAAAATTGTTCACTTTTTTCTCCCAGATTTTTAAAAACCATCAATTATTTTTGAAAACAAACTAGAAGAGTTCGTCATTTAACTCAGCAAAGTTATCATGTCTGATGCTTCAGAGGAAAATTGAAACTGCCATTCAACTCATAGTACAGTGATTTATATCAATGGAGAAAATCTTATTTTCTAGAAACACTGAGGAATAGATTATACCCTGGAGCATGACACCTGATGAGACAGCTAAGAACTAGTCACCATAGCATTCAATCAACTAGAATGTAGGCAAATTAAATTTAATGGAAATAAAAAACATTTTTGTTTTCTCATCTAAATATATAAATTTTTCTCATCTTAATACAAAGATATAGAAACTGCATTTTTTATTAATGTCCTAATACATTTAAGAATAAATTTAAAGATCAGAATACATCTGCCCACAGTAAGTTTGTCTATACCGGCTGCATCCATCACAATGTTCAGGTCTCCCCTGGTAATAGAATAGTACAGGTTCTTTTCTCCTAGGTCATACCTGTAGCACAGGGCTATTTCTCATAATGTTCTCACAGAAATGGGTCTCTGCACATCAGAATTGTCTGAAGTTCTGCCTGACCCCTGATTGAATAGGAAATTCCAGGATCTGCCACAAGATTCACCATACAAATAAAAGCTTCCTCTTCAGGTATCAGTAAAGCAGCCCTAACTATTGATATATACTAATGTCACATAATGTTATAGCTAAACTAATTGCTTCAGCCCTAGTGGCCATGAGAAAAAGAAGACTCTATAGTGAGCAAAGTTTTTACATAGTTAAATCACTCTGACCCTTCAGGGTTTAGCAACCACCATCAATTATGCACAGAAGTTACACTTCTGTTCATTAGACTCCTACATTTTATCCTAAATAATATTAAGAAAGTGAATTTTAAATGAATTTACATATGAAAATTTTCTTCTTGTGCTATAGTTAACTTTTTAAATCATTAAGAATACTTGAATAAAGCAATATTATCCAAATAAAATTCTTCTAGAAAGAGCTTAAAATTTTTATCAGAATAACTTTATAACAGCTATCATTTCTTTCAGATATTCTGCTACATTAAATAATTGCCCTAATACATGGACTTATTTTTAGCTTCTAGGCTAAAAAATTAATCTCATTTAGGTGCTGGTATTATTATTAAACTCTAATGTTTAACTGTAGGTCCCAATTCTCAAAGACATTTTTGAACTCAGAACAAGATGAACACAAATACTTTTCCTTTGTAAGCACTTTTCAGAGTTCTTAATTTATGTTTATTTAGGTAGTAATTTCTGTAATTTCTGTCTTCCCCACTAGACTGTAAGCCTCATGAGGGAAGGGATCATGTCTGTTTGGCTCAGCATTACATGCCCAGTACCCAAGGGATGTGCATAATAAATGTGCATGAAGTATTTGCTAAATATATTAATCTCTATGATTGTGCATGAGCACCTCTGTTTGGAACCTCTGCCTATGTGTCTCACACACTAATTATGTTGGAGTAGAATAGTACAAATTGAAAGATGCATAAAGATGCATGGAAGACAGCATATCTCTAGAGTGAGAAGAAACTACCAGTAGGAATATCAATAAAATCCTCTTAACTGGAGAGGAATCAAGTAAACTATAACAAGGTTCCATGAGTTTGTTAAATCACTTGTTAGAGAAAAATGTTGAATATACTGAATGCCTATCTTACATCACTTGTATCATAATAGGACTGTTCATTTTCCATCATCATACATTTCAAGATGAAAATCTAGAAAGAAACTCCCCCTTCATCCAATCATCTGATTTAAAGGCCAGCACCATGTACTCAAGTAGTGCTATACTTGAGACAGGCCTAAGGCTTAAGACTAGGAAAGGAGCATGTGTTAGGAAAGATATCTCCCATCAGCATTTCTCATCCCCTCCCCTATGCAGTCTCCCTTCCTCACCTGCAACTCTTGCAGCATACAATTTTTGTTATTGTCAGTTCCTTCATTACTTCAAGCTTCAACACAAATTCCCTTTTATTCAGGTTTATAGCCATACAACCACCTTGTTTCAAATACTTGACCTAACACACCCTCCTACACCCTCCAAGTCACCAGAATCCAGCTTAACAAATGTTATTTTCACTTATATATGAAGTTAACTCATGTATTATAAGCTGTTTGTGCCAATTCTGATGCAGAAAAATCAGCAGTTGTTAACTTCATATTAATTTACCTTTATAAATCATGTAAGGCTTAAGCTTTTAAAGTACACAATTTGATACTTTATGATTATTGTACAGCAAACATTCAAGTTTTCTTCAATAAAGTGGGGAAATTTCATATCTAAAATAACTATCTAAGCAGCAATGAAAAATATGTAAGTTTGCACTTTACATAGAATCAGAATCTTGGAGCTGGAAGGAACACTAGTAATCAAGTAATTTAAACCCTTTGACATTTAACAAGCAATGTCAACATTTTTGTTGACAACCAAAAAAGAAACTGTGGCCTGGTGAAGCTTATCAACTCAAGGGGACTTAAAACCAGGTGTCATGACTCCAAAGCCAGTATTCTGGAATATTGCCTCAAAGTTCAGTTCACAGACAGAGAAGCATCAGCATCACCCAGGAGCTTGTCAGATACGTAGAATCTCAGGCTCCATGTCAGTCCTACTGAGTGAGAATCTTCATTTTATCAACACCCCAGGTTATCTATATGCACATTCATATTTAAGAAGCCCTGTCCTAGAACACCAAACAATTCTGCTTTTGTTATCTATTAGGCATCATATAAAAATTGGAGGCAAATGCTATTCATTAAGTATATTTAAAGGACTTAACTATTTTAAGGTGGGAAAATGTTTCCATTACACTACTTTAACTATGCATTTTATTTTGACCTTTCGAAAGAGAAAATTTTTCACATTTTAATGCTCTAATTTAATTCCAATGATAAACATAATGTCCTAAATATAAACTAATTAGGTGAGTCCTAAGATGACCTACAGATAGAATTATATTTTAATTATAGAATTATATTTTAATTTAACTATATAATTAAAATATAATTCTAGAATAAATTATAGAAACTTTAGAATACTATGTAATATGTAGAGTATAATTGTGGAATGTAAATTATTAAATAACTTAAAGAAAATATAATTTACGGTTTCATCTATTTAAAGTAAGAGATTAGTTTAATTGTTGCACAGTAAAAGTTCTCAAGGCTTATTTTCTGTTTGGTTGGTTGGTTGGTTATTTTTGCGGTACACGGGCCTCTCACCGCTGCGGCCTCTGCCGCAGCGGAGCACAGGCTCAAGACGTGCAGGCCCAGCGGCCACGGCTCACGGGCCCAGCCGCTCCGGGGCACGTGGGATCCTCCCGGACCGGGGCACGAACCCGCGCCCCCTGCATCAGCAGGTGGACTCCCAATCACTGAGCCACCAGGGAAGCCCCAAGGCTTATTTTTAGTAAGAAATAAAATTATAAAGTGGTGCTTCTAAAATAGTTAATATTATTTTGAAACCAGTTTATTTTCTTAATTATTTTGATATTGTAATCATGAGACGTTTAGAAAAATCTATAAAGAGAAGTTCTAATAAGAAGTAAAATACTACTTGATACTTGGTTAAATAATCATAATATTGAATGAGTAAAATGCAAATTTTTATTATATTGGGAGTTCAGAAGCAGTGCTTCTAAATTTTGCTCAAATTTCAAATGGAAAAAAAAAGAGAAGATCCTGGGTTTTTTTTTTGTTTTTTGTTTTTTTGGCGGTACGCGGGCCTCACTACTGTGGCCTCCCCCGTTGCGGAGCACAGGCTCCGGACGTGCAGGCTCAGCGGCCATGGCTCACCGGCCCAGCCGCTCCGCGGCATGTGGGATCTTCCCAGACCGGGGCACGAACCCGTGTCCCCTGCATCGGCAGGCGGACTCTCAACCACTGCGCCACCAGGGAAGCCCAAGAAGATCCTGTTTTTGATGCTGACTTCAGGTACATTTTAAAAGCAAAACTTGTTTTTCTAATTCCTCCTTAAATATGCCTTATAAATCTTATCTGTAGTAAGGCCACAGTTTCCTTTTACTTTGTTGCCATTTTAACGTTGTTTTCCTAACAAAGATTACACAAAATAAGGAAGAGATGAGAATGAACCCACCCATGACTTAGCATGTGCTGCAACAAAATGCGAATTCCCACCGAATTAATAATTCCCTGTCTGTTCACACGTTTCCAAAAGGGATATTCTGAAAGTTAAAGGGTGGGGTTCTTGGGCCATTTTTAGCCATCAAAATTATGATAATCTATTCTAAATTCACATGAAATTTTTGAATTTTAATTCATATAACCACTGGCTTTTATTCTTAAAAAGTATTTTTTTATATTTTCAGTGTTTTTGTTAATTTTATAAAATCATCATTATTTTTAGGAGCACCAAGCTAATCTAGTCTGAAACAATCTATAATTCTACAGCATATATCCTTTTGAATGGCAACTAAGTATTTAAATGACATTTTAATAAAAAACCTGGGAAATATTCCAACCTTCTTTCTTCTCGATTGCTTTCCTCAAGTTTCTGTAGCCTTCAAAATCACGAGGCACAGTATTGGAAGGCCAAGCCAATGAAGGACAAACCAGACAGTAAAAAGCGAAAGTGATAAGAAGGTAAAAATGATACATGAGCTTGAAGACTTTAAAATAAATTTTAAAAGATATCATCAAAGGACAATACACAGTAAAAAGGCAATACATTTTGTATGAATAAAAAGTAAGAAAAACAAGCAGCATTATATCTAAGAAGAGTATATATAGACTATCAGTTGAAATTATTCAGCAGTAAAATGTACAGTCTCAATTTATAAAGTTGATAAACAGTAAGAGTATTTGGATGCCATTGCTTTTTTTAACCTGAAATGGATCAATTTTCTCAGATTCCAAAAAAAAAACCTACTTCCAATGATATCCTCTCTTCCTTGTAAACCTTTACAAAATACCTTTTTATGGCATCATTAAAAGAACTTCAAAAAGTAATGCCTTTATACCATAATATGAAAATACCATTAATACTACATACTAGGATACTAATTTTTAAACTTGTTTTCTATTTCAATATACTACATGTGAACATCACTAAATCTAAAAAAAATTCTATTTCAAAATTATACATGAAATGGTATTATGGTCAAATGAATATGACTGTTATGATATCAGTGGAAAACTGTAATTTTATTAACTGAAAATTAATATCACTGTACTAATTACTAGACTACCAAAAAGATATATCTAAGGCAAAGGTAGCAATAAAATGGGAAATGTAGTACATTCCATTAGTAAGATTATTTTTCAACCAGCAAAGTATGAGAAAAACTATAAATATGTATTTAAAAGCTTTGACATTTAAAGAATATTCAATACACAGAATTGGGAATCTTTACTCAGTGGAATGTACTGAATACCAGTATCTCTCATGTAGACAAAAAGATAGATGTGCTAGGCTCTGATTAAGCATATAGCAATCTTGATATAGTACACTTCTGCCTGAATTCCAAAAAAAAATATTTTTTCAGAATCATCAGTATTTTAAAATGAAGAGATTGAGTCTTAGTTATGAATTATTTCATCAAGGCAGTTCTCATTTTAATTTTATAACATGATTTTTATTTGCTGGCCTGTGATTGTTTTTCACAATCAACTTATATACTGCTATTGCAAGAAGAGACTAGCAATCTTTCTGAGAAAAAAATTCTGCAGAGTGATATTCACCAGAGATCAAAATGTCCAGTATAATGTCTAGAAAAGGGTAAGAAAAGCCATCGCCTAAGAAATCTCTGTGTTTCTAGAGTTTCAACCTGACACCACTAAATACAAATAATGCAGTCTGATGAATGAGTGAATTTTTTATAATGCAAGTCATTTAAAGCTAGATATTCAAAAATATGGGGATCAATGTACGAATGGTAAATTTTCTTTATCCATATACAGCAAAAAAAGTAAAAAAAAAAAAAAAAAAGTCTAATCTAGGCTTATACTGATGATAATGAGCTATAATGACTCAAAGGATATGGTTCCCTAGCAAAAAACCCAAATTTTCTATTTTCAGCATGAAATTTTGTTTACCTTACACTAGAGAGCTATATTAAAACATATGGATAATGTGAGCTAATAAGTAGATAAACTTTAGATGCCTTCCCAATTGTCTCTTTAAAAAATCACTACAATCAATAGTTCCAAATGACAGTAGAGGGGCAGAGATATAAACTAATAATCTGATACTTCTCCATAATTTAAAGGAGTTCAGTCTTTATTTCATTTAGTTCCATTTATAATACCTCTTCCACAGTTAAATGGGGGGGGGATGACAAATCTTGCTAACCATTCTAACATTTGTGTAACTAAAGAAAATAGTCAATGTAGTCTATTCGATTATTCTTATTTTCTTACTACCTACACTTATGGATTATTTTACATCTCAACAGAAAATAAGCACAGGAAGAAGAGCCAACCTTTAAACCACACATCTTAGCAATTGGTTGTAGTTTAGATAAAGACTTTGACAAGAGGGTGAAAATTTCATGTAAAACAGGACTTATGGCATCCTCCTTGAACACAAATGTAGCTTCTGACATAAAAATGATACAGTTGCCACTCCACCAACCAACACTTAGTGTCAGAGGCCCTGAAGTCACTACAACCAAAGGCTAACAGCACAAAAACAAAGTAAATTAAAAGACATGGAGCTTCTAAAGAATTTGTGCATTCAGTGGGAGAAACAGAAGTAGCTATGAGAACTGGGACAGCTGAGCAAAGCTGAACCCAAAGGCCAAACCCCAGATAGGTTTTGGAAACTGTCAACCAAAAGGGGTAACAAAAATCTTCCCTACACTATTTAATTTTTTTTCTTAATGAGGTTACTGCCCAAATTTTCGATAGTTGGATTAATGCTTCCTCTTTCAAAATTACAAATATCCCTAGAGGAATTTTATTAGTTATAAGTCATTTCCACTGGAATGAGTTCCTTTCTCTAGTCAGATGGCTTTGTTTCCAACTTTGAATTTAAGGAGATGAGAGAAGAAAGTAGATGATTTTGAAACTGGGAGTGCTTCGGGCTAGGGAAGAATTACATGAGAACTGACCTCATAAGGGAGGAATGAATCAAGGTAGCATGGGGACACAGAAGGTCAGTAGGTAGGAATAAGAGAGAATGGCTAAGGCGAAAATTCATATTTTCCCCCAAAGGTTGGTCTACATTCATGGAAGGGAAACAAAGTTTCTTTCCCCTATTTTCCTTTTCCTATTCCCTTTTGAATTGCTCTTACCACACTATAGAATGAGTAAATATCATTTCATGTGAGTGAGTTGGGAAACCTGGACATTATGTACTTGTAACACTTTCTAGAGAAAAATTAGTTCCAAGTTCCAAACGATTTTAAATTGAACTTACTTACTATATATGCAAGGTTGAGGTAGAACCAAATTTTGCAATGTTCTCTTTGATAAATAAAATAAGTAAATATGAGGCATGTAATACAACTTAACCAGAATCAATATATCCAAACAGAAGCTACTCCCTCCAGAGTTCCTGTAGAAGACTAATCACTAACTTCAGTAAAGCTGCTGTCATTCTAAACACTTTATTATGTTTTGTTTCAACAACAACTCTTTATTATTTTTTGTTTCAACAACAACTCTTTATTATTTTTTGTTTCAACTTTAGCAAACCCTTTGGCTAAAATGAGAGCTTACCAATATTTTTAAGAAAGGAATTTACATTACATGCAGCTAAAAGTTATTGGTGATAAATGAAATGCTTTATCAAGCTGAGTAAAATAGAACTATTTATCAGTCAAAAACCTTACAACCCTGCATTGTCACAGAAATAACCTGCATCAGAGGTATAAATTTAGGGTACCTATGATCACTATAAAAACGTCAAAAGTGCCTAGGTTTCTATTGGGATCCCTATCTGTTTTTTATTATTCATACCCAACAGGTGATTATGGTAACATCTCTAAATTTACCTCAAAAGGAAAGAGCAGAATCAGTTCATGACCTTAAGAAATATACCCTTGCTTATCCTTACTTATTATTCATGAACACAAACCACCTACACCATTAAAAACAAGTCATACCATTTCACATTTTGACCAACTACACAACTGAATTTTACAAATAAATGTTAAGTCATGTGCAGAAGTCTCATTTTCATTTCCACAGCATGTTGGGTCAAACCAGTTTTGATAATTCTGTGAACACTGTTACAGTTTTAATTGCCCTGCATAAGAACTAACCATTATATATTTCTTAATGCTGCCATAATCAGCCATCCATGAGCAACATCTTTTAAGACATTAGTATCTTAAGAATGCAATTTCAATTGCAATGCCTCCTAACCATAGATGTGCAACTCCTTGTTTTAATTATTCTAATCAGTCCTTTTTAACTCAAGGACAAACAGCAGAATTAATTTGGAGAGTTTAAACCTCTAATAACTTTGGTCAACTGACTATTCAAAGAAGAAATGCTTGGTTGTCAAAATAAATTTCTAAATAAACTGAGCAAAGCAGCAGCTAGACTAAATGTCAATAGTAATTCTAAAAAGTGCACCTCCATAACAAGCTATTTGACAAATAAGATATCTTTTCCCCCTTTGGAATATCTAGCCAAAAATGCTTAAAATTAATTTGACTGGCACGTTCAAAATATATTCTATGTAAGTAATTTGACTGCACCATAGAATCAATATGTAAACATGTAAACAATTTATGAGGTTTTAACCACTCATAGATTACAAGTGGTCATATTTTAATTTTCCTCCTCTTCTTTGCATCCAGTTGATTTCAGAGGGAGATATTACCAGGATGCAAGGAAAAGGAAGCCTAGAACAGTGGTGAAAAGCTGAGTAACTCATTGTTGGAAGAGTCAGAAAGCCTGAAATAACATAAATAACTTTCACATAATCAAATTAGAGCCCGCAGAAAATACTTAAGAGACCAAATGATATTAAATGACAGTCTGATGAATTAGTTTAGCCTTTAGTTAAACTAATCTAGACAGGAAGCAGAATATATCAATGAGACTATTTAATTGTATTAGAAAATGGAAAAAAAATGAAAATATTGAGTAATGGTAGAACAAGCTTTGCAGAAAAGATGAATGGAATGCAAAAGCAGCTATTTGAAAAGATAATAAAATAATTTCTAATAGTAATTTTACCTTATAGTCTAAATAAAATTCACTACCATATTATTATAAATAAATTAATTTTTTTACATACAAGTAGAGATAAATCTTTAAAAGTATATAATTATAATTGTCACCTATGTTAAATGACATTTTATTTATTAGTATACTTATGAGACTATGTATACTCATTGCAATTGCAAATTAAAATAGCCTGAAAAGTAATTAGCAGTATAGCAGTGATTTTATAGCACTACCTTTTTTTCTTCTTCTTTTCTTTCCTTTTCAGCTTCTCTAAATCCTTCTTAGCTAGATCTATAATCTCAATGGTCTCTTTGTCTGAGGATACTATAGTAGGAGAGAAAGCTGATGATCCACTGAAGTACGGTGATCTTGCTGTGGCTCTTGTCAAGTTTTTTCGAAGGTTCTCATTCACTGCTTCACTTTCTAATAATTTTGCCCTAATGAATAAAAATACACTTAAGTTGGAAACATTTTATTATTGTGGTAAATAATACTTAACATAAAATTTACCTCCCTAACCATCTCTAAGTTCTACAGCAAAAAGTACACCCACACTGTTGTGCAACCATTGCCACCATCTACCTTCAGAACTTTTTCATCTTCTCCAATTAAAACTCTGTACCCATTAAACACTAACTCCTCATTCCCCTCTCCTCCCTAGCAACCACCATTCTACCTTCCATCTCTGCAAACTTGACAACTCTAAGAATAAACAGGGAACATTTTAAATGAGTTGTTTTGCAAGCTAAAAAGTTTCCCAAAATGTATTTCAACATTGCTACAAGGTATGGCTTTTTTAACATATGTGTTCACAAACATTAGTGTTTAAGATATTTTTAAAATTTCCTGATCAAATAACTGTAAATTTGAAGTAACACTCTTAGTGCTCAAAAGTGCCAGTGATAATTAGATTACTTGCATTCTGGTCAATAGGCACTAGTTATCCTTGCTTTGTAAACTCATCTTTGAAACTTAAAATGTGCAAGCAGCATGGTTCCCTTCCTTCCTGTTCCTCATTCATCATGCTATAATAACATTTCCAAATCTTTGTAAGGAATAGTTAGCCAAACTTGCCTCTAACTGGCTGAAAGATATCTGGCTCCTGAATATGGCATGGGAAAAGATGAAATCTCCAAGGAAACCCGAGTTTGATAATTAAAAACATTCTTTTGTTTGCTCAAGCGGTCCTCATAATGACAGGAAAATAATGTATGTGCTGTCAGTAATAACACTGAATGATAAGATCCTAAAAGAGCCTGGATTCTTGAGACTACAAGGGATTCAGAGAGTCCTCTAGGCCAGTTCCTTTAGACCATTTGATCTAAACCATAAAAGAACACAATTATCTACTTCAGTATAATAAATTTCCCAGGTCAATTTGGCACAAGGGTGATTGAGACAAGGTTATAAGGAGAAAATACTACCCACTATCTCTGTCTCAAAACTACATTACTAAGCACTTTTGCCATATGTTCAAATGTTTCAGAGGAAGGTGCTAGATTATTTGCAACTACTGAGCTCTAGAAGGCACACTCAGCTGTGTTTTTACACTGCCTACCAAAATTATTCATGACACTGTTGAAATCAACTAGAGACAGAATATACACAAATCAGTGAATATGTTACAAATAAGTGTCCTATATATTCTTTAATGAAATTGTTTTACTTTATATTTGGTGTTGCAACAGTTACAATGTTTTAAAATGGTTAAATAGCTGTGTACAAACTTTTAAGTTAAATGATTTCAAAATTATTTTAAAGAAAATTCTGAATATAATGCTGTCATTTTTTAATAAGAGGACAACCTAAGTATAAAAACGCAGCTTAATGATAAAAACTCAGTAAAAATTTACACTTTTCTATATTTTCAATATCTAGCACAAAGCCTGGGTACATAATAATGAATGTTAATAATGAATGAAGGGGACTTCCCTGGTGGCACAGTGGTTAGGAATCTACCTGCCAATGCAGGGGACACGGGTTTGATCCCTGGTCCGGGAAGATCCCACATGCTGCGGAGCAACTAAGCCCATGAGCCACAACTACGGAGCCTGAGCTCTAGAGCCCGCACACCACAACTATTGAGGCTACATGCCACAACTACTGAAGCCCACGTGCCTAGAGCCCGTGCTCCACAGCAAGAGAAGCCACTGCAACGAGCAGCCCACGCACCGCAATGAAGAGTAGCCTCGCTCGCCACAACTAGAGAAAATCCTGCGCGCAGCAACGAAAACCAAACGCAGCCAAAAATACAAATAACAAATAAATAAATTAATTTTTTTAAAAAGACCCTTTTAAAAAATGAATGAAAATATAAATTAGCTATCAATTAATGACCTGTTTTTAATTGGCTCATTTATATAATAATCAGACAATTTGTGTTTGATTATTACCTGATTTTAAAAATCTGCATTTGGTTGGGGCATATTTTTAATGCTTCTTCCGTCCTGGTGCTAATAGAGGCTGAAACCTTTAGGGCTCACCTCCAACTCCACCAACCCCACACTACATTAGTAGATCCTTCTTTTTGTATGGGCTGTAGAGATAACATCTCTCTCTTTGCCTCTCCTTCTCTTCCTACTCACCCAATCACACACTTGTTGCTGTCTGCATTTCATTTAATAGGAGACCAAGCAGTGAGGCATGAGGGGAAGTACACAGACTTCCTTGGGAAGGAATAAACTGAGGCTTGCATCTCAGCCTTTTCACTTACTGAATATCATCTCAGCTTTTTCACTCACAGAATCTCTAAATCCTTCATTAAATGGAGATGAAAATATATACTTCCCTAGGACAGTTATGAGGATGATGATACAATGAATTTAAAACTCACCTAATAATGTTTTTAACAAATAATAACTATTCTTATCAAAAAGTTGGGAACAATATAATTATCTAACAGTAGGGGATTAGATAAATAAATCAATTACAACCCATGAGACAGTACTCATGGAGCCATGCAAAAACCATGTTAGAAAAATATTTAATAACATTAAAAAATGATCCTAATATCTTGTCACATTTCAAAGAATAGATAGCAAAGCAATACATACACCCCGATACAAATTTTGCTAAAGTATGCATTGAAAAATTATTGAAGAGATATACCAAAATGTTAACATCAGTTCTTGGAATGGTGAGAATATGGGTGATTTTAACTTTTTAAAAACTTTCCTATATTTTCAGAAATTTCTACAAAAATTTTGAACTCCAGAAAACTAAGATTAATTATGACTATTATCATTTCACAACAAATAATGTGATGTGTAAATTTATTAAAAGGTAACTAGCATTATTTTATAATTAAAATGATAAGACTTAAAATATAAACATTCCCATGTAGCAATACATTTACATAATTTACATTAAGTTTAAGTAGCTGTGAATGAATGTCTTCCTAAGAGAAAGTATTGATTAAAATATGGATTGGAGTAGAATTTTGTAGATGAAACAGAATGTGAGAACTTGGACCTAAATAATAATATGTTAGACCTTTACAGTATTTTTCAATTTAATAATTTTTACATCCTGTTCTTTTATTTGAGCCCCATAATAACTCTTTGAGACTAGCAGGTTATTACCTCATTCTTACAGATAAACACTAAAGATCAAAGAGTTAGGTAATTTGACCAAGGTCATATACTTAATAAACAGAAGCTTAAAAATTTCAATGCAGGTAATTCAATTTAAATTCAAAGATCATTTATGTTTATCTCATATGTAAATTATTTTTATATTATAAATTACAGTCCCGAGATCTGAGAAGACTACACTTTATGAATGGGACAAACTGAATAAAAGAGCCAAAAAGCTATTAACCTATACCACGAAAGATTTGATCACTGACTGAACTCAAGGCCTAAGAGTCATCATTGTTCTCTAGATGGCTTAAAGAATAGTCTTAACTCAAGAACTTGAAGAAGAAAGATATTAGATGCTCCTTTTAGCTATTAGAAGGAATGGAAATGATTCAGTCAGTTTTCTAGGAAATAATGACACTAGTCAAGCCATTCACCAAATAATGAGATCAAGCTTAGATATGGTCTTAGAATACATGATGGAAGAGAGGAAATCAAGCCCAAGAACCAGAGTATGGAATCAGCCTTAACAATTGACCAGTGCCAAGAAAATAAAAAAAGATAAAAAGAAGCAGACTAGGAGCAGGAAAAGAATCTTTAGGAACTAAAAGACAGAGATATTAGTTTTGTCTGAAGGAATGGTAAAGATGGGGTCTACAGAGTCAGGAAACACAGGAGACTGGTCAGAGGACAAGTTTTTGGCAGTAGGCAGGAAAGAGCACTGCCAACACAAGATGGAAACTGCAAGTCCAGTTTGGCAGCTGACCAGAACTACAACCTAAGGTCCCAAAGGTCTCCATCAAAAAGGTAAAGTTTGGAAATATATAAACAGAATAAAAGTAATAGTTATTTGAGTAACTTTATCTATTGCTACATCAGATGTTTTCTCACTGGTTTTTATTTTTTGAAGCTTTTAAGGGACCTGGTGTGCCTTACGGAGGCAGAAACAGTAGAAACACTACTCATCTCTGTTTAAGAATCTCTAGAATAACCAGAGGAAGAGAGAGGGAAACAGAACACAAATACAAGACAGAGAATTGTTAGGGTAGCTGTGAAAGATAATCTCTCACTTGGTTATTTTCTGCAAATGGATAACAAAAGTGAGATCTGAGCTATTTAGGTGCTCCCAATGGAGCTGACTGTAGTTCTACTTAAAGAGAAAGCAGCTCAGCCATCAGGGCAAACCATGGAACCTGAAAATATTATAGAAATGATTAGTGTCCTTGATCTACTTTCTGACCCCAATTCTTCCAGTCTGTGCTCAGTGGTCCCCTCCACATTCCCACACCTGGCATGGGTGTTCTATTTACTGATTTCTGTCATTCCATTTACTACATGTGACTATTTATGTAAGTTGACCCACCTAGACTGTGAACTCCTTGTTTATGTCATACTTGTTCAGTCCATGGCATGATGCTTGGCATACTGTGAGTATTTGCAATATGTGTGTGAAATGTGGGTGATGAATGAGCCTTTGTATATACCACAGAGGCAGGCAAATTGGTAGGGATGCAATGACTCACACATATAGAATAGCTGAAGAAGTATAAGGGAACAGGAGTAATGGGAGATTTTAAAAATTAGAGATGACTTATTGATGTTGACCATTCCCAAATGGTGGGTGAAGAGGCACAGGGAGGTAACTTCATCTACACCAATTATGCCTGTTGTTATATGAGGTTAGGTAAGCTTCCAATTAAGGGTATAACAACAAGAGCAGGAGGATAACCCAGGAAGATAATGTGGGAAGAGGAAAGTAGTTTGTGACGTTATGTTCTCATATGTTCCGTTATAGGCAAGTACCTATTCCCCTAAAGTTAACCTGACCAAAGGGCTGAAATATCACTGTGAATAGTTACTACAAAATAAGCCCAAAAAATAGCAATAATACTTCACTGCAAAACCCAAAATACGTGCATTATATATTACAGAATGTGAACTGTACCTGAGATCTTCAATTTCTTTAATATAATTGTGAATCATATTACTAATCTCCTCATTCCCTTCACCTGCAGGATAAAATAAGGAAAGGGGGAGAGGGATAAATTGGGAGATTGGGACTGACATACACACACTACTATATATAAAAATAGATAACTACTAAGAACCTACTGTATAGCACAGGGAACTCTACTCAATACTCTGTAATGACCTATATGGGACAAGAAGCTAAAAAAGAGTGAATATATGTATATGTATAACTGATTCACTTTGCTGTACAGCAGAAAGTAACATTGTAAATCAACTATACTCCAATAAAAATTAACTAAAAAAAGAATTTCCTTTAAAATTCAACAGAACAGAATGAGAGAAAAAACAAAGTTATAGAAACAAACAATAATGCTTTGAAACATAATTTAAACAGCAAATTTCCTGCCCTTAATTACATGAGCAGAAAGTAAGATAATATGATGAAGCATAGGGCATATTTTGTTTCTGTAAGAATGTATTATTTACAAATTAAGTATTAACTTAAAATCACAGATTGTATACACAGAGATTGACTTTTTCACTTCAAATATTCCACAGAGTTAACAAATATGAAGAATATTTCCTGCTCTCCAAAAGTAATCCCTCACTCATCCCACCCTACATACATACCTGCTCTGGCAAGAACTTGGTTGGCCTGATCACTAACAAGCTGTGTGATTCTGGTCCTCAATACATCAACCGTCTCTTGCATGGCTTTAATTCTTACACGCAGGTTGTTATTTTCAGTCTGTAGCATAGCATTCTCATGAAACATATCATTGATGCTTTCCACACCCTCCTCGTCGATTATTCTTTTACCCTAGAAAAGAAAAATATTTCCCTATTGATTGAGAAGTTTTAAATACACAAGAGTTTTGTTAAAGGATACTGCAGGATTATGCAATTCTACAACCAAGAGCACTTTTGTCTTAACAGCCTCAAGGCAAGAGATCCTTTTCCCTCTACTACATCTCTCCTTTGAGCATTTGTCACTAAAGAATCTGACTGGGAAGGAAGTATTTTGAAACAAGAGGCTAGTCAGGTTGTTAGACTGAACATTATTAAAGGCTACCCACACATAAAACTAGAGAATTCTACCTCCAAAAGGAAAGATGCCACCACTATGACAAAGAGACTCCAGAAACATATATGTGCAAGCCATCACAAAAAGGTATCACTGTGTACACAAAATGTATCACAAAATGCAAAGTCAAAACCATTAGCTTACTGTTTTGTACTCCATAAGCTCCATCTGAAGTCGTGTGATCTCACTACGGAGCGCATTGATCTGCTGGCTAGCTCTGTCCTGATTGACCATCACCTTGTTCTTGATATTTCTAGCTCGATTGGCATATTTCAGGGTATTTAAAGTTTCCATAAAATCTCTGTCTGAAGGGCTGACACATGCTATCATGATTGTTTGGCTGAAAGTTACAAAAAATAATTAGGTTTACAGATAAAAGCAAATAAAACACTGAAATAATCATTTTAAAATTCCCGCCTTTTGAATAATATCTCTCCTTCGAGATACCAAAAGATTGACATTACTAACTTAAAAATAAAAGCAAATTTATAAGCCCCAATGCTTTAAGACTATCTTAAGGAAAAAGATTTTGTTTGCTTGGCTAAAATTGGGGAAAATTAATTTATATTATACTTTTTTGACTCATAATACCATATACTCATAATACAAGTGCATATATTTCTCACCTCTTTAAAAAATTTTTTGAAGCAATATACACAGAATAATTCTAAAATTTAATCTATCTATAATATGACATGTTGAAATTCAAAAATCATTGCTTTCATTATCTACTTAATATTTCAGGATTTTTTTTTTAACTTTTATTTATTTTTGGCTGCTTTGGTTCTTCGTTGCTGTGCACAGGCTTTCTCTAGTTGTGCCGAGCCGGGGGCTACTCTTCCATTCGTGCACAGGCTTCTCATTGCGGTGGCTTCTCTTGTTGCAGAGCATGGGCTCTAGGCATAAGGGCTTCCGTAGTTGTAGCACGCAGGCTCAGTAGTTGTGGCACATGGGTAGTTGCTCCACAGCATGTGGGATCTTCCCGGACAAGGGCTTTAACCTGTGTCCTCTGCACTGGCAGGCGGATTCTTAACCACTGTGCCCCCAGGGAAGTCCCTATTTTAGGATTTAAATTTTTTCTTTTTATTTAATCACTTGCATCCTGGTTTTTTATTTCAGCAAAAAGTTTTACACTAAATCCTATCACCTGATCAAAAAAAGTATTTAGTATACCCATATGTTTCACAATATGAAACGTCATTTGTGATTGAGTGGTCAAAGTTCCAGAGTTTCTGGCTAGATTACATAGGAAAACTGGGAAACATTATTTTATCGTCATGATGAATTGCTTTACCAACCAAAGAATAGGATAATAAAATGCTTATTATGCCTAAGCTAATTCTGTCAATGAAAAAGATGTGGAGAGTCTAATGGGCACTTGCACGCTAACAGTTAAGGAGCTAATTTACCCACCCTGGTAGGAAATTTATACCTATCAATTCTAATCTATAGCCTCCTAGCTTCCTGCTTCCACTCCTGCCTTCTCCCAATAATCTCAACACGGCACTCATAGTAACACTTTTATTTTCTTCTTCTTATTTTTTTTTAGTATTGTCAAGCTTTATTTTTACTCATTTTAGATGTGTAGTAATGTCTCATTTTTTTAAATTTTTAAAATTTTTACACAATTTTTAAAGGTTACTTTCCATTTACAGTTATTACAAAATATTGGCTATATTCCTCATGTTGTACAATATATCCTTGAGCCTATCTTACATCCAACGGTTTGTACCTCCCACTCCCCCACCTCTATATTGCCCCTCCCCGCCACTGGTAACCACTAGTTTGTTCTCTATACCTGTGAGTCTGCTTCTTTTTTGTTATATTCACAGTTTGTTGTATTTTTTAGATTCCACATACAAGTGATATCATACAGTATTTGTCTTTCTCTGTCTAACTTATTTCACTTAGCATAATGCCCTTCATAGCAACCCTTTTAAAAGGGGTCCCATTCCACCTATCTTTATTCCTTTGTGAACTCTTGCTCATCCTTATTTACCCTTACTTTTACTATTATTCAAGATTCAACTCAGAGATCATCTAGTCCAAGAATCCAACACTGAGTTTGGCTGTACTCCTTTCTCTCTGCTTCCTCATACCCTTTGCATACCTCTTTTTTGTTGATTATGATTATATTGAAATTTTATAGATCCAAACTCTTAGATACTAAACTCCTAGAGGACAAGGATCATCAAATATTTTTTATTCATCAGACTACTTTGTACAACACAGTATTTGGAACATATTAGGTCATTACTATTTGTTTGTGTTACTTAGAACATATTAGATCCCTAATAATTCTTTGTATGTCATGCGTATATTATATTTATTTATTTGAAGTCAGAAGTTAAGATAATTCATGCATCTCTGTTGATGAAGAAGATAAGGTAATCCAGTGAGAGTGATGATTATGGATACTGATTAGAGGATAGGACTACTCAAAATGTTATCCCCAGTCCAGTGCCAGTCTGGAAGATTCATGACAAGTATAGAAATTGACAGTAAGCATTTTGGCAACTTTTACAACATTTGAGCTTGCTGTAATCAATGAACTCATTTCACTGAATACAGTATAGACCAGTTCAAATATTTTCAAACTCACATAATGGGACAAGCTGAGTATAGTCATGTTCAATATCAACCCACTACAACTGGGAAGTGGGAAGGAGGAGAACTCTCCCTTACTAAAAATATTTTGAGAAGTATTGGGATCAAGTGCTTAAGAATAATAGTGAAATCAGGAATGAGAGGAGCTAAGACCTACTGTATAGGAAAAAGGTCACATATTAAAACCCAAATGATACAAATTTCAAGAACAGTTATGGGGCTTCCCTGGTGGTGCAGTGGTTGAAAGTCTGCCTGCCGATGCAGCGGACATGGGTTCCAGCCCTGGTCCATGTTCGAGCCTTGGTCCGGGAGGATGCTGCGCAGCGGCTGGGCCCGTGAGCCACGGCTACTAGCCTGCACATCTGGAGCCTGTGCTGTGCAGCAAGAGAGGCCGCAACAGTGAGAGCCCTGCGCACCGCGATGAAGAGTGGCCCCCGCTTGCCACAACTAGAGAAAGCCCTCGCACATAAACGAAGACCCAACACAGCCAAAAAAAATAAATAAAGTTATTAAAAAAAATAGTTATGTTTATGAAAAAGATTTTTAATGAAAGTTGTTTATTTTTATATAAAACCATAACTCTATCTTAAAGGAAACCATATAATTTAAATATATTAGGGAGTTCCCTGGTGGTCTAACAGTTAGGATTCAGCACTTTCACTGCTGTGGCCCGGGTTCAGTTCCTGGTTGGGGAACTGAGATCCCACAAGCCATGCGGTATGGCCAAAATAAACAAACAAATAAATAAAGTTATTTATCTTATATATTGTTATATCATATTATAGTACACATTAGGGAGGAAATACATCACAATGTTAACAATAGTTACTTACAAGTAATAGAAATACAGTTGATTTTTATCATGTTTTATATTTTCTGTATTTTTCCATATTTTTGCTATAAACTTTTTAAAATGTTACATTAAACATTATAAATGTATAAAAGCCAGCTTTGTTTCTTAAAAAATCACCAAACTGTACACATAAATATATGCAGCTTGTTTCCACAAATACTTTTGATTTAATTTTTCTTTTAAGAGAAATTTGTACAAACATCACAACATGAAGGAATTTTGTTTTCCAATGCTTATACAAAGTTTAATGCTTTTGAACTAGGCGTTCAATCTCACAATTTTAAGCAGGAATTGAGGGTCACTGAGAATAAGAGGCGTTACCACTAGATAGGAAATGGGTGAGGAACATCTGAGACTCTTTAGCTATAGCTTAGATAAAACTCAAGAGGAATTCAAAACCCACAGTGCAAATATCTTAGATTGTTACAGGGCAAGCAAACTCTCAGGAGTACTGAATTATTCAAAAGTATTGACACTTGTAAAGGGAAGATGTTTACTATCTCTGTTTATAAGACAAAACTGTATTATAAAGCTAAGAAATAAACACAGGAAAAGGCTACAATTTAGCAAACTTTAAAAATTTACATTTGGCTTAAAAAACAAAAATTTTTGTCCTGTTATAAGACCCAGATTGATATTGAAGGTCAGAATGAAAATATAGACCAGAAGTAAGAAATATGTAACAGTGGAAGCAATACAAAGGATATGCTAGAAGACAGCTGAGTTAAGACAATGGCAATATTATATGAAAAGAAGGAATATAAAAATGATACTCTTGAATTCTATAAAACAAAACTTTATTTCTAAATCCATCCAACTTCAGACCTAAATAAACTTAACATTATCAAAATTCTTTGAATAATAGTTGTTCAAAAAGAAAGTTTGCAAGTTTAATTTTACAGCATCTAATGATCATTTTACAGCACCTAATGATCATTTTATAGCATCAGTAAACATGTTAGACCATTGAAAACACTGTAAAATAGATTCACTGTAGTTGTGTGTAACTTGTTGAACTGTTCTATGATTGAATTTAAATGCCAAAAAAGTTACCATTTTTAAAGCCAACATTCTGATGCTTATAAAAAGGAATGCATTACCAAAAGAATACATTTAGCTGATGAAACATATCAGGATGATGCAAAGTACAGAAAAGGAGGAATATCAGTGATTCTGGCAAACTTAATAACCATCAATCACCCTATATTTCATTCAATTAACATTTTTAAATTTTTTCTCAAATGTAAAAAAATAATTTTTAGGAGACTTTGTAAAGAAAATGAATAATATTTAAATTGCTTTTTAATTACTTAGAAGACAGCATTTACTTTTCAACAAAATTTTATTAGGCATCAACTATGTGCCAAGCACTTAAAACTGAAACAATGGTATAGAGAAAGAGCACATGCCAAGGATTTCATTTATAAGCTAAGTACTGAATAAATTACTTAACCTCTCTGGATTTCAATTTCCTTATCTATAAAATAGGAATAATAACACCTACCTCAAGAGGTGTTATAAGAAATATGTGAAATAACAACATGCAAAAGCACTCACACATTTGAGGCACTTAATAATTATTAGTTCCTCATCCTATTAATTTGCTTTACAGTAAAAACAGTTCTTATAAATCACTTTACAAACTTATTTTAAAAATAATGAATAACTGAAATTCAGGAATATGGAGGATAAACACTTATGCATACCTATTACCCCCAAGAGAATCCTGTAGTAGTCTTGTCAGCTTAGAATCTCTATAGGGAACATGCGTGGCCCTCTTGCTCTTGTCTCCCAATGCACTTATTACATTGCCAAGTGCCAACTAAAAGAAAGAGAGAGAAAAAAAATTATAAAAATATCCTAATTATAACACTTTTAAATAATGAAACCTTATAGAAAATAATATGAAGCCATGGCAGAATTGAAAACATTTGTGTTTGGTTTTGTTTTACATTTGTATTTTCAAATATAAAGTAAACTTGGAGCTTTCCACATAACTACTAAAAACTGACACCACTCAAAATTTAATGCCATATATATACCCATAATTCACAAATACTTAAACTTCTATGCAGAGATTTTCTTTAGAAATAGAAATGTTATAAGATTGATGACTTCTGACCAGTCCTAGTATTACCAGAGCATCATGTTGTACACCCCACAAAACTGCCAATTCATGTTGCAAATTCTTCTCCTCAATTCATTGAAGAAACAAATTGTTCACTAGTTTAACAGTTGCATAAACTTTCTTGTTGTACTATAGCTTCCTCATGGGAAAACAAAATTTCCTTTAACCACAATAAAAATATCAGTATGATATCTCTGATCATGGCATTCCTAATGCAAGTATAGCCGCACTTAGAAATTCAATGAATCTATGTGCTAAGCATCCAATATTTTAAAAAAACTAAGTCAAATTACGGAACTATTTAATCACTCCTCCTGCCACCCCCTACTGCTTTTCCTACTGTCACTGAACCAGCACCTACAGCATAAGCATTTTCCTAAATGCTGGTCGCACTCGCCTTCAGTAAGGCAAAACCATGTCTTTGTTAGAGCCAATGGATCCTGCAGCGAGTGCATCAGCATCACACTGTGTCTTAGTCCCCCTTTTCCAGAGTCTGCAGTTTTAACCACTGGCCACACTGAATGAACCTCTACCACGTGTCTGAACATGCTTCAATAGCCTGAACTGGAAAACAGAGCAATGGCTTTTGTCTTTTCCGGACAGCACAAATGTAAATACCACCATGATTTTATCTCCTAAGAAACTCAAAACAATACACAAAGTCGAGGATCCTGGTCGCTCACTCCTTTTAACACATGTTCAACTGTATGGTGGGAGCATCAAGATGGGTAGTTGGGAAGGCTGGCTCTCTCTAATCGGTCTCAGTTGATAATTCCCCCACAGAAGGGTTGCAATCATATAAAAGTAAATATTGGGCAATAAACAAAAAAATGACCATATGCTCGGAGTCCCTGCTCTAGGAAGAAAGGGAGGGAAGCAAAGCAGAAAACACCTGTCCTGATGCTGTCAGCATCACAGAAATTTGGGATGCCGTTACTTTTAAGCAGGAACAAAGAACCAACTTTTTAATGAAATCAATAGGAAGAAAAGATTAATTACATAAAAATTTGGTTCTAAAACGTTTTCTTCCATATAATAGAAGCTTTAGGCTAACTCAAACACAAGGTGTTTTCCAATCAAAAACACCACTAGATGGCATGGTATTAAAGTTAATTCCTAATACAATCTAGAAAAGTTCTCATTTTGAAACAATCATTACTAAAAAACATTTGATTGTAATTTCCAAAATAAAGTCTATCACAAAATGTTAGCAAAAAAGCTACTTTGAAAGTCATCCCATAAAATGTTTAATACTAAAACAGTAAGTTTGTGAGAAGAATTTTAAAATCATTTCTATTATATATATGCATAGATTATTTTATGCACACATCATAAAATTTAATCCAACTAAATTTTTACACATGAAGAAAATTTGCAATGTGAAAAGGAGAAAAATGCTGACAGTCTGAGGAGATCAAAATTCAATGCGTTACTCCTAAGTTTACAGCAACTGTCATTTCTCAGCTCAGTGAATGAAGGATTTCCACTTGGGTATTATGTATTACAAAAGGGAAAAGGACAATAAAATAGCCCTGTTATATTCTCAGCACAAAGCCTTAGTCTTAGTCTTACAAGTCCACAGTTGATGGAAATGCCTTCTTTTGCCCTCTCGCCTGTAGCTCCAGTACGCTTCAGTCTTTCTGATCCTGCCAGATCAACAAAATGGAACTTTGCAGTCAGAGTTTCAAATTCATTCATCTGTGATGATTCAGAAATCACCTTATTATCAGTTGCACTTTCCTGCAATTGAGGAAGATAATTGAAAATATTTTATTAATATGACACTAAATATCCTTCAATCCCACCTTGCCCTCAGTATACATATAGCCAAGTATAGGCATGTGGCCAAATAAATATAAGTACAAAAATGCCTGCTGCAATTAGAAGCTTAGACAAAGTTAGGTCAAAGAAGGTCAAAACCTAACTGTTATCAACTGAGGCTTTGCCTGTGTTGAAGAGAAACTTGTAGCATATAGCCCTCAAAAGCAAAGGGTCCCAAGTAATGACATGCATTACCATATGGCCACAACATACTTTCTGGCTATTGCAGACATATATATTCAATTTTTAATTTTACATGGTTGGCCAGCTTTAGCTTAAACAAGATCAGGGACATCTCAATTGGAAAAGGAATGATTAAACAAACTAAACTTGGCACAAATGTTCTCTTTGAATATTTTCATGGATTTTACAGAAATGAAATATGAAATCTTAAAAAATTAGAACCAATAACTCACAGCATCTATTTGGGGACACATTCTGGTTTGACACAAGTGAATGGTAAAAATGGCATGTGAACGAGAGCTCTGAACATTCATTTGGGTACTAGCAGTGGTCCGGGATAAAGCACCCAGCTTCAAACACTGCATCATCTAGAAAAGGGAAAGAAAGAGGGGTTTTACTTGAACAATACTTAGACTAGGTCCATATAATCAGAAATCTGAGCTACTGGTTAAAATCCAACATATTAAAGGATGTGAAAGACAGATTTTCTTCTTCTTCTTCTTACTTTTTTGCGGTACGCGGGCCTCTCACTGTTGTGGCCTCTCCCGTTGCGGAGCACAGGCTCCAGACGCGCAGGCTCAGCAGCCATGGCTCACGGGCCTAGCCGCTCCGCGGCATGTGGGATCTTCCCGGACCGTGGCATGAACCTGTGTCCCCTGCATCGGCAGGCGGACTCTCAACCACTGCGCCACCAGGGAAGCCCTCTTATTATTTTATTTACAGGCACTTTTTGAGCTGAATTTCTCAGTATAACAGTTTTTTTGTTGTTGTTGTTTTTTTAATAGGAGAAAATACTGAGATTCAACCGTTTGCCATTCGCTGACATTTGCAGCTTCTATTTCAAAACTATTACAGTAGAACACTTCGGAACAAACTAAGCAATAACTGGAATTACTCAGGCTCTTCTGTATCTTATTTTTTGTAACTTTTTTTGTTTTGTTTTGTTTTGCGGTACGCGGGCCTCTCACTGCTGTGGCCCCTCCCGCTGCGGGGCACAGGCTCCGGACGTGCAGGCCCAGCGGCCACGGCTCACGGGCCCAGCCGCTCCACGGCACGTGGGATCCTCCCGAACCGGGGAATGAACCCGCGTCCCCTGCATCAGCAGGCGGACCCTCAACCACTGTGCCACCAGGGAAGCCCTGTAACTTTTTTTTTTTTGGCCACTCCACGTGGCTTGCGGATCTTTGTTCCCTGACCAGGAATTGAACCCAGCGCCATGGCAGTGAAAGTGTGGAGGCCTAACCACTGGCCTCGCAGGGAACTCCCCATTGTAACTTTTCTTAAGTCTCTCTTTAGGAGCCATGATACAGGCCTACGTATGTTACAGCAAAAAGTACAAAAGGACTGTGGCCTCATCCTTCACTTAAAATTATCTAACCCTCTTTTCTAGGTGTGAAAGAAAACTGTACATACAATGCCTTAAATTCTTTTGATGTTACAATAAATGCACTGACTTTATCATAACTGTTACATTTTTAATAATAAAATCCTGGTAAAAAATGAAGATTTTAACTCCATGTTACACTCAAGGATACAAATATCATGAGCAGCAGAGCTGACTATTAAATAAAGCCAAACACGCTCTATTTTTTTTCCTGTGGCTGTGCCGCGCAGCTTGCGGGATCTTAGTTCCCCAACAAGGGATGGAACCCATGCCCTCTGCAGTGGAAGTGTGGAGCCCTAACCCCTGGACCACTAGGGAATTTCCCAAACACGCTCTATTTTAACTACAACATAAATGTCACCTCGGATTCTGTAATCACTGTACGTGTTGTGACGCCCACGGTATAAATTCCTCCAGCTGAATCTTCATGAATCTTTATATTTGATTTTTTATTTTTTGCATCAATATCACGAGTGGTATCAAATAAGTCAAGAACCTCTTCGTTATACAGCTAACAAAAAGAAATATTATAAGTTTAATGTTAGCAGAAATTGCCTCATGGATGTAATAACACATATTGCATGTTATCTTTCAAACATATCTTAAAAGTTCTTCCAAATACATATATTTCTTCAAAATAAAACATAAAATGATCACAAATACAAACAAATACCAGATTTCTTTACAAGAGTAAGAACAGTAAAAGACCTAATCATGACTAATGAGTTAAAGACTAGCTAAAATCATCCACTAATCCTTTGCAAGAGATATATAAATATAAATACAAGCAAATACTAAAAAAATATGTATCAAATGTAAACAAATCCTAAGCTTAGGGAAGTTCTTAATAATTTTTACTACTTGAACTAAAAATATATTTTCTTTTGCCCTACAACCCTTCTTAGTGTACCTAAAAATAAATAGTATTTTTGCAAGGTCAGCAATGTAGTTTCTGTATCAATAGAGGCTGACAAGATTGTGCTACCACCTTAGAAAAGGATACATAAAACTATTTTTCTATCAATATGCTTAAAGTCACAATGCCTAATAACATTTGGAGGGAGAAGGAGAAGACTGAAGACACCGTTTCTTTCCTTTTTCCATCACTAGTTACCTTTCTTTTGGTAGAAACACATAATTATATTCTTGGTTTTTACTAAATTGGAATGTCCATTAAAACCAGCAGTAAGATAACTGATGTTAATTTGAATTAAGTATTCTATTTTGTGCTATATAATGCTGAATAAAATGTTTCATCGATTATCAAAATGATTAGCTCTTGTGATTGAGATTACAATTAGACTAGAACACTCTTTGGACCAAGTATACAGAATTATAATGGCACTGTCCACCCAAGTGTAACATTGCTCAAATCCTAGATGTTCTCTTACTGGTATGTCCCTCCCACCAGCCTAGACTGCCCTAAATCCATACCTGCCCCAACCTTTGCACATTGCATCAAAACATCTGCCTATCCTTGTAGGAATACCAGCTTCTGCCACCAGATTAGTGCTACAGCATCAATCCTATTATTCCTCACAATCTCCCCCTCCCTTTTGGTCTCAGTCACTGTGTTCCCAGTACTTTGTGAGCCTGCCTACATTATAACAGTAATTCTCAGATAAAGAAAAAATCTGAAATAAACAATATTAATTGTTTTACTCTGTGGACACTGGTCAAATGTTTATAATCTTAAATGCCAACAAGTAAGGAATACTTATAACCTATTATCTCTTGTTGCTATCGCCTATAACCTAATGCTAATTTAGTCAACATTTACTGAACACTATATGCCAAGCACTAAAATGGAAGCGGGAGTATAAAATCATAGGGCTATGGTCTTAAGAATAAGATTTAAAGGAAACTAATGACACAATTAGACTATTACCTCTAAGAATTGGGCATTCACTTTAAAATCTGGAGGAGGAAGTCCATTTTTAATGGAAGTGTGTTTTTTTTCTTCGATACTCTTGAAAAGGTGTTTAACAGCACGAGAAATAATACCCTGTTCTTCCTCAATGATGTTAACATCAAATCCTGTTCCCATTGTGTATGTTTTGCCAGCTCCAGTCTGAATAAAAGAACAGAGAAAAATGAATGCTTGACCTTAATAACATAATCTCAAGTGACAGAAGTGAAAGTGCAATTGAATTGACACTTCTGAAAAGTTCCAGCTTCTATGAAAATAATTTGGTACTTACTTGTCCATAAGCAAAAACTGTAGCATTATATCCTTCAAAACAACCTTCAATTAGTTTTTCTATACACTGAGTGTAGATCTGCTCTTGCTGGGAGTCAATGTCAAACACATAATCAAAAGTGAAAGCTTTATCTTTGCCTAGGAAGACCTGAGGTTCTCCTGGTGTGACAGATGTACAAATATGGCAACCTTCAATCCTTTCTTTGGCAAGCTGTGGTCTTATTCTGTGAGAAAAAAATCAGGAAAAAACAAAATAAAATAAGACAAAATAAATGGAAAAAAACTGAAGAAATAGGATTTTGAAATTCCTAGCAAATCTTTTAAAATCACTAATGTAATCTAGTACTTACTCCTTCAGTTGAAAAGTTTAAATAAGTTAAATTATACTGTCAATTTCAATATGAGTTACTTAATCCCCCCAAAAAAATCATGAACAAGAGTAAAATTAAATATTTTTGTGGGTGAGTACCTTTCCTCAACTCTATAAAAGACTCAGTTAAATAAATTAAACTACCAAAATGCTATTTGTTGTTATCTTTATTTTAGATTTCTTCTCTTTATTTCCAGACAGGATGATATCCAAAAATGAGAAATTAAGTACATGGTATTTATCTTGATACCCTTGACTCACCTTTTTTGCAAACTCTTCACTAATGGTTCCCAAACTTATTTGACCATAACCTTCTGTTAGCTTAACATGTTTAAGCATAATCACACAACATACAATATGAATGAATATATATATTCATTTGTAAATATATGCATGTACTATATTGATTTGTCATATATTATGACATACACAAAAGCAGAATTGTGAAAATAAAGAAATTAAAAATAAAAACAGGGGTTTCCCTGGTGGCGCAGTGGTTGAGAATCTGCCTGCTAATGCAGGGGACACGGGTTCAAGCCCTGGTCTCGGAGGATCCCACATGCCGCGGAGCAACTAGGTTGGTGAACCACAACTACTAAGCCTGTGCGTCTGGAGCCTGTGCTCCGCGACAAGAGAGGCCACGATAGTGAGAGGCCCGTGCACTGCGATGAAGAGTGGCCCCCGCTTGCCACAACTAGAGAAAGCCCTCGCACAGAAACGAAGACTCAACACAGCAAAAATAAATTAATGAATTAATAAACTCCTACCCCAAACATCTGCTTAAAAAAAACAATTAAAAAAAATAAAAACAAATAAAACTTCTAATATTTTCTCTCCAAAACCACTGAATCATCATTTACATCTCCTAGGGTGTCCTTTGTCCACTTGGAAGACCACAGCACTATACCTGCCCTACACCCAACCCTCATCTACTTCAGATTCTAGGACCTTCCTCTTTTGCCTTATCTTCCTGATTTCAAGGCCTGTTTTTCAAAGAAGGAAAGTAAATATGGTGATATGTTACTAACAGAACAAAGCAAAATCTGGCCCTATTCTACTCACTCCATAAGCATGACCATCCTAGACTTACACGTCACTGACTTAACAGTACTTAGGTTTTTTAGAGGTTTCTATTTGCCATGGAGAAGGAGAAGCAGTTTAGGGAAGAAAGTAAAGACAACCAGTAATGGAAAATATAAAACGGTACAGAGAGAAAATAGAAAGGATTTTAAAGGGATCTTATTTTCTGAGATACAGAAACAGAGATCTATAGAAGTGGAACAAGTTCATCTATTTGTTAGAGATAAAGCTAAGCCTAAGTCCAGATCACCCGAGTTTTAACCCTTGCCAGTTCTTCAGGGTGGAAGGTCAATGGAAGGATAGGAAAGGCAATACTGAGAAGCGACTGAATTTCTGTAACCCTGGTTACCTGAAACAGCATTCTGTACTAGCAAAGAAGTGTTAAGTAAAGAATATATTTATTTATGCAATTTTCCCTTCTTCTGTGATAATGATGTTTTTCTTCCACAAAGTCTTCAACTTCATTTATTTGTTTTAATGGAATGCAATAATCAATGTGGACTGGCTAGGTACTACGGAAAGAGTGATGAAGTGGCCTTTAGGAGACTTGGATTCCACTACTTCTCTCACTCCACAGATATCATGTGGCCTTCTCTCAGAGCTCCAATTTCCTCACCTATTGACAGAAACTATCATTTCCAAGGTTCCTTTCAGATCTAATGCTGAGAGAAGAACACTATATTACAAAATGGGAAGAGAAAAATAATATTTATATATTGTTATAAAGATAAAATTATATTACAACAAGTAAAACAAATGGGTTTCTTACAAGAAGCTACATCCATGGACTATAAAAACAGCCCCATGGTGGTAAGCAGCTTTGGCTTTCTGGCTCCACATTTTCTTGATGAGTGGTCTTTCTCAAAGTTAATATTCCCTTCTTTCCAATCTTCCCTTCTCCTGTCTCACTTCATCCATTCATGGGGATAAAAATCATAAATCCATCATCCTCAGGAGAGTCATGGGGAGAAAACCAAATCCCCCATCCTCCTTGGAAGAATCACCATCCTGTCTGTTGGCAAGCTAGAAACAAGAGAGTCAACCTCAGTTATTCCCTCTCCCTATTCTATCCACCTAACCTATCTCTAAGAACTATTAATTATCTTGGAAATAGCTCATCATTTTCCTTCTTTCCTCATCAATAACACACTAATCAAGCCACCATTATCTCTTACTTGGATTATTGTAAAAGTCTCATCATCAGTCAACCTGCATCAAATCTTGCCCCCACCAATCTGTTCCACAGATTGCAATATCAGTGATACTCGTAAAATATGAAGTTGATCACTACCTTGCCTAAAACCCTTTAGTATATCCTTAAATCGCTCTACAATCTCCTCTTGCCATGCTCCATCTTTGCATCAAAGGACTTCAGTTAGTGATGGTGGTGGTGGTGATGGTTAATTTTTAACAAGTTTCACTAACAACGTGTGCTCTCTCTAGCCTCTATGCCTTCAAATATGCTTTCTCTTCTCCTGGACACTCTTCCTTCTCAATTCGCAACTCCTTTTCCAGCCTGAACATCTCATGTTTTCGACCTCTGTTTACATTTCACTCCTTTCAGAAGCTCTCACCTAACCCTTTGCATTCCACCATAAAGTCATATCTGAGCCCAGGCTGTTCTGTGTCCTGAAAGCTACCTCATTTACACCAGGATTCTGCTCTCTCCCTGATTTATAGCTGCACTGTGAAGTTTAATAAATTCCATGTAATAATAAAGAAAAACATAAAAACAACTATCTAAATGAAAATAACAACTGTTTGAAATCAGTGCCTCACTAATTTTAAGTAAATGATTATAACCATGGGCTATTAAAATACTAAGCTAATTTATTTGGCTATTAAAATACTTCTAATTTAATTTCTACATAGAGAATAAGTACTATTTGAATTGCAGATATGACAGCCAATTTTAGAATGCCAATGTCACTCAGAACTTAATCTCCTAACTTCTAAGGAGGAGTGCATTTGAAAGACGGGTGATATGCAATCACACCATCTGCATGGGTGGGGAGACAAACTGGCTTTAAAAACCAACAAGATGGGTGGAACCCTTTTCTACTGGATGCAGGCAAGGGCAATTTCCCAGCAGGACTAAGAAATTCCCACCTAGGAGGGGATGGTCTCTGGCACATGCAGATAATTGGAAGCTGACTACACTTCAAAGTTTAGAGACATATTCACAGTCTCAATTCCCCTTCAAAAATTCAGATTTTAAACTCTCCAAATCCTTAAATTTATACTAAAATCAAGAATTCTCAGATGAAGTCTTAACCTAAGCCAATTAACCTGCTTTAATGATGTAAAGAGTTTGAAATTTACATAGTTACAAACTTCAATTTAAAAACTATAATTTGATGTTATATGTAGACAAAATATAACAACCTCCAGGGAAAAAGAAGACTAAAACTAAAATCTGACATTACTTTAAAAATTTAGAACTATCTTCTTAGTATTTTTATATAAAAATAAGACCATTAAACATACTCATCTAATCCCAACACTAAGAAATAATGAGGTTAACATTTCAGTTAACACTAAGAAATAGTAACAAAGCCTTGCAGGCTTTTAAAAATGTGTAATCATACAACTAGATATATTTGAAAGTACTTCTTAAAGAAAAATTATGCATAAAACTTATGTCATAAATATTTAGGATAAGATATTCTAATATTACACAGCAGTATTATATTATAAAAGCCAATAACAATGTGGGTTCTATCTACAATAGTAATTTGCTAATGGAGATGGGTTTTTTTAAAATGTTACAATGGAAATGAATGTAGGTAGGATGAGGCTGTTATGGAAAATAGTGACAGTTCCACTAGATAATGTGCTTTTTTCCTTAGCATAAGGTATGTAACCTTTTATCCTTTGTGGGCCATTGACCAATAGGGTGGGATCTGAAAGGGAAAAGCCATGAAGAGTCATACAGAAATAAATGTAATTTGTTATAACTAGTTTAAGAAGGTTGAAGGTTTGAAACAGAATATGATACAAACTGTCAATTATTCAGATTTAAGATAAAAGGACATGAACAAATGTTGTATCCATTTTCTGAATCTTTCCATCAGCAGAAAGCAGCCATTTTACTTCTGTTCTCACACTCTATTGAAACTTCTTAGACAGAAGGCACCAATGACCTTTTTATTTCCAAATACAATGGACCCTTTTCAGTCTTCATCCTACCTGACACATTTGATCCTATTTACAACTTGTAGGGGAGGAAAAAACTTCTTCCCTCTATCCTTCTAGATTTTCCTGTTTGGGACCTTGTTAATTAAATTGACAAGGCAGATTAACAAAATAAAAACAAATAGAAGTTTATTAACTTGCGTACCAGGCATACACATGGGAATATTCAGTGATGAGTAAATGAAAGAGTGGCAACTTGGATTTATATAGCATCTTAACAAAAAGAAGAAGGACTTTGAGTTTCTAGGACAGCAAATTGTGGGAATATAAATATATGTAGGAACTAATGGAAGATAGGGGCTAATTAAGTAAGGTTTGTTGTGTAGGATACTTTCATGCAGTCTCTGGTAATTAACTTCTGTCCTTCCTGGTTGAGAACAGAGGCAGAATACCTTTATAAAAGCTACGGGCCTTTAGGCAAATATCTGCTTCTTTTAATTGCCTTCAGCTCAAAATCCTTACATCAAATTGGCATACTATGGGGTGGCATTTTCTGCTACCCTTCAAATACCGTATTTCTCAGCAGTTGGCTTTTGTGACATTTATTTCTCAGCAGTTGGCTTTTGTGACATTCCTTTTTTCTTCTTTTTAACTGATTCTGATTTCTGAACTCACCTTTTCCTCTTATACCTCATATACCAAGTTGCCTTAAAATGTCAGTGTTTCCCCCCAAAAATGTCCAGAGTATTTAGCATGGTATCTAAGATTTTCCTAATTTGGATTCTGCCTGCAATTCCACTCTCAAATCTAGTTACACTCAGCTACATCAAACCACTGATTTCCTGATCAACTTATATACTTTCATTCACCATGCCAATGTAAGTGGTTCTCTCTCTGCGTGGAATGCTGGACTTCCACTTCTCTCATAGAAACTTCATTGTAATTCTTCAAGACCTAGCTCAAATATCTGTACATTTATAAAGCTGTCCCTTCCCCCCCACCAACTTGAATTAATCTATGCAATTTGTACAAGATTTTAGAATAATAGATATCAAATTGAATTCTTATTGATCACTAGTAAATGAATTATTTGAGGACTGAGAATATATCTTATTCAATCATAAAAGTAATTCAACAAATGTTACTGACTGACTCCTATAGACTGCTCTAGTTAAAGGGGAGTAACAATCCAATACTAGGCATGTGATTATCACTATAATCTAACTTTTGCCCCATCACCTTACTTTGTTACTAGAAACTTGATCCTGAGCAACCATTTAACAATTTTATGTCTTAATTTTCTACTCTGTAAAATAAATATAGGAGCCTGGATTTAATATTCCTTAAGTTCTTTCGAACCTCAAACTCTATTTTAATTATTCCCTTAGGAAAAGCAAAACCCTGACTTAAGAGGTATTAATAAACAACCTTTTTCTTCTGTCACACCTTATATCCACCATTAATTACACCACTCATCCACATTTCCTTATAGTTCCTATTATTCTCTCCAGTTTTTATAGCCAATGTTACTGTGGCCATAGGGACAGGAACTTCCTTTATGAAAACATTATTATGGCTCTTTGCAGTGCCAGTATCTAGTGAAAACTAGAGAAGAGTCTGAGACTAAGACCAGTAAGTTTCCTTAAACTGGGCCCTGTTATCTGTTCTCTGCCTTCATAATAACCATAACTGGATTTAGTAACTGAGTATATCAAATAAGCTACGAGGACTAGTTGCAAGATGTCCTGGAGAAGACAGAAAAATAAGATAAGTATATCTGGGGGAAAAGGGCTTCCTTTTCAGCTAGAATTTAAGTCATGATACAGTAAAACTATATTTAAGGTCTAATTCTGCCACATATTATTGGAAGAAGCATCCCACCATGAGACCTGAGCACCCCTGTACATCCTTGCTGAGTATGCCAAGAATGCAAAACCCCAACTACTCTTTTCATGGATCACTTCTCAAGGTTGCATTTGCAGCAAGCAACCTTTAGGGATAGTGTCTTCCACCTGACCAAGAGCTGGCTTGCTTCAGCAAAGCAATGGAAACAGTGAATAAACAATAAAAACAATGAATCCCCAAGTCCAGTGTTTCTTTTTATTTCTTACAGTTTCATTGAGATATAAATGCCATACAGCACTGTATAGAAGTTTAAGTTGTACAGTATAATGATTTGACTTACATACATCATGAAATGATAACCACAATAGTTCAGTGAACTTCCATCATCTCATATAGATACTAAAGATATATCAATAGATATTAAATAAAAAATATATATTTTTCCATGTGATGAGAAGGTTGGTGTTTCTTGATATGTCACTGCTTGCACAGCAACCATGTAATAGTTCTACCTGCATTGCCTACTTTGGATTAAGGGGGCGGGGATGAGGAAGCAGTTCAAATCAACATGAGACTCATGATGCTTACTGTACTGTGAGTAATAAAAGTCCTTTGCCTCCAACTCAGGAGTCCTGTGTCTTCTGCCACTACACATGAAACAGTGAAAGACTAGCTTGTTAACTTGTAAATAGGGTAAAATCTCAGACTCTGCACAGGTCTTAACACATACTGTGACCTTTGGCAAGTCACTCTCTTAGCCTGAATTAAGCAGAATTAAATTGTTATGGCATATTTTGTCCTCATACTATACTAAATTTGATTAAACGCTAGTGACGAGAATTTTGACTAATAACTAATCAATGACTTGTAGTTACTGAAGTGATGTTGCTTTAAGGAAAATAAATAAATGCATATAAATACAATTTATAACCTCCCAGGACTTGTGCAGACACCCATAATTTTTTTAATTAGAAAAGTAGCACTAATATCATTCATTAACCTAAGTACAAAGATTCATGCAATCCAACCTATATTTCTAAATTAAACACATGCAGTTTTGTTTGTTTTACCAGACTTTTTCATATACCCTCATCTCTCCTATCTCTCTGTTTCCTGTTTTATTAAAAGTATCACAAGACATAGCCTTTCTTTTGCTAGGGGATTGGTCAAGTTATTTTTATTTTTCCCTACAAACAAAAAAAGAATAAGACACAAAATATCTTCCTTTTTGCCGTTGGTCATTGCTAATCTCTTGCCCTGTTAGAACATCGCTGTCCTTAATCTACAATTTCATAAACATGACAAAATTTTCCATTACCTAAATGTCTTTGTAAACTGTCTCTTCTTTTTTTGCTTGAGTTATTCTGATCTCATCCCCACATGATTGTGGTAGTTTTCTAGTTTACTCAATAATCTGACCTGATTCCCACTTTGTGTGGCTCTTTCACCTACAGCTATCTGTAACTAGCACACTTGGCACCTTGTTAACACCTTTGTTCTTCTTACAGGACACCAATAAATCTGTTCCCTGAACAGATCTTTTGCCTTTCTTTATCTCATTTGTCAGTAGATGACCACTATACTGGACAACACATATTAGCATTCAACTTGATCTTAAAGTTAATTATATTGTACTAATTTCCTCCCTTCCATTTCTTAAAAGTTAGGGCACTCTGTCACCACAAATAAGTGGCTGAAATTTCTATCCCTTGTTTGATTCTCTCCTAGTTCATTCCAGTTAGTAGACACACATTAAGAATCTGCACTACTTTAACCCTCTACCTTCTATTCTAGAAGAGAAATCCTGACATGCTAGAGGAACTTGCTAGACCATTTGTGGCCTTGCTGAATTATTTTCCTAAAAGATCAGGCACTGCGTAAATAATATGTAACACAAGTCCACAAAAAGAAATTCCCCCAAGTGGATCTTTAATTACAATGATGGTTGATGGGAAGAAACATATTTCTTCAAAACATTCAAGAAAGAAACAGAACTAGCTGCTGGACAATCATCAACAGGAAGACACTGGAACTCACCAAAAACGATACCCCACATCCAAAAACAAAGGAGAAGCCACAATGAGATGGTAGGAGGGGCGCAATCACAGTAAAATCAAATCCCATAACTGCTGGGTGGGTGACTAACAGACTGGAGAACACTTATACCACAGTAGTCCACCCACTGGAGTGAAGGTTCTGAGCCCCATGTCAGGCTTCCCAACCAGGGGGTCCGGCAACAGGAGGAGGAATTCCTAGAGAATCAGAGTTTGAGGCTAGTGGGATTTGATTGCAGGACTTTGACAGGACTGGGGAAAACAGAGACTCCACTCTTGGAGGCACACACAAAGTAGTGTGCACATTGGGACCTAGGGGAAGGAGCAGTGACCCCAGGGGAGACTGAACCAGACCTACCTGCTAGTGTTGGAGGGTATCCTGCGGGGGGCGGGGGGGGGGGGTGCGGCTGTGGCTCACCATGGGGAAAAGGACACTGTCAGCAGAAGTTCTGGGAAGTACTCTTTGGCATGAGCCCTCCCAGAGTCTGCCATTAGTCTCACCAAAGAGCCCAAGTAGGCTCCAGTGTTGGGTTTCCTCAAGCCAAACAACCAACAGGGAGGGAACCCAGCCCCACCCATTAGCAGTCAAGTGGATTAAAGTTTTACTGAGCTCTGCCCACCAGAGCAACAGTCAGTTCTACCCACCATCAAACCCTAGCACCAGGAAACTTGCACAAGCCTCTTAGAAAGCCTCATCCACCAGAGGGCAGACAGCAGAATTAAGAAGAACTACAATCCTGCAGCCTGTGGAAAAAAAAAAAAACATATTCACAGAAAGATAGACAAGATGAAAAGGCAGAGGGCTATGTACCAGATGAAGGAACAAGGTAAAACTCCAGAAAACAACTAAATGAAGTGGAGATAGGCAATCTTCCAGAAAAAGAATTCAGAATAATGATAGTGAAGATGATCCAGGACCTCGGAAAAACAATGGAGGCAAAGATCGAGAAGATGCAAGAAATGTTTACCAAAGACCTAGAAGAATTAAAGAACAAACAAACAGAGATGAACAACACAATAACTGAAATAAAAACAACACTAGAAGGAATCAATAGCAGAATAACTGAGGCAGAAGAACGGATAAGTGACCTGGAAAACAGAATGGTGGAATTCACTGCTGTGGAACAAAATAAAGAAAAAAGAATGAAAAGAAATGAAGACAGCCTAAGAGACCTCTGGGACAACATTAAAGGCAACAACATTTGCTTTATACGGGTCCCAGAAGGAGAAGAAAGAGAGAGAAAGGATCCGAGAAAAGATTTGAAGAGATTATAGTCGAAAACTTCCCTAACATGGGAAAGGAAACAGCCACCCAAGTCCAGGAAGCGGAGAGAGCCCCATACAGGATAAACCCAAGGAGAAATATGCCAAAACACATAGTAATCAAACTGGCAAAAATTAAAGACAAAGAAAAAGTATTAAAAGCAGCAAGGGAAAAATGACAAAAAACATACCAGGGAACTCCCATAAGGTTAACAGCTGATTTCTCAGCAAAAACTCTACAAGCCAGAAGGGACTGGCATGATATACTTAAAGTGAGGAAAGGGAAGAACCTACAACCAAGATTACTCTACCCGGCATCTCATTCAGATTTGACAGAGAAAGCAAAAACTTTACAGACAAGCAAAAGCTAAGAGAAGTCAGCACCACCAAACCAGCTCTACAACAAATGCTAAAGGAACTTCTCTAAGTGGGAAACACAAGAGAAGAAACAAACCTACAAAAACAAACCCAAAACAATTTAGAAAATGGTCATAGGAACATACATATACAAATTACCTTAAACGTGAATGGATTAAATGCTCCAACCAAAAGACACAGCCTTGCTGAATGGATACAAAAACAAGACCCATATACATGCTGTCTACAAGAGACCAACTTCAGACCTAGGGACACATACAGACTGAAGGTGAGGGCATGGGAAAAGATATTCCATGCAAAAGGAAATCAAAAGAAAGCTGGAGTAGCAATACTCATATCAGATAAAATAGACTTTAAAATAAAGAATGTTACAAGAGACAAGGAAGGACACTACATAATGATCAAGGGATCAATCCAAGAAGAAGATATAACAATTATAAATATATATGCACCCAACATAGGAGCACCTCAATACATAAGGCAACTGCTAACAGGTATAAAAGAGGAAATCGCCAGTAACAAAAATAGTGGGGGACTTTAGCATCTCCCTTACACCAATGGACAGATCACCCAAACAGAAAATTAATAAGGAAACACAAGCTTTAAATGACACAATAGACCAGATAGATTGAATTGATATTTATAGGACATTCCACACCAAAACAGCAGATTACACTTTCTTCTCAAGTGCTCATGGAACATTCTACAGGATAGATCACTACTTGGGTCACAAATCAAGCCTCAGTAAATTTAAGAAAATTGAAATCATATCAAGCATCTTTTCTGACCACAACGCTATGAGATTAGAAATCAATTACAGTGAGAAAAAACATAAAAAACACAAACACATGGAGGCTAAACAATACGTTACTATATAACCAAGAGATCACTGAAGAAATCAAAAAATACCTAGAGACAAATGACAATGAAAACACGATGATTCAAAACCTATGGGATGCAGGAAAAGCAGTTCTAAGAGGGAAGTTTATAGCTATACAAGTCTACCTAAGAAAGAAGAAAAATCTCAAATAAACAATCTAACCCTACAACTAAAGGAACTAGAGAAAGAAGAACGAACAAAACACAACGTTAGCAGAAGGAAAGAAATCATAAAGATCAGAGCAGAAATCAATGAAATAGAAACAAAGAAAACAATAGCAAAGATCAATAAAACTAAAAGCTGGTTCTTTGAGAAGAAAACCAAAATTGATAAACCATTAGCCAGACTCATCAAGAAAAAGAGGGAGAGGACTCAAATCAATAAAATTAGAAATGAAAAAGGAGAAGTTACAATGGACACCACAGAAATACAAAGCATCGTAAGAGACTACTACAAGCAACTCTATGCCAATAAAATGGACAACCTGGAAGAAATGGACAAATTCTTAGAAAGGTATAACTTTCCTTTCCAAGACTGAGCCAGGAGAAATAGAAAATATGAAGAAACCAATCACAAGTAATGAAATTGAAACTGTGATTACAAATCTTCCAACAAACAAAAGTCCAGGATCAGATGGCTTCACAGGTGAATTCTATCAAACATTTAGAGAAGAGCTAACACCCATCCTTCTCAAACTCTTCCAAAAAATTGCAGAGGAAGGAACACTCCCAAACACATTCTATGAGGCCACCATCACCCTGATACCAAAACCAGACAAAGATACGACAAAAAAAGAAAATTACAGACCAATATCCCTGATGAATATAGATGCAAAAATTCTCAACAAAATACTAGCAAACAGAATCCAACAGCACATTAAAAGGGTCATACACCGTGATCAAGTGGGATTTATCCCAAGGATGCAAGGATTCTTCAGTATACTCAATGTGATATACCATATTAACAAATTGAAGAATAAAAACCATATGATCATCTCAATAGATGCAGAAAAAGCTTTTGACAAAATTCGACACCCATTTATGATAAAAAACTCTCCAGAAAGTGGGTATAGACGGAACCTACCTCAGCATAATAAAGGCCATATACGACAAACCCACAGCAAACATCTTCTCGATGGTTAAAAACTGAAAGCATTTCCACTAAGATCAGGAACATGACAAGGATGTCCACTCTCACCACTATTATTCAACACAGTTTTGGAAGTCTTAGCAATGGCAATCAGAGAAGAAAATGAAATAAAAGAAATACAAATTGAAAAAGAAGTAAAACTGTCACTGTTTGCAGATGACATGATACTATACATAGAGAATCCTAAAGATGCCACCAGAAAACTACTAGAGCTAATCAATGAATCTGGTAAAGTTGCATGATACAAAATTAATGCACAGAAATCTCTTGCATTCCTATACACTAATGATGAATAATCTGAAAGAGAAATTAAGGAAACACTCCCATTTACCATTGCAACAAAAAGAATAAAATACCTAGGAATAAACCTACCTAGGCAGACAAAAGACCTGTATGCAGAAAACTATAAGACACTAAGTAAAGAAATTAAAGACAATACCAACAGATGGAGAGATATACCATGTTCTTGGATTGGAAGAATCAACATTGTGAAAATGACTATACTACCCAAAGCAATCTATAGATTCAATGCAATCCCTATCAAATTACCTGTGGCATTTTTTACAGAACTAGAACAAAAAATCTTAAAATTTGTATGGAGACACAAAAGAACCCGAATAGCGAAAGCAGTCTTGAGGGAAAAAATCGGAGCTGGAGGAATCAGACTCCCTGACTTCAGACTACACTACAAAACTACAGTAATCAAGACAATACGGTAGTGGCACAAAAACAGTAACATAGATCAATGGAAAAAGATAGAAAGCCCAGAGATAAACCCATGCACCTATGGTCAACTAATCTATGACAAAGGAGGCAAGGATATACAATGGAGAAAAGACAGTCTCTTCAATAAGTGGTGCTGGGAAAACTGGACAGCTACATGTAAAAGAATGAAATTAGAACACTCCCCAACACCATACACAAAAATAAACTCAAAATGGCTTAGAGACCTAAATGTAAGACTGGACACTATAAAACTCTTAGAGGAAAACAGAGGAAGAACACTCTTTGACATAAATCACAGAAACATCTTTTTTGATCCACCTCCTAGAGTAATGGAAATAAAAACAAAAATAAACAAATGGGACCTAATGAAACTTAAAAGCTTTTGCACAGCAAAGGAAAACATAAACAAGATGAAAATACAACCCTCAGAATAGGAGAAGATATTTGCAAACGAATCAACAGACAAGGATTAATCTCCAAATATATAAACAGCTCACGCAGCTCAATATTAAAAAACAAACAACCCAATCCAAAAATGGGCAGAAGACCTAAATAGACATTTCTCCAAAGAAGACATACAGATGGCCAAGAAGCACATGAAAAGCTGATCAACATCACTAATTATTAGGGAAATGCAAATCAAAACTACAAAGAGGTATCACCTCACACCAGTTAGAATGGGCATCATCAGAAAATCTACAAACAACAAACGCTGGAGAGGGTGTGGAGAATAAAGGAACCCTCTTGCACTGTTGGTGGGAATGTAAATTGATATAGCCACTATGGAGAACAGCATGGAGGTTCCTTAAAAAACTAAAAATAGGGCTTCCCTGGTGGCGCAGTGGTTGGGAGTCCGCCTGCGGATGCAGGGGACACGGGTTCGTGCCCCGGTCCGGGAAGATCCCACATGCCATGGAGCGGCTGGGCCCGTGAGCCATGGCCGTTGAGCCTGCGCGTCCGGAGCCTGTGATCCGCAGCAGAAGAGGTCACAGCAGTGAGAGGCCCGCGTACCGCAAAAAAAAAAAAAAAAAAAAAAACTAAAAATAGAATTACCATATGATCCAGCAATCCCACTACTGGGCATATACCCACAGAAAACCTTAATTCAAAAAGACACATGCACCCCAATGTTCATTGCAGCACTATTTACAATAGCCAGGTCATGGAAGCAACCTACATGCCCATCAACAGACGAATGGATAAAGAAGCTGTGGTACATATATACAATGGAATATTACCCAGCCATAAAAAGGGACGAAATTGGGTCATTTGTTGAGACGTGGATGGATCTAGAGACTGTCGTACAGAGTGAAGTAAGTCAGAGGAAAACAAATATTGTATATTAACGCATGTATGTGGAACCTAGAAAAATGGTACAGATGAACTGGTTTGCAGGGCAGAAGTTGAGACACAGATGTAGAGAACAAACTCATGGACACCAAGGGGGAAAGCTGTGGGGGTGGGGTGGGGATGGTGGTGTGATAAATTGGGCGATTGGAATTGACATGTATACACTGATGTGTATAAAATTGAAGACTAATAAGAACCTGCTGTATTAAAAAAGAAAGAAAGAAACACACCTCAGTAATTCCACTAAAGAGAGTAAGTATGTAAAAAGCCTAAGAACAATAAAGAACAGCAGTGTGTACAAGGGACCAGTAAGTATACACTTTTGTGAATAATAGAGATGGTGAGAAGAACTTCACTTTTTAATCCATTAATGATAAATCAGTTATTTAAATTACTCAGAAATCTTATCCTCACCTGTGTAATTAGCTATGTGTCCTACTGCCTCATCTCTCTGTGTTCCACCTTACTCAAGATTTTTCTTATTCAGGAACAGCAAAAGATATGCTTAGACACATCTATTTTCAATTAAAATGCTTAAAGCACAGTGCATATAGTTAATATTTGAGACTGTGATTCTTAAACTAAGCTACTCAGTCTCTGGCTTGCAAACCAGTTGGAAGAGCAAAGATTTATTTCCCTCAAGTGCAGTTCTGCATTGGCTAATTAGGGAGAAAAAGTGGGGGGAAATAGGATGATGAGACATTGTGTCATCTTCCTCTGAATTTCACTCCCAAGTATCATACATTTTTATCCCCATGTTTCAACTAAGGATACTGCACGTTGAGAGAAGCTCTCTCTTAAGTGACAAAACTAGTATCTTTCACAGGGTTTGAGTATCAGATGTTCAGAGAACTACATTGAAATAGTGCACATCAGCTAACAATATAAAGGAAAAAGTAGCCAATTTCTGGATTTGGAGAAAAGTCTAATCCTCTGGATCCTATAATTAATCCTTTTAGAAACTCTGGGCCTTTCTTCTTTGGCAGCTCTCCCAGAAATATAAAATCTTCTACTCCAAAAAGCTAAGGGAATAAGGAAAGGGGGTACTTTAAATGATGACATGTTCCACCTGCCTAATGTCCAAAGTGCTCATAAAATTTCTGTTGTTGCTGGTGACTGTATGTGGTAGCATATCTATAATCCTAGGACATCAGAAAACTTCATTGAGTCAACAAATCCTTGTGGAGTACCTACTATATGTCAAATAGTGTATAAAGCAAGGACTTTAAAGACATAAACAAAAAACTTGAAGAGGGTAGCCAAGGGAGAGGAAAAAAAAACAAAGAGCTAGAAGAAAATTAAATATGTGCTCAATTGAATATTATATACAAAGGAGAAATGGAATAAAGATTAGCCAGAGGATAATGCATAGGTACAGGAAAAGCTTCAACAGGAAATTATATTTGACCTAGGTTTTGAACGGCGATTAGAAGTTTCCAGGCTGAGAAGGGAGAAAAGGCAAAACAAAGACAAAGATACTTAAAGTATATTTGTTCCTTGTTGTAACACAGTCTTTTGGAGTAGAAGCACGAGGATAATGAGTTACTAGAATTTAGGAATATTTTATTAATGTTATGACACGACCTAAGTAGGCCTCCCAACTAAGACATTATCCTCTAAATGAACACCCTAGTCTTGCAGGATGAAAGATGTCACAAGCCATTTTAGAGATCTCTGCCAAACACTTTTTAGTTTTCCCCTCCAGATGTATTCTTCACTCATCTTCACCTTACCCTGTGCCCTAGGAGACTAACCGTCATGAGCTACGACAATGAGTTTCCTTGCTCTCAGCTTCCAGTAGGACTCACGAGTAGGACATGGTAGGGTAGGAGAGGAATGAGGTCAGGATATTAATTCTCCTGGTTCCTTCCCTGCCAGGTCCTGGTATGGGCTGCATCCCTCTAACAAAAGCCACACCTCCGATCAGGACACCACAACAATAGGTGTCCCCCTACTATTGCTAAGATCAGAGTACTGCCTCATCCTTTGTAGCTTCCCTTCATGCTGCCCATCCTCTACAACACTCTCCCCAATCATCTTGTCTGAATGTATCATCTGTTTCCTGCCAATATCCCAACCAAATCAGGATTAATCTCAGAAAAGGGCAACAACCCTTTTTTAGCACTACCACTGTCATCAATCCCTTTCACTCCGATTCCTGATATAAATATTGATCTAAAACAGAGAGCTTCCAAGGTCCCTACAATTCTCCAGCCCTTCACAAGCAAGTCATTAACCCATTCTCTTTCCTGAGAAGAGCTGGAGTTTGGGATACAAGTAATGGATGTTACTGTTAACTGTGTAATAGGTAATAGCAAAGTTTAAAAAGCGTCATCTCTCTTGGTCAATAGAATTAGTATTTTTAATACTTACAATTTAAAAGATTTAATTAACACTTCAGTTTTGTTTTTAAAACTTGAAGGAATGGTGGAAGAAGCAGCAAGAGGGGAAGAGTAAGGAGAGAAAAATCATCTCAGAATGAGAGTATTGTGATAACTAGATGATATTTCAACTCTGAGATCAATAGCTTTCTAATACCATCTATTATTCTTATTATACTCCATCCTAGTTATATACAGAATTTTCAAAAATATTCCTATAAAGTTTTTTCAAGATGAAACTATTTGTGTTCTTGAGGAAAAGGGGAGGTCTCTTTCTATGCTTAATAATTACTATATGTTTATTAAACTATCTCATCATGAGAAAAACTGGTATTATGACTTTATATAATGACAGTAGTACATCCTTTATCCCAAGTGTATATTATTTGTGTTTATAATCATTCTTTGGAAGGGAAAAAGACTTGTCATTTCAGCTCTGCTTCTTAGAAGTGAAAATAATATTTTATAAGTATGATATTGTGTAGATGAAGATTCTGATTATAAACAAACGAACATACATTACTGATAACCAATTTTTACCATGAAGAAAAAATAATTATCTACCATAAACACTAAAATAAGTCATAATTCTGTCATCTCTCAAGAAATCCAAAGTAAAGGTCAAAACCAAGGTAAGGAAAACCTATTTTTCTCAAGAAAATGTGGTATAGAGTTTTAAGATGATCTGCAATGATCCACACCCATATTTAATTTTTGCCCCTTAACTGTGATAGAACCTGTAAATATGATGGGATATCACTTCCAATTCTGTTACTAACCAGTTGATTTGGAGTTAACCATAGAGAAATCACCCTGGGTGGCCCTGACCTAATCAGGCAGGTGCACCTTTAAAAGAAGATGAAGCATCAGAGAGACAAGCTCCTGCTGGATTGCAAGAAAAGGGCTAATAATCATGTCTCAAACGGCCTAAAGAAGTGGATGTCTTTAGGAGATGAAAGCAATCCCCTAACAATAGTTAGCAAGAAATGGAGACCTCAGTCACAAAATCACAAGGATCTGAACTCTGCCACCAACCTGAATGAGCTTAGCGGAAGCCAGTGAGAACTACATGTGAAATATAGCCCTGACTGACACCTTGATTACAACCTTGTGAGATCTGAGCAGATAATTCAGCTAAGCTGTGCCTGGACTCTTGATCCATAGAAACTGAGATATAATAAATGTGTGCTATTAAAGTCACTAAATCTCTGATAATTTTTTATAAAGCAATAGTAAACTAATACAGGAGGATACCTTATTACTCTTTATTACACTGAATCCTACTATTTTAAGACCATAACGATTAAAACTACTGTTTACGCTAATTCTGAACACAGAATAGTCAGACGGGTGACATGTGTAATACTGCAATGACAGTAATAAATAAGTCAAAGAAGCTCAATATAACAATAGGTTGTACCTTACAGCAGGCTGAATAATGGTCCCAAATTCCTGGAATCTTACATGGTAAAAGAGACTCTACAGATATGATTAAATTAAGAATTTTGAGATTATCTCAGATTATCCAGGTGGCCCAATGTCATCACCAGTGTCCTTATAAGAGGCAGGAAGAGGGAGATTTGTTATAGCAGAGGAATGTCAAAATGATACAATATGAGAAAGTCATTGCTGGCTTTGAATATGGAATAAAGGGCCAAAAGCCAAAGACTGCAAGAAACTTCTAGAAGCTAGGAAAGTCAAAGAAAGGGATTCTCCCCTAGAACTTCCCGAAGGAATGTAGTCCTACCAAACCATTTTAGGACTTCTGACCTCCAGAACTATATACTACGTTTGTGGGTTATTTTAAGCCACTAAATTTATAGTTAATTTGTTACAGCAGCAACATGAAACTAATTAACTTCATATTAACAATCTGTTTCTAAAAACACAGGTCAGTTAGAACGACCATAAAATTTTACTGTCCAAACCAGGATACTTTTGAAAGGGAAAGTAGTACTATTAACCACCATATTAGGACAACAGTCATAAATTAGGACAGTCCTAGGAAAACTGAGACGTATAATCAGCCTACTCAAGGTACACTCATAGCAGAGAATTCAGTCAAATTATAGAGGTGTACATTTCAGCTTAAAATAAGGAAAAAGCTTTTTAAAAATTAATCCATCAATAAACAGATGGATTGCCTTAGGAGGTAAGGAGGTATGCACATTAGCTACTGACAACAGATAGGTAGTACAAGTCCTCAAACCTGGTTGCATGGGAGAATCACCTGATATGTTTCAGTGTTTTTATTTCTTTTGTTTTGTTATATTGTTAATTCATATTGCCAGGTCCCACACCAGACCTATTGAATCAGAATTTCCAGATGTGGGGCCCAGAACTTAAATTTTTAATTAGTTCTCCAAGTGATTCTAACACAGTGTCAGCCCAGCACCAAACTTTAGAAGCAGTGGTGAGCAATGATACTTTTACTTTATTTTAGTAATGGACCCTCCTACTCTAGGGTCCTCATACACACACACAGTCAATACTTCTACTACCTGCTTTCCTCCCAAACACAATCTTAGTCCTGAAGCCCAATATGCAAAAAATATAAAAACAAAATCATTCCTACTGGAGGTATCCCAGGGATTCCTTGCCACTAGGCTCTCCACACACAGCAGCCCCTAAGGCTTCTGCATGAAATCCAGGGCTCCTCTGAGAACAGGCCTATAAAAACCAAGTGTCCATACTATTAGAGACAGGCACCTTCAAGATGTCCATAGTCTGTTGTAAATACTCAGAGCTGCAGCTGTCTTTTAAAATTATGTATTTGGAGTTTGTCTGTAATATACTAAGTTTGGGCTTTGTCATTCAATTTTGGAATAAATTACCTTTCTTTGGTTTTCAGCTCCTCTGCCTGAGGGTACTTCAAATTGGGGTGTGGTGGAGGGTGAAGAACATATTTTTCATCACTCTCTTTAAAGCATGGCAGATTCAGCTTCTTATTTATTTGTATGATTTTATTTTAGGAAATGGATTTTGGGGTTCATAAAAGAAGTTTGAAAACCATTGTTGTAGAGGAAATTCCTGTATATGGTGAGAGATGAACTAGATGATCTTAAAGTTCCCTTCAGTGTCAGCTCTAAAATTCTAAAAACTTCATATTGCGATAATTCTAAGAACAATTATAGGTAATCTGGTTGCCAATAAAATAAAAGCATTAACCATGTTTGTGAGGGCAAGGCTGCCCATATCTCTTAACTTCCAAGGACACTCTGTATTTAATAAAATAGATTGCACTCCAATGGGGCATTTTTAACAGATTCAGCAGCCTTGGATTTTTAAAATTATTTTCATACTATATCAATGAATTGAAAGTATCTTCCCAAAATTCATATGTTGAAGCCCTAATCCCCAGTGTGATGGTATTTGGAGGTGGGGCCTTTGGAAAGGTAATTATATTTTGACAAGGTCATGACTCTGGGGCTCCTGTCATGGGATTAATGACCTTAATAAGAAGAGGAAAAGAGACGAGACCTTTCCCTCTCTTACTCTCTCCCCACCATGTGAACACAGAGAGAAGATGGCCATTTGCAAGCCAGGAAGTGGATCCTCACCATGAACTGAATCTGCCAGTACCCTGATCTTGGACTACCCAGCCTCCAAAACTGAGTAATTTGTACTACAGCCACCCAGTCTACCATATTTTGTTATAACAGCCTAAGCTGACTAACACACTGGACTCCCTCTGTGACACAATTCTAATATCTCATACTATCATGTTTGCTAAATGCTATGAGGCAGGACTGACCATGAAAGAGTCTCACTCAAATAGAATTTTTAAACTAATTTTAGAAGCCCCCTTCCAAAACAAATAGGTAACAAATACTTTTCTAAACACAAACACACACATAGTCACACACACAGATAGACACGCCCCATACAATACCATGTAGAATGAAATTACCTCTCAATAAAATTGATGTTGGTGTGCCTGAGGGAGGAGATGAGCCCAGGGTCTTCCTACTCCTCCATCTTGATCCACCTCCTCCAAAGCACATGTTTCTTTGGTTGATTCATTTATACATTTAATTTCAATTAAATCAATAAAATTAATCTTCCAATAGTTAAATTCCTTCACTTTTTACAGATTGTTTTTTAGAAAGCCAGCTGAGTATCATTTATGGATATCATTTTATTTCATGAAGTATCAGGAATGGAACATGCAAATAGCATTTCCCAAACAATTCTCACCAGTTTAATTTGGTCTATTATCAATTCTTTTTCCAATGGAAAAAAATGTGAGAGTACATAAAATAAGATAAGAAGGAATTGAAAATACCCCTGGCAAGAGGTGGGCAAGAGGAGGTATCTAAGGAAGCTGGCTGTCTTGCAGACATTTTAGCCCATGAATGTAATAGATAAATATCAGAGAACAAAGTATCTTTGATAAATGCATAAAATGCACTTTCTCCTCTTCTTGAATTGAAGGTCAGAGAAAATAGATAAATCTCATACATTAGCTAATAGAGACACAGCGTAAAGAGTGTTAAGGAATCACACAGAATAAAGTCAAATCTTAATTAAGCTTAAGTAATCTCATACATTAGCATGGATACCAAAAGAGTTAGTACAATCTACATTTGCACATTCTGAAAAAACAATCTGAGTGTTAGGAATTGAATAAAAATGTCATTAGAGATTTGTGAACCACAGTGAACTCTCTAATCCATTAGCTTTCCCTTTCTGGCAGAAGTCTAACTGTAAGTAGATTATGAAAGTTCCTGCTTTATCAACAAAATGATGTCCCAAGTATCAGATATTTTAAGCTAACTATAAGAATTAGAGGTTTCCAGAGAATAGAAATAAATTGTCCTAGAGTTGAGTCAACTTAACAAATAATATATTGTGTAGGTTACTTTTGATACCTCTATATGTAAGACACCATGCTAGGCACTGAAGGAGAAATAAAATGAATAAACGTCTAGTTTCCAACACCTAGGAATTTTTTATTTAAATGAAGAAAATGAGGCAAATACAAAAATAAGTGTAATTCAACATAATATATTATACTATTAAATAGTGTAAAAGAGGCTTAGAGCAAAACTTCTCAAACTTTAATGTATATATGAATTACATGGGGGGTTTATAAAAATACAGATTCTGATGTTTAGAGTGTGGGTGACAGCTGTGAATCTGCATTTCTAATAAGCTATACATCATGCTGATGCAGCACTCTTGAGTCAAAGCTTTATGATAAAACAGGTGAAAGGTATCACCCCAAGTTAGAAAAGGCAAAAAAGTATAATCATGACAAGAAGGGAGAAGATGACATTTCATAGGATTCTTGAATAGCTAGGATTTTGAGGAAAAAGAAATTAAATGTATAAATGAATCACAGCTACTTACAGAGCAACTATCTCTGAGAATGATCTTAACACTAGCAGAAAAAATGATGTTCCACAGTTAAAGATATAAAGAGGGAGCCACAAGAAGGTTAGGAGGGGCAAATGCACAGTTAAGTCAAACCCCACACTCCCAGTTCAGTGATCCACAAGCAGGAGAAATGTCACAACTGTGAAGGTCCTCCCTGGGTAGCAAGAGGTCCAAGATCCACATCAGTCTCCCCAGCCCATGTATACTGCACTAGGAAGATGAGTTCCCAGAAATTCTGACTTTAAAAACCTGAAGGAGAGCCAGGAAGGCTGTAGGAAACTGAGACTCCACTCTTAAAGGGTGTGTACAAAATCTCACACACTCCAAGTCCCAACACTGGGGCAGCAGTTTGAAAGGTGTCTGGGTCAGACCCACGTGCCTATCTTGGAGGGCCTCCCAGAGAGTCAGGAGGCAACTGGGACTCCCCTGAGGGAATGAAACACGGGTGGCAACCATTTTTATGAACTCATTCTACTGTGCTGACATCAGAGCTGACAAGCACCATTTTAGATTCCTCCCTCAGGCCTACTACCACCAGCCTGTCTGCCCCACACACCAGCACACACTCACCAGTTGCATGATGCTAGGGCTTACAATCAGCTGTGCCAGGGGCCTATCCCACCTACCAGTGGGCCCACAGCAATCACATGACACCAGGTCTCACAGCCAGCCATGCCAGGGGCCTACCCCAACCATCAGGATGACCTCATCACACTCAAGCAGCCAGGCCTCTGTCAGCCACACCAGGGGCCTGCCTTGCCCAACAGCGCATCCATAGCAGTAGAAGAGCACTGGGTGTTCTACTCACAGCAAGCTGCCCAGGAGGCCTGATTCAGCCACTAGTGCACATGCAGAAACTGCATGAGGCAGGGACTCACAGCCAAACAGACTAGGGCCCAGACCCACCTACTAGGAATCCACAGTAGTTGAGCCTACCACAACCAAAGGGTGCATGCTGCTCACACAGAAGACACCCCTGGAGCACCAACCTCTGGTGGTGAGAAGGGAGCATGCTGCTGGGCCACATAAGACATCTCATGTATAAGGCCACTTCTCCTAGCTCAGGAAACATAACCAACCTACCTAATACATAGAAAAAACCCCACAGAGATTAGAAAAAAATGAGAAGGCTAAGGAATATGTTACAAATGAAGGAGCAAGACAGTACCTCAGAAAAAGAACTAAATGAAATGGAGATAAGCAAGTTCAAGATAATGATCATAAAGATGGTCACTGAACTATGGAGAAGAATAGATGAACAAAGTGAAAACTTCAACAAAGAATTAGAAAATATTAAAAAAAAAAGCAATCGGAGCTGAAGAATACAATAACTGAAATGAAAAATGGGAAACAACAGTAGATTACATGACCCTGGCATACCAAATGGCTTCCAAATTGGTCAACTTATTTAAATTCTTTGCCTGTTTCCGAGAAAATCACTGGATCAAGAATGTCATTAAGTGTGGTTATACTAGAGGTTCCTTACTAAATCTATTATGTTGCACATTGAAAATAAGACTTAATGCAGGGAAAGAAAAGTCTCCGATTTGCTTCTTAAAAAAAAAAAAAAGAACAGACCAGCAATCTGGAAGACAAAGTAGTGGAAATCAACCAAGCTGAAAGGGAAAAAAGGCGATTTTTAAAAAATGAGGACCTCTGTGGCAATATCAAGCATACCAACATTCGCATTATAAGGGTCCCAGAAGGAGAAGAAAGAGAAAAGGGCAGAGAACCTATTTGAAGAAATAATAGGTGAAATAATAGGTGAAAACTTCCCTGACTTGGAGAAGGAAACAAACATCCAAGTACAGGAAGCAGAGTTCCAAACAAGAAGAACCCAAAGAGGTCCACATCAAGATACATAGTAAGTAAATGGTAAAAATTAAAGAGACTATCTTAAAAGCAACAAGAGAAAAGCGACTAGTTACCAACAAGGAAACTCCTATAAGAGAGTTAGCTGAATTTTCAGCAGAAATTTTTCAGGCCAGAAGAGAATGGCACAATATATTCAAAGTGATGAAAGGAAAAAATGTACAACCAATATTATAAGGATATTCTATCCAGCAAGGTTATCATTCAGAATTGATGGAGATAAAGCTTTTACAGACAAGCAAAAACTTAAGAGTTTATCACCAATAAACTGGCCTTATAAGAAATGTTAAAGAAACTTCTCTAAGTGGAAAAGAAGGCCACAACTAGAAATACAGAAATTATGAAAGGAAAAATCTAATGGTAAAGGCAAACATATTGTAATCAACCACTTATAAAGCTAGTAGGAAGGTTAGAAGACAAAAGAAGTAAAAGTACTACTTCTAAAAGTAAAATCATTGATACCCACAATCTGTAGTTAAAGGATTCACAAAACAAAATGATATAAAATGTGATGTCAAAAACATACAATGTTGGGATGGGTGGGGATGGTAAAGATGAAGAGCTGTTATAATGTATTCAAACTAAGAGATTATCAACTTAAAATAGACATCTATATACATAGGTTGTGGTAACCACAAATCAAAAACCTATAAAGATACACAAAAAATAGGGCTTCCCTGGTGGCGCAGTGGTTAGGAATCTGCCTGTCAATGCAGGCAACACGGGTTCGAGCCCTGGTCTGGGAAGATCCCACATGCCGTGGAGCAACTAAGCCCGTGAGCCACAACTACTGAGCTTGCGCATCTGGAGCCTGTGCTCTGGAACGGGAGAGGCCGCAATAGTGAGAGGCCCGTGCACCGCGATGAAGAGTGGCCCCCCACTCACCGCAACTGGAGAAAGTCCTATGCAAAGAAATGAAGACCCAACACAGCAAAAATAAATAAATAAAAAATACTTTAAAAAAAAAAAAAAGATACACAAAAAATAAAGAGAAAAGAATCCAAATATAACTCTAAAGACGGTCATCAAATCACAAGGGAAAAGAGCAAGAGAAGAAGAAATGAACAGAGAAGAATTACAAAAACTATCAGAAAACAATTTAAAAAGTGGCAATAAATACCTACCTATCAATATTTACTTTAAATGTAAGTGGACTAAATGCTCCAATCAAAAGAGATAGGATGGCTAAATTGATTTTTTTAAAAAAAAGACCTATCTATATGCTGCCTACAAGAGATTCACTTCAGATCTAAAGGCATACACAGACTGAAAGTGAGGGGATAGAAAAAGGTATTCCATACAAATGGAAATCAAAAGAAAGTCAGGGTAGCAATACTTATATCAGACAAAATAGACTTTAAAACAAAGACTGTAACAAGAGACAAAGAAGGGTATTATAAAATAAAGGGATCAATCCAACTTAAAAATATAACAATTGTAAATATATACACACTCAACATAGGAGCACCAAAATACATACAGCAAATGTTAACAAGCATAAAGGGAGAAGTTGACAGTAACACAATAATAGTAGGGGACTTTAGCACCAATTACATCAATGGACAGATAATCCAGACAGAAAATCAATAAGGAAACACAGCCCTTAAATTACACATTAGATCAGATGGAATTAATAGATATACAAAGAATATTTCATTCAAAAACAGCAGAATACACATTCTTTTCAAGAGCACATGGAACATTACCCAGGATAGATCTCACGCTAGGCCACAAAACAAGTCTCAGTAAATTTAAGAAGACTGAAATCATATCAAGCGTCTTTTCCAAACACAATGGTATGAGATTAGAAATCATCTAGAAAAAAAAACTTAGCCATAAAAAAGAATGAAATCTTGCCATTTGCAACAGCATGGGTGGATCTAGAGGGTATTATGCTAAGTGAAATAAATTAGACTGAGAAAGATAAATGCCATATGATCTCACTTACATGAGGTATCTAAACAAACAAGCAAAACAAAATGAAAAGAGACTCATAGATACAGGGAACAAAGTGGCAGTTGTCAGAGAGGAGGCAGAATGAGGGACTGGGCAAAATAGATGAAGGGGATTAAGAGGTACAAATTTACAGTTATAAAATAAATAAGTCACAAGGATGTAATATACAGCATAAAAATATAGGCAATAATACTGTAATAACTTTGTGTGAGGACAGACGGTTACTAGACTTATCACGGTGATCATTTTATAATGCATTCAAATGTTGAATCAGTATGCTGTACAACTAAAACTAACATAATATTGTATGTCAACTCGTCAACTACACTTCACACACACAGAAAAACAAAGGAACATGATTTTTTACTAATGGAGTATTTTTCATTTAAAATAAAGCCTAATAGTGATTATTATTAGATCTTTATTTTATAGCAACCTTATATTACCTGTAGAGATATAACAGAACTCTACTAAAGTGCTATTCCTAATAACTTGGGTTTCTAGTCATTGCAAAGTTAAGCTGCTTCACACTATAGTAGTATAATCAGTGGTTCACAGGATGAGCTCAGACAAGAAAGCTCAATGAAAGTTGACAGAAGTTGAAGTTTGTAAACCTTATTCTGGATTGCATTCCCCACTCCACAATCCTTGGACAAGGCTGCCCCAACTGTGGACAGATACAACTACGAGGAAGGAAAGTAGGATGTGGTATGTGGATTTTTTCCCCCTCAAGCAACATAGGATTCCTAATATCTAAATTCATTTTATTTTGCTGTGTATTAAATTTCTACAAGCTTAGGGCCTAAGACAATACACATTTATTATCTCACAGTTTCTGTAGAAAAGAAATCCAGGCTGAGACCTCTGCTCAAAGTCTCACCAGGCTGATATCAAGCCATAAGCTGGGCAGCGTTCTCAGCTAGAGTTTCAGGATTCTGTTCCAAGCTCATTCAAGTTAGTGGCAAAATTCAGTTGCTTGCAGTTGTAGGACTGAGGTTCTTTTTTCCTTGCTGGCGGATGAGAAGCTCTCAACTCCCTCATTCCATTGTCAGGTCCTACCTGTATGGCCCTCTGAAAACATGACAGCTTATTGCTTCAAAACTACCAAGAAAATTTCTTGCTCCAGTCTGCTAAAACTGAGTCTTAAATAACATAACGCAGTCATGGAGTGACTTCCCATCACTCGTGCCAAGTTCTACTGATTAGAAGCAAGTCACAGATACTGCCCAAACTGAAGCAGAGGGGATTTCAGAAAGGCATGAACACCAGGATGCAAGGATCATTGAATGTCACCTTAGAGTCTCTCTGCCATGGTCAAGGAAGTTATTTCTCAAAAATGTGACATTTGATTAGACACTTCAAGAATGAGGAATCAACCATGTGAAAGCAATGGGCTGAGGAGGCAACCACTGGGAATATAGGGAAGGGGACATAGGATACGGAAGGAGATAGACCTGAAAATAACTCCCAGCAGTAGCCATATCAGTTATCTTTTCATTTCATCACTGGTTGCTAATGAATGTAAATAAAGTATATAGTGTGAGTTTTATGAATCTAACTACCCAAGTTCTCAATGATTTCATGCATAACCCAAGAGGTATGTATTAATGTAAGAGACACAGTATAAATGATGTATGTCCTCCTGGAGTACGAACTTTATATTTGGTAAAATAAGTAATGTAAATATTTTCATATTAAAAACAAACATATTTATAGAATGAGTATACAAAATGGAGTACAATACAAAATTTGTACTAATTTTTAAGATAAAACTTGAGGCCTCCCACCAAGAAATTTCCAACTTGAGAGTACAATACACATTTTCTCTCTCTGCAATTAGGGGAACTTTGGTGGAAATGCTTGACACACAATGTTATTATGCTTCTACTCTCTATTTCATACCTCATTAAGTATTAATGAGGAAAAAACACAACTCTCAAGTGAAGAAATAAATTTTTAAGCACATAATCTCAAATGTAATGCACATGAGCATATTCACTGCAGTCTCTGCAAGGCAAACTGCAGACTAAATTGTTATAAAGACAGTTAAATTTATATATCATGCAGTCACCCTAGCATTGAAGTCTTAGGTACTGTACTTCACAATTATCCTATCTAGTTTCAGTGTGATGATAAAGGCTTTTTGTTTGGTTATTGGTTGGTTTTGGTTTTGTTCTTGTTCTTAAAGATCCAAGTGTGTATCCCATGTTTGTGACATAAATTGTTAACAATAGTCCAAAATCTATTCTACACTTTGTCTTTAATAACACTTTTACTATTAACAAAATTTTTATCTGAATACCCTGTATATTTCAAGCCTCTTGTAGCTAGATATAGCCATGTGGTTAAGTTCAGGTTAATGTGAACAGTACAGAGCCTTAAAGGGAAGGGATGGGCCTTCCCTTTTTTTTTTCTCTTCTCACTGGCTGAAATGCAGAAGTGGTGGTGGTGCACCATCTTGGAACATGTAGACAGGAGTAACACTCAAAGGATGGTGGAGCAACAAAACAGAAGGATCCTAGATCCCCAACATAATGGAACTTAGCTCTGGGCTGTGTATGCCTGGGCTGTAAGGTGGAAGAGAGGTAAATCTCTATTTTGATTAAGCCCTTGTAATTTAGGGTCATTGTTACAGTGGCTGAACCCACGTCCTAACTAACACAGAATTTGATAGCTGCCCTATCAGAACCTATATAATATGTGGTACTGACTTGGAGACTGAGCAGTAGGTGATGATGAATGGAGAGCAAGACGAAACGTTGCTGACTCCTGCTATGCCACAGCAAAATGTTTATTCAAACTGTCACTTTGAAAGTTAGTATTTTAAAAGAACTAACCAAGCCTCTAGCTTGAGAAAAAGTAAGAATGTTAGTATGCATTGGTTACTTCTTGATGTTTCCAACAATATCTTTCAAGAGATATAAACTCAGCCTAAATGAAGAATTCTCAACAGATATGGAAGAGAACTCAGCTCTACTAAAGAAAACTCACCCCACCTATAGCTTGAAACCTAAATTGACTGAATGTCTGGTGAAGTATGGCTTCATTGGGTTTTAAACCTAATTCTTCTATATTCTAATCACACATAGTTAAAACAAGAGGTTCACAAGGCACTGCCTAAGCTGATATAAGCCTGAGACTCCACGAGTTCAACAGCCAGACAATGGGATCCAGCCCAGCAATCAGGAAGATATTAAGGGCACTTCCTTCTCACCTAAGCCTCAAGGTAACTGACCTTGATTTAGAAACTGGGAGATTTGCTGAGCACAAAGGACAACAATTAAAATTCAGTTATTTATCTAGGGAAAAAAATTATGTCTTGATTAATATTTGGCTATGGTTACTTGCACTTGAAACTAATCAGAACAAATAGGCAGAAAACCCAGTAAGTTTTTGAGGGGATGTATTACACACACACACTTGGACTATAAAAGCCTATAATTGTTCAACCCAAAGACAACCCCTAGGCTCTCTTACCTGCACTAGCAGGAAGCCGACTTTGAAAGCTATCTAACGCCTACAAAGAGTATGCTTTTTTAATGCCCACTTTAGATCTGCACATGGAGAGTAACAGACAATAAAGAATCTCCCAAAGGACAAAGCCAGGAGCCACAGAGAACAAGGGCAAGGGGACAAGCTTGCCAGGAGGGCTAACAAAGAAACTTTTCTACTACCAGGATAAAAATCTTCATGATTCCTACACACAGGATTTGACCATTGCTGAGTGACTATTGGGTTTCTGATCTTCCCTTTTCCAAATGGGAGTATCTTATCCTGCTTCTCCTGCATATTGGATGTGTATATTGGATGTGCATTTGGGGGGAGGGGGGAGCAGATGGAAGATAACTTGGCTTTCAGATCAGATGTGCCAACCATAAGAAGTAATATCAGGGCTTGAGAGAAAGAATAGACTTCGCATCACACAGATATAATAAACTATGAGATGAATGAGACCTAGAGAGGGAGTAGATAAGTTTCAAGGCTGGGAGATAAGAGTGCAAATAGCAGAAACTGTTAGATGTCTCCCCAAACCCATGTTCTCTTTCCTTTATAGTAATAGGAATTTTAGCTAGGTATACAGCATCTTACATTTCCTAGCTTCCTTTGCTGCTATATATGGTGGTATGACTGAATTCTGACTAGTAAGATGCAAGAAAAGTGATGTGTGCTACTTCCAGGTTAATCCCTGAAGAAGAAAGGAGCATGTCCTCTCTTTTCAGTTTCTTGCTGGGAGGCAAACATGGTGGTCTCCATCCATAAACAAAATCAACATCCAAGGGACAGCAAAGTGAAAACACAGAAGGTGATTGGGTCCTCTACACTGTGCAGATTCCTTGCTAACCCTGGACTAGCATAATAATTTCTGTCTTATCTAAGCAACAGATGTTTTGGATCTCTGTTATGGCAGTCAAGCCTATATTCTAACTTACACATGCTTATAAAACTATACCAAGGAACTTTTCAACCTAATGTATAGATATGAGTAGAGACACAGAGAATAGCCTTAAAAGCCTATTCCAACTAAACTGTTGGGTAATTTAGATCATGACTCACTATGGTAATTCTATGTTTTATAAAACCATTTGCTACAAGATAATAATAGTATTTAAAATACAGTGATAAATTACCACTTACTTTAAAAATTTAAGAAAATTTTTAATTAAGAAAACTCTAAATATTCTGAAATCTCACTGAAATGAAATGCATTCTGCAATAGAAATTTGTAAACAAAATAAGAATGCCCTGAATTATAAAATTTAGACACTAATTTGTCAAGGTGTCATTTCTCAATATATAATTTTTGTATTAGCACATACGTGTTTTAGAGTTTATTAGAACTGAAATTTTTCATCAGCTCATCTCAATTAAAAAAAATAACTTCAAGTGAAAGAAATCTGTCATACAAATTAATATTAACTTAATATTTACTTAATATGTATTCAATAAAAGCTTATATACATATTGACATTGCCTAAAAGTCCAAGAACAAAGAAAAATAGTTAGGAAAATAATATATGTGTTTAACGTGTCACAGTTCACATAATGCTTTTCATGTATCTTTTACATACAGAAATTTGCTTTGTTCATTTGAACGTTAGATAATAATAAAATATAATATATCATCTATAATAGTTTCAAAAGAGCAACATGTGATATAAACTGATAGACACTATGTTTCATGGTGCACTAGCTGGCTGCCCTAATTGGCAACTAAAATACAGGCTCCACACAGATCTATTTTCCCTGGGTCTGAATGACATAGCCACCAATGAAGAACACTTATAAGCCAAATAATAAGCCAGTAAGAATTTAAACTATGAAAGAATTTTAGGGCAGACACAGACCATAATTGGGTGTCTTCCATTAGCCTTCAGGGCATGCCAACATTCTGGGGGTATTAGGAAAATAACCAACCTCTTGCTAGAAGCAAATCATTACTGGCACATCCTCACCCATTATTTTCTTGGAGAGCAAGGTACTTTTTCTGAGGTATCTACTTTTATAGAGATAAAAAGCCTTTAAATTTTACATTCTCAGAAGTTTAAATAATTTAATTCCATTCTCATTGATGATTACATGTTGTAAACATTTATAAGTGGTTTCCACCATGCAGCCTATCCCTCTGTCCCTAGATCTGGTGGGATGTCATGCAATTTGCGATTTAAAGGCTTAACACCTTCTTCTTCCCCCCTTACACCATCCACCCCCACTACACACCTTACCTTCACATGGTACATCTGTCTCTCTCCCATGCACATTTCCACCCAAATTGTGCTTTAGGGGAGGGCAAAAACTGTAAAAATATCTCTGATTCATCTAGTTGTATCTCTTCTCCAATTTAGAACTATGCTTTCCACCTTGTAAGTTCTTAGAGGGGTGGGAGAGGGAAGACTATGGAAACAATTCAAATGGCAAATAATGAGCTCTCTCCCAGCTGTGCAATCTACCCATGGTACAACCTTTACACAGTATGGGTATTCAGATCATTCCTCCCACATTTTCATGGAAGTTAGTCAATAAATAGCTGACTGTTTGCTTTAAAGAAGGGGAAAACATAATTTGTAAGGACTGAATGGGATGATTAATAATATTGATGGTGATAACAATAATATTTGTCATCCATCAAGTGTCAACTACATATGCCAGTCACTTTACATATAATATTTTGTGCCTGCAGCCACAGCATGCCTCTACCATCATTTCTCCAGCTCCTGTTCATACAACCGCTAGCCAGTCCTCTCAGGTTACAGTGATGAGCACTGATGCCTTTTGTTGTGCATAAAGAAGGTAACCCTAGGTTTGCTCAGCATTTCCTTGAATTATCTCACTGAAAACTTGCATTACAATCCAACGGTTATTCCTTTGTTTCTCTGTGAAAAACCCAGCACTTGTACACTTTTTATCAATCATTTAGTTTGCCAGAAAGTGAAATAAATGGCAGTAGAGAGGCCAAAGTAAAGTGCGTGACACTTGGCACAGCTCCCTCAGCTCAAGGAGGCAGTTGGCGCTCTCATTAGCTGATAGCACTTGCAGCACAGTGCTTCACATTCAAGGAACAATGCACCACCGTCTGCTGACTTGGCTCTCACTGGTAAACAGCATAAAATAAAATTCAGATCATGAGAAAAATATATACTATAAGGAAACTATACTGGATGTTACATATGCAAGGATTATCATTTTAAAAGAAAATGTCTCAGAAACAAATAGCATTATAAAGAACCTGCTGTGCATTGAACCCAGTTTTTGATCTCTGCAGATGTTTCAGCCCCACTAGCATCTCCTAACACTTTCAGCTATCTCAGGCTTACCTGGAGAGAGGGCTGGGCTCCTGGTGCTGCCCTGGAACTGCAACAGTTTGGCACCAAACTTGCTCTGACTAAACTCACAGAGGCCCTGGCACCTGCCACTGCTTATAGACTAAGAGGCAAACACTGACCAATAAATGACAAGAGACAGGAAGAAGACACAGATAAATTGTTCCACTTTCCTCCCTCCCAAAGACTGTTGTGAAATGAGTGTTCCCACATGGCTTATCCAGAGACATTCCTGACAACATGGCTATGTTTACAACTCAATATGTGTACTTTGTATTTACTATCCCATTTTCAACGCCTTGCTTAATTTTTCCCTCACTTTTGCTACCCTGGGACTGTACTCCTGGCAAAGCATTAGCATGCTCCTAGGCTTTGCCTCAGCTCTGTTTTCTAGGAAACTCAGGGTAAAATAAGCAGCATTAAACTAACTGAGGCATCTTTTTGATATTTTCCCCAAATGAACAAGAGAGAGAAATAGCATTTTAACTATTGTTGTGCTTGCAGTGGAGTAAGGAGAAAGGGAATTAATATGGGTTGAGCATTTACAATGTACCTGGCACTATACTGGATTTTCACGTTATTTCATGTAATCTCATTTAATCCTCACAATACACCATCTAACATTATCATTGAAAAACAAGGAAATAAAAGAAAAGTGGTTAAGTTTTTAACTTGTATAACACTAAGTTCAGCACAGCAGTATAGGCATCACAGCTTGGATTCATTATACTAGTGAGCCAGATGAGTCCAGGTATATTCCAGAAATTGAGAATCTATAATGCTAAACCAAACTGCAGGAAATCCTTTAGCCCTCTTTTCCCCCTCATTCTGAATGCTTGGTTTCATCTTTTTCATTTCACTATTCAGATGATAATCAAAGCTCAGTAGCAGCCAAAAAGCACTTTTCCTAAACGAATTCTTCTGTAAATTTGGCAAAGCATGCAACACAGATGTCATCTTCATGTCAAATGTCACAGTCTTTGTCTATCTGCCTTTTTTAAGGACAAAATCTGTTGAACTTCAGCTACTTCAACTTCATTTTCTTTAACAGGGTCTTTAAAGAAACAACTTGTGTTTCTATCAAAGCAATCTCCATGACTGTTTTTGGCAAACCTATTTACAAACAATTAGGTATAAATAAAACATTAGCTTGCAATTTTTCACAGCAGCAGACAGAAAGACAAATGAAGAAAAATGAAAGCAACATACAAGATCTATGGATTAATATAAAACATCCCAATATATACATAAGATGGGTTCCAAAAGAGAGGAAAGAGAGAAGGAGATCAAAATGTATTTGAAGAAATTATACCTGAAAACTTCCCAAACCTAAAGAAGGAAACAGATACAGGTACAGAAAGCACAGAGGGTTTTAAGAAAGATAAACCCAATCAAACTCAGACCAAGACCTATCATAATTAAACTGGCAAAAGTTAAAGATGAAGAGAGGATTCTAAAGGCAGAAAAACAAAGAACCATTTACAAGGAAACCCCTATAAGGCTATCAGTAGATTTCTCTGCAGAAACTTTTCAGTCCAGAGGGGAGTGGCATGATATATTCAAAATCCTTAAAAGGAAAAACCTGCAGAATTATTCTAGGATATTCTACCCAGCCGAATTATCATTTAGAAGAAGAGAGATAATTTCTCAGACAAGCAAAAACTAAAAGAATTCAGCAATACTAAACATACCCCAAAATAAATGTTTAAGGGTCTTCTCTAAATGGAAAAGCAAGAATAAATAAAAAAGAGAAAATCTCATTAAGAAAGACAAATATATAGTAAGGATTGAAGATCACTTAAATAAGTCAGTATGTAGGTTAGAAAACAAACAAAAAATTGTAAAAGTGATTTTAACTACAATAGACAGCAAAAGGATAGGCATGAAGATGTAAATTAAGACATCAAAATCACAAAATGTGATGTGGGGGGTAAAAATGTAGATCTTTTAGAATGTGTTTGAACTTGAATGACTATCAGTTTAAAGCAAGTAGATATAGTTATGGGTCAACATACATGAACCCCATGGTAACCATAAATAAAACCTACAACAGATTCACAAAAACCAAAAAGGAAGGAACTCAAACATACTACAAAATAAAATTGTCAAACCACAAAAGGAAAAACAAAAAGAAAGGAACAAAGAAGAACTACAAAATCAACTGGAAAACAAGGAATAAAATGGCAATAAGTACATACCTATCAATAATTAATTTAAATGTCAATGCACTAAATGCTCTGATAAAGACATAAGGTGAAAAGGATCTTGCTGTAATTTATGTCATAGAGTGTTCTGCCTATGTTTTCCACTAAGAGTTTTATACTGTCTGGCCTTACATTTAGGTCTTTAATGCATTTTGAGTTTATTTTTGTGTATGGTGTTAGGGAGTGTTCTAATTTCATTCTTTAACATGTAGCTTTCCAGTTTTCCCAGCACCACTTATTGAAGAGGCTGTCCTTTCTCCACTGTACATTCCTGCCCCCTTTATCAAAGATAAGGTGACCATATGTCCGTGGGTTTACTTCTGGGCTTTCTATCCTGTTCCATTGATCTATATTTCTGTTTTTGTGCCAGTACCATACTGTCTTGATTACTGTAGCTTTGTAGTATAGTCTGAAGTCACAGAGCCTGATTCATCCAGCTCTGTTTTTCTTTCTCAAGATTACTTTGGCTATTTGGGGTCTTCTGTGTTCCGCACACCACAACCACAGATCCTATGCATTCTGGAGCCCCCACACCACAACTAGAGAGAAGCCCATGCGCTGCAATGAAGGGCCTGCACGCTGTGACGAAAAATCCCAGTGCCACAACTAAGACCTGTTGCAGCCATAAATAAATAAATAATTTTTAAAATAAAAAATGGGTCAACAATGAAATAAAGAAGAAATCAGAAAACACCTTGAGACAAACAAAAATGAAAACACAGCTTTATGAAATGTATGGGATGCAGCAAAAGGAGTTCCAAAAGGAAACTTCATAGCAATACAGGCCTACTTCAAAAAAAATAAGAAAAATCTCAAATAAACAACTGAACCTACAAGCAAGAAGAATTATAAAAAGACAACAAACAAAGCCCAAAGTCAGCAGAAGACAGGAAATAATAAAGATCAAAGAGGAAATAAATAAAATAGAGATTAAAAAATCAATAGAAAAGATCAAATAAACCGAGAGATGGTTTTTTGAAAAGATAAACAAAATTGACAAACCGATAGCCAGGCTCACCAAGAAGAAAAGAAAGAGGACCCAAATAAAATAAGAAATGAAAGAGGAGAAATAAGAACCAATACCAGAGAAATACATAAGAGAATACTTTGAATAGGTATATGCAAACAAATTGGACAATTTAGAAGAAATGGACAAATTTCTAGAAATGGATTACCTGCCACGACTGAGTCAAGAAAAACAAACAATTTGAACAGACCAATCACTAGAAGCAAATATAAACTGTAACTTAAAAACTCCTGCAAACAGAAGTCCAAGACTGGACAGCTTCACTGGGGAATTCTACCAAAGATATAAAGAACTTACAGCTATTTTTTTCTCAAACTATTCCAGAAGATTGAAAGAAGGGAACACTCCCAAGTTCATCTGATGAGGCCTCCATTATCCTGATATAAAAACCAGACCAAGACACTACAAAGGAGAATATTACAGCCCAATATCGTTGATGAATATAGACATAAAAATCCTCAACAAAATATTAGCAGATGTGGGTTTTATGAAGAAAATGGACTCTGGTGTTCGATTAAATGATCAGGATTTGAATCCTGGCTCTGTAATCCATAGTTCCACGCACATGGGCAAGTAACTGAATCTCCCTATGCCTCAGTTTCCTTGTCTCCAAAATAAGGATATAGTTACCTACCTCCTTTAGTTGTTAACAGGATTGGTTATATGTGCATATTCAGTATTTAGCAGGCTTGGATTCAGGGTCCTCGATCAGGAGCAGCCTACCCAACATACAAAGCAGCAGAGGAAAATAAGGAATGATGAAACCTTCTACTGCAAAGGCAGCCAGGCTCAGTCCTAATTCAGACTCCATAGGAGGATTCCAGGGGAGCTTAGCAGTTATAGGATGATTTAATCCTAACCTGTCCTGGACAAGATGGGAATGGGACAAGTTATAGAAACAGACTTGGAGGCATCCCTGAAGTCAAATGAGAGGGAAATCAATCTAAGCTAGGAAAAGAAGGCAGACGCTTTAAGAGCCTGAGCTGGGTGCCCCAATTCACTGATGAGGACACTGAACCTCTGAGAGATTTATCCCAAGTAATTTATCCCAAACCACATGGCTAGCAAGAATTTCATCTGTGATATGGAAATACACTTCATGAAAAGTACAATAACTTCAGCAATAAAAACTCAAATTTTCCATTAGGACAGAATTAGGCTGACGCTTGATGTCTAAAATGCAAGGGGAATCATACTGTTTTCTCAGCAACCATCTATCAGACATTAACTGGCCTTTCTGAAAAGATGGATTTCACATACCTGACAACCAAAGGTAAAAAGCATTTATTCAGTAAAAGTTAAAGGAATTTAAACATATTCTTATGTGATCCCTCCCCAATTAATTTATTCTTAATCTTACTGGAATCAAAGGTGAAGAACAGGGATTAATTATCATCATTTTTCACTATTTATTTATTGCATTTACCATTTGTGCTTCCCATGTACAGTAGTGACATAAGGCTCTTTTGCTAATTAGTGAAAACAGTAACATAGAAACAAAGAAGAGTTGATGTGATACAAAGTGCTCTTCTTAGTTATAGTGAAAATCCCCAGTCCCAAGGCTATAAAGTTATTTTTCTCTGTTCACCACTGTCTTTACCCATAGCTGAATGCTCAGCACTTACTTTAGGTAATGCAGAAGGAAAATAAAGTCCAGGATATTTTAAACACTAGAACAGGAGGGTCTTTAACTGCTGCTACTTTCTTGCTAACTACAGCTGATTGCTAACAGTGTCAAATACTATCACTGGGTACAACAATAGAGAAAGGATGGTTTAGAATGAAACTCTGTTCTTCTGGGGATTTACCTTATTCCTCCATCTGAAACATATTCCTTTGCCATCTCATTTTGTCTAAATTTCCATTTGTATTTTGGGGATAGTTACATTTCTCAACCTTGGAGAAGTGGCCCTCTGTAGGTGATGTCCTATGTGTCCCAGCAGTGCACTTCCCTCTCATCACCCAAGGTCCAGGGGCCAGCTGGTTCCAGGGTAGTGTCTGGCCTGCAAGACTGTAGGTTTCTTGCTTTTGGTGGCTGTCCCCTGGTGGGTGAGGCTGGTCTAGAGGCTGCACAGGCTTCCTGGTGGGAGGGGCTGGTGCCTGCCCCCTGGTGGGTGGAGCTGGATCCTGGCCCTCTGGTGGGCAGGGCCATGGATAGGGGTGTGTCTAGAAGCAGCTGTGGGCTCAGGAAGTCTTTAGGCAGCCTGGGTGCTGATGGGTGCGGCTGTGTTCCAGCCTGCTTAGTTGTTTGGCCTGAGGCATCCCAGCACTGGAGCTGTTGGGTGGGGCCTGGTCTTGGTGTTAATGACCCAAGCAAGATGTCTACCTCCAGGAGAGTTCATGCAGATGAATACTCCCTGATATGTCTACCACCAGCTTTTATGACCCCAGACTGAACCACAGGCACCTCCTCACCCCCCGCCTGCCCAAGAGACCCTCCAAGATCAGTATGTAGGTCTGGTCCAGGCTCCTATGAAGTTACTGCTTTTGCCCTTGGTCTCAGTGCGCATGAGATATTGTGTGCACCTTTTAAGAGTGAAGTCTCTGTTTTCCCCAAACCTGTGGAGCTCCTTCAATTAAGTCCCACTAGCCTTCAAAGCCAAATGCTCTGGGGGCTCCTCTTCCCAATGCCAGACCTCTGGGCTGGGGAGCCTGACATGGGGCTCAGAATTCTCACTCCTGTGGGAGAGGCTCTGCAATATAATTATTCTCCAAAACTCTGAAGACTATCTTATCTCTAAAGGAAAACAAAAGAGAAATGTACCACCAAAGATATGTACAAAGATGACACATTAGAAATCAGGACCAAAAAATCTAAAGCAGAAAATGGCTAATTATACCAAAGGAGTAAAACATCTTCTGTATAAGTTTTATAAAGGTTCCTGAAGACAAGTGGCTTTATAGAATTATATTAATGGAAACCAGACTAAAAGATTAATTTAAACCAAGAGAATAAATATTTATTGATCATCCACTTTTTGAAAAGTCCTGTTTGGCACTGGTGAGAAATAAAGGTAAGACAAGAGTTTACCCTCACAGAGCATGCAATTCAGAGAACAAAGACACAGTCCTTAAAAAACAATAAGATAAAATGATAAATACTAAAAAGGAAAATCAAAAAATGTTCTATGAATCTAAGGGGAATTACTGTCAAAAGGAAAACAGGAGCCAATATTTTATAACAACTTTAAATGAAGTATAATCCATATTTTTTCTTTTTTGCGGCATGCGGGCCGCTCACTGTTGTGGCCTCTCCCATTGCGAAGCACAGGCTCCGGACACGCAGGCTCAGCGGCCATGGCTCACGGGCCTAGCCGCTCCGCGGCATGTGGGATCTTCCCGGACCAGAGCACGAACCTGTGTCCCCTGCATCGGCAGGCGGACTCTCAACCACTGTGCCACCAGGGAAGCCCTATAAAATTTTTGAATCACTATGTTGTACAGCAGAAACTAATATAATATTGTAAAACAACTATATCTCAAGAAAAATACATAAATAAAAATAATTTTTAAAAACCTAAATTTTAAAAAAAATATTTATTTATTCGGCTGTGCTGGGTCTTAGTTGCGGCACATGGGATCTTCATTGTGGCATGTGGGATTTTTAGTTGCAGCATGTGGGATCCAGTTCCCTGAACAGGGATTGAACTTGGACCCCCTGCATTGGGAGCATGGTGTCTTAGCCACTGGATCACCAGGGAAGTCCCAAAACCTAAATTTTCTAAACTATAAAAGTGGGGGGTTGGACATCTCTGGTGGCACAGTGGTTAAGAATCTGCCTGCCAATGCAGGGGACACAAGTTCGATCCCTGGGCCAGGAAGATCCCATGTGCCCCAGATCAACTAATCCCATGTGCCACAGCTACTGAAGCCCACGTGCCTAAATAAAGCCCATGCTCTGCAACAAGAGAAGCCACTGCAATGAGAAGCCCACACAACTCAATGAACAGTAGCCCCCACTTGCCGCAACCAGAGAAAGCCTGTGCGCAGCAATGAAGATCCAATAATGCCAAAATATAATGCCAAAAATAATTAATTAAATTTTTTAAAAGTGTGAGAGAAAAGGAAACCAAGAAAAGGTCAGAGACCATAGTACAAAAGGAAAAATGGAACATTTGTTAAGAATATTTGCTACAGTAAGGAAGCTGTAGCTTTCAGAAGAGCTAAAAGATTTGAGAATAATATGGGAAAATGAACTTGTTTCTAGGTGGAAAGAAACAAGAATAACAGGTGGGAAAGTAGAGTGTTTAAACAAACAAATTTTTCAAGGTAAATTCTTTGCCCAGTTGCCCTATTTATAAAGATAATTTTTGAAAAACATTTATTATACTGTAAAAAATGCTTTAGATGAAAGTTTAGTATGCCAAGGATCAAAAGGTGTTCATAATGAAATGTTATCAACAACAGTAACAGCCAAGTTCCCATGATTCTACAGATACTTACTAAAGCAACTCAAAGAACTTGAGCATGCATGAGAGGAACACTTGCCTAAGCGCCAGACACTAAATCAAAACCAGTGACCAGGATACCAATCAAAAGCAAAAGAGGGCTTCCCTGGTGGCGCAGTGGTTGAGAGTCTGCCTGCTGATGCAGGGGACGCGGGTTCGTGCCCCAGTCCGGGAAGATTCCACATGCCACGGAGCAGCTGGGCCCGTGAGCCATGGCCGCTGAGCCTGTGCTCCGCAATGGGAGAGGCCACAACAGTGAGAAGCTCGCATACCGCAAAAAAAAAAAGCAAAAGAAGTGTGAAAGTGTTTCCTCTTCTTAAATTCTTCTCAATTTTCTTCAAGAAAAGGTATTTTGGTAGACATTTACCTTTTGAAATGGGATTTCAGGATTAGTAATGAATGTACTTATCAATTATATGTAATATAAAAAAGGAGAACTGTACAAATACATGAAAATTACAGTTGATCCAGAACATCTTCTGAACCAATGATTCAGTATACTTTCTTGCCAAGCTAGTTACGAATTGCAAATACACAAATGTGCACAGACATAGGCAGTATATTTGATTCATTCATTCTTCCTACTCCTGCTATGAAAAGAAAATTATATGTATATTGGTAAAACAAAATCAAACAAAGCTAGTGGCCCACAAAAACTGTGTATTTGGAGATTCTGAATAATTGGCATAAGGAATAATCTGGTTCTAGGAAAAGAAAGGTGATTATGTCTCTTAGGAGACTTTATACACTTAGGAAGGAACACTGGATACATTTTATTTTATATAACACAAAAGAATCTCTAGTAGACATATATGAGAATATTGGAAATCTTCCTGAACTACTGAAACCATCTGGGTAGAGCAGGAGGTTGGGCAATCTCTTTCCAGAAAGAAAGGCAACTAGAGAGTTATAATGGTAATTTAAAGGTTTGTTAGGTTTAAAAACATTGTCTTTAGATGTTCTCTCAGGGGTTCTGAGACTTCTAGAATAAAAGGAGTCCCTTTCACCTCAAATGAAAATTTAGTTCTACTGTGGTAACACACATTACATTACTAAAAAATGTGTGCTTATGACTTGAAAACTATAAAATACTCTATGATTAATTACAAAAAAAAATTCTACTATCATATGATTGTTGTGCTTCATGAAGCACTATTTGACATCTGCTTGTGAGAACTGGCTTTATATATGTATTCATGATTCAAGAATGTGTGTCATCCCAAATTAAAAATCAAGAGCCCAACAGTGAGCCATTCCCATTTTAAGACAAGAATATACACCAAAATCCGGGCTTCCCTGGTGGCACAGTGGTGGAGAGTCCGCCTGCCGATGCAGGGGACACGGGTTCGTGCCCTGGTCTGGGAAGATCCCACATGCCGTGGAGCAGCTGGGCCCGTGAGCCATGGCCGCTGAGCCTGCGCGCCTGGAGCCTGTGCTCTGCAAAGGGAGAGGCCACAACAGTGAGAGGCCCGTGTACCTCAAAAAACAAACAAAACAAACAAACAAACAAAAAGGAATATACACCAAAATCCTTCAAACGCTCCCTCTTGACACAAACACCTAAATGTCTTTCATTTACCCAACCGTTCATTCATCAAACATTTGTTGAACACCTGGATTCTCTCTGCAAATGAATAAGGTATCGTGCTACTTCATCAAATTCACTGATTAGTCCTAATAGTTTTCTGGTAGCATCTTCAGGATCTCTATGTATAGTATCATGTCATCTGCAAACAGTCACAGTTTTACTTATTATTTTCCGATTTGGATTCCTTTTATTTCTTTTTCATCTCTGATAGCTGTGGTTAAAACTACCAAAACTATGTTGATTAATAGTGGTGAGAGTGGGCAACCTTGTCTTGTCCTGATCTTAGTGGAAATGGTTCCAATTTTTCACCATTGAGAATGATGCTGGCTGTGGGTTTGTTATATAGAGCCTTTATTATGTTGAGGTAAATTCCCTCTATGCCTACTTTCTGGAGAGTTTTTATCATAAATAGGTGTTGAATTTTGTTGAAACCTTTTTCTGCATCTATTGAGATTATCATATGGTTTATATCCTTCAATTTGTTAATATGGTGTATCACACTGAATTTGGTAAAGTAGCAAGATACAAAATTAATGCACAGAACTCTCTTGCATTCCTATACACTAATGATGAAATATCTGAAAGAGAAATTAAGGAAACACTCCCATTTACCATTGCAACGAAGAGAATAAGATACCTAGGAATAAACCTACTTAAGGAGAAAAAGACCTGTATGCAGAAAACTGTAAGACACTGATGAAAGAAATTAAAGATGATACAAACAGATGGAGAGATATGCCATGTTCTTGGATTGGAAGAATCAACATTGTGAAAATGACTACACTACACAGAGCAATCTACAGATTCAATGCAATCCCTATCAAACTACCAATGGCATTTCTCACAGAACTAATACAAAAACTTTCACAATTTGTATGGAAACACAAAAGACCCCCAATAGCCAAAGCAATCTTAAGGAAATAAAATGGAGCTGGAGGAATCAGGCACTCTGACTTCAGACTATACTACAAAGCTACAGTAATTAAGACAGTATGGGACTGGCACAATAACAGAAATACAGATCAATGGAACAGGATAGAAAGCCCTGAGATAAACCCACACACATATGGTCAACTTATCTTTGATAAAGAAGGCAAGAATATACAATGGAGAAAAGACAGCCTCTTCAATAAGTGGTGCTGGGAAAACTGGACAGCTACATGTAAAAGAATAAAATTGGAACACTCCCTAACACCATACACAAAAATAAATTCAAAATGGATCAAAGACCTAAATGGCCAGACACTATAAAACTCTGAGAGGAAAACATACACAGAACACCCTATGACATAAATCACAGCAAGATACTTTTTGACCCACCTCCTAGAGAATAGAAATAAAAACAAAAATAAACAAATGGGACCTAATGAAACTTAAAGGCTTTTGCACAGCAAAGGAGACCATAAACATGATGAAAAGACAACCCTCAGAATGGGAGAAAATATTTGAAACAAATCAACTGACAAAGGATTAACCTCCAAAATTTACAAGCAGTTCATGCAGCTCAATACCAAAAAAACAAACAACACAATCCAACAATGGGCAGAAGACCTAAATAGACATTTCTTCAAAGAAGATATACAGATGGAGAACAAACATGAAAGGATGCTCAACATCACTAATCATTAGAGAAATGCAAATCAAAACTACAGTGAGGTATCACCTCACACTGGTCTGAATGACCATCATCAAAAAATCTACATACAATAAATGCTGGAGAGGGTGTGGAGAAAACGGAACTCTCTTGAACTGTTGGTGGGAATGTAAATTCATACAGCCACTATGGAGAGCAGTATGGAGGTTCCTTAAAAAACTAAAAATAGAACTACCATGTGACCCAGCAATCCCACTACTGGGCATATACCCTGAGAAAACCATAATTCAAAAAGAGTCATGTATCACAATGTTCATTGCAGCTCTATTTACAATAGCCAGGACATAGAAGCAACCTAAGGGTCCATTGACAGATGAATGGATAAAGAAGATGTGGCACATATATACAATGGAATATTACTCAGCCATAAAAGGAAACGAAACTGAGTTATTTGTAGTGAGGTGGATGGACCTAGAGTGTGTCATATAGAGTGAAGTAAGTCAGAAAGAGAAAAACAAATACTGTATGCTAACCCATATATATGGAATCTAAAAAAAAAAAAAAAAAAAGTTCTGAAGAACCTAGGAGCAGGACAGCGATAAAGATGCAGGCGTAGAGAATGGACTTGAGGACACAGGGAGGGGGAAGGGTAAGCTGGGACGAAGTGAGAGAGTGGCATGGACATATATACACTACCAAATGTAAAACAGATAGCTAGTGGGAAGCAGCTGCATAGCACAGGGAGATCAGCTCGGTGCTTTGTGACCACCTAGAGGGGTGGGATAGGGAGGGTGGGAAGCATACGCAAGAGGGAGGGGATATGGGGATATATGTATACATATAGCTGGTTCACTTTGTTATACAGCAGCAACTAGCACAAGAATGTAAAGCATTTATACTCCAATAAAGATGGTAAAAATAAAAGTAAATTTTAAGTAAAAAAAAAAAAAAAATGAGTAAGGTAGGCAATTAGAATACAAAGACATAAAATACACAATCCATGCCCTTATACAGACCAGTCTAGAGTTTGTAAGATAAAGCATATTTACTGTCTAAAATCGTGCTAAAATCTAATCAGCATGTTAACTTTTCTAATTAGAGAACTTCAACCATGTCTGATGATGTAATGTATGTGTATATACATAGTTGTGCAATAGGTATACAGGCATACCTCAGACATATTGCAGGTCTGGCTCCAGACCACCACAATAAAGCCAATAAAGCACATCACACAAATTTTTCTGTTTTCTAGTGCACATAAAAGTTATGTTTACACTATTCTATAGTCTGTTAAGTTTGCAATAGTATTATGTTTAAAAAAACAATGTAAGGGGCAGGGGGGTGGTGGGACGAACTGGGAGATTGGGATTGACATATATACACAAATATGTATGAAATATATAACAATTAATAAAAAAGAGATTAAAAATTAAAAAAGAAAAAAAAAAAACAACAATGTAAGGGGACTTCCCTGGTGGTCCAGTGGTAAAGAATCCACTTTCCAATGCAGGGGACGCAGGTTCGATCCCTGGTCAGGGAACTAAGGTCCAACATGTCATGGGGCAACTAAGCCCACTGCCATAGATACTGAGCCCACATGCCTCAACTAGAGAGCCCACGTGCTGCAAACTACAGAGCCCACGTGCTCTGTAGCTCATTCGTCACAACTAGAGAGAAGCCCGTGCACCGCAGCAAAGAGCCCATGCATCACAATGAAAGATCCCGCGTGCCTCAACTAAGACCTGATGCAGCCAAAAATGAAAAAAAAAAAGAATAATAAAACAAATATTTTTTTAAAAAACTTTTCATTAAAAAAATATAAATAAATAAATAAACAGTGTAAGGACTAACGTGGTGTTCCAGTGGCTAAGACTCTGCACTCCCAATGCAGGGGGTCCGGGTTCAATCCCTGGTCAGGGAACTAGGTCCCACATGCCACAACTAAGAATTCACATGCCACAACTAAAGATCCCGTATGCTGCAACTAAAGATCCCATGTGCCACAACTAAGACCTGACACAGCCAAATAAATAAATAAATATAAAAATGTTAATAAAAAAATAAAACCCATGGACATTTTTTAAAAAACAATGTAAATACCTCAATTAAAAAATATTTTATTGCTAAAAAATGCTAACCATCATTTTAGTTTTCAGCCAGTTGTAGTAGTAACATTAAAGATCACTAATCACAGACCACCATTACAAATATAGTAATGCATAAGTTTGAAATATTGTGAAAATTACCAAAATGTGACAAAGGAACACGAAGTGAGCAAATGCTGTTGGAAAAATAGTGCTGATAGACTTGCTTGATGCAGTGTTACCACAGATCTTCAATTTATAAAAAACACAATATCTGTGAATACAATAAAGCAAATTGCAATAAAATGATATGCCTGTACACGTAAGTGTGTATACACACACATATAAACACATTTTTTTTTTTAACTCTTCAATTCTATATAGCTTATATGGTGTGATATCATGGAAAGAGCCCTGGTCTAGGGGTCAAGACCTACATTCTAGTCAAGCTCAACTGTTTCTTAGCCACCTAGGGCAGGTCACTTAACTTTTACTAGCCTGTTTCCCAACACAAAAATTAAGACAAAAATACCTGTTTTACCTACTTCACAGGCTTGTTATGAAGATTAAATGGCAAAAAATGTAATAGTGTCTATTCAATTGTAGAACTCTATACGAATGCATAATGTATTGTAATCCATTACAATAAGTTCTTACAAAAGAAGTTTTGTTACAAAAAATAAGAACTTCTTATTTCAACTTCCAAAGCTTTTAAAATAGCTAAAATGCCTTCTATCCATGTAAGGTTTTCAGGCAATCTCAGCTTAATAGCAAAGTCTTACTCCTTTGCAGACTAGTGTTGAAGATGTAATGAGAATTGAGTTAATGCTGCAGAACACCACCTGGCCAAAGTTTCTCAAAGAAGCAGATATATCCGAATCACTTAAGAGCATGTTAAACATACTGACTTGTAAATCTGATTTCTAGAGGGATGAGTTCAGGAATCTACAAATTTGTCAGGCACATGGGAGATTTTTACACACATTAAAATATAAGAGCCACTAACCTATGGCAAAAGATCACCTTATCCTTCTGACTTTACTAGCAAATAAGATTAGGAAAAAAAGGTGTTTTGATTAGAAAATAAAACATCACATAAAATAATAACTGCATTTTCCAGCTCCTTTAAAAATATTTTTTAATTAAGAAAGATAACCTGTTAAATAACATGCTTAATTAAAAAAGAATAAATTAGTTTCACAACTTATGTAGTGCTAAAAATAATCTTAGTTGTTACTCTTTATCATAACTAAAAACCACATCCAAAAGCAATTGGGAAATATGCAGTAAGCATTTTGGGCCATTAATATAAAAATCCTCTTTTCTGTTGAAAGAAAACAATTTAGGATAAATGCCACCAACTCCTTGCAATGTAATACTACCATCATGGTTCATGATACAGATAACAAGATAAAAATCTGTAGTCAATAGTTCTGCAAGTATGCTTTCTATAATTTCAATAATGAGAATTCTTACATTTCTAAATTGAATTTTATATAAATACAATACAAAGAAAATAATGGAATTTTAAGAGTTCTTCTTGGCAAATTAAATATAAAATTACTAATACCAACATGCTATTTGAGCAAAATCTATACTATTCCAAATATCATATATTTCTTACTTAGTCAACACAAATTTCAAATGCACAGTGTTAAACTCTGCTTATGTGAACTAATGTTTCAAAAGGTTTTTTTAAATTAAAAAATAGATAGTGGATGCTATTAAAATATATAATGGATAATTTAAAGCTATTTAGGTAATAAAATTATAGTTGAGAATTTACTTTTTAAATTGTCTTAATATTAAATGTTATTTTAAAAGATAAATTAGAAAAATATATAGAATTTATTGTCCAAAAAATATATCTTTACCAAAATAATTACAATATTTTTAAGGATATCTGTATAAAACATACATTTGTTTATATAATAAAAATATCTAGGATCTTTTGTAAAATTGTAGCCATCTAGTAAAACTGAAATGCAAAAAAATTTAAATAGTCAAATAAAAGCACTGCTGAAAAGCTTCATACAGTTCTTTAAATAGTCCTTACATTAACATTTAAGAAATAAAAACCTACACACACTTTTCCTTGCAGCTGCTTTATAAAAGTGTATATAAAGTTCCAAAACAAACTACTAAGAAAAGCCCCACATTATTGTTGCATGTCTGTTACTAACAGAAGTTTCTCTGTTTGAAACAGAAGGCCTCCTGTTCACTGAAATGACTGAAAACATGGAGTTGGTCATTCTTAACTAGGCCATAAGGAAAAAAAAACTGTGCAATAAGAAAAATAATAAATTCACTCAAATAATGGATAAAATAGTAACAAGATAATTATAAACCTATCATTATATTAATTATGTGACTAATTAATATTTTATTTTGTATACAAAAAACATTTTCTTTATTTCATATGTAAAGTATGTTTCTATATATTTCCTTCCTGGCCACCCTTCTTGTTCAAGTCAAAGAAAGCTTAGAATACTCAAAAAACACTCCTGTAAATTTTAACAGAAGTCTGAAGTTACAGAACATAGCCTGTTAAAAAAAATTATTCCTTTACTCCCTAACATCACCCCCCAAAAAAAACCTCTAAAAAATAATATTTCCAAGTTTCAACAATTTTTCAAGCAATATATTTGGTACATAAAATGAAAATGAAGATAATTCAAGGTCATTACAGTATGATGATATTTCCTTTAAGGATGACTGTAATGTTGTATTATCTTCAGAAGGAAATGGACAAATCAGTGTTTCTATCCACCCAACTACACAGGAAGTAGAATCCATAGATAAGTAATTCAAAGATTCTGGGTGAATAAAGCACAATACTAAAACCAAAGAGATGCTAAATGCTTATGCTATTAGCATCTACACACACTTTAACGACCAAACAATGATCATTTCCCACTAAAGCCACCCATTGCTGCCCAAAGTGTTCGCTCTCTCCCTTGAAGGGACAAAGCCTGAGGTCTAGGTAATCTATCTGGCATTTATCTTTTGCTTATTTATGTGTTCTTTTTAGGTGTGGATCACTTAACTTGCTAGGTAGACTTTAAGCTTTTCAAGGGAAAAGACTGTCTTATTCCTTTCTTGGCTTCATCAGGTTAATTCGTCTTTTATTCCTTCTCAAAGATGTTGAGCTCCCTATCTCCCTTTTCTCTATAGTCTCCACAATCCCCACTTTAAATTTATGATCACAATCTTCAAATGAGCCCTTCAGCACTACCGAAGGGCTCATCTATACCCAAGTTAATTCACTCACCCAGTCTCCAAAATAACTATTTCTTCTCCTCCAACATTTCCAACCATACTCTAAGCTGATCCCCTTGTTTCTTATTTCAGTGAGAAAGTACAAACTGTCAGAATAAATCTTAAGTATTTTCCCACTCCCAAATCTAAACATATACTTTGCTGTTAAAATGAATGCACATTCCCTGTTTCTATCAAAGGTCAATTCCTCCACTTACAGCTGCATTCCATCATTCTCACTTACTTGAAAACTTTATTCCTGGAAATATCCCTTCAAATCCTGCATTCTTCCCTCCCTACTAGATCATTTTCAGCATACAAATATTTTATAATTTCATTCCTATCTTTATGCCTCAGACTCAATGGCAGTAAAAATAGTACCTACTTTACAGAGTTTCTGTGAAGATTATTATGATCATGATTATTATCATACCTTAAATCCATCCCTTACCTTCATATCTTCCTCTGCCTACCACATTTTTCTAATCCCCATTACAGCAATCTCAAAACAGTGGCCAATCCTTACTGTCTCTAATTCCTCATTCTCTCCTGAACCTCCTCTATTCAGGCATTTGTCACCATCATGCACTGAAAACCCACTTGACAAATACACTAATGACTATCAGGTAACCAAATACACTAATGACTACCATGTAACCAAATCCGATACTCTATCCTCAGTTCTCAAAGAACACATATCGAACACTTACTGTGCTGCCAGACATACTCATTTAACCCTCACAATAACTCTGTGGGATAATACTGTAATTATCTCATTTTAAAGAGGAAACCAAAGCATCATGAAGTTGAGTAACTTACTCGAGGTCACGGTTTACTCAATCTCTCAGTTCTAGAGAAAATCCCACAATCTGGCTCTACTCAACTATTCATTTTAACAAATATTCCCTACCCAGTTCCTTCACAAGCAATAGGCCAGTGTCCTTACGTCCCTACACTATACTATTCACAATGATTCTCAATCTTTCTTAATCCATGGCCCATTTCAAAAAAACAAACAAAAATCTTCTACTGGTCTTTTACACATTATATCTGGCATACAATCAATGATGTCAAGACATGAATAGAGGAAGGAAAATGTAACCATTAATCAAGAGAAAAAATGGATAATGGAAACAAATCAACAGATGATCAAGATGTTGTAGTTAGCTAGGAGGATCTTAAAGTAACTATTACATATATATTAAAGAAAAGAGAAGAAAAGATAAACTAAATAGATTAAAAGAGAGAATTTCAAGAGAGAATCTGAATTTTAAAAAATAGATGAATAATCTATAATTGAAAAATACAATATCTGAAATCAGAAACTAATTAAATAGGTTTAATAGCAGCTTGGACAAAGAAGACATGTTTGGCTAGCTCAAAAACAGATCAATAGAAAATATCCATCTGAAGCACTGAAAGAAAACAGAGTGAGAAGAGAACAGAGCATAAAGGAGATATGGAACACTCTCAATATATAACATACATGTAATTGGAGTCCCAGAAGGGGAAGAGCAAGAAAATGAGACAATATGGAGAAGATAATCGCCAAGAAATTTCCAAAACTGTTAAAAGACATAAGCTCAGAGATTTAAGGAACTCAGTGAACCCTAAGCAAATAAAGTAGAGTGTATGGCAAGAAATAGTACTAAAGATACAGAGGAATATTTCATAATGATTATAGGACTGTGATAGAACAATGCCCACACCAAAATGTCCATTTCCTAATTTCTGGAACCTGTGAAAATGTTACCTTATGTGGCAAAAAGGGACTCTGCAAATGTGACTAAATTAAGGATCTTGAGACCAAAGATTTTCCAGGTACATTACCAGGTATCAGATGTCCTGCATTACATCATGTAGGCATAATCTAATCACAAGAGTCTTCAGAGAAAAGGCAATGTGAAGATGAAAACAGAGATAGAAGATGCTATTCTGCTGGCTTTGAAGATGGAGAAAGGGCAAGGAGCCAAAGAAAATAAGGATTGCAGCAGTAGAAGCTAGAAAAAGCAAGGAAAGGAATTCTCCTCTAGAGCTTCTGGAGCACCCTGGTTTCCACCCAGTGAAACCTATTTTGGACTTCTGACCCTCAGAAGAGTAAGAATATTAATTTGCATTGTTTTAAGCTGCTAAGTTTGTGGCAACTTGTTACAGCAGCAAAAAACTAATAAAAAGATCAATAAAACCAGAAAATATAATAATCCTGAATGTCTCCACCCAATAATATGGCTTTAAATATAAAAAGCAAAAATTGACAGAAAAGGAAAATCAATAAATTCATTATCATAGTTGGAGAATGTTAATTCACATCTCTTAGTAACTAACAGAACAAGCAGATTTTAAACAGTAAAGAATTAGAAGATTTAAGCAATACTGTTAGTTATATTGACCTAGGTGATAATTATAAAACACTAAAGGCAAATATTGTAGAATAAACATTTGTTATGTGTGCATGTAACATTTACCAAAACAGACCATCTGCTGGGTCATAAAGCAAGTCTACAAATTTCAGAGAACTGTAATCATACTAAGTATATTCTCTGACCGGAGTGGAATTAAACTAGAAATAAACAACACATAACTTTAAAACTCCTGAATATTGGAAAATTAAACAAATTACAGAGCTCCCTCTCCTCCCTCCCCTCACACCAAATTCTCATACCTTAGAAGCTAGGGGGAGAGAGAAAAAGAGGAAAAATGCTTCTCCCTGCTCTGAAAAGTCACTGCCCTCATTCAGACTCATCTTCATCCGTAACACTGCTGTGTTCTATGTAAAGCCTTCCTTTTTGCCTTTACACCAATTCCTGTCTCCCTTCAAGTCCCAGCTTTTAACCTTGGCTTTACCATGGAGTAGTCCCTAATTAGATCCAACTTCCCCTCAACTTTTAGACTAAATATTGTCCATGTCTCCTTTAGCTTTCAATCACCTCTTATCTTGAAGTACTTTTTAAATATTTCACATGTATAAACACTAATTTTTCAATAACAATGTCAGGTATTTAATGACATAATCTATACCTTCTGACTTGCTACTCATGCACCAGCAACATGATTGTCAACTGGGGGAGTTTGTTAGAAATGCAGAGTCTCAGGCCTTGCACCACTACTAAATTAAAATCTGCATTTTAACTGATCCAAGTGACTGGAATGCATACTGATATTTGAAATGTTATGCTTTACAGTGATTCTTTTTAATCCATCACAATAAATTGTATATAGAAGCAATTCAATAAATACCATTCAAAATGATCTAAAAACATATGCATGCTTTTACATTTTTAGCATACAAAAAGCACACAATAAATTTAAGGTCAGGAAATCTTTTAGGAATGCTTCCTCTGTTTTTCAGGGCAAACATCAATCTTGACCTCTCTGAACTTCTTAAAAAAATTAATATGGCACCTGAGAATACATCATAAAGAATAAGTAAAATTTCATTGTCTTGACACAGTAGTATCTAAAAATCTTCATTTCTAGTTTAAACAGATAAATTAGTAGTTTATATTGCATGCCCAGTTTCTTACCCCAATTTTGGAAACAATTGGTTAATTCTTCCCTCCTGCTCCTGCCTATTCAGTGCTATTCCACTAAACAAAACATCAACATCTAATCCTTGAGTCCCTTTGAACAGACAGGTTCTTCAGGACAAGAAGAAAGTGTGTCCAAACAGATGCCTACTGTCATACCTCACTTCTTTGATCTAAGAGAACAAAATCAGTTCTAATGGATAATCATTTTGAAGTCCTACAAGGAATCACTAATTCAGATTACTTCAAAACTGGTGATAAAATAGGAACTGAAAAAAATCATATACATAACATAGGATACAAAAATATATTCAGGCCATGTCCTTTTTATTGTCATAATGATAAATAAGACCATTAAATGTGACATACAGAATTAAAGCTATATTAAAATGTAAATATCTCAGAATTATTTTCCCATAGGAAGATGTAAATTTGACAGTCCTGACAGATAAGATCAACAAAATGCCATACAACGAAAATAATAAACCTATTTGTTGAAGCTAATAAAACTATTGCATCAACACCCACAAAATGGACATAAACATATTATATGCTTGATTTCACAAAGGGTTCAGATGTACTCGAGTTTAATTAAATCTCTACTCTAGAACCTTAAAAGAAAACATGGTATACATAACAGATTGACTAAAATTTATAAGATTATCATTTTGGACCATCTTATATTAAAATTTGGCATCACTTTTGCGGCCTGGTTTGGATGGCTCAACCTTTAAAATAAAAATCATGGATATTTGAATTGATTTTTTCTTTACATATTAGCAGAAACATTCTAAATCATTCTATAGACTTAATATATTTTACTTGAAGATTTAGACATAATTATTCTTCCTATTGCCGGGGATAGTAATATAAAGCTTATGCTTCACTCAACTGTCCTTTTTATTCTGTCTTCCCTCACAGTTTATTCAGTGAGAGAAGTGCAGCTGTGCAGTAAGCAGACCAAAAAAGATCACTAGGAAACTGCTAACTGCTATTACATCACTGTCTCTGGTACTTTATTGTCAAAAGATCTAGCTGGTATTTGGTTAACAACGATGTATTCCAAACACAGAAAATCATTTTTTAAGAAACAATTTAAAAAGCTTCTAAACAGCTCTTAAAGAATTCTACACAGGCTTGGTAAACATCTAATGCAGTTAAACATACGACCTAAAGACCAAATAGATACATGAGGACTTGATAATCAGGGGGTGTTGGCAGTACCACAAAATAGGAAAAAATCCATGCATGTAAGCAAGTGATAATAGGTAGGCCTAGCAGGAGGCACAGAACAACAGCAAGAATATGAGGGCAAGCAACAGGCAGAAGTCTAAGCAGACATAGTCTGCTTATGTTGGCAGGTATCAGAGTCAATCACAAAGAGTTATTTTATAACAAAAGGTTATAGAGTCAGTCAATAAATAGTTATTGGAGTTCTCTCCTGAATTAATCACTGTTCTAGACACTGTTCCAGTTATGAATAAAACAAAACTGCTTACAGGAGTCTGTGCTAAACATTCTGTGAATACAAGTGTTGCTTTTGTCATTGATATTAGCTCAAGAGACAGTTTAATGATGAACTAAGCAGTAAACAAAGGCAGTAACTAAGACACATGGATCAACAAGACAGAGTACAAACTACTGGAATAGTGATCAAGGCAGGGTTCAGTTCCTGGAATCAAGCTACTAAAAGCCTAGTAATAAAGGTTCAATTCATTCAGCAAAAAAAGTTTATGTCTGTACTAAATATTAGAAATGAAAAATTAAAAAGATACGATCTTCTGAGCCGCCTGGTGTTTAAGAACAGGATCTGTCCTAGAGTCTGAGGTAATGATAATATGCAAGTGTTAAGCAGCCTAACTTCAAAGAGTAGAGACATAAATGTGTTCAAAGCAGTTCTTTAGGAAAGAATACTCTGATAGCAATGAAATAGATTAGAAAGGAACATAAATAAGGCAGAGGGCATAATAGAAAGAGCGTGTGATTGGAAGTCAGAATACCTGGTTCTAGTCCCTGCTCTTTTACTTATTATTCTCTGACACAGAGTCTATGTTTTGTCATCTTTAAAATAGTAACAAGCTGATTGAAGGCTCCTAATGAGGATTTACTCCCAATCTGCAAAGAACCATACAAATGTTATTACTACCATTAGAGAAAAAACTATAGCAAAAGGTCAGTCATTAAATAGTAAAGACCATGTAAATAGTAAAGAACTAGAGTAAAGACAATATGAATTACTAGGGACGTGCGAGGAAAAAGGTACAATATAAGAGACATCAGTGAGAAAGAAGCAGCAGGATTTGGCAACAACCAGGGGTAGGTGAAAAGAAGAGAAATTTTAAAAACATAAGTACCAGAAGACACTGTGTTAAGGGGCAGAGTAATGAAAAAATATTACAGTATTAAATTGTGGAAAAAATATTAAGCATGTATATAACATCTAATAATACTAAAACCATGTAAAGAGTGCACAAAATTCTCAAGTGGATACAATTTTATTCAGTTATGATTATACTTTCTAATATTAATGATACTTGCACTTGTAGTTTTTCAGATTTTACAAAATTTTGATCTATTTTTATTATATTACAAAACAAAGAATGAAAAAATGTACCAGCTGGCTATTTTTTAACTTGTAAGGGGAAAGTGCTGTGATGCTTCTTCGTATTACTTTGCAAATGTAAAGGTATTGTTTCCTTCAACTTGTCACCTGTCTGAGTTCTGGAAAGGCTACATCCAACAAAACAATCCTTAATAACTCTAGATTTGATAGATCATCATGGAAGGAAGTTTTGCTCTTCAGAATGGTCATATCACACTGGTCCACAACATTAATTAAAACACCATTATAATCATTCAGGCATTAAATAATTTAAAACCTGAACACTAGGTTGGTGGCAAAGGGATGGAAAAAATAGTATAGATATAAGACACTGGAAACAACACATCTATACATGAACATGGAATGACAAACACTGCCTGGAATCCAGTTAGGTCCCTCTTCTGTGCAATGTCTAATTCTATCATTTAAATGAGCCAAGGGGGGACTTCCCAGGTGGTCCAGTGGTTAAGAATCCACCTTCCAATGCAGGGGACGTGGGTTTGATCCCTGGTCGGGGAACTAAGATCCCACACGCCGCAGGGCAACTAAGCACACGCGCTCTAGAGCCTGCATGCCACAAGTAGAGAGCCCGTGTGACGCAACTACTGAGCCCGCGCACCACAACTAGTGAGCCCATGCACTGCAACTACTGAGCCTACATGCACTAAAGCCCACGGGCCACAACTAGAGAAGCCCACGCACCACAACGAAGAGCCCATGCACCGCCACTAAGACATGACACAGCCAAATAAATAAATATATTTTTAAATAAATAAAGAAAGAAATGAGCAAAAGGTAGCTGTAGACAGAATAGCATCCAGAAAATAGCATCCAGAAAAGGTCTAATCAGCAGTCCCCAACCTTTTTGGCACCAGGTACCGGTTCCATGGCAGACAATTTTTCCACGGACAGGAGTTGGTGGGCAGGGATGATTCAGGCTGTAATGCAAGCAATGGTTCACGCAGTAATGCGAGTGATGGGAAGTGATGGGGAGTGGCAGATGAAGCTTCGCTTGCTTTGCCTACAGCTCTCCTCCTGCTGTGCAACCTGGCTCCTAACAGGCCGCAGACCAGTACTGGTAACCGGTTGGGGGCGCCTGGTCTAATCTATATCTGAACAAAGATAATTAGTAATAGTTTTGAGGCCTACCTAGTTACTAATTCAGTAGGAATAACACACATACTTGTAGTGGCACACTGAGTAATGAAAAGCATAGCACATATTGATGATCAGTCAATGATGATGTTGATGATCAATGATGATCATCAGTGATGATTAGTCCTCCAATGATGTAAGTACTACTTCCCTTAACTTGGATACCTGATATATGAAAACAGTATAGGGTTTCCTGGGGTATTCTATAAATTCATTGTTGATCCTAATATCTTATTATAATACCTCACCTGAACACATAAACATGAGGGCATTTGGGAAATACTGGAAACTACAGAGGCAACAAAAACTATGAACCAAAGCCATTTAATTCAGAATGTTCTTCAATGAACAGTGAATACTCAAGCATCAACAGTAGCATCAGTGAGAATTAGCCATTAATAAGTAAAAGAAAGGTCTGGTTTTGAAACAAGAGCTAGTTGCTTAATGTCTATGATGATGATAATATTTCATAATTATATTTTATTAATAAAGCACTAGAGTACCCATGAATCACCAAGAATTTAGCAATAATATAGCATAATTAGTGGAACTCCAAGGATATGTTCAACTGGCTTAATTGTCCTTAATACTTGTTAAGCAACTAGTATGTACCAGGAACTATACTTAGAATCTACATCTGTTACTTTATTTGCTATTTGCACAACTAGTTTCTCAAACTGTGGTTATTTTCTCCTCTCTTTAGAGAAAAAGGTACGTTACCTACCTTGTATGTGAAATTGGTGCGATGAATGGATTCATATGAGTAAATAGAGTAGTATTTGTTAAATGAATCAATTGATGAAAAAATAAATTAATGGAAAGGAAAAGAAAGAAAAGGAAAGGTAAGGTATGGGAATGGGAATGATATGGTATGGTATAGTATGGAATGGAATGGTAATGGTATGATATGGTATGGTAATGGGATGGGATGGTAATGGTAGGGTAATGGTATGGTATGATATGGTAATTGGATGGGATGGGATGAGATGGGATGGCATGGTATGGTGATGGGATGGTGATGGATGGTAGTGGGATGGGATGGGATGGGATGGTAATGGGATGGGATGGGATGGTAATGGGATGGGATGGGATGGTAATGGCTCTATTCTGAAAGTTCCACTTCCATGCATAATCTGTTGACAAGTTCCTAGAGTGGTGTAGTAGTAGGAATACTTTGGAAACTGATTCATTAGTTTTAGAGCCAGAAGGAACTTGGAGGAAATCCTTTAGTCTAACTTTCATTTTAAATATGAGACCAAAAGAAAATATGTGATTTGCCTAATATAACTCATGTAGTTACTGAGGGAAGCAGGGCTGAACCCCAGGTCTTCTAACTTTCATTCCTGTAGTATAAACAGTTCCTCTTTTTTACCACTCCCTTGGGAGTTAATTGGAGTTCCTTTGTGAAGAAGCCATACTGACCAGCAATATTTACTATGAAATCACTCTACTAATTCATATAATAAAATGCTGGCAGTTATAACAAGATAAAGAATGGAATTTTTCTTGTTGTCTCATAATTTCAACTATAAGCCTTGAGAAAAGTTTCTTGACACATCCCTACAGCATTTACAAAGAGCTGACCAAACTGGCCCTTCAACTATCAGTCCTTACCTTTTATCTTCAGGCTATTTAAGATAAGACTAAACATTCATGGTGGGGATACTCTGAAGAGAATTCACAGATAGAGAACACTGTTTTCTCTTTTCCTCTCCTAAGTATAGTGAAGAAAACGTTTCTTCTCTATTAAGCCAAGTGAGTGGGCAGTCCAAGGTTTTCTTTGCTTACAGAGATTAAAGAGCTATAAGAAGGGGATTGCAGCAATTTGCTTCTGCAGAATGCAGAGTGCCCCATCTCAAAATGCCCATCTCATAAAGTTCAGGCCTATCTCAGAGTGTCCATCCAGAGAGGAGGGGTGAGAGAGTTCCTGGGGAAATCTGATTCATGTCCTTTGGAGTCTAGTTACTGTTATATATATACCTGGAAAAGTCTGAAAATAGGAGGTAAAAAAAAAAAAAAAAGAGGGTAGTAACTGAGCAAGGAAGCTGCACATCTGCTGTTGAACAAGTCACAGATATATGATATTTCTCATTGCCCAAGTGGACAAAAAAGAGAGCAGCCAAACAACAAGCCATTTCGTAGGAATTTTGCCAAGGAAAGTTGACTACCTCCAAGGCAAATGGACATTCAGTGTTACAGGATATAGGCATATGAGGAGAGTAGGAGGGAAAAGGAGCTAGAGCATCCCCAAAAGGTCAGGCAGAGAGTGCAACTCTCATTACAGATGTAGCAAGGAGGCTGTCTTCAAGAGGCTCTACAAAGAACCCAAGTGCATAATGGCCAGCTAGCGGAAGCCAAGAAAGAACTACAAAGAGCCCCAAGAAAAGAAGTACAAAGAACATTAAGTTAAAAAAAACAGTTCTTCTTCTTTAAATGTCTCCCCACTCCCTCTTTGGAAGGCCCAGAAGAGGCAGAGAAAGGCAAAGGAAGGAAAAATGAAGAGCAAATTGAGGCAGAGTAAGGTGAACAAAGGGAGTCCACATTTTCCACTGTAGGGAATTAAGCCTGGAGTCAGGACTGAGCTGGATGAAAACAGAACAGTGAATTTGGATGTTTTTGGTTTAGATTGGGCAGGACTTTAATTCCTGAAAATGAGACCATTCTTACAGCTTAAAATAACCTGAAAGTAATGGGACCTAACAAGGAGGTTGGAAAGAAAAATGAGACATTTTTTAAGAGTTAATTCAGACATTCATCCCTGAAAGACAAATTTTGATTGAAGCATAAAGCAAAGTTTCCTAGCTGTAAGCTACCAAATTCAGCCCACTCAACAAACCAGTTACACAGGCTTTAAGAATCAGATTTGAGAGTACCACTTAATGACCTAGGGAAATAATCATGAAATTTAAAGCTGTGAAGTGAAAAAAAAAAAGATGGAAAACTATATGCAATAGGATATAATTTTTTATTATTTTATATAAATAATATGAGAGTATATTAAAATATATAAGCAAAAATATAATATGTTCTTATTTATCTGGGTGGTGAAATTCTTATAAATTTTCTAAAATGAACAGAAAATACTTTTATAATCAGAAAAAAAACACTGTTAAAAATGTTTGCAAGTAACCTTGTGAAAAAAATGTGAAATTTTTTAATATTAAAATCAAAAAAAGTGTCATTAGTACTGTTCTGAATCTTGCAGCCAAAAGCAGTTGCCGTAATAACATCAGACGTTGAGAACTAATAACAATGCTTGAATTTCAGGGCTGGGGAGATAACTGGTCAATATTATGTTCACCCAAGACTGTCAAATGAGCTCTCTACAAGATTATAACATGGCAGGCCACTGCTACCAGAATATAGATAATCAATTGCCCTTCTACCTCCTCTCAGTGGTGTTACCAGGTACCTCAATATTTTCATTACCCGGTTTCTTCCAGTTAGCAAAACCAGCCCCAAGTCTTTGGTCTAAAATATAGAAAAAGCTCATCAAACTCCTGTTCACCAAACTCGCTATCATAAGTCCAAGCTTCTCAAATCATCCTTCAACATAAAAATACTCATTTGATACTACACTGCATAGCCTCTAACTTGGTCCCACCATCTATCCCTCACTTCCCTCCTAAACACTATGTGTTGGAAATCATGCTCCATCAGCAGTGGTAGAGACCAATGGTTAAGCTTGGAACACTGGCTGAAACCAAGTTTGCCAGCCCTGTCACTAACAGCTGTGTGACCGCAGGCAAACTGCTTAACTTCTCAATTTCCTCATTCATAAAGTGGGATTAATAATAGTACCTATAAGATTATTGTGAGGCCCATGTGAGTTAATCGTGTTTTAGAGTTTAGAACGTTTGCTTCTGCCACATAATGAGTATTTGATAGTTCATTGATTTTGATTAGAAAACTCACCTATAGTCTCAAACTAAAACCTTACCTGCTCATCCCCTGAGGACATGGCTCTTACTGAAGTGCTCCCAAGTAAGGCTATTTTTTCTTCCACACCACATGTGTATAAGACATTGCATGGAAGTGAGGTTTCTTCTTGCTCCCTAGTGCAGTTTCCAACCTATCTCTCCTCATTCCTCTTCCAAAGATCCCATCTTCCTTGAAGCACATGTCATCATATCTTGCCACAAGCTGCCCCAGTCACACTGCCTCATCCACTGATGTCACTCACAGGCTAAAATATTCCCTTCACCACCACTTCGATCAGCATTCTTGGCAACTTCAAATCCCTTAGGTAATACACCCAACAAGATTATCTCACAGTTCTTTGGCCTACTTAAAACCAGTCTCATTTTTGTTAAAAGGAAGGAGAAGAGGGAGAGGGGAGGGGGAGGAGGAGGGGGAGGGGAGGAGGGGAGGGGAGGAGGGGGAGGGGGAGGGGAGGGGAGGGGAAGGGGGAGGGGGAGGAGGGGAGGGGAGGGGGAGGGGGAGGGGAAGGGAGGAGGAGGGGAGGGGAGGAGGGGGAGGGGAGGGGAGGAGGGGGAGGGGAGGAGGGGGGAGGAGGGGAGGGGGAGGAGGAGGGGGGAGGAGGAGGAGGGGGAGGAGGAGGAGAAGAAGAAGAAGAAGAAGAAGAAGAAGAAGAAGAAGAAGAAGAAAACTACTTCATCTTCATGCTCCCAGATCCAAACTATATTGCATCTATACCCACAAATTCTGTGGGGGTGGGGGGGTTCTGTTAAATTAGAAGTGTCACTGCTTCTATCTAAGGCCACTCTCTCCACTTTCTCTCTCAGTCTCATCCCTAGTCTCCTTCTCTAGGACTTCACGTCTAAAAAAATCTCTCTTTCTTACACCATCAATCTAAAGAATCTACTTGATTCTTCTCTTTCCCTCACACCTTTTGTCAGCAAGTCCTTACAGCTCTATCTCCAAAATATACCTCAGATCTACTGTTCACCACCTGTGATGCTACTGTTTAGTCCAAGCTGCCTCCATCTCTCTCCCGGAACAAAATAACAGTTTTCTCACTAGTCTCCCACCTCTATTTTTAACTCTTATAGCACAGTCCATCTTCTATATAGCAACCAGTTATCTTTCTAAAATGTAAATCATATCATTTAAGTGTCATATCTCCACTTAAAGCTCTCTCTAAAGCCTTCTGACTAAAATTAAGTCCAAAATTTCCATTCTAGACTACAAGGCCCTAAACAATCTGGCTCCTGCCTACCTCTCTGTTATTATCTCCATCCTCTTTTTCATTTGCTGTATCTGGCTATCCTGCTTCTTACCGTTCCACTAACATGTCAGCTTATTTTTCATGGCTTCTGCACTTGCTTTTGCTTACAATGCTCTTCTCTCAGATCTTCTCATGGCTCACCTTTCAAAATTCACATTTTAACTCAAGTGTCTCCTTCCCAGCCAAGGCCAATTACCCTCAAGCATATTGTCTCATCGTCTCCACAGCACTTATCAGAAGCTGAACTTTTTTTTTTTTTTTTTTTTTACTGTCTCTATCCTTATCCAATGTTAACTCCTTGAAAGTAGAAACACTTGTCTTGCTCGCATCTATCAATATATCCTCCACACCCAGAACACTCTTCCTGGAACATCAATGGCAGTCAAATATTTTTGACAGACTGACTAAAGTCTCAAAATAATCAGGAGTATACTATATTTTTCTCCTCCGGTGTTGAGGACCAAGTCTGACATGCCTACTGATGTGTTAAGCACTTCACAGAGAAGGACAAAGAAGAAATAAAAGTACTGTTACTCTTAAATAATTCAAAATCCATTTGAGGAAGAAGAGAAACTAACCCAAGATACTACAGAAAACTACACTTCTAACCCAAGATACTAAAGACAACTACACTTGACCCTTGAATAACACAGGTTTTAACTACGCCTGTTGACTTATATGTGGATTTTTTTAAATAAGCATGTACTACTGTACTACACAATCCAAGGTCGGTTGAAACCATGGATGCAGAATTGCAGAAAAAGAAGGATGACTGTAAAGTTATAAAAGGATTTTTGACTGCATGGAGGGGAGGGTCAGCACCTCTAACCCCTGTTTACAAAGCAAACTATCATGTATCATACATTAGGCTTACATATGTAAACACAGGAGAATTAGGCAGGAGAGGAACCCTTAGAGAAGAATAATTCCATGAGGTATGTATCATTTTACAGATGAGGAAACTGAGGTTCAGGCAGCTTAAACAATTCACCCAAGGTTAAAAACTAGGAAAGGAGTCAGGTTCAAACAAGTCTCTTGATGTCAAAGCCCATTCTTCTCTTAGGAACCTGTTTCTGCTACTTCCTTATAAGAAGAGCTGGCAACTATGAAAGGTACATCTAACAGAAGTAAGACTGAATAATATCTGCCAAGGACATCTAGAAGACTATAACTCTACCAATATTAAATGCTCAAAGTGCTTGGGTCTTTGGGTCTTGAAAGATAAAACAGATCATCAGTCCCCTGAAAAAAACACAGCCTATTACCCACAGGACACTAGGACTGATGAAGTAATGTACATAAGAAAAAGATATGCAATTAACAAAGGGATTTTTAAATTTTATTCAAACTATTCTTAAAAATGGAATATTTTAGGAAACTTTCCATAGAAGCTTCCTGCCTCACTCAGATCCAAGCTAGCCACTCTGAATGAATTAGTTATTAATTAACTGTATGGGAAAAGGATGTGTGTTTACATGTGAGTATGCACAGACGTGCATGTATGTGCATGTATTCATGTATTTGTATGTGGGAATGAGCTGTTATCAATACATTTTTGCTATTAATATCTTATGAAAATAGGATGAAATTTATGGAAACGGACTTTTTTAATGGAATGAGCATGAAAATTAGGAAAGATTACAAAGGATAAGCACAGAGGGGAAATAAGCAAATAGATGAACAGGGCTATGTTAAAGATTAGGAGAAGGGAAAGATTAGATGTCATGGGACTTAAATTTATTAAGAAGAGTTTATATTACTATTTTGGAAAATAAGGAGTCACTTTTCTGTTTTAGAAAGTGTGCTAATGTGGTCACAATGGCTATAGAGGTAAACTACTCTAATAACTTGAACATAATGTGTTTAAACTTAATTGTTGTCATGTTTCATGGGAAAGCCATCTTGTAATGACATGCAAGACTCTCCCAACTGGACTGAGTTTGTCAAGGGCAAAATCCACATCTGATTCATCTTGCATTTCCCAGTGCCTAACAAAGTGTTTTGAGTGCACTTTTTATTGAGTGCACAATTTTAGTGGGGTTTTATTGAGTGAAAAATTTTAGTGTGCAAAATTGAGTGCACAATTTTAGTGGGGTTCAATAACTAATGAATTTGAACTGGACTAAATTGAAGTATATTAAATTTATTTGGTCAAATTGAATTAGAATGGTCGGGATGGGAGCTACTAATTATCCTCACAAATCACTTTTATTCCTCCATTTTAGATATCAAAATATACTTAAGTAACTTCTGTTTTGCTTACAGTGAGCTTGGAGTAATAGCCTTCTTTTTACACTTTTACTGTCTCCACTTTACAAAGAGGCTGTAATGTACATAGCAGAAGTATAATCCACTACTTTACACATAGATGAACCTGAGTCATAGAGAAGCATCACGTTATTTTTTCACAGGGTTACTCTTACATCACTGCCACCTAAAAGTGAGTCAGTGGAACAGAAGAGATCTGAACTCAAAGTCCAAATGCATTACTTTCATCACCAAAGTTCATCTTAAAAGATTCAATCATAAAAGGAAAATTATGTAATGTACAAATAAACATATTTGATAGTCAAAAAAAGGCACAAAGATGACTGCTTTTGGCAACAGAAATTCCTGTTATTGCATCCTTTTTTCACATAGAGAGCATGGTTGTTTGAATGTACAGAAAACAAATATATAAGCAAGGGTAGGGAATCTAACATGATTTTGAAGAATATCCATCCTCAGTTACATTACTCTATCTCTACTGCTGCGTTTATTATTTTGATAACTGATATTTGGAGTATTTTTCTGCTTGTCAAAGACAGCAAGTGGGGCTTGTCTTAAGTTTTAAGGCTGTCTTAAGTCATCTTCAGTAGTTCACTTAACTTTCTACCACATATTTTTTTTTTTTTTTTTTTTTTTTTATTTTTGCGGTATGCGGGCCTCTCGCTGCTGCGGCCTCTCCCGTTGCGGAGCACAGGCTCCGGACGCGCAGGCCCAGCGGCCATGGCTCACGGGCCCAGCAGCTCCGCGGCACGCGGGATCCTCCCGGACCAGGGCACGAACCCGCGTCCCCCGCATCGGCAGGCGGACTCCCAACCACTGCGCCACCAGGGAAGCCCCTCTACCACATATTTTTTAACTTCATTTGTTATCACAGTGTTTCATTTCACAGTAAACCAATTTGTGAAGGACACAAAAGGTATTTATTTTACCAGTTCAATCAAGTTTGTTTTCTAAACAGGTTTGTTTTAAAAAGTGAAACTTGTTTTCAGGGTCATTTGTGTTTCTGACTGTTTGTTGATACTGTATCAGAAACTTATTTTTCAATGCAAACAAAACTAGTCATCTAGTCAAATTTCAGCAGCTAATACTGCATAAAAATGGAAGACCTGATTATTGAATAAGGTTCTAAGGAATAAAAGAGTCACAAATTGATTTTATTCTTCTCTAATCAGAGTAATTAAACTAAAAATTTGCAAAATGACGTCTCATAATATGAACTACTAAAAAAGGAATGCCAAAATTAATCAAATGTCTTAAGTTAGCAAAAGAACTCTGTCACCTCAATCAAATCTTTCAATTACCTCACATCAGGTGTGGAAATAGTAAGATGTTCTCCCACAGCTTATATATAAAATGAGGGTGTACGTATGTGTGTATACATGTATGTGAGCATGTATGTATATGTACATTGTGAGGCTGTGTGCATATATACATATGCGTGAGGGTGTGAGTATGTGTGTATTTCTGGTCACTTTTGGGGTCTTAGTAAAAACTCTTGGCATATGTAGAGTGTGCTCAGGTTAATGATATAACAAGCAATATACTTAAGCAGTTTAAGGATTAACATGTCGGTCAGCTCGCCTTTCCAGGTAAGCAGCTGGAAATCAACAAGTATTTCCATGTCCTTAAAGATAAACAAGAAAGGAATGTAATTCCTTACTTACAACAGAGGACAAAGACTAAGAAAATATTTTATTCAACCTGGTCAAGAAAGCATGATGATCTGTCTTGACTTTCACAACTCAATGTATTCAACAAACCAAGACATCCATTCTACCATATAAATACAATGCTAATAACATCAGCTGGTTAACATGACGTCATATATTATCTAACATAAATGCACTATTATCATCCTTTTTTACAGCTTTATTGAGATATAATTGACAAATAAAATTATGATAAAGTTTACATTATGATGATTTTGATATACATAAACATGTGAAAGGGTTCCTCCCATCAATTTACACATTCATTACCTCACATATTTGCCTTTTTTTTTTTTTTCTTTTTGGTAAGAATGCTTAAGTTCTCCCAGCAAATGTCAACTATACAATACAGCGTTATCAACTTTAGTTACCATGTTATACATTAGGGCCCCAGGACTTACTCATCTTATAACTCAAAGTTTGTGTCTCTCCCTATGGCTCCCACCACCCATTATCCCTTTCCTTCATCATTAGAAAGAGACATAATAAATTGTAAAAGGGTCCCCAAGTAAAGACTTGAAAGAATCCCTGCTAAAGAAAGAAATTTTTGCAAGTGAATGACTACAATTGATATCTGTTGAGGGCCTATATATGCCAAGCATTATTCTGAGTGCTTTATAAATATGCCAGTTAATTCTCATAACTATCACATGAAATTAGTATTCTTATGATCTCCACTTCACAGAGAAACTAAGAAGGAGGACAAGAGTTCACTAAAGGAATTATCCATACCTCGAAGTGATTAGAAAGAAATAGTGGTTAGTCACTACAAGTCTTATCCAGAAGAGGAAGAGATTTAAATATATTATTTACATATATATATATAGAGAGAGAGAGAGAGAGAGAGAGAGAGAGGATAGAGGTAGTAAGAAGAAGGAAGGAACAATAACTAAAAAAGGAAAAAAGAATCTGACATCTCCCAAGCACTTCTAAATGCAATGCATTTACAACAGTCATATAATTTTAACAGCCCTATAAAGAAGGTATTAACTCTATTTTACACAGGAGAAAACTAAGGGTCATAAAGGTTGAGTGGCTGTCCTAAAATTCTGAACTCCAATCTTTGTGACTCTAAAGTCTATGCTCTTTTCAATAAGCCATGCTGCAAGGGAAAATAAAAGTAAGGCAGGGATGGGGTAAAGGGATAATAAAGAATGTGAACCCAGAAAAAAGAGAGATGTACCAGTTTTTGGAAGTTCCTTGATGGATACTGGGAGCCATGATGCTTTTAATCTCGAATGCAGGGCTGTCAGGAGCCAGAATGGCTACTTGATTTCAAGAATCAGTGCCCTTGATCCCTCAACATTACTCTTCTTGCCTATCCCATCTCATTGTCAGCGAAGCTGCTATGAGAAAAAGCAATGGCCAACTCACCTAGATGTGCCAGTCCCATACTGAGCAATTGCAGAGTGCATACAAGTGGCCTGGCCTAGCTCAACACACAGTCTATGGACAGCTTTACTCAAACTGAGATGCCAGTCCATCACTGTATATATGTTATATGGCCACAGTAGAAGCCAAGAGAACATTTTCATATCAATGTGAAGGTAGGCACAGTTCAGGAGTGACCATAATTTTACATTTCAGAATGACAATGAGGAGAGCCATAAATGATGTCTCAAAACTTCAAAGTTTCCTGATAATTCCAATATATCATTTTTGACCAAAATATCATGGGTACAAGTTGAGAATCTTTTCCATCAACTGAGATTAAAAAACAAATATCAATTTATTCAATAATTTGTTTATTAACATTAATATATTTTATACTATATTGGCCAGATTTATCAACTTCTAGTGGATTTTATCTTTTTTGGGGGGGTGGGGGTCGTGTGTATCTGTGTGCGTATGTGTTTCATGTCAGTCCCCTACCAAAATCGCAGCTTCTTGATCTCAGGTAAAATCTGTCTCAAAACATACTGGGGCCTCCAGGCTGGCATGGGTTAAGGAAGAAAGTTGGACAGCTAGCCTGGCCAGGGGCCTAGGTGACGTGGAAGTGAAGTGAGGTCCAGGGTGACTCAGGCTTGATCAGTGCCAGCACATGTACAAAAGTAGATTCAACCTGGTGGTGACTTCCCATTCTGAGTGGCCCACATGAGCTGAAGGACACTCCAGTTGGAAAAAAAAAAGGGATGTTTCCCCTCCACAGAAATGGGGCTTCCAATAATTTCACTTAATTGAGTGGATTTGGATCCAAGATATGAGAAAGGGGATATAAATCAGGAAACCAAGACAGAAGCCAAGTCTGGACAAATAAAATAGGAGGTTACAGGGAAAGCTATGACCCAAAAAACATAGACATTTAAGTTTGGAGCAGCAAAACAAATTTCAAACTAATGGGCAGGTGGGGCAAATAACACTGCTCTGATTTACTTGTGGCTTTATTTGGAACTGACCAAGAAGCTCAGAGGTACTGAGGAGAGAAAAATAATGAAACTAAAATGACAATACTACGACTTTTTACAAAACACTTACTAAGTACCAGTAGTATAAGGGTTTACATATATTATCTTAATTCTCACAACAAACATATGAGGTAGATCATTTTCTCTTATCAAGCCCCTGTATACTTTGAATATAACAATATTTCCTAGACTTCCTATAGACATTGAATATAAAATATTTTCAGTCATAATAATCTAAGGAAGGGGATGAAAATTCTGGAACATGGTTGGCGTATTTTTCACCAGCATTAGCTAATTTGTACTGAGTCATCCTCACTAATATCCAGCTGCTACTTCTGAGATGCAGTATTTATTATAATTCTAAAGGTTACATTAAAAAGCAGCAAAGGGGGCTTGCTGGGTGGTGCAGTGGTTGAGAGTCCGCCTGCCGATGCAGGGCACGCGGGTTCGGGCCCCGGTCCGGGAGGATCCCACATGCCGCGGCGCGGCTGGGCCCATGAGCCACGGCCACTGAGCCTGCGCATCCGGAGCCTGTGCTCCGCAAACGGGAGAGGCCACAACAGTGAGAGGCCCGCGTACCGCAAAAAAAAAAAAAAAAAAAGCAGCAAAGGGACTTCCCTGCTGGCACAGTGGTTAAGAATCCGCCTGCCAATGCAGGGGACATGGGTTTGAGCCTTGGTCCGGAAGGATCCCACATGCCGCGGAGCAGCTCAGCCCATACGCCACAACTACTGAGCCTGCACCCTAGAGCCCACGAGCCACAACTACTGACCCCACGTGCTGCAATTACTGAAGCCCGCGTGCCTAGAGCCCGTGCTCCGCAACAAGAGAAGCCATGGCAATGAGAAGCCTGACCGCAACAAAGAGTAGCCCCCACTCACTGCAACTAGAGAAAGCCCAGGTGCAGCAACAAAGACCCAACGCAGCCAAAAAATTTAAAAATTAAAGATCAAATTCGTAATCTTGGCCTTATTACCATTACACTGAAATCAACTGGACTTACAGATCATCAGTATACACAGCACACAATAACACAATTTCATTACACCTATTTTTAAATAGAACAAGGTAGACTCCTAATATTGAAACATATAAAATGAAACCACAAAAACTGATGTCAAAATGTGCTGAAATTTAAAACTGCAAAATCATGAACAGTCTTTGACTTACTCTATGTTGAGAGCTGCAGTCACAGAACACATGCAAAGGTAAATAAAATTATGATGAGTTATACTAAGTTAGTACAAAATTAAGAACCAGAGAAAACTAAGGAAACCCTATACTCAAAGACAGGAACTGAATCTGCTACGAAGTTAACAGTCCAATTACACTTATGTAACAAAATAGGTAAGAATATAATCAAGGACAGATGGAATGTTCCCAATCTAATGCCAAGTTGGCAAACTAAAATTCAAAAGCATCATTTTGTAAATTGAGACTTGAAAATGTCACAGATGTCACATCTGAATTAACCTTAAGTGGCAGTCCAAATAACTAGGAATGAAATCTGTAATCTCATGTTTTATCAGCAGTGGACAACTTCCATTTTATGGCAGGACAGATGCAGACTACATTACCAACAGGCTGCTCAAACAAAATTGTTTTGTGTTGAATTAGGTGAACACAAGCAAAATAAAACACTTTAGATATGCACTGATTTTCAAGTTCAAGTTTCATGGTTATAGATCTGTGTTTGATTTACTTTACCATCAGTGGCTTAGACTAATGTGTTGAGTGAAAGTGTATTATACTAATACATTATTTATGTTGCTATAGATATAGCTGAAAAATTAAAAATTTTATTATCAGTACATCTTTTTCTGAAAAGCATCCTCAGTACCATAACATTTAATCATATATTCTGGGTAAGAAGCACTACCCTCCCCTTTCAATTCCAAGAAATAGTCATTTGTAGACTTTTTGCTCATCAGTGGAAGTGAAAGCGTTACCAAGAAACGTAAGACACTGCACAACTCTTAGAAAATGAAATTAACATCCTTATTAGACAGTAAAGGCTTGACAATTAAATTACTGTTTGATATATGGAATTTAATAGAAACTGAATTGAATTAATGAAATAAGGCAGATGATGTGTAACATTTAGCATGTTAACTCAAAATGCCCTTCTTTAATATAAAGACATGGAAAAATTCTTATGCTTTACTCTATAAAGTGGTAAATATCAGGCTATAAAAGTGTATACACATTGCAGCAATTTACAAAAAATATAAGTAGGGCTTCCCTTGTGGCGCAGTGGTGGAAAATCTGCCTGCTAATGCAGGGGACACGGGTTCAAGCCCTGGTCTCGGAGGATCCCACATGCCGCGGAGCAACTAGGCCCGTGAGCCACAACTACTGAGCCTGCACGTCTGGAGCCTGTGCTCCGCAACGGGAGAGGCCGCGACAGTGAGAGGCCCATGCACCACGATGAGTGGCCCCCACTTGCCACAACTAGAGAAAGCCCTCACACAGAAACAAAGACCCAACACAGACAAAAATAAATACATAAATTAATTAGAAGACGCTCTTTAAAAATATATATATATATAAGTACACATATGAAAAGATTAAAAATAAATATACAAAATGCTAGTAGTAATTATATCATGGTGGTAAACATTGATTGATTGCTTTTCTCTTTTCCCAGATACTTTTTCTAATTTGATTACATTATTTCAATAACAGAAAAAATATCAAATAAAACTTATGAAATTAAAAGCTGATTTTGGAGACAGACTGCGCTTGCAAGGTCTATTTTCTGCTTCTAAGTATCAGCCTTCTTTTAAAATGCTTTCAGCTAAGTCTTCATATACATCTATCAATGAACTCTGCAGGAACATTGCCCATCAGCTCCAGGTGCCAGAAAAAAATTTTACAGAAAATGTAAATATATTTTTTAAATTCTGTGTTTTTATTACTTCTAGTCTTTTTACTCAGTTTACTCCTTACAACACTCTTTAACCCGCAACTTGGTTTAGTGTATTGTTGCCAAGGTTGATGAGATAGATGCAGCAAGGAAAGCATTAGCAACATTTTCAACATTGGTGCAAGCCAATTCAGAAGGAAAATTCACACTATTATTAACCAATTTAGTCATCATTGTCTTACATCAAGTTAAGCAACTAATGGAAAATATAACAATATTATTGTTAATCTCACAAAGAATATAGTAGTAACTTTACAAACACTATAAACCATACCAACTGAAAGTCTTGTGTGAGAAGAGAAAGAAAAGAATAAAAATGGTGGATTTTAGTAAACTATTTAAAAAGCAATTTGGTAAGATAGAGAAGGATAGTATGTGATTTACATGTTGGAAGCAAAATGAAAATTAGGAGACTGGGTAAAGTAAGGTTTTTGGAAGTATTTATATGCATTTTTGTTACATTCATAGTGGTGTAAGTAATAGGCACTCAAAAAGCAAGAGAACAGACACAACACCTATAAAAGTACTTTGAAAATTCAAGTTATGGCTTACATATTAGAGAATGACTAATCTAATTGCTAGAGTTTGGAATATAACGAATATATTCATCGTTGGTTATATATCAAACTCATCTCTAATAGTATTACTGCCTGTGTTTGTGTAAAAACCATTTTCCATATGCTTTCCCACGGTTGTCTCTGTTGTTCTTTTCCCGAGTCCACTGAGGTAGGTGGAGAACTATCTATACACAAAGCCAAGTTTATCATTGGTTAGACGAAAACAGTTTTCTAATCATCCAATGTTCATTCTATTATATCACATCGTTTCCAATTGCTTTAATGCCTCCAACTTATGTGATTCCAGTACACAATAGACATTCAATAATTATGTCATAAATGAATGAATTTTGATCTAAAAAAGTAAATTAACATTATAAGGCATACAACTGAGAGTAGAGGTGCCCTATGCCTCATTAGTACACCATGTGATCAATATACCACACCATAATAATTAACTACAGCTTGACCCTCTCCAAGGTTTCTTATTCCTGTTTGCTGAAAGAAAAAGCCTCTTATTTATTCTATGTAGCTGTGTCAAATAATGTGAATATCTACTCTGAAAAAATATAATTCATTCATCCTACTCAGAAGAACTGATATTGTTGTGCCTAAGTGATAGACATAGCTCCCCCAAATTGAGAATAAGGTCAAATCCAATCTCGAAAACTAAAATTTTACTACATACTAAGAGATCCAAAGAGTAGGGAATAAACTTTAAGCTGTCCTTGATTTAGCCCCTGAACCCCATCCTGGGTTCAGGATGCCCACCTCTCTAAAACCAAGTTTGAAAAATTTCTTGGTTTCCTTGCTCTAAACAGTACCCAAGTAAAGTTAGCCTGGGGCTAAATCCTGAATGACCTTCATTCCAAATCTGGACATGTAGATATCAGCTTGTTTCAATTCAATAACCCCAATGTCCTTCAAATGTTCTATTGTAATAGTGCTGTCAGTATATTAGCACATTCTTTTACAAAAATGTCAAATATTCTCTCAGTTTGAGGGACATTTCAAGCTGAACAGTGAAAATCATAATATTGTGTATACCTCTCTCACTGGAATTTGAGAGAGAGAGAGAGAATCACATAAAGAAGGTCTGCGGCCCCAAAACGCAGAAATTTCCCTGCATGAAGTCTAGAAAAGCTTCAAGTAGAGGTAGGATTTAGGATATTTTTTGGATGACAGGCCTCCAGTATGGCCAAAATGTATTGTATCCTTTACTTCCTTCTAAAATAAGGATAGGAGGGACTGAGACGTTATTTAAAAGTTTAAGAACCACCTTTCTAGTAAAGTAATACTCAAAAGTGTTTTTTTTTAAACCACTCAGATTTCTACCTCCAGCTCCAATTCCAGATCCCAATAAATATACCACACTGACCCTACCCTACCTCTACCTTTCCCCACCCTCCAGCCATCCCTCCATAGTGAGGCTGCCATTATTATTGGAATGTGCTATAATCCTCAAATCTGTTGGGGTAGGAAAAAAAAAAAATTTAAGAACCAAGGTGAGGGGAGAGGGAGAAGGCCACATGTCCCAGGCCTAGCATTGACAAAATCCTCCTATTTACATGATTAATACTATTCCCAAATTAAGCTACACAGACATTGCATTTCCATGGTGGTTGTTAAAGCATTAATATGTTATATGTATATGTTGAAAACAGTCTATATTATTTTTATAACCTAGTTCTGGCATTTCTTCACATTTTAATATAATAGGATCCTCAAAATGTAGACCTGGATTTCTACTCCAGGGATCCCTCTCTCTTTACCTCTTAAGAGGTCCTTTTTAGAATCACTGGTCTAGTTTCTAGAATTGAAGCAATCACAAAGCCAAAATAATGGGCACTGAGATTGGGAGCACTCACTGAAATACCAAATTAAACTTTTAAAGGGAGCACTTAAGGGATTAAAACTGTAGTTTATAAAATATAAATTTATTCTATTTCTGAGATGTCTGCCAGCAAAACATAAAGTCCTAGAAAATCCACAGCAACAGTCAACAGAAGACTTGAGCTGCTAGTTGTGGAACTTCAAGCAATTCCCTCAACTGCTCAGTGTCTCTATTACCTCAATCATCTTAAACAAGGGGCCTCAACCAGCTAGTCCCTTCAAGGTCCCTTTCAGTTTTAAAATCTATTTTAAATCCAATAATTATAGAGGTACTAAAACTTATGTTCAATATATAAATGTCTAATAATTTCAAAAAAACTAAGAACAAAGGAACCTCAAATATAATTCCTAAACATTAAGAAATATAATAATTGTAGGATGTCATCAAAATGGTCCCCTTTGGCTTGTCTGTCATTTGCTTCAAATAAAGCCTGAGCCACAAGAAAACTATTTTAACACCCTGAGAAGATTAAATAGTTAATCCACTGGGAAACCAAGTTCAAAGACAGAATTCACAAATCCGCTCTCCAGAGAGAAGCACTGAAACTAACAAACATCCATTTTATTTTTAATAAAATTATTCTAATGATACACTGAATACAAATTATGTCATCTAGCATGCATTTTCATTGATGTATTTTCCTTCCTAATCTGAAACTTAGATAAAAGTCATGTCTAATGTTGACAGAAAATAACCATTTATAAGTCAGGGTCACACAGGGAAGCTGTAACATGTCTTACAGGAAAACATCCATAATAAGGGATATTCCAAGTTCACTTCTTTGAGGAGAAATGGATGAGAAGTGGAAGATTGGGCAGATTATGAAATTAACTACCAAGATAATTTCTGTTTTCATGGCTTCACTAAACTGGAATTTCTAGTGCATCATTTACTACCCCATAATTATGCACCAAAATATTAACTAATTAGCAGGTAAGAGCTCAAGGGGTAGTAATAAATAGACATGAAATCTGAACTTCTGTGGAGTTCCAAATGACAATCAGACCTACCACACTATAAATGTAATAAACCTTGTCTGAAGAAAAAGTATCAACTCATATTTAAATAAATAACTTCATTGACTTTCAGCTCACATAATCTACAAGCTCTTTAGTCTCCTCTCTTTCATTTCCCTTACTTTATGATCCAAATGTGAAGACAATACAAGTAGGGCATACATGTTATATCATACATACAAAGATAGAAATAATATCCTTCTAATGCACAGGCTTTGGAGTTCAATTTTTGTATGAAATATGCTTGGAAGTAGGACATAATTTTTGTTTTTTAAATCACTGTTCTTGGGGAATATATGAACTAAAAAATGCTATAAAAAATAAGAGACAAATAAAAACTAAACTGCAACAATTGTCTTTAATTTCTAATTGTGCTGTTGATATGTTTAGTGTTAGGTCCTACATAGTTTGTGCATTTAAAAAGAGCTTCACACTGCTAGGTCTAAGCTCCATGAAAGCAGGGACCATGTCTGTCATGTATGTCGTGTATCCTCAGTGGTAGGAAAGTGTCCAGCACATAGTAGGCACATGATACATGTCTGATGCATGAAGAAAGGAATAAACAAATGACCAACAGCAGATAACCACCTGTTTCCATAAAATATTTCTGAAAGCCTTGCTCATCTGCCTCTACATTCTCTAAACATTAAATTGTTTCAAATAATTTACCTCATGTATATTCGTGTTTCAGCTTGAAAGATCCTTATTACATTGAAACTAGTATGTGAAATATTGGGTTGGCCAAACAGTTTGCTCGGGTTTTCCCATAACATCTTATGGAAAAACCCAAATGAACTGTTTGGCCAACCCAATATTTTGAAAACATTTGGAAATATTTTTAAGAACAGAGAAACAGGTACCGGAAGCTTGAGTTTGAGTTCCAATTCTGGTATTTAGTGGCTGAGAAACCTTGAACAGGTCACCTAGTATCTTTGAGACTCACTTTTTCATCTGTATAAGAGGGATAGTATCTATCCAGCCTACCTCATAGGGTTTTAATGTAGATTAAATAAAATACTGCATATTTGTATTACAGGCAGAATTGGACAAAGAGATCACAAAAGTCTAAATGTTTCCTCTTAAGTAACAACAGTACCCACGATAAGCATATTGTGGGAAAGACAAGTTTGAAATGTCAAAATAGGTCCTTTCCTGTCAATATAGAGGCACCGTTAGTACCAACAGTTTGGCTAACAACAAAAAAATCACATATTTAACAGACTGCATATGGAAAGGCTCTTATAACCCTTAATACCTTTACACTGCCATCTCAGCATGAGGGAAAAGAAAAGTTCAGGGAGGTCACATTGCAAATCAGTGCCAGTGGCAGACCCAAAACAGAGCTTTTAACTATCCAATCAGCACTTAAGCTAGCTGAGCAATGCCACTTCTTAAAAGTGCTGTAGTAAGGTAAAAACACAGCAAATTAGACAACATTACACACTAATCCAAACTCAGTGTCAAGGATATGTCCTGCTCTCTGCCAAAGCCAAGAAAAAAATTGTAGCTCACAACCACATATAGACAATAACATGAAAACACAATGGTCCTTTCTGTATCTCCATTTTCTTTCAGCTCTTGACATATTTTGCAAGATAAAATTCTTGGGGAAAATGTTTTATATGTTATGTCAGCATTCAGACATAGTGGGAAAAAGGGAAAGCGTGAGCTGCCCATTCCCCTCACTTGGCCCCATGGTTGGCGCCTTGCAACAAACACTGTACTTTCCTTCACCACATCATTTCATAAAGTCTTAGATTTAGAATTCAAAATGTTTGAGTTTACTATTTTAAGTTAACTGAATGGTTCAATTCAGTATACTACTTAGATAATAAAAATAGAATATACACTAAAAATTGCTCACTTTTGTAGGTGACATTTATGAACTTACTACATTTTCTAGGAAGTCAGCTACCATCAGTCTATTATCAATAACTTTCTACACCTATGCACCCAGAGGGAAAAAATGTTGCTGTTAAATCAAATCTTACACATACATACGTGCATAGATATGTGTGTATGTGTATATATAACCACTCTAAAAACAGACACCCAATATTTTGGTATTTTCTTGATCTACAGAAAATACCAGATCTATGATGTGGTGGCTATGAACATTTTTATTCTATACTTCTTCCTCACATTTTTTTAAACTATAGAGCAGCACTATCCAATAGAAATATAATGGTAGCAACATTATATTTAATTTTAAAATTTCTGGTAGCCATATTTTAAAAAAGGAAAAAGAGATAGATGAAATTAATTTTAATATTTTATTTAACTCAACATATCAAAACACTATCATTTTAACATGTAATATAAAGATTGATATATTTTTCACACTAAGTTTTTTAAGTCATATATATATATGATTTATGAATATATATATTACACAGACAATACATGTCAATTAGGAGGCTAAATTTTCATCAGAAATACTTTATAAGTATTTACATTTCATAAACTTTACAGATAAAAAATAGGTCCACATAGCCACATTGTTCCAAGCATACCTAGAAGTTTTCCAAAAACTAAATGAAGGACAGCTTTTATATTTAACTAAAATTAAATAAAAATTAAAATTTAGTTTCTCAGTTGTGGTGAAACCAAGCAGGACCCTGCAGGGTCTTCCCAGGGACAGACACCCCTCCCCATGTCCCTGGCCTCTTGTTTGTAGAAAAGCTTTAGCCTCCTAGGCCTTCCCCAAGTTCCAAAGAGCATATTTAATCAGAGTAATGCAGATACAAAGGAAAAGAGTCAAGCAAGACAAAATAATAACAGTTTTATTTTTATTAAAACAAAGTCAAGGGCCCTTAGTTCCTCAAGGGCTATAGATAATATTCTGAGCCATATCCCTGAGTAGTTTTACAGATACTAAAACCCCCACCAGGTGAAGGAAATTAACTGCATGCTGACCACAAGCAGGTAGACCCCAGGCCGGTTGGAACCAGAAGGTTGATGATGTTAACTCCTGAAATACCACCCTGTTACCTCACCACCAACCAATCAGAAAGATATCCACAACTGATCACACACCCTGAGACCCTCTCCCTCACCTTGCCTTTAAACACCCTTCCCTGAAAGCCATCAGGGACTTTGGGTCTTTTGAGCATGAGCTGCCCATTCTCCTTGCTTGGCCCCAGAGTGGGTATGCCTTGCAATAAGCTGTACTTTACTTCACCACAACCTGGTGTCAGTAAATTGGCTTTGCTGTGCACTGGGAAAGTGGAACCAGATTTGGTTCAGTTACAGTATTAATCATAATTCAAGTGCTCGATAGCCACAGGGGGTTAGACAGCGGGGCAGGGAGGGTGATCTGAATTCATACCTACCACAATGAAAGATACCCTACAGAACACCTCAGATATACTCTGCCAAAAGGCATTTTCAGAAACTGAATTTAAAATGTTCTTCCTAAATGAGAAACTTTCTGTTTAACTTCTTTTCCCCAAAGCTGTATATGACCCATGCACTTATTTGAGAAACCTAAAATAGAGTCATCAGCTTTAACATACTGATAAGTCTCCATATCTAATTAAACACAAGAACCTCTAGGACACTGTGCATTTACATAAGTAGAGTCAACTTTATTATTTGTTATTACATTATTCATTGAAGGGGAAAAGTAAGTCAAGTGCCCTGATCATTTGTGTCTATGTATTGCTTTATTTATCCTGCTGATGAAGACTATCACAAACTGGAAGGTAAGACTGGAGGTCACAGGAAAGATTAAAAAATTGGAGGAAATAGTTTAGGTAAGTTCAGTTTCCTCCTTTCTGAGCTCTAACTTTTCTAGGAATATCGAGGTATGAATATCCTGTCAAAGTCATTCATTTGTAATTAAACTAGTTCAGAACCAGGAAGAGGCAAGTGACCTTAAGCCAAGTAAAGTTTTGCAAAGCATGTTCTTGCCTCACACCCATGTAGATTTAATGGTTAAGAACTTGAGCTCTAGAGTCAAGCTGTCTGGGTTAGAGCTCTGTTTCTGCCACTTGCTACCAGTTTAACTTGGGGAAGGTTACCTAATCTTTCTGTGTCTCACCTATAAAATGGCCATAATAATAACAGGACCTAAGTCAAAGATTGTTATGATGAATAAATGCAATTTCACAGGATGTAAAACATCTTAACACACAGCACTGACCCTGGCACATACTATGTGTCCAATAATTATAGCTATTTTTAACTCAGAAATTAGGACAACAGAGACGGGATTTTATGTTCAATAAATATTTGTTTTAAATGAAAACATATGTCCATACACTTTATAAATGCCAAAGTGCTATATAAGCTATTTTTATCCTATGCAAAGTAAGTTTAGAGAGTCAATCTATTCAGACAATGTATTTAATGGAAAAAAAAAAAGATCCTTACAATGTGGCTTACTTCACAACGTGTTTTTATAAAGTCTTTCCCCAAAAAACAGACCCACACATATTCCCTTAAAAAAGTGCTAACATGCATACCAAAACCAAGTATAAGTTATTTATCTGTCAACATCACTTTAGGGTGATTCATGTCTCTGTTAATCTCCACTGCAAGCAGCGTCAGTTTTAAAAGCGTGGTCAACAAACTGCCCTGTGATATTCTAGAGAATTCACAGTTTAAAAAAATATTAACTCTCTAACAACAGTTTCTCTGACAGCCAATTTTCTTTTTTGTTTGTTTTCATTACTATTTTATGCTTCTTCTTTACCCTCCTTGACCAAACCTGCTAATTAACAAAACTGCATCTTACTGGGTTTCCTCTTTCTCTCTCCCCTTCATCTGCCATGTACAGTCACTAATAAGCATTAAAAGGCCAAAAGAGAGGTAGTAGCAGTAAACAGGAGAAACAAACTAATCCAGCAATTGGATAAGTAGCCCTAGAATAACCAAGAAGTCCAAATTAAAACTTCAAAAGCTTTATAACAGGTGGTTCTAAACAGTCATAAAACAGTCACCTCCATGGGTGGCCATCTCCTGGTCTGTAAAGGGAATGAAAAATATATATATAATTCATTTTATTCTTTAGATGATTAAAGAAACGAAGTATACATAAAACTACCATTTCTATACCTAACCAAGATTTGTCACTAAAATAGCTATAGAAATACTGACATGATAGGATTTTAAGAATAACTTTTCAGAAAGACTACAAGGGTAGAAAATTTTAAAAAATAATTTCTCAGAGGACAGATTATTTTTATAAATCTTTAATGTATACATAAAGAGAAACGAATTCACAGACTATAAGCGCTATAAAAGCAACGCCACTTACTCTACCATGAATGCTTCATTAATATTTCAGCGATGATGTTGCAATTTTCCACGAGCAACTGTCAGAGCTCTGCTTCTTGATATGTATCAACAATCCAAATTACATTCAATACTCGTGTATCTGTCCTTGACCAAATTACAATTTTGATGTATGTAGTATTTCAAAACTCTCACCCAGGCATATGTAATTTTATATTGTAACCACCCTGCTGAACCTCAGTATGTTTCTTTCTCACCCAGTCACCCATTTAACCCTTACACTTGCTGAGGAGTTTTCTTCCTTCTACAGACCTAGCACCAGGGAATTTTCCCTTAAATATAATATCCCTTCCAGCGCCAGAAATGTCTTCAATACCCACACGCTGGTGCTATCTAGTCCCCGCCGATGCTTAACGAGACGTCCATTTGCACAGAAATCTAGACCCCCACCATTGTAAGGCTTTGTCTCCTGCCTCCGAAGGCCGGAGTTGCAGGTACACGTCAAGACAGTCACGCTACAAATATAAGAAGAGAACCACAGCCCAGGAGAGGGGCAGCTCCTCCGGGCAAAGCCAGACAGGCGATCGCCCAAGGCGGCCGAACCTGAGGCAACTGTTCCTCGGGGGCGCGACCCGGCTGGTGCGGGCGGCGACGGCTTCTCCCCCTAGAGGAGTCAGGCGCCCCCGGGACCGGGCGCCGCGCAGCTGCCAGTCACCTGCAAACTCCCGGGGCCCGAGGGCGGGAGGTTTCCCAGCCAGCACTCGGCCGCGCGCGCCAGGCCGGAGGAGACCCGTCGCCTCGGTTTCCAGAGCCGCCGGGCCCCCGCCGGGCCACCTCTCACATCTCCACAGCGCGGCGGCCGGTGACCCGGGCCAGAGCAGATCCTCGCCGCGCCCGCAGCCCGCCCGCCGCCGCGTCCGTCCTCACCTGACAGCCACCCGCACAGAGCTCTCGTCCGGGGCGCCCCACATGCCGGCGGCAGGCGACAACCGGGCCCCTGGGCCTCTGCACCGCAGAACTGAGGCGCCGCCGGAGCCGCGGCGGTCGCGCGCAGGAGGCTGGAGCTGCAGGGGGCGGACGGCTCACCTCCGCCGCGCTCCAGCCATGTTGGGCGACTGAATGGAAAGGTGGCGGCAGCAGCGCTGAGGCAGAAGGAGGAGGAGGTGATTCACTGCTCGCGGGTGCCCGCCCCTTCTCCCCAGCTCAGCCCCCAGCACTGGGGCGGAGACGCGGCGCGCTGAATGGCTAGCGCGGCGGCGGCGGCGGAGCCAGCAGGCCGCTCAGGGGCCTCCTGCTGGACGGGCGAGTGCGCCCTGCCCCCTCTGATGGGGACGCGGCCTGCGGGCGGCCGGGCTGAACGCGCCACACCCGCCCGGGCTCTCCGGGCTGCTGGCCCCGCACTGTGTCAACGGCGGCCTAGCTGCCGGCCCCACCTAGCGCTGCCCGGCCTGCGCCCCGCCCTGCCCTAGGCGGGCACTGCCAGGCGCTGCTGGCCCGGAGGCGCGCGGGGGGGAGGGATGCCGGCCGCGAGCTGCCCACGCCCCAGGGCGACGAGCTCTGCGCCCTTGCAGGCTCTTCTGAGAATGCTGCGGCTAGAGCCCGCCCTGCTGCAGCCTGCCTCTTTTCTAAAAGCAAAGCTTGATTCCCCAGCGGAGCGCCAGCAATCTGCCAGCTGCCGCTCTGGTTCGCCTTTGTTTCCACCCTTAGCTTATTGTCCTCTCTCCAGCTTGGACTCTGACCCCTATCCCCAGCCCCCTATGAACGTTCTCCTTCCCAGGAGTCAGTCATTCATACTAAACCGGATCCCGGATTTGGCCACTGCCTCTGGGCAGCTGGATTCTGCAGTCCATCGCCCATTTACCAGCCCGTGTGGGCTATGGAAATGATGGAATCTTGAATGCCTTTCTGTTAAACCATTTGTACACTGGTAAATGAACTGCACCCTGGTACTGCCAAGAGTTCCCAGAACTGAATATCCACCAAGACCTGCTGTGTAGTAAATCCTTCTCAACGGACTTTCTTTCCCTTCTGGCCTTCAAAAAGCACCTCCCAATCCAGGGATTCTATCAACATTGACCCATTGTGGTTTCTGCTTGTGGCTATTGTGCTTCCCCATTCCTTTAGATAGCTCTGTGGAAACAGCCTTTATTAGCTTTGCCACAGAGTATCTTTTGTGGGCTGCCCCATACATTTCTCTAAATAAACATGTGGGTTCCTACAAAATAGTATAATACATTAAATGGCACCATCCAAATAAAGACACTGTCCCAAGTACCTCCAATCTAAAATGGCACACGTAATCATCCTTATCAGCAGAGATAACAGCAGCACAGATTGGGACAAACAAGAAGTATTTAATGATCTTAAGTGAAGGCCTATGTGATATATAATTATAGAAGTTTTAAATTTATTCCATCCCTTAACCTCAATACTCCTGAGTCTTAACAGACGTAACTAGGAGGTAAAGAGGGCAGAGATGGTGAATACCCTCTGCAGATCAAATTGGTGGCAAAGCTCTCCTGCCCTCTGGAGAACCTCCTCTTCCTCAGTATTTGTCTATCAGCAAATCAAAACACCATTTCCTCCTTCCCTGGCAGTCCCACATCTGGGTGGATCTGGACTGGCCACCTTGGTTCTCGAATTGATAAAAGCTACAAGGAAGGCAAGTAAAGCCAAGCAAACTTAGCAAGAAAACTAAAGAGAAATATGTATAATTTAAGAACTTATTATATTAAAAAAATTCTCATTTAGAATAGTACCAGTACATACATGTTTCAGTAGGAGCTGTCACAAACACAAATACCACCAGAATCCAGGCAGGTAATTTAAGTGAGTGGAGCAGGCAGATTGTGAAAAAATAGAGAACATAGGCTTCTTGCAAAGGCAGTGGCCCTCCTTGGCTGTGGCCAGCTGGAATGCAGACCCAATGCCTCCAAGCTTTTTGTTTGCTTGTATGTTTGTTACTTCTCAAGAAATAGAGAGGGCTTCCCTGGTGGCACAGTGGTTGAGAGTCTGCCTGCCGATGCAGGGGACACGGGTTCGTGACCCGGTCCAGGAAGATCCCACATGCCGTGGAGCAGCTGGGCCTGTGAGCCATGGCCGCTGAGCCTGAGCATCCACAACAGTGAGAGGGCCACGTATGGCAAAAAAGAAATAGAGAAAAGTCAGACTTTTATGTGAAAATTCCTTAGTTTTAAATATCAATAACTAATTCAGCACCATATTTACATACCATGCAAACCAATCAAAATAGGTCTCAGGCCAACTTCAATCCCAAGCCATCAGTCTGGAACATCTGGCCAAAACATTAGCACCAATAATAGCTGTGTCTTTGGGTACGTGTTGCACGTGGGTTCAGGAAGTTAGTATAAAAATTCAAATTCCTATTGATGACTCAGTCAGTATTTTTCTCCCAAATTTCAAAATTTATAAATCAAGTGTATATTTTGTATTTACTTCAGATTCCTTATGGCTGCTATAACCCCTTTCCTTATGGCTCACCTAATTAATTAATTATCTTAACTTGAAGAAAATTCTGAGGAAAGAGCTTTTACCATAAGAGCAAAAAATCCTTTCCCAATTATTCACTCAATAAATATTTAATAAGCAGCTGCAATATGCAAACAATGCTGGACACTAGTGATATGAAGAGAATTAAGAGTGTCTTACAGTCTAGTTCAGGGAGACAAATTTGAAAATCCATAAGTGCAATAATAGAAATTATGACAAGAGTATGATAAATTCCATCTGGAAGGGTGAGGAATTCTTTAGGTATAGACCACTCAGGATGATCTCCCTGAGTCCACTCTTGCATCCACACTGCAAAAAAGTGATCTTTTAAAACATAAGTCATTTATGTTATTACTCTGCCTGAAACTTTCCAATGGCTAACTAAAACAAGTAGAATAAATTCTGGATTTTAAGGCTCTTCACACTCTGGCCTCTCCAAACTCTAACCTTATCTTTTGCCACTCCAAGTTTTAACAGCTACTTTTCAGTGAAACTGGCCTTCTTTCTGTTTCTTGAAAACAAAGTTTTTTCCTGCCTTAGGACATTCCCACTAACTAGTCCCTCTACCTGGAATGTTCTTTCCCTGAATCTTCCCATAGTTGGCTTCTTTTGGTCTTTTAGGTATCAGTTTAAATGCAATCTCCTCAGAGGGACCTCTCCTGATAATTCAATCTAAAGTAGCACTCCCATAAGGCCAGCTCACATGATTTGCATGGCCCAGCGCAAAGTAAAAATGCAGTGTCTTATTATGAAAGCAATATAATAATGTAGTTAAAGATATTAAAATAAAAAGCTTTTTCCTTTCTTCTGAGCTCTCCCATTAAATAGTAAGTAAAAACACTATTAATGTCATTTTCCATAAAGAAAAATTAAATTTTTTAATTATTGGCATAATTTTACCATTCATCTTTTATTGTTCAATGCCAGCTTTAAGCATGAATAGAAAAGCACTTAACGCATATGTGGAATTATAAATTATACAATTCCTGTTGTGTAGTTCATACATGCATGTGAATTTGATTCTTAACTGAACCATGGAAACATTACACAAAACTAACTCAACTGTTTTTATTTTACTTCTTGATATACCCACATTCTACTAACAATTTCTCACCTTTGGCTTGCAGATGAATAAGGAAGAACTGAAAGGAAGAGGAACTACCTTTCCCTGTCTTTCTTTACCTTTTATGTCATCATTTTCAGAGTCAGTGGTTGGCAGCTACAGGGAAGTGTAAATAAGAAATAAGCTAGGGTTCTTGTTCAATGTGCTTCTTAGAATGCCATTGCCTTCTTTTGCATTTGAAGCAAGTTCTGGTTTGAGGGGAAGCATGGTCTTTCAAGGTGTCAGCTTCCCTTCTTAGTCAGTCATAGATGTAACACGTTTAACTCGTACTTGTCCTGGCTTTGAATCTTACTTAACTTCCATACATCGTGCATCAACCAAGATTCTGTGCTCACAGGGCATCACAAAAGCTATGAGAATGGTGTACCAAGGAATGGAGGTTATGGGTATTGCACATATGTCCTCTACTTACCCACATGCTCCACTGTCTTATCAGACCTCCTTTACAAAACAAATTCAAAGATAAAATTATTAAGAATTTCAAGACAGTGCTAGCAGGGCATTAAACAAAAGTAGGGTCCCTCTAAGCACAGGGCCCTGTGTAGCTGCACTGATTGCTTACCCATGAAACCAGCACTGTACCCCCAGTTACTCACTATCACATCACTATTTTATTTCTTCATAGCCCTTATCACTAACTGGTATTTTCTTGCTTTTTGTTTATTTCTCGTTTATGGTCTGCCTCCCTCCATTTGAATTTGAGTTCTAAGATGGCAGGGATCTTCTCTGTTTTATTCACTGTTGTATCTGTAGCTCCTACAACATGTATCTGACACACAGTACAGGTCATTAAATATTAGCTGAGTGACTATGTGAGTTTGGGCAAGATGCTTCTTGTATGTAAGTAATGTATTTTAATTTTTTTTAATTTTTATTTATTTATTTTTGGCTGCATTAGGTCTTCATTGCTGCACACGGTCTTTCTCCAGTTGCGGTGAGCGGGGGCTAATCTTCACAGCTGTGCGCTGGCCTCTCACCGCAGTGGCCTCTCTGGTTGCGAAGCACGGGCTCTAGGTGCGCGGGCTTCAGTTGTGGCTCATGGGCTTAGTTGCTCCACGGCATGCGGGATCCTCCCGGACCAGGGCTCGAACCCGTGTCCCCTGCATTAGGAGGCAGACTCTTAACCACTGCGCCACCAGGGAAGCCCCAAGTAATGTATTATGGAGTTGTTTTGTAGATTGAGAGCTTCGCTTATCATATGTTAATCACAGCACTAACTCACAATAAGTACACAATAAAGCTAGCTATAAAAAGAGCTACATACATATATAATGTATAATATAAATACATTTGTAAATATGAATTGTTTTACAAAGCAGGTACTGATGCTTTAGCTGCACTGTCTAAGGTGTATTTGGGCAAAAGATACATTCTAGCACACCCTAAACAAGCATCCAAAAGGAAGCTACAACATTCATGAGGGCAACTATCACCAGTTTTTTTTCCCTCTAGGCTATCTACCCTGTGTTTTCTCTGGTGTCCACATTCTAATCAGTCATTAAAAGTTATTTGCTACTTCCTTTTTGCTGCTAGCAGAAAGACTAAAAGAAATAGTACTGATTACAACTCCATATGCAAACAACTGGCTTTGGAAGAGCATGCCTAGACAAATATCTCCTCAGAAATCTTTTTGGGAAAAAACCTTAAGAAAACTAATCCTTAATACCATAATCAGAAATATCAATTTTCCTTCATGACTCATTTTGTTTTATACATTTTCCCTATTAATAACAATGGAAAGCATTTATAGGGCTTTTCCACCTTGCCAGTGCAATGTGCTAAGTGGCTAGCATGCATTATTTCACTTGATTCTTTCAATGACTCTGGAAAGTGGGTACAATTACTACCTCCATTTTACATGTGAGGAAACAGAAGCCTCCCCAACAACTCTAACTGTTAAAATCTTGTCTATATTTCAGGCCCAACTCAAAAATTACCTCTTTCTTCAGACTTTTCCTGATTTCACTCCTCCTCTGGACCAGATGTATGATATTTTTCTTCTGCCAAATCTCTGTTGTACTTCATGTATGTCTTTGTTTTGTTATAATTATTACTTTTTAACTCCTCAACTACATCATAAATTCCTAACGGGCAGAATTTGTGGAAAATTCAAGAGTGCAGCCAATGCTTACTTGTATAAGTCAGCGATTACCAGAAGAAGGGCATGCTATGCTTTTATTTCAATACAGAACAAGTTTTCATTGTAGATCATCTGCTGCCCATTGGTTATGGTTCTCTGAGAGACTGTTTCCTGACCATGGTGTCTATGAAAAGTGGTGTTCAAACTATCAGGAAGGAAACCAGAACACCTGAGCCCAGCAAATGTAAGCAAGGTTTCATTAATTTTGGAGATGGAGGACATTTTACAATTCTAGTTCACTCCTTTCATTTTACAGATAAGGAGACAGTTCCTGACAGAACTGACCACCGTACCAGTTTCCCCTCCTCCCAATACACACACATATTACACAGTAAATTAGTAGCAGAGCTAAATAAAAATCCAGGCATCTTGACTCTGTGTTCTGGCCTCTTTGCTCTTCACTGTTAGTTTCACTATATATTTTATTCTTTGGGCTTAGAAAATCTCAGCCTACACTACAAGTGTTTGCATATGAAGAATATATAACTGGAAAGTAATGCAAGGCAAGCTTAAATACTTACAGTAGTAGTTTATCTCATGATGAAAGCAGTTTAACATCTTGTAAATTTATTTTTAATGACATAACATTACTAAAAAATCAAACTTTTACCTATATACATTTTTTTTCATTTACGTTTATTTTAAATATTGGTGAGAGTTATTTCTGCGTGGAAAATAAAGGTTTGAATGATTTTTTTCTTTCTTTGTATCTTTCTTGAAAATTTAAAAATAACAAATCACTTTTACAGAAACAGTGAAATTACTCTTTAAAGAGAAAAAAATGGCAGGTAGCTAAACTTCTCTTTATTAAGAATAAACAACTAGATAAAGGTTAAATTTCATTGTTCACACTTAAAATCAGAGTTTGAAACCTAAAATTGCATATGAAGTCTTGGACCTGAGTACTAAATCTAAGAAGAATTCAAAGAATACTCTTCTCTCCAGCACTAGGACTTTTTTTGAGTTTGCAGCATATGTGTATTTGCAGGCAGCTTGATTACCCCAAAGTACTGGCCCAGTTAATTGCATTCAAATGCAAATTACAGCTATTAAGTCATGCTGGTCTTGAGCCAACATCTTGAGCCAAGCTAGTAAGAGGAGTGTGTTTTTTTCTAACTGGGCAGGACTGAACTTGATAAGCAGTTTGGGATAGTCTTTCATTAGAACCTCATTGCTTGTGTGGTTTTGTTTTTTTAATTTTGGAATATTATAGAACTGAATCACCAAAAGATAATTTTATTAGTTATTTCTAATTGAGAACATTTCGCCATTCACTAGCCCATCCTCTTATTTATTCATCAATACCGCCTTTCTTTTCCTGTATCTGTTGATTGAAATTCCTGCCTTTGTTTTCTTTTTTCTAAACATTTTCTTTTCTTGTTACCTCCAAATGGGTATTTTTCAAATTCTCATGGTTCTGGATACCCTGAAACCAAAAGATTAATGAAGTTCTGGATTTTTCATCCTTATTCTATTTTTAAAAGACCTACAGCAATTAAAAATATGAAGTTAAGGTTAATTATAATTTATATGACAAATATTTCATCAACTTTTGCAATAAACGTACGCTTAGCTTTATCTCAATAAAGGTACCCATTTGGTAGAATCAGTGCTTTTTAAGGGAAAACACACAAGTTAAACTTGTAAGATGCTTTACTTAAATCAGTATCCAACTCTGCTCTTATTTCCTTGATTTGATCTGAAAACAGCTATTTCACAGTAGACTCCACGAAGAAAGCCCTCCCAGACAGGAGAAACTGGTGACATTTGTATTTATTTTATGATCCCAAGCCACCTCTTCAATTTTTGCAGAAGTATAAAAGGGAAAAACCATTTCTAATAGGAAAATTGTGGTTAAACTTTCTTTTTAGCCCAAAATGAGTATTTAAAGGACTTCTTTCTGTTTCTGACGGTGGCAACAAAGATTAAAAACAGAGATATGGACACAATAAGATGTCAAGGGGCAGCAAATTAGCAACAAGCTAAGGGCAGCCCCTGAACACACTTGCTTATGCATACACCACAAAAAAGAAGGTGTGTTTCAATATCAATGAGAAGTAAGGTGGATAGAACCTAGAAAGCAGAGGAGTTTAGACTGATAAAAGCAGAATATAGGAAACCATTTAAATCTTGTGAGTATAACAGTAATAAGACAGAAGCAGTATTTTTAAATATGCAAAATAAAATAAAATTTTAAAAAGAAGTATGAGTCTGGTCCAAGTCTGTGAGATGAATTTGGGAGACTCAGTTAGGCAACCATATCATAATAAATTAATTATGACATGGTAAGGGCCTAAACTAGGCATCTTAATAGACTATGGTGAAAATGGAGAAGTAAGACTTACAAGTGAAAGGCATCCTTAAGGAAGAATTAACAGCAATTAGCAATATGGGAGAAGAATAAAAGGGGATTAGATATTACACTTACTGTCATTGAAAATGTTCAAGCATAGACTAGAAAACCACTGGATGAAGAGTCCACCAAAAAGATACAAGCATCAACTGGGAGAACAAGGGAGACATGTCAATTAAAGGGTCTCAGAGAGTCCTTCAATTAAATATTGTGAATTTATAAAATAGTTTTAAGAACTATCGCTAAATACAGGTGTTTATGAAAAATTAATAGTTTAAGAAAGAAATGGAAAATTTTATTTAAGCCAACCTGAGTATTATAACCCAGGAGACAGTCTTTCAGAGAGCTCTGGGAACTTCTGAAGTGGTAAAGCGGGAAGCCAGTGTATATGTGATTTTTGCCAAGTGGATACATGCATTCAAGCACACATCTTGGTGCAAGGTCACTGTTATTTGCAAGGAACGTACATCTTAGTTAATGGTTTTAGTGCTTTTCTAAGTATTGGGAAGACGCAAGTTCATAAAATTTTCTCCTGGAAATAGCTAACTATCTGAGGGCCAGTTCTGTCAGTTTTCCCAGAGCACAGAATGTCTCATTCTGATCTTCACCCTGAATTCCTTTCAGGGTGTATTGCAGGTCAGCAACAGCAGTGGCTAATGACTTGATCCTTGTAGAACTGGATGTTGAGCAACATTCTCTATTTTACAGTCCCCTCCCTTTCAATCTTAATTTCAACCAAGCTTTGGGAGACATCTCATGACCAATTTGTCCCACTGTGCTAAGAATTCCCAGATCAGGGGAGGATTTCTTTGATAGGCCACTCCATGTGCTAGTCCTAGACTAAGCCCTATTACCAGTAGCCAAAAGCCTCTGGACTAGTCCGTTATGGTCCAGGAAATGGTTTCCTCTCATTTCTTCCTCCCATATCTAGAATTACACTATTACAATCACTGATCTTATAGAACTATGTATTTGATCAATAGTTTCAAGTTGCCTAATCATCGTTAATTTTATTTGAGACTCAGTCACACATTTGGTAATGCAATAAACATCAATCTTGTAAATTAGACAGAATACAAGTAATATAGCTAGTAACATTAATAAGGTCTAAAGTAAATATTTAAGCTAAGAACTTCTGTTAGGTGCAGCACAGTATTTCCCCAGGTCATCTGACCAGTCTGTTCTGCACCAATTGATATTTTTAAAGGAAATGACATATTGGCATTGTACATAAAATTCATCAAAGATGTCTGCCCATACAAGACGAGAGATGTGTCATCCTGACCCTTTATATGGTCGAGAAAAGAATATTATCTTCTGAGGAGTTACATGGCTGGTGCCAGAAGTAGAAAAATCGATCTTTAAGGTTGAGCATGTATTTCTGCCATTGGGGAGGTCTGGTGAAGACACAAGGCAGGTGCACAATGCACACTAGAGGGGAGGGAGGAGGCCAAAGGGCAAAGAAAATGGTTTATGTTTAAATTTTTCTTGTCTTGCCTTAAAATTTGGATTTTTATTTCATCATAGGCAGCTGAGAGAATAATTGTAGTGCTACTAACTAAAACAAGCAAGTTGGGTGGGAGGAAGGGAGAGCTCATTTGGTAGAAGAAAGAGGAAAGAGAAAGTGAATTGTAGAAGGAGATCTTGGGTTGAAGCAATGTGGCAATAATAAAGGTAGAGACAGTGTCAAATGGTGGGTAGAACACAAGCATAAAGGCACTGGAGGAACCAAAGGGAATGAGGACAGAGGAAGAATCAATGGAGCTATCAGTTCAACACAGCTAATTGTAACCATAGAGAGTAGTTTTAAAAGGACAGGGGAAAGGAAAGTTAGGTGTCCAGGGATCTAAGAATTGTTGATAGGAAGGCAAGAAGACAGTTATTCCTTTGAGGAGTTTATAATGAACATAAAAAAGAATTTGAACTAAATTTTATTCCTACTTATAAGTCATTAAATGAATTCAATAAGTGTTTTAGTGCTTAAGTGACATCCTATTTAAAACTACTTTCATCAGCTTATCTCCATTCTACCCCTTATTTCTTTGGCCAAATTCTACCCGATCTTGAAAGTGTTCTTAGACTCTTTTCTTTATGCCCTCACACTTAGCTTAGAGCAGAGACCTCTTTTATTTATTCACAGTGTACATGGGCGTAATTAAAATGGTTATTAATTTTCTTTGAATTTATCTGTTTAAAAATCTCTCCCACTATATTGTAAGCTCACTATATTTACATCTCCAAATACAATGCATGTTATTTGATACTTAGTAAATATTCACAGATGACTGAAGATGCTTCTTTATTGTTCTTGAATTCCAAATAGCAATTAAGTGTTGGCTGTGCTTTTATTTTTCCTGAGATACTCTCTACATTTAGACCAGCAATTCAGGTGACTGTAGTTTGGGCTTCTTTGCAGGCCTTCACTTCCCAGTTTGTAAGTTTTGAAGCTCTCAAGTCTGGGTCCAAGGTCCTTTTCCCTTTCTTTTTATACTTTATTCCACTGCTTAAATTCAATCTGTACGGTGATTACTACCAATTCATGTAAACATTTATTCAGTAACTATGTTTTGAGTGTCTACAGTGTGCAGAACATGGTTTCAGACACTGGAGATACAGCAGAAAACAAAATGGGCAAAAACTTTTGCCCTATGCAGCTTGCATTTTTGGGAGAGAGAAAGACAATAAGCAATATAAATAAAATGTAATACATGTTTAGTGGTGTTTAATGCTGTAGAAGAACAGGAGTATACAGAATGCTCAGGTGGTGGGAATGTTTTGTATTTTAAGGAAAATAATCAGAAAGACTCTCAATAAGATGACATTGAGTAGAGACCTGAAAGAAGCGAAGGAATGAGACATGAGGAAACTAGAAGAATAGCATCCCTGGTAGAGGGAACAGTAAATGCAAAGACCTTCAGGTGAAAACATGTCTGACCTTTGTTTAAGGAACAATGAAGTGACCAATATGGCCAGAGCAAAGTGAGCCAGGGAGAAAAGAGTGTGAAATGAGATTAGAGAAGTGGAGGATAGTGATAGTATATGGAAGAAAAAACCAGATGAACATCAAATTATTATGCAGATCTTGTATGCCACTGAAATGGTGAGTGAGATAGGATGCCACTGGATCACATTGAGCTAAGTAATGACATAGCTCCCTATGTTTTAATAGGGTCTGTCTGAACAGGGGGTTGAAAATAAACTGAGGGAAGCTAGCTGTGGAATGTGGGAGATGTTTAGGTGGCTACTGCTGTAATCTAAGCAGTAAATGATCTGACCAGTAGCAATAGAGGTAATGAGAAGTGATCAGGTTCTGGAGATATACACACACACATACATACATAAGAGTATGCGTGTACATTCATTTATGTTTAATTTTTCATTTTGAAATAATTTTAGGCTTACAAAAAATAGAACAAAGAGTTCCCATACGTTCAACTCCCCTAATTTAATAACTTATATAAATATCCTATAATTATCAAACCAGAACATCAACATTATATAAATACTGCAAATATTCTATTAAAAAATAAGGCAGAATTTTTAAAAGAACATAAAACTTCAATAAAATTTTTAAAGTGTCTACATACTTTGGTTATCTAATATTAAAATATAGAGGTAGAAATTATATATTTGTAAGACATAAATGAAAGAAAACTATTAACTCTAACTTAAAGCAATTGTCAAAACTATCGCATTTTCTTCCCAAATAGCAACTTTGACTCCAGTCTGACTTCAATTCATTCCACACATCAGTGTCAGAGCACCAGAACAGCTGTCAAATTAGCCTCAAATTCTTTTTATATCATTAAGATTTTGGAAATATTTATTTGAGTGTTTGGTTAAAAAAATATTTAGTGAACACATAAAATCAAAATACTAATAGTGTACTGTGTTATATACATGTGCATTTTTCTAAAAGAATACTTGGTGCTGGGAAAACTGGACAACTACAAGTAAAAGAATGAAATTAGTGCTTCCCTGGTGGCGCAGTGGTTGAGAGTCTGCCTGCTGATGCAGGGGACACGGGTTTGTGCCCCAGTCCGGGAAGATTCCACATGCCGTGGAGCAGTTGGGCCCGTGAGCCATGGCTGCTGAGCCTGCGCGTCCGGAGCCTGTGCTCCGCAATGGGAGAGTCCACAAGAGTGAGAGGGCCACGTACAACAACAACGACAACAACAACAACAAAAAAAAATGAAATTAGAACACTCCCTAACACCATACACAAAAATAAACTCAAAATGGATTAAAGACCTAAGTGTAAGGCCAGACACTATAAAACTCTTAGAGGAAAACATAGGCAGAACACTCTATGACATAAATCACAGCAAGATACTTTTTGACCCACCTCCTAGAAAAATGGAAATAAAAACAAAAATAAGCAAATGGAGCCTAGTGAAACAAAAGCTTTTGCACAGCAAAAGAAACCATAAACAAGATGAAAAGACAACCCTCAGAATGGGAGAAAATATTTGCAAACAAAGCAACTGACAAAGGATTAATCTCCAAAATATACAAACAGCTCATGCAGCTCAATATCAAAAAAACAAACACCTCAATCAAAAAATGGGCAGAAGACCTAAATAGACATTTCTCCAAAGAAGACATACAGATTGCCAACAAACACATGACAGGATGCTCAACATCGCTAATCATTAGAGAAATGCAAATCAAAACTCCAATGAGGTTATCACCTCACACTGGTCAGAATGGCCATCAACAAAAAATCCACAAACAACAAATGCTGGAGAGGGTGTGGAGAAAAGGGAACCCTCTTGCCCTGTTGGTGGGAAGGTAAATTGATACAGCCACTATGGAGAACAGTATGGAGATTCCTTAAAAAACTAAAAATAGAACTGCCGTATGAGCCAGCAATCCCACTACTGAGCATATACCCTGAGAAAACCAGAATTCAAAAAGAGTCATGTGGCACAATGTTCACTGCAGCACTATTTACAATAGCTGGGACATGGAAGCAACCTAAATATCCATTGACAGATGAATGGATAAAGAAGATGTGGCACATATATACAATGGAATATTAGCCATAAAAAGAAACAAAATTGAGTTATTTGCAGTGAGGTGGATGGACCTAGAGTCTGTCATACAGAGTGAAGTAAGTCAGAAAGAGAAAAACAAATACCGTATGCTAACACATCTATATGGAATCTAAAGTAAAAAACAGGTTCTGAAGAACCTAGGGGCAGGACAGGAATAAAGTCGCAGACGTAGAAAATGGACTTGAGGACACGGGGATGGGGAAGTGTAAGCTGGGACGAAGTGAGAGAGTGGCATGGACATATATACACTACCAAACGTAAAATAGCGAGTGGGAAGAAGCCGCATAGCACAAGGAGATCAGCTCGGTGCTTTGTGTCCACCTAGAGGGGTGGGATAGGAAGGGTGGGAGGCAGACGCAAGAGGGAGGGGATATGGGGATATATGTATACGTATAGCTGACTCACTTTGTTATACAGCAGAAACTAATACACCATTGTAAAGCAATTATATTCCAATAATGATGTTAAAAATAAATAAATAAAAGAGTACTCCCCAAAACAATCAGTTTTTACTACTTCTATGAACCTGATAAGGATTCCACAGAATAGTGTGGTTTCCAAATTAAAATCAAAGAATAGTTTTATATGTATGTTTCTAAGACACACTATTTGCCATCTCCATACCTGAGATTTCCCTGCCCTTTTCAGAGTTCTCTACCCTCTTAACCATTTAAGCCTCCTTGTTTAAACGTCCACTTGATCATATCCATAATCCTTGTTCTCTATCAAATCTATTTCTTCTTGATGTATTCTGTTCTTTCTTTACTATTTGGCTGAAAACTCTACTCACTTGACTGTAATATCCAGCAAAGCATGGGCCATGTGTCTTGTTCACTCTTCTGCGACCAATGTCTACCATGGTGCAATAGCACAAAATAGATGCTCAATAAGTATTTACTCAACAAAAGGATAAATGAATGCCACTTTCTTCAAGCCCAAACATTAACTAACACAAATTTTACTTACGGAAAAGCTGCTCTCCATGGAACATAGCTTTATCAATTAAGTTGTAGCACCTTTTACTGCATGTACAGGGTATGTAGATGTGCCCATGGGTTTTATTTTAATACTGCTATTTTGTAATTTGAGAAACAGCTCAGGAAAATACAAAAGAATAGGTGGAAATTCTCATTATGCCAAATATCTCTCATATCCTGAACTGGGAGTTTAGACTCAGAAGCAAATGCTAGATATAAATAAAATTTTATGGGTCTACATAGAAAAAAGCACTCATATGTGTACCATAATGCATTAGTACTTTTTGATGCTTCTCACAACAAAAAATACTCATTAATGCATATTTGATGCTTTTATTTGGTAACACATAACAATATTGTCTAATTATTTAAAACTTACTTTAATTTTAATTTCTTAGTTAATCTAAATACCAATTTTTTTTTTAACTGGTGGGTGGAGTGCTTTAAAAATGTCATGTTTCTACAAGCCCAGGCTCTGCACCTCCCATGTGGGACTCCAAGCCTGAGGTGAGGCCAAGGCCAGGACAGCAGTACCAAGGCCATGTGCATGAGGCCCCTGCTGCTATCACCATAGTTGTGGTATCCAACATGCATCAGATGCTGGAGGACATGGACTTTGAGAGAAGAATCCAGTTGATAACCTTGAATGACAGTAGCCACAATGCTCCATGTCATCCCAGCCATAATTGGCACTATGCTATATGCTAGAGAGTGGAGCCAAGTGGTATGCCCAAACACACTGGAGTGCAACTGTCTCCACTGGGCCAACTGCTGTGGGCACACTGAAGTGGCACAACTTCTGCTTTACCATAGACTAACCTCTGGGCAGCATGCAGTTGCTGTGAATTGTCAAGAGAATTTTCATTCCCTCTTTTGAAGCTCAGCCCAGCTCTGAAGTTTGTTTGGGATGAAAAAGCGACTTACTGCCAAGTAATAGTGATTGTTATCAACTGAATATTTGCGTCCCCCTCCAATTTATATATTAAGTCCTAGCCCCCAGTATGATAGTATTCAGAGATGGGACCTTTAGAAGATATTTAGGTTTACATGAGGTCACGAAATTAGGACCCCCATGATAGGATTAGTGACCTTATAAAAAAGACATCAGAAAGCATGCTCTCTTTCTCTCCCAATGTGCACAAAGAAGAGATCATGTGAGCATGCAAGAAGGCAGCCATATGGAATCCAGGAAGAGAGTTCTCACTAGGCACCTAAGTCAGCCAGCATCTTGAACTTGGACTTCCCAAACTCCAGAACTGTGAGAAATAAATTGCTGTTGTTTAAGCCTCCCAGTCTGTGGCATTTTGTTATGGCAGCTGAGCTAAGAAAGTGACTGTTAGGACCTGCTTGCCTACTGGATTGCCACTCTCCCTTCTCACACTGCCTTTCAATGGTGCTCACCCGGATGTCCATGCCCCACCCCACTGTCAGCTTCCAAATGCAGGGTAGAAAACTAAAGCTGAGAAAGAGTTGATCAGATTATCTACTCCTATTTTTTAAGAGGCCACAATAGAGGTAAGAGGCAGATCTTGGGGGATGTGAAGTACAAGTGCTCAAGCCTGGACAGATGACCACATTCCAGGTTATTCCTGTGAAGATGTCTACTCATATGGGAAGAAAAAGGGAGAACCATCTCTCATTCTGTAGACAAAAATAAATTTCTAGGGTAATAAATACCCACATAGAAAAACCAAAAGTATGTAGATATTAAATGAAAATGTAAAACATATGAAGTAAATCAAAAGCCATGAAGAAAAACCTTGACAAACTTGAGTACATAAAAGTTTTAAACTACAACAAAAAAGACAACTTAAACAAATTTTAAAAATAAGTAACAACTAAAGAAAAATACTACTCTATATTACAAAGGATTAGTATCCAGATTATGTTATATAAAGTTCCTATAAATCATTATAAAAACACACACACAAAATTTACAAATGAGCGAAGGATATGAACTGACCCTTCAGATGAAATAATACCAAAAAAACCCCCAAAACCCCAAACAGACAAAAACAACAACAGAAACACTACCAACAAAAACAAAAAGAACCACACACACAAAAAGATGCTCACCCTTACTAATAATTAGGAAAATGCAAACTAAAACAATAAGCCAATAGCATTTTTTAGCCTTCAGTTCATTAATAATAATGGCATTCTGATGGAATATCAAGTGCCAGCAAAGGTTTGGTGCTCTTATAGACTTCTTACAATGTACCAAGCTCTTGTTCTAGTACTTTACATATATCAACTCATTTAATTCTCATAAAAACCTTGTGGGCAGGTGTCATATTGTCATTTGCATTTTACAGTTGAACTGAGGGACTGGTTTAGTGACTTATACCAAGATATTAAGGTTAGTAGGTGACTCTCAAGTCAACACTTTTAACCATTAGACTATACTGCCTATAAATTGATAGCAAACTCTCTGGATGGCATTTTGACTGTAATGAAAAATTTTTAAAGGATACACGAACTGCTGGGTCTTGAGTAGTCAGGGATCTGGAATTAAAAGACTTAGGTTGGAATCTGAACTCCACTAATTACTATACAAGTCAGTTTACATCTCTGGGTCCCAGAATTTTCATCGTTCAAATGGTTATATAACTTTCCCTAGGTAAGCATGTTGTGAGAATTAAAATACATAATGTATATTAAAATATTTTTCAAACTGAAAACACTGTAAGATAGTCTCATCATTTTACTGAATTTTTGTTCTTTAAGGAAGCATCTCTTCTTTGTGTTTGAGTTTACTGAATAAAAATATTTTCATGGAAAATTAGTAGTCTTTCTCAATTCTATGATCCCTGTAGTTAATTTTATTTTTTAAATTTTGGAGCTGCTAATCATTATTTGTTCAAAACTAAATACTAGCATAAGAATTCACTGGGGACAGGAAGTGGCAGACAACAGGGAAAGAGACTCACAATGTTTTCCCTTCAGAATTTATTATTTCCTTGGGGTTACTGAACATGCACAAAGGCAAGAACATTAACAAAATAGTATAGCAACATGTAACAAAGTTAACATTAAAATATGCAAACTAAAGACAAAATTATAGTAAAGTTCTTGAAAGCAGAAGGATATTTGGTGTCAGTTAAGACCTAATTCATAATTCTGGCTCTCTTTAGTTTCATTAAAACAGAAAACACATCACCTACAAGGAAGGGTTATCTTGAAGATTAAATTAATGTAAGTAAAATGCTTATTATACACAGTGTCATGCATAAAAGTAAGTGCCTGTGCTATTATTTCTAGCTGCGAAGAGTAGTCAGAAATAAAAGTAGAAAAATGAGCACTCTTCAGAAAATCAAACAGTGATTCAGTAAAATGTACTGTCAGAAAAGATTTTCTAGAAGAAATGTGCTTAAAACATGCTGTAAGACAGAAAAAATAGAAATGATATTTTTCAAAATACTACTCTCTTTTAGAATGGGAATCTTTACATGTTGGGACAAATGAAGCTGAGAATGTGGTGACAGCACCAGTAGCCAAAATTTAAATGTGAAAATAGGAATTTTGATGAATAATATATGAAAATAAAATTGTACTGCTCCAGCTATCCATTTACATCTAGATGCCAGTGCATAAGCTGTTATAATTTGTCACACTTTCAAAAAAAGGATGGTAGCCTCTCTGATTTTAAAAGAAAATCAGGACTTCCTTGGTGGCGCAGGGGTTAAAAATCCTCCTGCCAATTCAGGGGACACGGGTTCGAGCCCTGATCCGGGAAGATCCCACATGCCACAGAGGAACTAAGCCTGTGCGCGACAACTACTGAGCCCGCGAGCCACAACTACTGAAGCCCGCGCGTCTACAGCCGGTGCTCTGCAACAAGAGAAGCCACTGCAATGAGAAGCCTGCACACGGCATTGAAGAATAGCCCCTGCTCACCGCAACTAGAGAAAGCCTGCACGCAGCAACTAAGACCCAATGCAGACAAAAAAACCCCAAACAAACCAGGTTTTAGAGAAAAAAGACAACACTGATGCCTTCCACTATTAAACTGAAGTATTTGTATCTAAAGGTGAGGAAGCGAGCAAAACTTCAGAGGAAACAAATTCAAAGTTTCCTTTTATTTTTTTGAATTCATTGACTTTTTAGCAGTTTTAGGTTTACAGGAAAACTGAGTGGAAAGTACAGAGTTCCCACACACCTCCTCAACCCTCCCCAGATTCCTCTATCTTGCGATAGTGGGGCACATTTGTTACAATCAATGAGTCAGTATGGATACATTGTTATTAACTAAAGTCCAGAGTTTATATTAGGATTCATTCTCTGTATTGTACATTCTATGCGTTTTGATAAATGTATAATGATGTGTATCCACATTATAGTATACAGAGTAGTCTATCTGCCTTAAAAATCCCTGCACTCCACGTATTCATCTTCCCCTTCTTTCCCCTATATAAGCCCCTGGCAATGACGAGTCTTTTACAACTGTCTCCATATTTTTGCCTTTTCCATAAAGTTGCCTTTTTTAAAGCAAAACATTTATGTCACACCTTGGCTGAGAAACCTATAAAATCAGCTACAAGAAACACTGAACTACTGGAAAATTACTTTATGAATAACAAAGGTAGATGTCACTTAACATCAATATCATCACAAAGAACAAGGATATATAGTTGAATGGAATCATGGATGTGGAGAATATTGAGTGAAATTACTTATGTGCAGAATAAAAAGCAAATATTGACATCTGTGTTGCACATATATGAGGGAGAAGGACTTGATAATTTTATTTTGTTACAGAAAACCTATGCCATTAGTGGAAAGATTTTCCTTTTGTTGTGGAAAGTGTCCTTCAACATCTTTATGATACAGGAGGTTTACCAGTGAAATAGAATGGTCAGTTTAGAACAGACATTTTTTTCTAATTTGAAATCTCAGACACACAATTTTTCCCATTTTCAATGCCTTGGTTGACTCCCTTCAATTATTTATGTACGTGTCCATTTCTCCTACTAGATTACAGATTATCTTTGAAGAGTTTATTTATTTTTACATTTCCCAGTGCTTAATATGCTAGTAAGTGGACAACAGATGTCTGCTAAATAAACTTTTATGGATAAAACGTATTAAAAATCTCCTTTTGCTCCCTTAACCTCTCATATATTCTCGATAAAACTGATCCACTTCTTTGTAAACATTAATTTTTTAAAAATCAAGACTTTTTCAAGATATTTTAAATAATAAATTTAAAATATATTCATGGTAAAAAAAAGAAAAAATATACATAAAACAATATAAAGGAAAACAATACTCCTTCCTCATCATCTCATGATTTCCATTTCCAAGGTTATCTGATTTGTGCTTGGCCTTTCAGAAACTTGCTATGCATGTATACTTCTATTAATGTGTGAATGCATATATATTTAACAAGAAGTTAAATAGGAGCTCTAGTTACTAAGGCTCTAACGCTGATAACCATAGGTGAAAAGTATAAGCACTCCTTTGATCCAAAGAGATGTGCTATGCAGATTATGCTAAGATAGCTCTGTGGCCATCTCCCATTTCCAGCCTATATATGAGAAGGCTAGAGAAATTGGAAAGTGAGACTTTCTTTTAAGATCATTATTATTGTGTATACTTCTCCTTCATAACAACCCAAATAAGAATAGCATCAAGAAATGTATTTATTCAGAATAAGAATGTCTGCTAGGAGGGGGACCTACATGTTATGTAGTCTTTTTTCCCTTTCCTTCCCACTCTGCCTGTCTAGATGCTTACTGAGCTGCAGAAACTTGCTGAACAAGTGTTGCAAGGCAGGAGTGGAACTTGGTGACAGAATATAGGAGAAGTCAACTGATGTCCACTGGAATTAATGTAGACAGAGACAAGTGCTTAGCTCTTACCTAGAACAATCCAATGAAGAGGATTTCTGCTTCTAGCTGTGCAGTATACTAGAGATTCAGTGAACTCCTTGTGAAGCAATACATCAAACATTCTGGATAAAAACATATAGATAAAATACCAAAGACATGATGCTGGAATTCATTAAAATTAAAAACTTCTGCTCTGCAAGAGACAGTGTAAAGAGAATGATCAGACAAGCCACAGACTAGGAGAAAATATTTGCAAAAGACACATCTGATAAAATACTGTTATCCAAAATATACAAAGGACCCTTAAAACTCAATGATAAGAAAACAAACAATCCAATTAAATATGGGCCAAAGATCTTTAACAGGCACATCACCAAAGAAGATATACAGGTGACAAATAAACATGTGAAAAAATGCTTCACATCAATGTTATCAGGGTAATGCAAATTAAAACGAGATACGACTACATAATTCTTAGAATGCCAAAATCCAGAACACTGACAACACCAAATGCTAATGAGGATGTGGAGCAGCAGGAACTCTTGTACATTGCTCATGGGAATGCAAAGTGGTACAGACACTTCAGAAGACAGCTTGATGTTTTTTTACAAAACAATACTCTTACCATGCAATCCAGCAGTTATGCTCCTGGGTATTTAACTAAAAGAACTGAAAACTTATGTGCACACAAATATCTGCATGCAGATGTTTATAGCAGCTTTGTTCATAATTGCCAAAACTTGGAAACAACTAAGATGTCTTTCAGTAGGTGTATGCATAAATAACTGTGGTATATCCAGATGACAGAATATTATTCAGTGCTAAAAAGAGGTGAGCTATCAAGCCATGAAAAGAGATGGAGGAAACTTAAATTCATATCACTAAATACAAGAAGCCAATTTGAAAAGGCTGCATACTCTATGATTCCAACTATGTGACATTCTGGAAAAGGCAACAGTATGGAGATGGTGAAAAGATCAGTGGTATGCATGTGTGTGGTGAGGGGGTGGAAGATGGAGAAGGAGGATGAACAGGAGAAACACAGAGAATTTTAGGGCAGTGAATTTGTTCTGTATGATACTATAATGATGGATATACGTCATTGCACTTTTTATATGTTAGAGATTATATATTTTACATTATATGTTTGTTCAAACCCATAGAATGTACAACACCAAGAGTGAACCCTAATGTAAATCATGGACCTTAGGAGATTATGATGTGTAGGTTCATCAACTGTAACAAATGTACCACTCTGGTGGAGACTATGCACATATGGAGGCAGGGAGTATATGGGAAATCTCTGTACCTTCCTCTTAATTTACTTGTGAATCTAAAAGTGCTCTAAAAAATAGTATTTTTTAATAAAACATATATAAAATAGAATATTTAAATACATGACTGAGTTGAGGCCAGAAACAACAAAGAGGTATAAATCTATGGCAGTAAAAGAGAACTGGAGATGGCATTTGACCTGGCACTATCTACCTATCAATGTGGACAGAAGCTGGGTTTTAATAAATCACCTGGATCATGAACAAGAGACAAAGTCTGGGGTTTGAGTGTGTATAGTGAGATATCAGAGAGAAGAAAACTCGCATGAGACCAAGATCTGCAAAGAGTGATACCCTCACTGAGTAAACTGGGGAAAACCCCACCACACAACATAAGATTGTGACCATATGACCATGTTTTGTTTTTGGATCTAGATAGAAGAGAAAAAAATATACCTACCCTGAAATTTCCTAATCATAAGCCTGAGATCTACCTGTATGGCCCATAAAACTCCAAGTCAAAAATTTAGAGTCAGATATGCAAGGATTGCAGTTACAGAAATTATGAGAAACAGAATACAAAATAACTATGCTTATACTTCAATAGCTATGATATACTTCAAGAAATAGTAAATGGAAATGAAAATAAGAGGACATAAAAGAAGATTATTGAAACTGGCTAATCAGATTTGAAAATGAACCAAATAGAGGCTCTAGAAATCTGAATATTAATAATTAAAATTAAAACCTCAATAGATCAGTAAATTATACCTAGCTGAAGAAAGGATGGACCTTGAAAATAAATCTAAAAAAAGAATACAACTATAGTACAGACAGACAAAGAATGAAATAAAGTTAAAGAGATCTTAAAAGCTATGAAGGGGCTTCCCTGGTGGCTCAGTGGTTGAGAGTCCACCTGCCGATGCAGGGGACACGGGTTCGTGCCCTGGTCTGAGAAGATTCCACATGCCGCGGAGCGGCTGGGCCCGTGGGCCATGGCCACTGAGCCTGTGCGTCTGGAGCCTGTGCTCCGCAACGGGAGAGGCCACAACAGTGAGAGACCCACGTGCCACAAAAAAAAAAAAAAAAAAAAAGGCTATGAAGGATAAAGTGAAAAGACCTTTTATATTCTTCATTCTAGGGCCCAGAATGATTAAAGAGAATGAGAAAGTTATGGATTGACTTTTATTTATCTTGCTTATGATCTTTTGCCTCCCTGAATCTGTATGTCTTTCAATAATTCATGAAAATGATCAGTTTTTCATCTTTTTAAATATTGCCTATGTTGGTAGTAAATTTTTTCAGGTTTTATTTGCTTAAAATATTTTTATTTTCCTTCCTTTTAAAAGAGAGTTTCACTGAGATACAGAATTTTAAATTTGCTAGTTATTTCTTCTCAACATTTTGAAAATGCCATTTCAATATCTTTTGGTACCTAGTATTGTTCTTGGAGCAGCTGTCAACCTAATGGTTATTCCATTGTAGGTTTGATGGATTTTCTTTCCTCTACTTTTTTTTTTTCTAAAGATAGTTGAAATACAACTTTATTCTGATTCTAAACAAAAAGGAATGGAAACGACAGTAACAAACAAGATTCCACCACTGAATATTATGATGTGACTGTTGCAGTCTTATACTTGAAATTCAAGGAGGAAACCACTGTGTTCCAAAACAGCTAAATATGCAGGTCCAAAAAATGAAGGTATTTTTTTAACTGCCACATTCACTCTGAAGCCCATTCATCTCCTTCAGCATCCCAAAGATTAAACACATGTTCTGCTTAACTATGTAACAAAGTGGCAAACACGCTGCACTACTGACATCACAGGACAGTTGCCTATAAAACTAGACTTCTGACGCTGGGATCCAGCTTCACTTTCTCACAAGTCATCATCTTCATCCGGGAGAGCAGTTGTCTGAGCAACCTCTAGATTATGCTCGTACTGCGCTGCCGTGGCTGGGTCCATGACTGCCTCTGGCGGGGTGAGAGCAGACATGGCGACGAACTCCAAGTTAGGGTCTCCGATCAGATTTCTAGCAAGCCAGAGGAAGGGCTTTTCAAAGTTGTAGTTACTTTTGGCAGAAATGTCATAGTACTGAAGATTATTCTTTCAGTGGAAGACAATTGACTTTACCTTAACTTTTCTGTCCTTAATATCCATTTGATTTCTACACAACACAATGGGGATGTTCTCACATAGTAGTACCAGATCTCTGTGCCAGTTAGGCACGTTCTTGTAAGTAACTCTTGATGTTACATCAAACATTCATAACGGCACACTGAGCTTGGATATAATAGCCATCTCCCAGTCCAACAAATTTCTTCTGACCAGCTGTATCCCAAACATTGAACTTAATAAGTCCTCTGTTGTTATGGAACACAAAGGGGTGGACCTCAACATCCAAGGTAGCTACATACTGCTTCTCAAATTCACCAGTCAGATGACGTTTCAGGACTGTAGTTTTTCCAGTACCACCATCATCAACCAATACAAGCTTAAACTGAACTTGGGGTTCTCCTTGGGCTGCTATCGTGATGTTACTTCCAGAAGCGTCTCCACCCCCATCTATCTTTCCTCTACTTTTAATATCATCTGTTTGGGGTGCTACAGAAACTCAATAAAGAAACTTGAGGGAGGGAAATAATCCCAGAAATGTATGAGATGCAAGAGGAATGATGAGCAAAGAAAAAAAGTAAACATAAAGCTAAAGAAATAATAAAATGTGTAATTATTGGCATTTCAAAAAACCAAGATAGAGAAATTCTTATGCCACATTCTCTAATTACAATGCAATTAAGTTGAAAATAATAACATAAATATAATTAAAATAATTCCAAACTTTTAGAAATTAAAAAACACAGTTCTAATGGAAATTTAGAAATATTATAATTAAAGCAAAAAATATATAAATATTACTTGTCAGAACTTGTGAAGGTAAACTTATAGCCTTAAAGTCTTATTAAAATAAAGTTGAAAATTGATGAAATAAGCATTTCAATAAGCATTTCTAATTTCAATAAGCATTTCAACAAACTTCTAATTTGTTAAGCATTTCTTAACAAATTAGAAAAAAAACAACATAATGAACTCAAAGTGAAAGAAAGGATATAATAAAGGAAAGAGCAGGCACAAATGAAAATAGAAAACAAGATAGAGAGTATAAACAAAAAAATTGGAATGGTTAATGCAATTGACAGACTCTAATCAAAAACATTAAACCTCACAACAAAAAGATTAGGAATGAATAAATGAACAAAATAAAAACACAGGAGGTATTTTAAGTATTCTAAAAACCTTATGGCAAAAATCTTGAAAAATATTTAAAATAGACAATGCTCTAGAAAAATAGAAATTACCAATCCAAAATAGAAATCTGTGTTGTTATAAAGCAAGAAATACATTTATATGCTCATGTAGCAATAAAAAAAATTGAATCACTAGATCAAAAGAGTATCATAAAGAAAACCCTAGGTCCAGATAATTTTATGAATCCCACCAATAATTTAAGAAACATATAATTTTGACCTTAATGTATTTTCAGAAAATATAAAAAGGGGAACATTCCCCAACTTTTTTAATAAAAATGGTATGCGCTTGATACCAAATTCAGACAAGAATACAAAACAAGGTAATTGTAGCCTGAATCTCCCTCCTGACTAAAGAATCAATTCTAAATGCACTTGAATTAAGCTCTCAAACATACTGTTAAGGTGATATATGAAGTTAGAGTTGGTTTAATTAGAGGAATAGAAAGTTTGTTCAGTAGTAGAATATCTAAGTGTCTGTATTAAAATTTTAATGTAGAAAACTTACTATTATTGCAATAGTTGCAGAAAAAAACATTGTATAACATTTAACAATTATTGATAAAAGCTCTTAGTAAAATAGAAATAGAAACTTTCTTAATTTTACAAAAGATATGTCCACACATACACACAAACACACAAAACATAGCAAGTATTCTACTTAACATCAGAAGCAAGAAAATGTGTCCATTAATGGTTCTTTTTTATCTTCCAGTTTTATTGAGATATAATTGACATACAGTACTGTATAAGTTTAAAATATAATGATTTGACTTACACCATAAAATGATTATCACATTCAATAAGTTTAGTGAACATCTCATATAGATACAAAATTAAAGAAAAAGAAAAAAAGTTTTCTTTTGATTAGAACTCTTAGGATTTACTCTCTTAAAAACTTTCATATCTAACATACATCAGTGTTAATTATATTTATCTTTTTGTAAATTACATCCCTAATACTTATTTATCTCATGACTGGAAGTTTGTACCTTTTGACTGATTTCATTCAATCAGTTCACCCTCCTCTCACCTCTCATGACTGGTAACCACAAATATGATCTCTTTTCCCATCAGTTTGTTTGTTTATTTTTGAAGTAGAATTGACCTACAACACTGTGTTAGTTCCTGGTACACAGCATAGTGATTTGGTACTTCCATACATTTCAAAATAATCACCATGATAAGTCTAGTTAGGATGTGTCAGCATACAAACCCATCACATAGTTATTGACTATATTCATCACACTGTACATTTCATACCTGTGACTCATTTATTTTGCAACTAGAAGTTTGTACCTCTTAATCTCCCTCACCTATTTCTTTCCTCCCCCCATCCCTCTCTCCTCAGGCAACCACCTGTTTTTTCTCTGTGTCTATAATTCTGTTTCTGCTTTGTTATGTTTGTTCATTTGTTTTATTTTTTAGATTCCACATATAAGTGAAATCATACAGAATTTGTCTTTGTCTGATTTATTTCATTTAGTGTAATGCCCTCTATGTTCATTCATGTTATCACAAATGGCAAAAATTCATTCTTTGTATGGCTCAGTAATATTCCATTGTATATATGTATATCACCTCTTCTATGTCCATTCATCTATCAATAAACACATAGATTGATTTCATATTGTCTATTCTAAATGGTGCTGCAATGAACACAATGGTGCATATAACTTTTGGAACTAGTGTTTTTGTTTTCTTTGGACAAATACCCAGGAATGGAATTGCTGAATCATGTGATAGTTCTATTCTTAATTTTTTGAGGAATATCCACTATGTTTTCCATAGTGGCTGCACCAATTTACATTACAACCAACAGTGCAGAAGTGTTCCCTTTTATCTACATCTTCATCAACAGTTGTTACTTAGTGTCTTTTTGATTATAGCTATTCTGACAGGTGTGAGGTAGTATCTCATTATGGTTTTGACTTGCATTTCCCTGATAATTAGTGATGTTGAGCATCTTTCTTTGTGCCTGTTGGCCATCTGTATGTCTTTTTAAAAAATTTATTTATTTGGCTGTGCTGGTCTTAGTTGCAACACTTGGAGTCTTCATTGTGGCATGTGGGATCTTCGTTGCAGCATGCAGGATATAGTTCCCAGACCAGGGATCGAACCCAGGTCCCCTGCATTGGGAGCAAGGAATCTTAACTGCTGGACCACCAGGGAAGTCCCCATCTGTATGTCTTCTTTAGAAAAATTTCTGCTCAGATCCTCTGTCCATTTTCTAATGAGGTTTTTGTTTTTTTTTATGTTTAGTTATGAGTTCTTTTTATATTTATGGCATTAACCCCTTATCAGATATGTCATTTGCAAATATTTCCTCCCATTCTGTAGGCAACATTTTCATTTTGTTGGTGATTTCCTTTTCTGTGCAAAAGCTTTTTAGTTTGTTGTAGCTCCATTTGGGTTTTTTTTTTTTTTTTTTTTGCTTTTGATTTCCTTGCCTGAAGAGACATATCCAAAAATATATTACTAAGACTGATGTCAAAGAGAATACTGCCTATGTTTTCTTCTAGGAGTTTTACAGTTTCAGATCTTCCATTTAAGTCTTTAATCCATTTTGAATTTGTTTTTGTGCATGGTGTGAGAGAGTAGTCCCATCTGATTATTTTGGATGTAGTGCTCCAATTGTCCCAACACTGTTTATTGAAGAGGCTGTCTTTATCCCATTGTATATTCTTGCCTCCTTTGTGTATAAATGTGGGTTCATTTCTGGGCTCTCTATTCTGTTCCATTGATCTGTGTGTCTTGTGTTTGTGCAAGTAATATACTGTTTTGATTACTGTAGTTGTGTAGTATAGTTTGAAATCAGTGAGCATGGCACCTCCACCTTTGTTCTGCTTTCTCAAGATTGTTTTGGCTATTTGGGGTTTTTTGTGTTTCCATACAAATTTTAGAATTATTTGTTCTAGTTCTGTGAAAAATACCATTGGTATTTTGATGGGGATTGCACTGACTGCAGATTGTCTTGAGTAGTGTGGTCATTTTAACAATATTAATTCTTCCAACCCATGAACAAAGTATATCTTTCCATCTGTTTGTGTCCTCTTCAATTTCTGTCAACAGCATCTCATAGTTTTCTGAGTACAGGTATTTTACTTTCTTAGTTAGATTTATTCTGAGGTATTTTATTATTTTTTTAAAATTGTAAATGGCCTTGTTTTCTTAATTTACCATTCTGATAGTTCATTCTTAGTGTATCAAAATGCAACAGATTTCTGTATATTAATTTTAGATCCTGCAAGTTTACTGAATTCATTGATCAGCTCTAGTTTGTTTGTTTTTTTTTTTTTTGGTGGCATCTTGAGGATTTTCTATGTATAATATCATGTCATCTGCAAACAGTGACAGTATTACTTCTTCCTTTCCAATTGGATTCCTTTTATTTCTTTTTCTTTTCTGATTGCTGTGGCTAGGACTTCCAATACTATGCTGAGTAAAAGTGGCAAGGGTGGGCATCCTTTCCTTTTTCCTGATCTGAGGGGAAATTCTTTCATTTAACATAATGTCAGTTGTGGACTTATCATGTATGGCCTTTATAATGTATGGCCTTTATAATGTTAAGTTGTGTTCCATTATACCCAATTTGTTGAGTATTTTTAACAAATAGATGTTGAATTTTGTTAAAGGTTTTTCCACATCTATTGAGATGATCATATGTTTTTTATATTTCAATTTGTTAATGTAGTGTATTACATTGATTGATTTGTGGATATTGAACCATATTTGCATCCCTGAGATAAACCCCACTTGATCATGGTGTATGATCCTTTTAATGTATTGTCAAATTTGGTTTGCTAATATTTTGTTGAAGATTTTTGCATCTATATTCTTCAGTGATATTGGCCTATAATTTTCTTTTTTTGTGATATCTTTCTCTGGTTTGGGCATCAAGGTGATGCTGGCCTTACAGAATGAGTTTGGAAGCATTCCCTGCTCTGCAATTTTTTTGAATAGTTTGAGAGGAAAAGGTGTCTATATTTTTTTAAAAATTTGCTAAAATTCACCTATGAAACCGTTTGTTCTTGGCCTTTTGGAGAATTTGTTTTATTATTAATTCAATTTCATTAGTGGTAATTTGTCTGTTCATATTTTCTATTTCTTCCTGGTTCAGTCTTGGAACACTGTACATTTCCAGGAATTTGTCCATTTTAGATTGTCCACTTAATCGGCATATATGCTTATGGGCTGGGCTGGGCCAAGAGACTGCTGGCTGAGAAGTTTCAGGGATCCCAGGGTTATTGCTGGCTCACTGGTGGGCAGACCCAGATTCTGGTGTGGGTGACTGCATTGCTGGGGGTCCCAGATATATTGTTTGCCTGCTGGTGCATAGGGCTGGTTCCTGAGGCCAATGACTATGGTGTCCGTTGTGTCCCAAAGCTGGTGTTGGCCAGCTAGTGAGTGGGACTGAATACTGGAGTGGCTGGCTGAGAAGCTAGGGTGTCTCAGAGCTGGGAATGGACTGATGGTGGGTTGGCCTGGGGCTCCAGAGGGTCATGAGCCTTGTGTTGGCCTGCTCTTTGGTGGAGCTGAGTCCTGGCAGGTCCCATAGCTAGAGTAGTTTCATTGGTGGTTGCAACCCTGTTCCAAGGTCTCTCGCTGCAGGGTTCTGGGGGTTCTGGAGCTGGTGTCAGTCAGCAGGTGGATGAGGCTGGATTCTGCCATGGCTGACTGAGGGTCCCAAGGTGTCCCAGAGCTGGTGGGTCCTGGAGTTGGTGTCAGCCCACTGGTGGGCAGGGCTGAGGCCCAGGTATTCTGAGGGTTAGTGCCAGGTCACTGGTGGATGAGTATTATCTTGGGGCTAGTGCCAGGCCACTGGTGTGCAGGGCTGGTTCTCAGGAGCTCTAGGCTAAGGGGTTCTTAAAGCACCAGGTCTGGTGGGTGGGGCTGAGGTGTCCGAGCACTCGTGCCCACAAGCTAGTGAAAGGGGCTGGCACTAATAAACTAGAGGGATGATTCCACAATGGCACTTGCCAGCACCAGTGTCCATGTGATAGAACAAGCTTCCCAAAATAGCTGCTGCCTGTATCATTTTTGCCTCCTGCCTCTCCAGGAGGCTTTCCAAGATAAGCAGGTGGATCTGACCCAGACTCCTTTCAAATTACTGCTTCTGCCCTGGGTCCTGGAGTGTGTGAGATTTTATGTGTGTCCTTTAAGAGTCAAGTCTCTTATTTCCCACAGCCCTCTGGCTCTCCTGAAAATAAGCCCCACTGACCTTCAAAGCCAAATGTTCTGGGTATTCATCTTCCTGGTGCAGGACTCTAGGGCTGGGGAGCCCACTTTGGGGCTTGGACTCCTTGCTCTTTGGGTACAACCTCTGCAATTATAATTATCCTCCTGTTTGTGCGTTGCCCACTTGGGCGTATTGGTCTTGACTACACCATATCTCCATACCTCCTACCCATCTCGTTGTGGTTCCTTTTATATATCTTTAGTTGTAGAAGGTCTTTTCTGCTGGTGTTCCAGTTTTTCTCATCAGTAGTTGCTCTACAAGTAGTTGAAATTTTGGTGTGCCCATGGGAGGGGTCTTCACACTCTACCATCTTGGCCACTCCCCCCAGTGGCTCTTCTTTTCAACACTGTCCTGAAGATCCTAGCAGCTGCAATCTGGCCAGAAAAAGAAATAAAATGTATCAAGGTTGGCAAGAAAGAAAAAAAGCTGTCATTATTTGTAGCTGACTGCCAGTATTTTTTTTTTAATTTATTTTTATTTTTGTTTGACTGCCAGTATTGAGAACATAAAATAATCTGTAGACAAATTATTAGTATTAACAAGACCGGCAGCTAGAAATCATCATTGAGAAGTCAGTCACATCTCTAAATACTAGTAACACATAAAATTTTATTAAGGAGAAAGAATGATTTGATTACAAACCTCAGAGAAAGACCCACAATTTGTAGACATTTTAAGTGGAGAAAGGACGAACTTTCCCATAAATGGCATTAGATAGATTGTGAATAAGAAAAAATATGAAACTGGACTCCAATTTCACAATATACTAAAAAATATAATAAATTCAGGCACATTTAAGATGTAAATATAAAAGGCAAAATTTTGAACATTTTGGAAGATAATATAGGAGACAGTATTCATGATCTCAGATAGGGAAGGATTTCTTAAATAGGACTAAAAAAAAGAAAAAAACACTAATCATAATGGTAAATATTGATAAGTTTGACTACATTATAATTAAGAACCTCTCTATCAAAATACAGAATCAGTGAATCAACAATTATCTCAAAATAAAATATTAAAAATTTTGCTTAGTTAAATTCAAACACATTATAAAAAAAGTAAAGGTAAGCAAAAACCTGGGAAAAGTTACTTGCTTACATAAAATTGACAATTAGGATGCCACATTCCAATAATAGGAATACATAAGGTATCATTATTTATGTAGCAAAAGCCAGAAAATGGTAAATATAAAGATGATCTAAAGATATGAATGTCTTAAATAGTATCAATTTGGAAATATCTCATATCAATGGAGAGTAGAATAGATAAATTATGGTACACTAGAATGTTAAACAGAGAAATTTAAAAATGAACCCCTGCCTTCGGTATAACATGTAAATGTTTTAAAAAAAATGATGTCAAATAAAAAACTAAAAAGATGTAGTAGAGGAGCTTCCCCGGTGGCGCAGTGGTTGAGAGTCCGCCTGCCGATGCAGGGGACACGGGTTCGTGGCCCGGTCCGGGCAGATCCCACATGCCGCGGAGCAGCTGGGCCCGTGAGCCATGGCCGCTGGGCCTGTGCGTCCGGAGCCTGGCCTGTGCTCCGCAACGGGAGAGGCCACAACAGTGAGAGGCCCACGTATCACAAAAAAAAAAAAAATACAGTAGAATACACACAGGTTTTATTTTATTTAACAAACATTTAAAAAATATAATTACCAGTGTTGGACCAGGTATTTGATGATTATTGATTCACTTAATTCTCTAAACAATTCAACAATGTAAACACTATTATTGGCTTCAGTTTAAAGATGCAGAAACTGAGGCATAGAAAGGTTAAGTAACTGCCCAATGGCACACATCTAGTAATAGGAATGGGCAATCTGGTTCCAGGGTCTAGAGTATGATTCCATTCACATAAACTTCAAAAGCAGGTACAGCTATACAGCATATTGTATGTGTGTGTGTGTGTGTGTGTGTGTGTGTGTGCATTTTTTAATGTTAAAAATAGATTAACAAAAAACAAAATACAGAGAGATTCAAAGAAATTGTCAATGTTCTCTTTCCTTTTCCCACCCTAGTTTTATTGAGATACAATTGACATACAGCACTGTTTAATATGTACAGCATAATAACTTGACTTACATGTATTATTAAATGATTACCACAGTAAGTTTGGTTAACACCCATCATCTCTTACATATACAAAAGAAAAAAAGAAAAGAACACAAATATTTTTTCCTTGTGATGAAAACTCTTAGCAACATTTTCTTTCTCAGGAGAGCATCTAGGAGGTGTGTATATGGCTGTCAATTTTATTATCACTATTACTTTTCTCTGAAGTGTACATATACATTATACATGGTATTTCTTGGTATGTTATATTTCTCAATTTTTAAAAAGGTTAAAAGAGAGGGAGGCTTCCCTGGTGGCCCAGTGGTTGAGAGTCCGCCTGCCGATGCAGGGGACATGGGTTCGTGCCCCGGTCCGGGAGGATCCCTCATGCCGCGGAGCGGCTGGGCCCATGAGCCATGGCCGCTGAGCCTGCGCGTCTGGAGCCTGTGCTCCGCAATGGGAGAGGCCACAACAGTGATAGGCCCGTGTACCGCAAAAAAAAAAAAAGAGAGAGGGGTTGACCCTGAACAGAGAGTCCCTGTAGTGGAAGAGAAACCTGTACTTTCAGAACTTTTCTGTGAGTTAAGCCTGTGCCGAAGAAGACTGAATCATCCTGAAAGAATCCTACCCAAGAGGACAGCCATGGAAGGCGAGGGAACCCCAACAGAAAGAGGATGAGTGGGTAGGATCTGAGAAACTGAGGTTTGTCTGAGGGAACATAGTATAAATGAGGGTGCTGGGCAGTGGGAATGGGGAGAGCTGTCCAGGGAGCTCACAAAAGCAGTCCAAGAAAGAAAAGCCAGCATCTGAACTTCTGCCAGATGATAATGGCATCACAGAAGCAGGAGCTAGAGGTAGTAGAGAGAGAAGGGATGAAAGGGTAGAAACAAGTTAGAAGAGTAAAGAATGAAGGGGGAGGAGGGAAGCTTTGAACTGGATAAGATTAAATTCTTAATATTAGATTGGACTGGACTTTATGACACTTACAAATGAGGCTTTTTGGTAATTCATGTTAATGACAGGGAAAAGTTAAAGGGCTTGGCCTGAGATAGTGTCCAAAATGGAAGACTTTACAGAACTTATTTGAGGTCTAGGGGGAAGAATAAGTAGTTTCCTGCTTGCACTTTACCAAGTTCAATAAACTAACAAATTCAGATTATACATAAATCTCTATCCCATTACCTTTTTAAAATAGGTTTACTGAGATATGATTTGAATAATTTAATATTCAATTTTTTAAAGTTTACAAATCAGTGATTTTTAATATATCTACAAGGTTGTAAAGCCATAATCACTAATTCCAGAATATTTTATTACTCCCAGAAAAGACACTATACAAATTATCAGTCATTCCCACTCCCACTATCCCCACAAGTGGCAACCACTAATCTACTTTCCATCTCTATGGATTTATCTATTCTGGACATTTCATATAAATGCAATCATGCAATATGTGGCCTTTTGTGTCTGGCTTCTTTTACTTAGCGAGGTGTTTTCAAGGTTCATCTATGTTGTAGAAGATACATCATGTTCCATCCTTTTTATGGTTATATAAGTATTCCATTGTATGGCTATATCATATTTTGTTGTTGATAGACATTTCAGTTTCCACTTTTGGCTATTATGAATAATGCTGCTATGAAAAATTGTGTACAGGTTTTGTGTGAACAGCTACTTTCAATTCTCTTGGGTATATACCTAGGAGTGGAATTGCTGTAGCAGATGGTAAACTCTATGTTTAACATTTTGAGAAACAAACTGTTTTCCATGTGACTGCATAATCTTACAACCCCATCAGCAGTGTTTGAGAGTTCCAATTATCCACATCCTCACAAACATTTGTTGCCCATCTTTTATTTTACCCATTCTAATGGGGGTAAAAATAGTATCTCATTATAATTTTGATTTGCATTTCTCTGATGACTAATGATGTTGAACATCTTTTCATGTGCTAATTAGCCATTTGTATATCTTCTTTGGAGAAATGTCTGTTTAGAGCCTTTGCCCATTTTTAATTAGGTTTCTTTATAATTGAATTATGAGTTCTTTATATATTCTGGTTACAAATCCCTTATTATATAGATGATTTGCACATATTTTCTCCCATTCTGTGGGTTGTCTTTTTACTTTCTTTATGATGTCCTTTGAAACAAAAAATTTCTTGATTTTGATGAAGTTCTGTGTCTCTATTTTTTTCTTTTGTTGCTTGTGCTCTTGTCTCTACCTTTTTAAAAAAAAAATACAAGTGCAACCATAAGATACCCATAATTCCCAACCTGTTTTGTCTTAATAATAATTCTTGGGCATCTTTCCACATCTCTCTATCTCTGTCATCTCTATCTATCTATCTGTCTATAATATATATTTTTAATGGCTGCATATTATCTTACTTTACGGCAGTAAATAACAAGTTCTCTACTGATAGACTTTTAGGTTTTTACAACTTATTGCTATTATAGTGCCACAGCAAACATTCCTGAAAATGTATATATCTTTATATATATGTGTGTACACACAGTATGTTTCTAATTGTAGGAGTGTTGGCTTAAAGAGTGTTTGCATTTAAAATTTTGACAGGTAGTACCAAATTATCTCCAGTGATGTTATATATATATTTTTAATATACTATCCTCTAATAGTGTTTGAAGCTGTCTTGTGAACACATGGTATGATCACATTTTTTAATCTTTATGAATCTGATAAGAAAAAAAATCTTGTTTGGTTTTGCCTTCTTTAATGTGTTTGAGGTTGACCATCTTTTATATGTTTATTGAGCATTTGTATTTCCTGTGGTATAAAGTGTTTCTTCATAATCTTTGTCCATTTTTCTAGTGGATTATTTGTCCTTTTGTTGAATTTTAAAAGCCTTTTGTATGGTAATAAAATTTGCTTTTTCTCAGTTATGTATGCTGTAAATATTTTTATTTGGTTATTTTTTTTTAGTTTCCTTATAGACTATTTGTTGCGCAGAAGTTTCAGGTGCTTTTGTAGTTGAATTTATCACTTCTTTAAAATGAATTTTAGCAAATCCTTTTTTTCCCCTTTTTCTCTTAATTTTTCTCTAGGTGTTTTTTCCTATACTTCAAACTCTGAAGAGTCTGATGTTATTGACTCTTTTTCCCCCTTGATTTAATTATAAAAAACACTGCACACAATTCATTGAAAACTTAATTACAAATACTGCCTAGAATAGTGCCATGTACATAAGCCCACTGAAGAAATATTACTGAATAACGCTTTCAAATTCATATTCATCTTACACTTTTCCATTCTAGATTATCTAAATAATTCTTTTTTTTAAACATCTTTATTGGAGTATAATTGCTTTACAATGGTGTGTTAGTTTCTGCTCTATAACAAAGTGAATCAGTTATACATATACATATGTTCCCATATCTCTTCCCTCTTGCATCTCCCTCCCTCCCACCCTCCCTATCCCACACCTCTAGGTGGTCACAAACTGCTGATCTCCCTGTGCCATGAGGCTGCTTCCCACTAGCTATCTACTTTATGTTTGGTAGTGTATATATGTCCATGCCACTCTCTCACTTTGTCACAGCTTACACTTCACCTCCCCATATCCTCAAGTCCATTCTCTAGTAGGTCTGTGTCTTTATTCCCGTCTTACCCTTAGGTTCTTCATGACCTTTTTTTTTTTCTTAGATTCCATATATATGTGTTAGCATATGGTATTTGTTTTTCTCTTTCTGACTTACTTCACTCTGTATGACAGACTCTAGGTCCATCCACCTCACTAAAAATAACTCAATTTCATTTCTTTTTATGGCTGAGTAATATTCCATTGTATATATGTGCCACATCTTTATCCATTCATCCGATGATGGACACTTAGGTTGCTTCCATCTCCTGGCTATAGTAAATAGTGCTGCAATGAACATTTTGGTACATGACTCTTTTTGAATTCTGGTTTTCTCAGGGTATATGCTCAATAGAGGGATTGCTCGGTTGTATGGTAGTTCTATTTGTAGATTTTTAAGGAACCTCCATACTGTTCTCCATAGTGGCTGTATCAATTTACATTCCCACCAGCAGTGCAAGAGTGTTCCTTTTCTCCACACCCCCTCCAGCATTTATTGTTTCTAGATATTTTGATGATGGCCATTCTGACCGGTGTGAGATGATATCTCATTGTAGTTTTGATTTGCATTTCTCTAATGATTAATGATGTTGAGCATTCTTTCATGTATTTGTTGGCAATCTGTATATCTTCTTTGGAGAAATGTCTATTTAGGTCTTCTGCGCATTTTTGGATAGGGTTTTTTGTTTTTTTGTAATTCAGCTGCATGAATTGCTTGTAAATTTTGGAGATTAATCCTTTGTCAGTTGCTTCATACGCAAATATTTTCTCCCATTCTGAGGGTTGTCTTTTGGTCTTGTTTATAGTTTCCTTTGCTGTGCAAAAGCTTTGAAGTTTCATTAGGTCTCATTTGTTTAGGTCCCAAATTTTTGTTTTTATTTCCATTTCTCTAGGAGGTGGGTCAAGAAAGATCTTGCTGTGACTTATGTCATAGAGTGTTTGTCTATGTTTTCCTCTAAGAGTTTGATAGTTTCTGGCCTTACATTTAGATTTTTTTTTTTTTTTTGTTACGCGGGCCTCTCACTGCTGTGGCCTCTCCCGTTGCAGAGTACAGGCTCCAGATGCGCAGGCTCAGCGGCCATGGCTCATGGGCCCAGCCGCTCCATGGCATGTGGGATCTTCCTGGAGCAGGGCACGAACCCGTGTCCCCTGCATTGGCAAGCGGACTCTCAACCACTGCGCCACCAGGGAAGCCCACATTTAGATTTTTAATCCATTTTGAGCTTATGTTTGTGTATGGTGTTAGGGAATGTTCTAATCTCATACTTTTACATGTACCTGTCCAGTTTTCCCAACACCACTTATTGAACAGGCTGTCTTTTCTCCACTGTATATTCTTGCCTCTTTTATCAAAGATAAGGTGACCGTATGTGTGTGGGTTTATCTCTAGGCTTTCTATCCTCTTCCATTGATCTTTCTGTTTTTGTGCCAGTACCATACTGTCTTGATTACTGTAGCTTTGTAGCATAGTCTGAAGTCAGGGAGCCTGATTCCCCCAGCTCCGTTTTTTGTTCTCAAGATTGCTTTGGCTATTTGGGGTCTTTTGTGTTTCCATACAAATTTTGAAATTTTTTGTTCTAGTTCTTTGAAAAATGCCAGTGGTAGTTTGATAGGGATTGCATTGAATCTGTAGATTGCTTTGGGTAGTAGAGTCATTTTCAAAATGTTGATTTTTCCAATCCAAGAACATGGTATATCTCTCCATCTATTTGTATCATCTTTAATTTCTTTCATCAGTATCTTATAAATTTCTGCATACAGGTCTTTTGTCTCTTTAGGTAGGTTTATTCCTAGATATTTTATTCTTTTTGTTGCAGTGGTAAATGGGAGTGTTTTCTTAATTTCACTTTCAGATTTTTCATCATTAGTCTATAGGAGTGCCAGAGATTTCTATGCATTAATTTTGTATCCTGCTACGTTACCAAATTCATTGATTAGCTCTAGTAGTTTTCTGGTAGCATCTTTAGGATTCTCTCTATATAGTATCATGTCATCTGCAAACAGTGACAGCTTTACTTCTTCTTTTCTGATTTGGATTCCTTTTATTTCCTTTTCTTCTCTGATTGCTGTGGCTCAAACTTCCAAAACTATGTTGAATAAGAGTGGTGAGAGTGGACAACCTTGTCTTGTTCCTGATCTTAGTGGAAATGCTTTCAGTTTTTTACCATTGAGGACAATGTTGGCTGTAGGTTTGTCATATATGGCCTTTATTATGTTGAGGAAAGTTCCTCTATGCCTACTTTCGGCAGGGTTTTTATCATAAATGGGTGTTGAATTTTGTCGAAAGCTTTCTCTGCATCTATTGAGATGATCATATGGTTTTTCTCCTTCAGTTTTAATATGGTGTATCACGTTGATTGATTTATGTATATTGAAGAATCCTTGCATTCTTGGAATAAACCTCACTTGATCATGGTGTATGATCCTTTTAATGTGCTGTTGGATTCTGTTTGCTAGTATTTTGTTGAGGATTTTTGCATCTATTTTCATCAGTGATATTGGCCTGTAGTTTTCTTTCTTTGTGTCATCTTTGTCTGGTTTTGGTATCAGGGTGATGGTGGCATCGTAGAACGAGTTTGGGAGTGTTCCTCCCTCTGCTATATTTTGGAACAGTTTGAGAAGGATAGGTGTTAGCTCTTCTCTAAATGTTTGATAGAATTCGCCTGTGAAGCCATCTGGTCCTGGGCTTTTGTTTGTTGGAAGATTTTTAATCACAGTCTCAATTTCAGTGCTTGTGATTTGTCTGTTCAAATTTTCTATTTCTTCCTGGTTCAGTCTTGGCAGGTTGTGCATTTCTAAGAATTTGTCCATTTCTTCCTTGGCAGGTTGTCCATTTTATTGGCATAGAGTTGCTTGTAGTAATCTCTCATGAACTTTTGTATTTCTGCAGTGTCAGTTGCTACTTCTCCTTTTTCATTTCTAATTCTATTGATTTGAGTCTTCTCCCTGTTTTTCTTGATGAGTCTGGCTAATGGTTTATCAATTTTGTTTATCTTCTCAAAGAACCAGCTTTTAATTTTATTTATCTTTGCTATCAGTTCCTTCATTTCTCTTTCATTTATTTCTGATCTGATCTTTATGATTTCTTTCCTTCTGCTAACTTTAGGTTTTTTTTGCTCTTCTTTCCCTAATTGCTTTAGGTGCAAGGTTAGGTTGTTTATTTGAGATGTTTCCTGTTTCTTAAGGTAGGATTGTATTGCTATAAACTTCCCTCTTAGAACTGCTTTTGCTGCATCCCATAGGTTTTGGGTCGTAGTGTCTCCATTGTCATTTGTTTCAAGGTTTTTTTTGATTTCCTCTTTGATTTCTTCAGTGATCACTTCATTATTAAGAAGTGTATTGTTTAGCCTCCATGTGTTTGTATTTTTTACAGATCTTTTCCTGTAATTGATATCTAGTCTCATAGCATTGTGGTTGGAAAAGATACTTGATAAAATTTCAATTTTCTTTAATTTACCAAGGCTTGATTTGTGACCCAAGATATGATCTATCCTGGAGAATATTCCATGAGCACTTGATAAAAATGTGTATTCTGTTGTTTTTTGATGGAATGTCCTATAAATATCAATTAAGTCCATCTTGTTTAATGTATCATTTAAAGCTTGTGTTTCCTTATTTATTTTCATTTTGGATGAACTGTCCATTTGTGAAAGTGGGGTGTTAAATTCCCCTACTATGAATGTGTTACTGTCGATTTCCCCTTTTTTGGCTGTATTTGCCTTATGTATTGAGGTGCTCCTATGTTGGGTGCATTAATATTTACAATTGTTATATCTTCTTCTTGGATTTATCCCTTGATCATTATGTAGTGTCCTTCTTTGTCTCTTGTAATAGACTTTATTTTAAAGTCTATTTTGCCTGATATGAGAATTGCTACTCCAGCTTTCCTTTGGTTTCCATTTGCATGGAATATCTTTTGCCATCCCTTCACTTTCAGTCTCTATGTGTCCCAAGGTCTGAAGTGGGTCTCTTCTAGACAGCATATAGATGGGTCTTATTTTTGTATCCATTCAGCAAGGCTGTGTCTTTTGCTTGGAGCATTTAATCCATTCACGTTTGCAGTAATTATTGATATGTATGTTCCTATGACCATTTCCTTAATGTTTTTGTAGATCCTTTTCTTCTCTTGTGTTTCCCACTTAGAGAATTTCCTTTAGCATTTGTTGTAGAGCTGGTTTGGTGGTGCTGAATTCTCTTAGCTTTTGCTTGTCTGTAAAGCTTTTGATTTCTCCATCAAATCTGAATGAGATCCTTGCCGGGTAGAGTAACATTGGTTGTAGGTTCTTCCCTTTCATCACTTTAAGTATATTGTGGCTCTCCCTTCTGGCTTGTAGAGTTTCTGCTGAGAAATCATATGTTAATGTTATGGGAGTTCCCTTGTATGTTTTTTGTCATTTTTCCCTTGCAGCTCTTAATACATTTTCTTTGTCTTTAATTTTTGCCAATTTGACTACTATGTGTCTTGTCATGTTTCTCCTTAGGTTTACCCTGTATGGGACTCACTGTGCTTCCTGGACTTGGGTGGCCCTTTCCTTTCCCATGTTAGGGAAGTTTTCAACTATAATCTCTTCAAATATTTTCTCTGGTCCTTTCTCTCTCTCTTCTCCTTCTGGGACCCCTATAATGTGAACGTTGTTGCATTTAATGTTGTCCCCAAAGTCTCTTAGCCTGTCTTAATTTCTTTTCATTCTTTCTTCTTTATTCTGTTCCACAGCAGTGAATTCCACCATTTTGTCTTCCAGGTCACTTATCCGTTCTTCTGCCTCAGTTATTCTGCTATTGATTCCTTCTAGTGTTGTTTTCATTTCAGTTATTGTGTTGTTCATCTCTGTTTGTTTGTTCTTTAATTCTTCTAGGTCTTTGGTAAACATTTCTTGCATCTTCTCGATCTTTGCCTCCATTGTTTTTCCGAGGTCCTGGATCATCTTCACTATCATTATTCTGAATTCTTTTTGTGGAAGGTGGCCTATCTCCACTTCATTTAGTTGTTTTTCTGTGGTTTTATCTTGTTCCTTCATCTGGTGTATAGCCCTCTGCCTTTTCATCTTGTCTATCTTTCTGTGAATGTGTTTTTTGTTCCACAGGCTGCAGGATTGTAGTTCTTCTTGCTTCTGCTCTCTACCCCCTGGTGGATGTGGCTATCTACATATTATTTTTAAGTGTTATAAAAACTGTTAAGATGTATTGTGATATACCTCAGTTCACCTCTTCATTTTGCTATATAACCATATTCTCTGTATCTTTTCTCCAAAGTGCTCAAATACTCCAATTAAAAATTTATTCTAAAGGTAGCAACAAGAATTATTATGTCTCCATGAAGAAAAAAAGCTCAACATTTCTAATTACTAGAGAAATGTAAATCAAAACTACAATGAGGTTTTACTTCACACCATGCAGAATGGCCATCAAAAAGTCTACAAATACTGAACGCTGGAGAAGGTGTGGAGAAAAAGGAACCCTCCTACACTGTTGGTGGGAATGTAAATTGGTACAGCGACAATGGAGAATAACATGGAGGTTCCTTAAAAAATTAAGAATAGAACTACCATATGATCCAGCAATCCCACTGCTGGGCATACACCAAGAGAAAACTGTAATTCAAAAATATGCACACACCCCAATATTTATTGCCACACTATTTACAATAGCCAAGACCTAGAAGCAACCTAAATGTCCATTGACAGATGAAGGGATAAAGAAGATGTGGCATATATATATATAGATGAGGGTAATAGTCCATATATATATAATGGAATATTACTCAGCCATAATAAAGAATGAAATAATACCATTTACAGCAACATGGATGGACCTAAAGATTATCATACTAAGTGAAGCAAGCCAGAGAATGACAAATATCATATGATATCACTTATATGTGGAATATAAAAAAAATACAAATAGACTTATTTACAAAATGTAATAGACCCACAAACATAGAAAACAAATTTATGGTTACCAAAAGGGAAGGGGGGAGAGGGATAAATTAGGAGATTGGGATTAATATATACACATTACTGTATATAAAATAGATAACCAACAAGAACCTACGGTATAGCACAGGGAAGTAGACTCAATATTTTGTAATAACCTATAATGGAAAATTCTGAAGAAGAATATATATATATATATAAAGTCACTGTGCAATACACCTGAAGCTAACACAATGTTGTAAATCAATTATACTTTGTTTAAAAAGAGTAAAGTGTACATTAAAAAAAAGAATAATTTTGCCTGGATATTTGCAGGGTTTTGCTGGCTTGTTTTTGCTTTGCTTTTGCTTTTACAAATTTCTGGAAATCTGAAGTTTCTGGATTATGTATGGATTGCTAGAATTAAGATTGATGAGGATGGAGGTTATGTTCTTCCCTGCCGAACTCTCAGCATTTCATCCTGAGCTCTGTAAATATCTAAATTAAAGAATGAAGTAAAGGGAAGAAATATATTATTTTTTGTTTGAAGCTTGGTCTGATTATATATGAAGTCCTAGAATTCATAAACTGCCTTTATCTTTCTTTTACTGCCTCTTCTTTTTTGCAGTACGTGGGTCACTCACTGTTGTGGCCTCTCCCGTTGCGGAGCAAGGCTCCGGACGCGCAGACTCAGCGGCCATGCCTCATGGGCCTGGCCGCTCCACCGCATGTGGGATCTTCCTGGACTGGGGCACAAACCCGTGTCCCCTGCAACGGTAGGCAGACTCTCAACCACTGCGCCACCAGGGAAGCCCCTGCCACTTCTATAGAATTAGCAGGATATCTCCAGAGCCATGGATTACTGCAGGATCCCTCTATGAAATGCCTCTGCTTCCCTTCCCTTTATTGTTAGATGTGCTCCTAGAGGGCTTTAAGTTACTGATTAGGGGATGAGGTTCCAGAGTTTATAGAAGAAAGTTTGAAGGCAGCTTTGTTGCTCATTTCAAGTGTGACATTGGGCATGTTACTAAACCTCTCCCAATGTTCGATTTCCTGTAAAATGGGGATAGTAATAATTCCTATCCCAGAAGGCTATAGAGGGTGATAAATGAGATAATTCATCTAAAACATTTAGTGCTGCTTGGCACCAAAGGAATCACTCAATAAATATTAGGTATTATCATTATTATTACTAGTACTACAATTATATGTCTATTTAACTGTAAGTTCCATGAGAGCAATAACCATTATTTTTTAAGCTTCATACCTAGCATAGTATTTGGTACATGTGTGTTGAACTGAACTATGCTTATGATCTACAGAGAGAAATGTGAAGAATAAATATTCTTCATTTTTTCCTGATCTCTTGGATGGGGAAGTGTAGGAAGAAAACAATAAGTTTGGCCTATTGAACCATAAGGGCTGATTGCCTGATCTATATTTCTAAATTAAAAGTTAAATTCCCCAATATTTAAAGCTGTGGAAATTGCCTTATAACATCAAAGTGAGAAAACTTAAATTTGAGCAAAAGCCAAGCAAGGATACTTGCATGCCTATGATCTGTTTTTCCTTGCATATACTTCTTAGTTTTAAAAGCAATACAGGTGAAGTAAGAGATGATCAGGAAGAGAGAGGATGAAGTGCTAGAGAAATGTGTTTACTTTATTTCACCCTGTTATTACATTAAGGGAATATTCCAGTTGTCTTTGTAGCAAAGCAATTTCCCCCACCCACATAGAAAACTATCACAAGGTGATTCTTCCACCATGGCTAGATGCAGATCTTTCCACATTACTTGGAAGAAGTTTCAAGAAAGTTTCCTTAAAGAAACTCACTGTGTAAATGCATGATAATAATGAGTTGTAAGTTCATTAGAACTTCTTCCCCACTCATGAATTGTGAATTCCTTGCCAAATCAACCTTTATTTGCACAACTGCATGTTTTAAACAACACATACTAAGTGCCATAAGTGGGGATAGTGATATTTTAAAATTCTCAATACAGTTGATTTTTCTGAATTCCTTATGCAGCATAATAAAAGAATTTAAAATCTCATATATAGTCCACTTTGAGTACCCTCTTAGAGCTGTCAGCCCATAACTCAACTGATAAAGTGACTCCACCAGACTAAAGTGGAGCCCATTAAAACATTACATCATGCTGTACACACTGAACCAAGAAAGGATCTTCTCGTATGGTACCTCCATGAGTAGCTTGTCCAGTGAATATTTCAATGACTCAAGCAGTAATGATTCTACTCTTGCTTGAGAAAATATTTTGTAAGCTACTTATCTTGGTCTTAGGAAATTGAGACACATTGACTCTTCGAGCTACACAAAACATTTGTGATCATCAAGTCCAATCCTCTTGTTTTTGAAGCTTATCCAGGATCTAGTTGGTGGAAGAACTGGAACTAAAGCCCAGGTTTTCTGTTCTTTTCACTCCCTGACACTGATTCCTATTTATTTAATGTAAAAATAAGTGAGTTTATTTATATCACTCTGTTCCTTCTGTAATATAATTAAGGATGTATTTTCCAAGCAATTGTTTTCACATGAGAAAGTTCTTCAATTTCATATTTATGTTTTTGATGATATAGTATCTCTTCAGTTTTTAAAATATGCAAAAATTTAGAATTTTTTCTCTTTCAGATAAATTGTCATTTGATAAAAATTTATTACATTTAAGTTCTTTAAAATACTAAAACTAAGTGAAATTAGTGCTACTCAGTGAAATGTCAGTTACTGATTTGGGGAATGTAGCCTAGGACCCATATTTTAAAGTAAGACTTAGGTATAAACATATGGACATGAATGAATATCTACGTTTTTACAACATTGTAGGTAACTGTTTCATTGTGTAGTAAACTAACAATCCCATTCTTTTCCAGTGACTATACTAACAATGCAAATATAATTTGAAGTTATAATTTCATTTCTCTTAAGTAGTCTGTGAAAACTTAGGCATTAAAATTCTTAAGATTGTCCATATAGAGTCAAATATTTTCCATGTGACTCTTATGGCATGAAATTCATGAGGGTCACATGCCCTTAACTGCTTTAGGGAGCATAGCCCTTGAGATGACTCTGTTTCTCTCAGAATTCTATAAGGCTTTTCCTTTATGAACAGCATCTGACTCCTCAACCCAAGGGACAAAAATCTCACTGGCTAAAACATCCAGGGAATTATTTGTCCTCTTTATTACCATCATCAAATAAGTTCTCCTCTTAGAATAGTATCAAATCCAGACTGCATCATCCCCCTGTAACCTAGAGTGACATATCTAGGGTTTGGAGTCAGAACAGACCTGGGTTTAAATGTTGACCCTACCACTTAATAGCTGTGTCACTGTGGGAAAATTAAGGAATCTTGCAGTGCCACAGTTTACTAATGTGTTTAGAAGACAATAATTCCTACCTTTCAAGGTGTATGTACATAAAGTAATATATATAATCTGCCACCAGATAATGCCTAAAACATAGTTGGTTCTGAATAAGTTTTATGACTTATATTATTACCCTTTATACAACAAGTAATCCCTGCCTTCTAAGTCTTCAGGTACTTAAAGATCCTCACATTTCAAATGACCAAAACTAATGCTGATCATTAGGTGGCCATATTTTCTCAATATTTCTTTCTAGGCTATTTTATCTTCTTTTTAACACTTAGCTATCACATTTCTGGCATGTGCTCATTATGGTAAGACTTTTTAGTCTAGTGCTTTCCCTCTGTGGAAGACCAGAATCCTTAATTATGTACTTCCCCTTAGCCACATAACCAGGAATTTTGGAGCTCCTTAAGAAGATTAATTCAACTTGCTACCTTTGTCATAAATTAATTGACATTATGTGCATGGGTTTATTTCTGGGCTGTCTATTTTTTCCATTGATCTGTGTGTCTGTGTTTGTGCCAATACCATACTGTTTTGATGACTATACTTTTACAGCATAGTTTGAAGTCATGGAATGTGATACCTTCAGCTTTGTTCTTCTTTCTCAAGATTGCTTTGGATATTTGAGGTCTTTTGTGGTTCCACTACAATTTTTAGAATTCCTTGTTCTAGTTCTGTGAAAAATGCCATGGGTATTTTAATAGGAGCTGCACTGAATCTGTAGATTGCTTTGGGTAGTATGGGCATTTTAACAATATTAATTCTTCCAACCCACGAACACAGGATATCTTTCTATTTATTTGTGCCATCTTCAATTTCTTTCATCAGTGTCTTATAGTTTTCAGAATATGGGTCTTTCACCTCCTTGGTTAAATTTACTCTTAGGTATTTTATTCTTTTTAATGCAATTGTAAGTGAAATTTTTTCTTAATTTCTCTTTCTGATAGTTATTCTTATATAAAAATATAACTGATTTCTTTATATTTACTTTGGGTGAAATAGGTGAAGGGGATTAAAAGATACCAGTTATAAAATAAATGTCATACTGGAATGTAATGTACAGCACAGGGGAAATAGTCAATAATATTGTAATAACTGCATGGTGTGTAATGTATTAAAATATCAAATCACTGTTGTACACCTGCAACTATACTTCAATAAAAACAAAAACAAACAAACAAAACCTGATACCATTTCTGCACCAAAGCTGCCTTTATTTTAGACTGCTGAACTGAGGGCTGTTTTATCAGCAAATCAATGGCAAATCTGGATGTGGAAGCCAACAAGCTAGATTACCAGCTCTTTGTGACACTGAAAGAACACTTCCATTGACTGATTTCTTCTTCTGTGGGGTTTCAACAATACCTTAGTGAGAATCTGCCTAGAGACAGGAGCACCTTCCTGTATTTCGATATGATGCATCCGCACACTCACAGACAATTCTGGATTGGCCTTAACTGAAGAAATGGGAAGCCGAGCACTCTACTTAAGAATGGCAAGTCAACCTAACTAATAATTGCACTTACTTCTAGCTTTCCTACAGCAATAGTACTTCGTCTGTATTACTTAACCACTGAATATTTATGGTGTGGGTTTTTCTGCTTAGAAATAACTAGCTAATATTTATCAAATCCAATTTAGTTTTATTAGATAACTTAATTTTGTCTAATTTTCCAGATCCTTAGCATAATAAATAATCTGGCTCTAATTTCAATATATTTCCCCTTGGCACATAAATGGAAATGTCTCCATATTCTTCAGCACTTAGTGATTTTTGTTTGTTTCCTCATGGAGGCTGAAAGGAAGAGAAAATATACCCTAAATTAATAAATGCTTATGTGATTTACTTTAATAATTCAGTTTTGTGCCAAAGCCCAGAATGAATTATGCTTTATAAACATTAATAATTTAGTTTTGTGCCAAAGCCCAGAATGAATTATCCTTTATAGACAATCTCTAAAACTATGAATTTAATGTTTTAATAGTTGAATGTTATTAATGAGTGATGAAGAGAGATTTGAATAGAGAAAAATTATCAAAATTATCAAATGCAATATTTATGTAACTTATAATATATATAACTATTACCTAGGTGTGTGTATGTGTGTGTGTGTATATAAAATACATTGTTGAGGTAAATTTTGAATTGAAGCAAAATTTAATCCTATGATACAGACTGCTTATGGAGGTACTATACCTATGAGGGTTTACATATCATTTTCTTGGCATTTTGAATTTGGGCTCCTCAATAATTAAAAATATTTTCCCTCCCAGTATAAGCTCAGTTATGTTTAAATGTGTAATTTTTAAATGGAGGAGATAAATAGAAAAATAAACCAAATACTCTCCTGTTCAACCATCATTATTTATTACCTCAGATCTTCAGCCTGATGAGCACTTTTGCTTTATAAAATCTGTCAATCACTCTAAAGTGTTTATCAGCAGGTTTGGAATAAGGAGAATTTAATCTGAAAATAACCCAGTTCATCCTCAACAATTTGGAGGTTCTGAATTACCTATCCTAATATACAATTTTAGTTCATAATATTGGTACATATTTAATAACAAATATGCAGAATTCCTGTGGCTGTTTATTCTTTGTGATAAAATTCAAGATAGATTGTACTATAAATTTTTTTCTTGATTATTCATAAATATAGAGGGTGAGAAAAAAAGTATTAAGCTGAAATAGAGTTTTTAAAAACTTCTGTTTGCTCTCATTTAATGCTATCAAACTGTTGAGACATTACCAAGAGCATGTTTTTCTAGCTAGTAAGCTATGTTCAGAAATGTTTTCCAGTTTAATACAAATACATGCATTCAGAAAAGGAAATTGCTGTGTCAGGTGTTGTTAGGTCCCAGGCAGATTGTTTCCTGTTTTGGAAACCACTGTGCCCAGTCATTCAGAGCTAAGATGATTCTATTTGCCCTCTAAAAGGGGAATTGGCTAGCTCAGTGAGAATGACTTCCAAATATTTCAGTGGAATTGAAGCTTAGCGTGTAAGACTCACTAGATACCTAAATATAAAACCATTTTGCTCTTTTCCTATAAATTGAAAATCTGCATTTTTATATTCTGTGATTTTTTACTTCTTTCATAATTAGTATCTTCATACCAAAAGAATTTAAATTTTAATTTATGCTATCAATCTTATGAAATCTCTTCTAGTAAGATGAAACATAATTTTATAGTTACAGGAAATTCTTGGCTACTCACATTGATAGTGACTCAAAGTTTTGGAGGTCATATTTTAGTCAGTAACCCACTTTCCCAATCATGTTTTCTATATAATCTGTTATTAATAAGCAAATTAATTGATGTAAATTTTATATTACTCCCGACTTTTACAATATAATTTGCTTTGTATACCCAACACTCTAACCTTCTTTCCTTTGGTAAATGCATTATATATATATATTTTTTGTAGAAATTTTCCTCTGACCACCTTTTTCTAGTAAGAGCTGCCAGTTACTACACAGTCACCTCTAGTTACAGTGATTGCACCAAGCCAGGCTAATAGCAAGCATTCCCCACGATTTTTCTAATTTAATCAGGGAAGGGACATGTGTACGGAGATATTTGTTTACTAGATGCATTAACTAATTTGGGAATTTTCTGTGATCATTTATTATTTAGTGTTTTTATAAATTGATAACAAATTTCCTCCTTACATAACAAAACTAGAAAGAAACATATTGTTATATTTGCACCTTATGTTAATATGGAATTTAACATTTTTAGGTAACCAAACGTGTTTTATTTTATTACCACTAAGTTTGTAAAGTTTTCTTGCTGCAGTGTTTGATTAATGCTCTCAATAATAGATTACACTAATACTTTCCAAGTTTTGAGCATTTGTTCATTTACTTTTGCCAAGTAGTAGATCATGTGGCTTCAACTCTGCAATGATAGAAAATGGCAATTATTTTGCTGAGTTAATTCTGGAAAGTAATAATTCCTACCTAATAAGCAGAATTCAGTAACAAGGAGACTATTTCCTCACTTCCTTGCTTTGTTTAAGGCTCAGGACCACCTACTGAGTGGGTGAAGTTAGAAAGGCTATTTGCAATTGCTTTTAAAAAGAAAAAAAATTTATGCACCTGTTGCACAGCTGTAGTGACAGCCTAAGAGGGACAAAGCAATGAGGGAGTGTGCTCAGTAGTTATTTCTTTCACATGAGGTGCAAATGCTTTGCTGTTTTAAGAATTCACATGCAAAGCATGAGACTAACAATATCCTCAATGAATTTTTCTGTGAGAGAGTCTATTCTGCCTTTCATCTTTAATTTGTGGAAAGTAATAAAGTGTAGCTGATTTCCAAAGGTATTCATAGGATAACTTCATAAAAGAGCTCATAGAATGAAAAAAATTTTAAGGGAAAAATGAGAGAAAAACAGAGAAAGTGATTTTTGAGCCACTTCCATCATCATGGAAAGTTCTATTGAACAATATCGCTCTGGAGAGATTCCTTTTTTATAAAAATACAGTTTCAAATAGAGCTTTGGATAAAATTATTAGATTCATTCCCAGTTTTATTTTCTCTTAGATCTTAAGATTTGTCTATCAAAAATAGAACAAAACCCAAAAATCATGATATGTTTTTACACTGGGATATTACTGAGCAATAAAAATGAACAAATTATAGGTACACACAAATATGGATAAACCTTATCTTTTTATTTTTTATTTTATTTATTTATTTATTTTTGCGGTACACGGGCCTCTCACTGTTGTGGCCTCTCCCGTTGCGGAGCACAGGCTCTGGACGCGCAGGCTCAGCGGCCATGGCTCACGGGCCCAGCCGCTCTGTGGCATGTGGGATCTTCCCGGACCAGGGCACGAACCTGTGTCCCCTGCATTGGCAGGCGGACTCTCAACCACTGCGCCACCAGGGAAGCCCTTATCTTTTTTTTTAAAAAAATTATTTATTTATTTATTTGGTTGCACCAGGTCTTAGTTGAGGCATACGGGATCTTCGTTGCCACATGCAGGATCTTCATTGTGGCATATGGGATTTTTGTTTTTTAGTTGTGGCGGCATTCAGGATCTTTAGTTGTGGCATATAAACTCTTAGCTGTGGCATGTGGGATCTAGTTCCCTGATCAGGGATCTAATCCAGGCCCCCTACATTGGGAGCGTGGAGTCTTAGCCACTGGACCACCAGGGAAATCCCTGGATAAAACTTATAATTGTAACGTTGAGCAAAAGATTTAAGATACAAAAGAAAACTATTAGTATATATCCCTTTACATAAAGTTCAGAAAGAGGGATGTATACACAGTTGGTAAAAACAACTATAACAAAATCAAGGAAGGAATTATTATAAAATCATAATAATGGTTATGGGCAGAAGGCAGAGGGAGGAGGATATACTCTAGAAAGCATACATGGGTGGGCTTGTAGGTTGCCAGCAATGTTCTATTTCCTACCTTGTGTGGCAGTAACATCTGCGTTTTTCTATAAACTCTCTTGAATGTGTTATATTTTGCAGTAAAAATAAGCTAAAAACCACTGTCATAGTTAGTTGAAACTGCCTACTTTTTTGAAGATATAAAATAATTTTTAAACTGATACACTGAGGGATTATTTATAACTGCATGAAGTGTACAGATTTTTAGTATGCAAGCTACAGTGTTACCTTTTAGTGATGAGAGGAAATCCTTCATTTAAAAAATGTAGGCAGTAGATTATGGTACACATACTTAAGTAGAAATAAGACGTTATTTCTTGTTCCCTGGTGGTTTACATAAATTGGATGGCATATTTTTATTCTATAAGCATCTAGATGCTCTAAATATCTTTACTAAGTTTGCTTTCATTTTCTTCTAGATGTCATGTCAAATAAAAGATTAATTGAGATGTTTATGGATTTAAAAGTTGACACTGATTCAGTTGGAAGCATTAATTAAGAATAAGTTAACACAAAAAATTCTCCTACTATCACTAAATCCAGATTAGACTCAAAATTTTCAGTTGAAAATGCTTCACATATTCAAAATAATCTCTTGTGCTATAAAATGTAAGGCTTTGGAGGCTTCATCCTCAGATAATTGTACAGCAAGAAGGATGATTTGCACTCAATTATTCCTATAACCCGAGGTGGTTATTTATAAGGAGATAAACCTGAATATATATAAGAACCCATGATCTGGAGCCTAACTACTCTTCCAACTTAATTCCTTGCTCCTTTACACTTCCCACTATGAGCTGATGAATATTAAGCTACTTGATGTTTTGTATCTCCATGCCTTCAACTGTTGTGTGAAGATTCCTTTGGTTACATGTTAGAAAAGTCAATTCAAGCTAGGTTAGGAGAAAGTAAATTTAAAAAAAAGTTTGAAAAAGATATTAAATACTTACTGTACAATTCCAAATCAGAAGTAGTAAATATTATTAAAATTTGATGATGTGGTTCCCACTGCATGGACTGACCCCATGCAAAAACACCTGCAACAGTTGTGGTTGAGCCTTACAGCCAGTCATACTAGGGGGCCAGCCCAGCACACAAGCATACATGTAGTATTCATAGCCCAGCCACAACAAGAGGGTACATGCAACCCAAACATGGGACACTTCTGGAGTACCTGGTTCTGGTGGCCAGGGAAACCATGCTACTGGGTCCCACATAAAGCCACTCTTTCAAGACTGGGAGATGTAGCTAATCTACCTAATATAGAGAAACAAACACAAAAAAGAGCTAGCTAAAATGAGGCTACAAAGGAATAATTTCCAAGAGAAAGGACAAGCCAAAACCTCAGAAAAAAAAAACTAAACAAGACAAAGATAAACAAGCTACCAGAAAAAGAGTTAAAAATGGTCATAAGGATAGTAGCTGAACTCAGGAGAAGAATGGAGGAATACAGTGAGAACTTCAACAAAGAGATAGAAAATGTAAGAAAGAATCAATGACAGCTGAAGGATACAATAACTGAAATTTAAAAAAATATGCTAGAGGGAATCAATATCAGATTAGATGATGAAGAAAAGCATATTAGTAATCTGGAAGACAGGGTAGTAGAAATCACCCAAGTAGAATAGCACAAAGAAAATAGGTTTTTGAAAAGTGAGACTAGCTTAAGGGAATTATAGTACAACATCAAGTGTACTAACATTCATATTATAGGGACCCCACAAGGAGAAGAGAGAGAGAAAGGGACAGAAAACATATTTGAAGACATAATGGTTTAAAGCTTTCCTAACCTGATGAAAGAAGTAGACATCCAAGATCAGGAAACAAAGAAGTCCCAAACAAGATGAACTTGAAGAGATTCACACTATGACACATTATAATTAAAATGTCAAAAGTTAGAGACAGAGAATCTTAAAAGGAGCAAGAGAAAAACGTATAGTTATATAAAGGGGAGACACCAAAACAGTATCAGCTGAATTTTCAGCAGAAAATTTATAAGCCAGATGGGAGTGACACAACATATTCAAAGTGCTGAAAGAAAAAAACTCACAGAGGAGAATACTCTATCCAGCAAGGTTATCATTCAGAACTGAAGGAGAGATAAAAGTGTTTCCCAGACAAACAAAAGCTAAAAAAAGTTTATCACCACAAACCACCCCCCTTACAAGAAATGTTAAATGTACTTGTTCAAACTTAAAAGAAGAACAAAAACTAGATATACAAAAAAGTATGAAAGAAAAAATCTCACTGATAAAGGCAAACATATAGTAAAGGTATTGATCAAATACCTATATAGCTACAAGGCTAAAAGAAAAAAGTAATACAATTATCTACATCCACAATAATTAGTTAAGGGATACACAAACAAAAAGATGTACAATATAGCATGAAAACCATAAAACATAGTGGGAGGAGTAAAAATGTAGTGCTTTTAGAATTCACTCAAGCTTAAGCAGCCATCAACTTAAAATAGACTGACACATACATAGATTGTTATATAAAAACCTCATGGTAACCACAAACCAAGAACCAATAATAGGTAAACAAAAATGAAAGAGAAAGGAATCCAAATATAGCACTGAAGAAAGTAATCAAATTGAAAGTGTAGAGAGCAAGAGAAAAAGAAAGGAATAGGGAACTACAAAAACTACCAGAAAACAAGTAACAAAATGGCAATAAATATATACCTCTTAATAATCACTTTAAATGTCTATGGACTAAATGTCCCAATCAAAAGACATAGGGTGGCTGATTGGATAAAAAACAACACCCATCTATATGCTACTTACAGGAGATTCACATCAGAGCTAAAGACACACACAGACTGAAAGTAGGGGATGAAAAAAGATATTTCATTCAAATGGAACCAGAAAGAAACCTGGATGGCAATATTTATTTCAGACAAAATAGACTTTGATACAAAGACTGTAACAAAAGACAAAGAAGGGTATTACACAATGATAAATCAACCAACAGAAAGATATACTACTTATAAGTATATGCATTGTAGGAGCACCTAAATACATAAAGCAAATATTAGCAGACTTAAAAGATGAAATGGACAATAATAAAATAGTAGTAGGAGACTTTAACATCCCACTTATATCAATGGATAGGTTATCTAGACAGAAAATCTATAAGGAAACATTGACCTTAATGACACATTAGAGCATATGACTTAATATATATGTATAGAACATTCCATCCCAAAGCAGAAGAATACACATTCTTTTCAAGTGCACATGGAACATTCTCCAGAATACATCACATGTTAGGTCAACAAACAAGTCTCAATACATTTAAAAAGACTGAAATCATATCAAGCATCTTATCCAACTACTACAGTATAAGAATAGAAATCAAATACAGGAAAAAATAGGATAAAACACACAATCATTTGGAGTATAAACAACTTGCTACTAAACAATGAATAGGTTGCTAAAGATATCATTGAGGAAATAAAACGATACCTTGTGACAAATAAATATGGAAACCCAATGGTCCAAAATCTTTGGAATGTAGCAAAAGCAGTTCTAGGAGAAAAGTTCATGTAATACAGGCTTACCACAGGAAATAAGAAAAATCTCAAATAACTATATAACCTTACATCTAACAGAACTAGAAAAAGAAGAAGAACAAAACTAAATGTTTGTAGAAGAAAGAAAATATTAAAGATCAGAGAGAAATAAATGAAATAAAGACTAAAAAACAACAGAAAAGATCAATAAAACTAAGATCTGGTTCTTTGAAAATATTAACTAGATTGACAAACCTTTAGCTACATTCATCAAGAAAAAAGAGAGGGCCCAAATAAATAAATTCAGAAATGAAAGAGAGGTTGCAACTGACATCACAGAAATGCAAAGGATCATAAGAGATTGCTATGAACAATTATATGTCAACAAATTGGACAACCTGCAAGAAATGGGTAAATTCCTAGAAACATATAGTCTTTGACGACTGAATCAGGAAGAAATAAAAAATCTGAACAGACCAGTCATTAATAATGAAATTGAATCATTAATCAAAAATTCTCAACAAAAGAAAGTCATGGACCAGACAGCTTCACAGGTGAACTGTACATTTAAAAAAGAGTTAATATCTATCTTCTCCAACTATTTCAAAAAATTAAAGATAAAGGAATGCTCTCAGCCTCATTCTATGAGGCCAGTATCACCCTGATACCTAAACCAGACAAAGACAGTACAAAAAAAAAAAGAAAAAGTAAAAGAAATTTACAGGCCAATATCACTGATGAACATAGATGTAAAAGTTCTCAACAAAATACTAGCAAACCAAATTCAACAATACTTTAGAAATATCGTACACCATGATCAAGTGGGATTTATCCCAGTGGCTCAAGGATGATTCAATATCTGCAAATTGATCAATGTGATATACCACATTAAAGTGAAAGGTAACAAATCTTAAGATCATCTCAAGATACAGAAAAAGCATTTGATAAAATTCATATCCATTTATGATAAAAACTCTCAGCAAAGTGGGTATAGAGGAAACATGCTGCAACATAATATAAGCCATATAAGCTAAACACACAACAAACAGCATATTCAGCATGAAAAGCTGAAAGCATTTTCTCTAAGATCAGGGAGAGGACAAGGATGCCTACTCTTGCCACTTTTATTCAATATAGTATTGGAAGTCCTAGCTATAATAATGAGAAAAGAAAAAGAAATAAAAGAATTCAAAATTGGAAAGGGAGAAGTAAAACTGTCACTGTCTGCAGATAACATAAAACTATATATAGAATACCCCAAAGATGCAACCTATTAAAACTAATAAATGAATTCAGTAAGTTACAGAATGCAAAATTATTATATAAAAATATGTTGCCTTTCTATACACTGTCAATGATCTGTAACAAGATACATTTTTTTATAAATTGCATCAAAAGAATAAAATACCTAGGAATAAATTTAACCAAGGTGTATGAAGACCTGAAAACTCTAAGACTGATGAATTAAATTAAAGATGATGCAAATAAATTGAAAGATATATTGTGCTCATAGATTGGAAGAATTAATATTGCTGAAATACCCATGCTACCCAAAGCAACCTACAGATTCAATGCAACCCTTATAAAAACACCCATGACATTTTTTTTTAAAGAAATAGAGAAAATAATTCTAAAATGTGTATGGAAACACAAAAGACCCCAAATAGCCAAAACAATCTTGAGAAAGAAAAACAAATCTAGAAATACCACAATCCCTGATTTCAAACCATACTTTAAAGCTATAATAATCAAATTCGTATGGTATGGGCACAAAAACAGACACATAGATCAATGGAGCAAAATAGAGAGCCCAGAAATAAACTCATGCTTATATGATCATTTAAACTATGAAAAATGAGGCAAGAATATATGATGGGGAAAAGACAACCTCTCTTAAATAAGTATTGTTGGGAAAACTGGACAGCTACATGCAAAAGAATCAAACTAGACCACTTTCTTACACCATAACAAAAATAAACTCAAAGTGGATTAAAACCTTAAAAATATAAGACATGAAACCATAAAATATTTATCCTAGAATAAAACATAGAAAACTCTTTAACATTATTCTTAGTAGTATTTTTTTTTTAATCTCTCTCCTCAGGCAAGGGAAACAAAAAGCAAAAATATATAAATGGGACTCCTTAAACGAAAAAGCTTTTGCACAGTGTAGGAAACTATGAACATAACAAAAAAGCAACCTACTGAATGGGAAAAGATATTTACAAATGATATATCTGATAAGGGAACAATATCTAAAATTTGTTTTAAAAATTTATACAACTCAAAATCAAACAAACAATTCAATTAAAAAATGGGCAGAGGACCTGAATAGTCATTTTTCCAGAAGACATACAGTTGGCCAACAGACACATGAAAAGAAGTTCAACATCATTAATCAATTTTCAGGGAAGTGCAAGTGAAAACCACAATGAGATACCACCTCACTCCTGTCAGAATGGCTATCATCAAAAAAAAAAAAAAAGAAAAGAAAAAAGTGGTCAGAAGAGCCTAGGGGCAAGATGGGAATAAAGATGCAGACCTACTAGAGAATGGACTTGAGGATATGGAGAGGGGGAATGGTAAGCTGGGACAAAATGAGAGAGTGGCATGGACATATATACACTACCAAACGTAAAATAGATAGCTAGTGGAAAGCAGTCACATAGCACAGGGAGATCAGCTAGGTGCTTTGTGATCACCTAGAGGGGTGGGATAGGGAGGGTGGGAGGGAGGGAGTTGCAAGAGGGAAGAGATATGGGGACATATGTATAACTGATTCACTTTGTTATAAAGCAGAAACTAACACACCATTGTAGAGAAATTATACTCAAATAAAGATGTTAAAAAAAAAGACAACAAATAACAAGAGTGATGAAGATGTGGAGAAAAAGGAACCATTGTGCACTGTTGGTGGGAATGTAAATTGGTATCGCCATTATGGAAATCAGTATGGAGGTTCCTCAAAAAATAGAAAAATATAACTATCACGTGATTCAGCAAATCCACTTCTGAGTATTTACCCAAGGAAAACAAAAACACTAATTAGAAAGGATATATGCACCTCTGTGTTCATTGCAGCACTATTTACAATAGCCAGGATATGGAATCAACCTAAGTGTCTATTGATACATGAATGGATAAAGAAGATGTGGTATATATACGTACACACAATGGAATATTACTCAACCATAAAAATTTGAAATCTTGTCATTTTCAGCAACATGGATGGACCTAGATAGTATTATGCCAAGTTAAATTAATCAGACAAAGACAAATACCATATCATTCCACTTATTTGTGGAACGTAGAAAACAAAACAAACAAAACTGAAACAGAAACAAACTCATGGAGACAGAGAACAAACTAGTGATTGCCAGAGGGGAGGGTGTTAGGGGTTTGGGAGAAATGGGTGAAAGGAATTAAGAGGTACAAACTTCCAGTTATAATGTCACAGGGTTTAATAAATTTTTATGGTAATAGATGGTAGTTAGACTTATTAGGGTCATCATTATGTAATGTGTTTTAATGTCAAATCACTTTGCTGTATACCTAAAATTAAGATAATATTGCAGGTCAACTATACTTCAATAAAAAGAAAAATATTTGGCTTTGGATATTCACAAATTTTACGTATACTCCATGGGTAATTTTTTCTTCACATGAGATGATACCATTTATATTGCTCTTCCAATGTTTCTTTTCATTTAATGAACAACATTCCAAGACATTATTAAAGAGTAAATTAGATGAATTCCTCATTTTGTAATGGCTGCATTGTGTAGTTTGACATATAGTTACAGTTTTAAACAAGAATTTATGGACATTATACTGGGACTATCTCATGCAAAATTCAAGGTAAAGTCAAACAACTATCAGGGAGAATAGAGGAAACAAGGAAACTCTGCAGCTGGAATCCTTTGACATTCCTTCTAGAGCTGTGTGATTATTATGTCTCTCAGGTAAAATTCCTCGAAGAGTATTGGGCTGGTCTAGCTGAAGTCAGGTGCTACACTTTTTCCAATGAGGTTTGACCAAGGGGTCAGGATCACATAGAAAATAACATGGCTGCCAACAACCAATACCTGATGTGGGATGCAGAGCCTATGTCTTAATTTTGTCTTTCTGGTGTTTATCCAGTGTCTTACCATCTCCATAGAAAGAGTTGTGACAAAGTATCTCTCTGTAATAAGTTGTCCTCCCCTAATATTTTCCCTTTACTTCAGTGTTTTACTGATATCATGTGCTAAATTAAAATATTATTTGTGTGACAGGCCCTGAAATTCAGGTTCAGAGTAGGCCAGCCCTGTGAGCAGCAATGAGAGGAGGGAAAGGAAGCCTGTATGAGACCTGAGTCATAGATCCTTGCTTTCCGTATCCAATACACCCTCCCCCATTTGCTTTGTCTAGCTCCCAACCTGCATGTCCAACTGCTTACCAATACCTTCATCTAGACATACAATGGATACTTCAAATCAGCATTTCCAACACTGAATTAACTTCTTTTCACAGATTTCTACTTGTTCCGGCTTACCTCAATTAATAGCACCTCCAGACAACTCCTTCCTCACTCTGCTTTCCAATCAGTCACCAACTCCTGTCAGTTCTTCCTTTACGGCCTCTCAAATCACTCCACTTTTCTCCAGTCCATTGGCACTGCGCTAGTTTCGGCTACCATATTCTCTAGTCTGGACAACTGCAATCTCTAACTCATCTAACTTATCTATTGCTTCCAGTCATGCTCCCTACAATCAGTTCTCAACCCTGCAGCAAGTGACAACAAAATTTTTCTTGCAACTATTCTCTCTTCAGAATAAAACCGGGAGTCCCTAGCAGAGCCTGACACAGGATAGCATTGCTCAGTCAGCTAGGCATTCCACAAATTGCCATCTTCTTCCATCTTAGCCTCTATCTTCCTTCCTTATTACCCTTTTTCTCTATTTTCTTTTAGCTCCCTGATTTCTTGCCTCTAAAAGCAATGATTCTGAGCTTTGACTGCACATTAGAAAACTCACCTGGAGAACTTTAAAAAATCCTATCACCCTGGTCATCCCAAGCCAAGTAAATCAGAACCTCTGGGGGAGGAACCCAGGGATCAATACGTTTTTAAAGCTTCCCAGATGATTACAACGTGCATCCAAGTTTGCGAGCCTCTGCATCTTGTTTATGTTTTCTTCCTCTACCTGACCCAATCCCTATCCCCACTTTGTTTATTCTCTCTCCCCCTCCCCAAGCTGCCTAGCTCCTACTCATCCTATAGATTTTAGCTTATAACATGGGTGCACCGGGAAACCCTTCTTAACCACAAGGAATAAATTATGGGAATAGACGCAGAATTTTGAACAATAAAACTCTCAAGATCTCTAAATTCATATCTATAAATTATCCTTTGGACCATTTGATATCTATGTAATACATATTTTGCAGATTTAACTGTGTTTATCAGGCCAACAATATACATTCCTTAATTTATTACCAACTGTCAGAGTTTGTTCTAGATGATTTGTCTACATTATCTCATTTAATAATAAATGAGATTTATTTATGATTTTCAACAATCTTAAGGAAGTATTCAAATCCTATTTTATTGCTGAGAAAACTGAAGCTTGGACAATTTAATACATTTCTCAAATAAACACTAAAACTAAAGTCTAGATACCAATACAAGTCACGAAAAAGCAGAATATAAAATATTTCCCAGTCTAATTTTTTTTTAAAAATCAAAGTACTGTGTAGTAGCAAAAACATAATTTGCAGATATGTATTTTGAGTTTCAACTTTTCTAAAAATTTAAATGTCACAGAATAAGTCAATTTTCATTGTAGTATAAAATTAATCAGACACAGTTAGTTGTTACATATTTTACAAAATATAATCTGTTGATCAAGTTACCTGGTTTTTTCCTGATCAACCCTTTTTTATAAAACTCCTGGCAATGAAGTTGATGCATTATTGAGATAAATTGTATGTCATTTTAAAATAAATTATGTCTTTCTGTTGGTTTGAGTGCTGTAAAAAAAATCACAGTATGGTGAATAAAAAGTTTTGAAATCCTTTAAACAAGAAACTTTTTTGAAATGTATGGTTTTTTTTGTTTGTTTGTTTGTTTGTTTGTTTACAGTACGTGGGCCTCTCACTGTTGTGGCCTCTCCCGTTGTGGAGCACAGGCTCCAGACACACAGGCTCAGCGGCCATGGCTCACAGGCCCAGCCACTCTGCTGCATGCGGGATCTTCCCGGACCGGGGCACGAACCCGTGTCCCCTGCATCGGCAGGCGGACTCTCAGCCACTGTACCACCAGGGAAGCCCGAAATGTATGTTTTTTAAATGTTAGATGCTTATGGAAAAAACTACTCAGCGGCATAGCAGAAGAATAATAAAAATGCCTAAATATCAGCTAATGATTTTACGACATACACCAGTGTGTCTGATAAGCACAAGATTCAGATGAGGGAAATGTCAACTTAGTTTATTTTGCTTTAAATTAGGAAACAGTTCCTTTACAGTTCTAACGTATACTTAATGGGGAGCCTTGTAAAAACAACAGTTAGGAATAAAAGCTTAAAACAAGATTTTTAGCAGTTTTAATGCTTCAGAGATCTTTGTATCTACTGCATTGTTAATAGACATTAAGGTTTCAGAACCAGAACATATACCTCATCCTTTTTATTCACTATCACTTCCTCTCTCCTCTCCTCTTCTCCCCTCCCCTTAGTGCTCATAATCTCTCTTTATTTTTTCCAGCTTGCTCTGTGTGCTTACCTCCTGTATAATTACCATAAATAATCAGCAATACAGGACTGGTGTGGTACAAATGGCACACCTTGGTTGTGTTGTCAGCAACCACTTCAAGTGGTGGTAGTCTAAACATTTGCACTCTTCTTGTCACAATGTCTCATATTTAAGTATTTCATCACAAGTAATTCTTTTAAAATCCAGTAGGTAAAAAATCTGTATGTCTCTCCATGGTTAATACCTGACCCATAAGCCACCTTTCCCTATCCATTGAAGTGTTGACTGGCCAAAACACTTGACTCTACATGCCTGGAAAGGGTGTTAGCTACAGCTCAGAATTATTCCTTCAAATTAAAACAAAGCACAAGAAACCAAAATTGTTCTTCCCTATTAAGAAGTGAGCAGAGGAAAACAGAGGATTTGTTTAGCTGTAAACCAAGTAAAACCAGGGCTATGGTACCTTCTACTTTGCCAAGGCTAAAGTAAGGCCATGACTTCAGGGATTACAAGATTCCAGGAAGGGAACAACCTGGCACTTTCTGGAGCCAGTTATTAATGTGATAGATAAAAAAATAGCAGAGGTTCCCAGTAAATAATAAAATATTCAGGAAAATCCCTTATTATTTGTTTCTTTGCCCATTCCCTGTCTTCACTGCCAGACTCAAGATTCTGGAGTTACTATTTCCCCTCCTTGTGCTCTGTTGAGTATTCTGTGGGTCTTCCCAGCTGCAAGACAATTTTTCATCCCCAGTCTTCCCAAAGAAAGTGTGAGCTTCTTTAGCATGTAATAATGAATTCCCAGTTTTGAAGAGGTAGAAAGCTCTAATTTCCAAATCACTAGTACTACTCCGCACCCTCCTCCATCCCCACACATATATGGGGCCCAAGATGTGTAAAAGGACAAAATTATACTGTTAGATAGTACTGTACAAACTAGTCAGATTCCCTAACTCAAAAGTGAAGAAATTGTGGGTGAGAGAATTCATTTGCTCAAATTCACACTAGTTACTGGCTAACTAGAATAGGATTTAGAGTTCCAGTTGAGTATATTTCCTAACTATTTATCTTAGTAAACTAATTTTGTTTACAAAATTTTATGACATCTTTTAATATAAGTTGGAGACACCTGTGTCATCACAAAACTCGGGGTGGGATCACTGCCAAAGAGAAACATAGGATTTAATGAAATTTAAAAAAATTCAATTTGTGCTGTGCTTATTCACAAGCTTCACTGATGCCAGATTTTTTTCCTTCAGTGTCTGGGTTTTGTTGGCACAAAAAATTACTCCCCTGGGTGATCTGTTTCTTTTCATAAATTTGCAATGCAATTTCAAATGTTGCATTTTCTTGCATTTCCTTTGATTTGTCATTGTCATCCTTTCCAGTATTGACTAACCATTGCACATCGTTTTCTTTTTTTTTAATTTAATTTATTTATTTTATTTATTTTTGGCTGTTTTGGGTCTTCGTTGCTGCAGGTGGGCTTTCTCTAGTTGTGGCGAGTGGGAGCTACTCTTCTTTGCAGTTCACGGGCTTCTCACTGCGGTGGCTTCTCTTGTTGCGGAGCATGGGTTCTAGGCACGTGGGCTTCAGTATTGTGACCCGCGGGCTCAGTAGTTGTGGTGCACGGGCTTAGTTGCTCTGCAGCATGTAGGATCTTCCTGGACCAGGGATCGAATCCATGTCCCCTGCATTGGCAGGAGGATTCTTAACCACTGTGCCACCAGGGAAGCCCGCACACCCTGTTTTCAAACAAGATGGTACAGCTTCTTCAGAGAAACTACTGAGAAACTTGAGGAAGATTACCTGCTTATCTAGGGTAATTGCCTCTTAACTCTCTGTTTTTTGTAGCTCTTCTTCTTGACCCAGGTAGGTGGCTTCTGGAATAAACCAACTGGACCAAACCCATTCTGAAAACCTGTCTTAAGAGGTCTTATATCAGCTTTGCTTCACACTCATTTGCCAAACATCAAATAGATCCCTTCTCCTCTTCCTTAGGTCTTCAATGACCAGCTGATTTAGATGTAGACTTCATGAAGTCCATGCATAATTGTTCTTACTTTGAAGCATTTAGTTCAATGACATATCTATGATGTATCTATGTTAAGTGCTAGCTCTGTAAGCACATGTGATGAGTGCTTCCCAAACGTAATTCCAATATGCAATTCCAGATTCTCCAGTATCCAGGACACCCAACAGGTACTACAAAATATTACTTAGCTGCAGCCTGTGCTCTGGATCATGACACTTCTTCAATCCCAACCAGACCTTTACATTGGAAACTATAGATATCGTTTTCCCTACTTTTAAATTTAGATATAACTAAAACATTGCATGCTTATCTTTCAGACTGTGAGTTCCTTAAGGACAATGACTATAGAGTATTTAACTTTGACTTCCCAGTGACTAAAAGCCTGATGTTTTAAGGGTATTTAATAAATGATGAATCAATAAATGAATGAATAAATAAGAAATGAATGAATGTGCTTCAAATCCCTCCCATACAAAGATAACGCTATTGATATTATACATTAATTAAGGCCAATTTTCTCTTCTGTGATAATTGTTTCTTTGCCCTTTCCCTACCGCAGGTCCCTTTCTTCATCTCCACCTCAAAAGGAACTATCCCTTTTCTGCTATGGTCCAACATTGTAGGAAACTGCAAGGCTTGTAGAAGATGCTGGTTTCATATATCAAAATAATAATTTGGCATGGCCTAATAAATTATCGGATATTAATTAGGGACAATAATCAGAATTCCAATCTGTAAGCAAAACTAACATTCTTCATTAACAGATTATCTGGGGCCTGAGCATTGAAAGGGGGCACACCATTTCAAAGTTAGGGAAGCTAGACTGGAACTCAGTTAGGAAAGGAATTGGAAGCAGAGTAAGACGGAGTTATAATACCAACTGGTGCGAAAATAGATGGGAACTTCTAAATGCAACCACAGAGACAACTCATATCTTCCCCACCCCCTGCAAGGAGATTGGATTGTTGATGGTTACTCAGCAACCACACTCTTTTGCACATACCCATCTCAGTGACTTCTCACTTTTTTCCCTTTTAGAGCTGCCTTTGGTATTCATTTATTACTCACATTTCAGATATCAGAAAATGTACAGTTTGTTCTGAAATCTGAACCCTACTCAAGATGGTCCATCTGCTACAGAGAGTTCTGTGTCACTGACCACACAGACTAAGGACAATAGCTATGGCAGAGTATTTTAAATGTACAAATCCTTCACTGCTGAGTTCCACTTTTAGAAATTTAATCTAAGGAAATATTCAGAAATGTGCTCACACTGATTTCTCATTATTTATAATGTCAAAAAACTGGAAACAATCTTAAATAAAGTTGTACACTAGAAATTGGTTTAGTAAATTATGATACCTCCATACAATCAAATACCTTCAACTAAAAATCAAGTCATGATGCCATATTAACATTTTTATTATCATGAAAACCTGATTATCATATATTCTTTTAAAATGCATACTATTGAGTTATTTTATTACATATGTAAATATGCACATGAAAAAATCCTAGAAGGATAAAAGTAAAATGTTAACAGTGGTTATCTTTGGGTGGTAAGATTATAGTAAGCATTAATAACTTTTTAGTTTTGGGGCATTTTCCTAGGTTTCTGATTTGAAAATATATTAACTAAAGCATTAATTTAAAAAAATAGAACAGGCAAAAGAGGAGATTAACTATTTGTTGGGAATTCAAGAGCAATGAAATTTCTCCCTTGTCTTCAAAATTATCTCTGCAATAAGCTTATTGATGTCTAAAATTTAAATTTAGAGACTCATTTCTTTGTTCTTACTATCTTTTGCTATCTTTCAATATCTATATTGAAAATATATCTAAAAGGCAAAACATTCATTCCACTAAGCATTTATACAGATAGGAGGCCAATGCTTTTTAAGCTATGTCTGTGAAATCAATTTATTAGATCTTAGCTTGAATATGAAATAAATTAAATGGAGTAGAATAGAAAATATCTGAGTTTATCCTTCCTAATAAAGGAAGGTATTATTTCAGGATACTTTAACTTCAGTTATATATGTGTGTATCGGGACATGAGGTAAAATGTATTCTTTATGGAAGGACATGGTTGATCAGTTTGAAATTCACTGTGATAGTGTGAACACATAGACTAGATCTTCTGAAATGTGTTTTTGATGGTGGCAGAAGATATTTGTGAAAGGGCACTGGATGCTTCAAGTAGTTGAAAGGGAAATTCCTAGGTTTTAAGAATGCAGAAAGGGAGATGAGAGTATCAAAGGACACAATTCATTCTGTGGCTGTCTTTAGCTCCCTTTGGCTCCCCTGGGGAAACTAAAATATAGCACAGAACCCCATTCAGCAGTTGTAGCGGATAGAACTTTTATAGTTACTAAAGTTTAGGAGTATAGGATCAGTGTAACTCATTGAGCTCTTTAAGATCTTATTATCTGTTGGTATCTACAATTTGTTGGTACTTGTTCTGTGGTGTGAAAGTGAAACCATACACCTCAGATTAGGATTTGAACCCAAGGGCTGGGACTCAAACCCAGCCAAAATCCATATTGGGACTTGAACCCATGGTCTTTTAATTAGAATTGTTCACCTGGTGTCAGGGCTTACTGCGGCTCAGGTTCTTTGTGTTTCACTGCAGAATGAATTCAGCAAGAAGCAAAGTGATAGGCAAGAAGTAGATTTATTAATATAGGATGCTTGTGAGAGATGTAAGTGAGCAGGCAAGGGGGCTCTGCCCCAAGAATTAAGTAGGCTACATTTTTATAATCAAAAGAAAGTGGGGAGGGGAAGAAGACCAACTTCTTCCTCATTCTTTGAGTAGATGTCAGGCTTACATCATTAGCTCCTTCTCAACAACGAGCAGGAGAGTGTTTGACCCTATAAGGTCAAACTAGGACTGTCATGGCACTTATTCAAATCAGCAGAAGGGTGGTACTATATACTAAAATATGTTAAGTCATCTCAGGTTTCAGTATAATGAGAGTCTTCCTTCTCCTTTGGAATGTCACCTTTCCCTTGGTTATTCCTATCCTTGGTTCTAAGGATCATTATCTTGCTGGACTGAACTAGCAGAATGCAGGCCTCATTTTTTCACTTAATGACCTGGGGCCTTTCTTGTGCTTTTATTGATGGCTTTATAATTAAGCAAGCCTGCTTTGTTCCACAACGTTCTGATAGTTTTCTTGAGTGATCATTAATGTACAGTGGTTTCCCAAAGTTCCCTCTATGTATAATCCCCTAATGGGATTTCTAAAACTACCTGTGTAACTATCCTACTCTTTCCCTATCAAAAGTGGTACTAATCTGTATAAACCACATTTATGGTAACTGAATGATCAAATATATTAATATACTTCCAAATAACATAAGGAAGAGACTGTAGTGCCTTCTTTGACCTTCTAGAATCCAAGATTCTAAACAGTTTGGGAAGTCAAAATTTATCCTGACTTCTTATTCTGCACCAGTTCATGGATTTGCATCCTTTCTTGGATATTCTTTGTTGCTATACAGCCCAGAACTTCTCATCTGAGCAAAGGAATCTGGGGAAAAATACAGTAAATTGTCATGATTTTATGTGTTGCCTCTTCAATGGATATTTGCATTCAAAGGAGGACCTAGTACTGTTGAGAAAGATCTTTAGCACACAAAAATGAGTCCAATCTGTGACAGACCAGGAATAGATCTGTAGTGGATATTTCTCATGCTTTGACCTTTGTAATCTTTTGACATCCTCCCCCAAGGTAGACATCTAAGCCACAGACAAGTGACCTTAGCTCTGCTAATCACATGCATTCAGTTGAGACTTTCAGCTGGAGGAGAGTATGTGAGGAGGCAGGCATTGTATTAAATACATTTTTCTAGTGAAGGTGGTTGCAGTGGCATACAGTTTTCAGGGGGGCAGTCGTAGAGTCCTTGGTATCTAATGCCCAAGGCCAGTGGTGTGAGTTGGGTTGTCTGTGCCCATTAGGAGAGCAATGAGATCTTGGCTGTAGTGGTTCTACAATGTGGTTGGGGCTTTGTTTCTGGCTGCATTGTTTACAAACCTGAAATCTGTGCCATTTCTAGTATCTGTTAACATACTTCTTGCTGTTTAAATTAGTTAGAATGAGTTTTGTTGTTTGTGACTAAAAACTTCAGTTGGTTACTCTCTTCCTTCAAATCATATTATGTAGACAAAGGTGGGCAAACTATGGGAAAATCCACCGGTGATGTCAGATGGTTCTTCCATGTACGTTATCTAATACTTACCTATGTATATTTTCTTTTTGGGAAGGACAGAGAACAACTGATGGAAATCTATTATTTAACTTTTAGTTATTTGTATAAGTGATGTTTGGTTAGAGTTCTTAAAGGTGAATTATTGAAGACTAGGATGAAGGTCTTGAGATATAAGTCAACTCTTCCTTTTGACATTTGCTGGAATGACTACTTTTTTTCATGTTTTGTTCTACTAGGAAGAAATTGTATTATCGAATTTACACTAATTAATGGATTCTGTTCATGTGTACAAGAAATAAAGTAAAAGAGTTATAAAGTAGATAAGAAGATAAAAAATTAAAAAATGACATCCTTTTATTCATTCATTATAGTCTTTAAACTATAGAACATTACAAGCAAAATAAAAATTTCAAAGTTGTTTTCACTTTTGTATTGACCCAGTCTATCTGATAAATAATACAAAAGTATAATTTAATCTACTGCTTGGCACATAGAGATCAACAAATACTTTTAACTAAAAGAATAAATGGCTTAGTAAGGAGAACCGAAGGTCATGCAATTTTCATTAATTCAATGGGCTTTACAATCACAACAGCCAAACTTGCTGCACCATTGCTTCAAGAATTCTGTTCAATTCACATATTGGGAGGAGCATAGTAAAAACCAAACATTCAGGTCATTAAAATGTTACACAGAAAAGACAATTTTAAAGTTTTTATTCAATATGCATTAGTGTGTGTGTGTGTTTTCTTTTTAAAAACTATTTCTACTTCTAATTCTGAAAGATGAAGCTAATCATTTAGGAATTGTCATATTACCTTTTTCTTATAATTTGCTAAGTGGAAGAGTTTTTGAGAGTAGGCTTAAGTCTTCTAAGGCCCAATAAGCAGATGAGTAAATATCAGTGACTAACATTTGAACTTTAATCATGATTATGATGGTTTAAGCTTTTATTAGCCACTTCTACGATAACTCTCATGAGCAAAGAATCTGAGTTTTGGTGCTATTTATGAAGAAAAATGGCTTCAACATTGCAACACACAGAATGAAAGCATTGTGTGTACCATGAGACTTTTTAGGTACATATCAAATTAGTGTAACTGTTAATTACATTTGGAAAAATGGGAGGAAAGTATAGATTGAAAATTCTGACCTGGAGTAGGTTGACAGTGAAAATAATTAAATAAAGTAAAATACATCTTGTCAACTCAAAAACTATCTATTTTCAAGGTTTTCTGGGTTAGACGGCATTTTTAAAATTGCTTTGAACTAATGTCTTTGAAATGTTTGCAAAACTACTTAGAGAAGCTGAGCTAATGTTTCTTAAGCAAGGAGCTGGAAGGAAAAGAAGGGTGGTAGCAGGCTGCTGAAGTAAAACACTTCTGCACGGAGTCAAGTTTATGGTGGCATTAAAGAGCAAAACTCTGGAGCTGGACAGATTTGGTCTCTGTGTTATTTAATCTCTCTATTTTTCAGTTTCCATATTATTAAATACCCTTCAGGATTTTAAGTGTTAAATGAAAAGTACTTTGCATAGTACATGGAATGTAATAAACTCCATAATAAATGGTGATGATGTGGTAATAATAAAGGTAATGATAATGCTATTTTGAGGGAAGCAGGCAAGAGGAGGGCAGTGTTTTTTATATGTGCTTGTCAATTCTCATGCTGCACATAGACCTACTAAAGCAGAACTTCAGGGCTTGGGACCTAAAAAAAAAAAATATATATATATATATATATATATATATATTTTGCGGTATGCGGACCTCACTGTTGTGGCCTCTCTCGCTGGGGAGCAGAGGTTCCGGATGCACAGGTTCAACGGCCGTGGCTCACGGACCCAGCTGCTCTGTGGCATGTGGGATCTTTCTGAATTGGGGCATGAACCCGTGTCCCCTGCATCGGCAGGCGGACTCTCAACCACTGCGCCACCAGGGAAACCCTAAAAATATATATTTTAAAAAATCCCCTGGAGACTGTATTAATAGGCTAACTTTGACGACCACTGGAATTTAGTAAAGGTTGCTGGCATCTTATTGACTTTTGTGGTGTGAAGAAAACTGTAACCAAGAAAAGAACTCATACTTCTTTACACCTATGTGAATCTCTAGATGTGATATGAAACTACCTTACGGCTACACACAAAGCTTGTGTGTTAGCTTAAATAATCTCTTCAATTAAAAAATAAGTAAATAAACAGATCTTAACATTCTTAAGACCAATAAACACATTGAAAAAGCAAATAGCTAAGCCTATGTTGATTCATAAATAATATCTCTGACCAGTGAAGGTATCAGCTGTGGGTGGTTTGGAACTCAAGTGAGACCTGAGGCAGAGTTTACAAACACTATTTTCCTTCATATTCCTAATAGTTGTCCTCTAATCCTATTCTAGAAAGCTCAGTGTCACCATGGGGCTGCAATCCTAATTCTGACCCCATAGTTTTCTTCTCTGACAGATAAGGTGGACCCATGGACACTTCTCTGCATCCTTAAGTGGATAAGACCAAGCTCTGGGGGTAAAAAATGTTGGTAAGGATGTGGAGAAAAAGGAACCCTTGTGCACTGTTGGTGAGAATTTGGGCAGCCACTATGGAAAACAGTATGATAGACTCCAGCAATCCCACTTCTGGGTATGTATCCAAAGTTATTAAAATTAGGATTTCAAAAAGATATCTGTACTCCCATATTTATTGCAACATTATTCACAATAGCCAATATATGGAAACAACATAAGTGTCCATCAAAAGATGGATGGATAAAGAATATGTAGTAAGGCTTCCCTGGTGGCGCAGTGGTTGAGAGTCCACCTGCCAATGCAGGGGACACAAGTTCGTGCCCCGGTCCGGGAAGATCCCACATGCTGTGGAGCAGTTGGGCCCGTGAGCCTTGGCTGCTGAGCCTGTATGTCCAGAGCCTGTGCTCTGCAACGGGAGAGGCCACAACAGTGAGAGGCCTGTGTATCGCAAAAAAAAAAAAAAAAAAAAAAAAAAAAAAAGAATATGTAGTATATACATTGAAATATATACAATGAAATATTATTCAACTGTGAGAAAGAAGGAAATCCTGCCATTTGCAACAACTTGTGTGCACCTTGAGGGCATTATGCTAAGTGAAATAAGTCAGACAGAGAAAGACAAATACTGTATAATATCCATTATACGTGGAATCTCAAAAAGCCAAATTCATAGAAAGAGAGAGTAAAGTAGTGGTTACCATGGCTTGGGGTGGGGAAAATGGGGAGATGTTGGTTAAAGGGTACAAATTTCCAATTATAAGATTAACACAGGATTAAATATACAGGATTATATTTAATTACATAATTAAATATATTAAATCCTGTATATTAAATATACAGGATTATATTTATATTATGCTGTATATTTAATCCTCAGAATATATAAGATTTTCTGTGCATATAAGATTTTATATGCACAGAAAAATATCTATAATCTATGCTTATAGTTAATATTGCTGTATTATATACTTGGAAGTTGCTAAGAGACATCTTAAAAATTCTCACCACAAAAAAGAAACAGTAAATATGTGACAGGACCAAGGTGTTAGCTAATGATACAGTGGTACAGATTTTGCAATATATAAATGTATCAAATCAACACATTGTACACCTAACCTTACACAATGTTATATATCTATTTCTCAATAAAGCTGGGAAGAAAGGACTAAACTCTGAGATATCAGTGAATGTTTACTGGACTGTAAAATAAAGCAAATGAAATTGCTTCACTTATTTTAAATGACTGTGAAGATTTACTGAAGTCCATGCATTTGCTCCCAATCTTGAGTCCATGCAATGCATTTATTTTAGGTACTTTTGGAATAATTTGTATTCTCTGAACTCAAGTCAGTCACATGTTCTGAGATATAGTCTACATAGGAGCATTACCTACTGTGATATACTCAAGTTTACCACTCAGGGAAAAACGTCCTTTTAAAACATAATTTTAAAAGGATAAATCTGACTTCTGGAAGATTGAGAGGGAACTAGACAATGACGCTTTAGCAGCACTTTTTGGTGAGCATCAAAGACAAGACAATAACATTAATAATGTAACATTTGTATAACACTTTACAATTTAGAAAAGGCTTTGCAAATGCTGTTTTACATTTTGAGTTTTGAGAACACTTATTTTATTTAGTTTGATTTCTGTAGTCAAAAAGAAAAGGAAAAGAGAGCAACATTAAGGAATTACCCGCCCAAATATACAGGTATTAACTGCTGGAGTTGGATCTTTAGTTTCAATGCTTTATTGACTAAATGATGTTCATGACTTCAAGTCCAATATTTGCATTGTAAAAAGTTTATATGATCACGGTTTGTGTGTAGTAAAGAAATACTAGCTTATCAACTTTTGGTGTTGATTCTAAAATTAAGTATGATAGTTCCTTTACAGAGGTTTTACTAATTGGGTCAAGGAGCTAACTTATTGAATCCTCAACTAGGAGATAACTTCGTATCACAATTCATAGTGTTTCATAATATCCTCTGTGTCCACATAGAAATTTCATTGGTTTCAACAATTCTTTCTCAACAGATAGTTAGAAAAAGAAAGCTACCATATTAAGCACACAGATATATTGCAGAGATTCTTGTATGAGGAATAAAATTCTAAAATTAAAAGGGTAATAATAAAATTCTCATTGAATTAATTACATAGAATGAGACTCAGATCCAATAATAATTACATAGTGTTTTAATAACACTCTATAATCTCTAACTAGATAATTCAAACATCTTCCCTACAAAGTAGTGTGAATATTATCTTTGTGGTTTAGAATAATCATTTCTGATTAAATGTTTTTATAAAAATCATGCCACTTCATTGTATTTATAGCTTGTTTCTTCTCACTAATTTAAAGAACTTAACTTAGACATCAATTAAGCCGTCTGTCATGATTCTGTAGCCATGTGTTAATTTTCTGATAGGTATGGAGGGGAATAGAGGAGAGGCATAGATTTACACTATAGGATATGTATACATATACAAATGCGTGTGTGTGCACCTATGCTAGATTGTGAAAACACACATATACACACATATACATAACCTGTGTAATTCATAAAGTCTCTCAGAATGTACTACTAACCATTTTAAATGGAAATCATTGGGAGCTGAAAGGGTGGCATGGAAAAATATTTGTAGAAATGAACTAAAGAAGAGGTAGCAACTTTCTTAACCTGAACTAGATACAACAGCAAATCATTTTTGGTTTTGTTCTATTGTTGGCATACTCCTTTAGCTCCAGCAAACTTTTCTGATAATGATACCTAACCAAAGAAGGCAGCATATATTTTAAGAGCACTGGTTTTGGAGTTCAAAGACCTGGTAACATTAGGGAAACACCTTGACCATCATTTTCCTCATATGTAAAATGAAACTAATTATCTAATTAGTGATTATAGAGTGTTAGGTGAAATGGTATGAAGTAAATCAAAACTGAAAGGGACACAAAATCATGCTTATGACAGTTGATTAGAAAATAGTAAGCAATCACTGCAATTCCCTTGGCTTTTTAATGGAGCATATATTTCAACTAAACTTGAATGTAATTTAACTGTAATATTGTTTAAGTCTATAGTAGAAATGTGCATTTTCTAGATTCAGGACACAAATTCTTTTCCTTAATTAAAAAAAAATTATGCCTTGTTTAAAATCTCCAACAATAAAGGCAAAACACACTCTTGAGTGCTTGTCTGTTCCCACAGAATATCCTCTCGGAGAATTTAACTTCTGTCTTCAATTTTCAGAATGAGTGGAGAAAATTTAACTTTATATGACATTTCCTTTCCTTTTATTTTTCAAATTATGAGAGATTTCAAACTTACGAAAAGTAATAATAGTAGCAAATAGTGGCACCAGGTTTGGTTCTCAAGCATTTTACATGTATTGAGTCATTAGATTTTCACAGTAACACTTTGAGGCAAATACATCAATTCTCTTCATTTTACAAGTGAAAAAAGTGAGGTTTGATGTAAGGTAGCTAATAAACAGCAGAACTGGGATGTGAATGCAGGTCACTTGACTCTGCAGTCTGGGTCTTAACCATGTCACAATACTATCTACTTTGTAAAAAGAGAAAGTAAGCCTCAAAATATGATAAATGTTAAATTTTGCCATGTTTTCTCCAGATTACTTTCTTCTTTGGGTGGCAGTAAGAAGATGATAAACAGAACAGAGGTAGTTGACCCCCATCTTGTGCCCCTTTCCAAATTCAATATCCTCCACAGAGCATTTCCACAGAGGCAACATTAGTCAGGAAACTAGTAGTTTCTTCATCAGTGGCACAGTGTGTCTTTGAAAATTTAAGCCTGAAAATGCCATAAGTATATTAGAAAATTTGGTTTAAAAAGTGTAATTACTAGTTAGATGTTAAAAAAATCATTAAGTTGTTTTACAATTTTTGGTGGACAATTTGTTCTTCATTAGAAACATTTACCTTCCATTATACTAGAAGAAAATAGAAAGAACTGTATAAAATTCAGAACCAATTCAGCCTGATTTTATCACAATTCAGTCATTATAATAAACTCCTTATACAACATTCTTCTTTCCAAAGTATGCATTCTTTATGGGTTTTACTGTGGTACTCAATAGCAAGACTTTTATTATCAGTGTTTCTGCATAATTTAGATAGTGAATTTAAGAGTTAAGATTTAAGAATTTCCACAGGGAGAAATTAAGATGGTGGGGTAAAAGGATATGGAGGTCACCTCCTCCCATGAACACACCAAAAATACATCTACATGTGGAACAATTCTCATTGAAAACTAACTGGAAACTGGCAGAAGGACTCTTATACAACAAAGGCTGAAAGAAAGATACACATGTAATTGGAATGAGAAGACCTGTGCCCCTGGGAGGAGACTCAGAGTAATAGGTAGATTGCATGAGTGAACACCTGCTCTGGAGAGTGAAAGCGTTGAGCCACAGACTGGGCATCCCAGTCCTGAGGCCCTATGCATAGTAGACAAGCCCCTTTGGCTGGGTGGAGAACTTCTGGAACAGATAGAAATGCTGGAGAATCAGGGACTCCACTAGAGAGGAGTGTGCAGGTGCTGGATGCCCTCAAACAAGGCAGAGAGGGATCTGCCCTAGAAGCTGCTAGGATTCCCAAGAAACTGCTTCACCATGCTCCCCAGCCCGAGGTGAGTGAATGCCCAGACCCCACTCGCTCTATGCCACAGTGCAACACTGGATCTAGGGTGACTGGAACCTGGGAAAAGACATGACCTTGGGGCACAGAGGTAACCTGGTCCTCAGGCAGAGCCCAGGTGGGGCAGCAGTGGTGTTGGCATTTACTCAAGTGGTACACTAGAAGCAGCCCAGACTTCCGATGATGAAAAGCTGAAAACTTTCCTGCTAAATTCAGGAACAAGACAAGGATGCCCACTCTCACCGCTTCTATTTGACAAAGTATTGGAAGTACTAGCCACAGCAGTCAGACAAGAAAAAGAAATAAAATGTATCCAAATTGGAAGAGAAGAATCAAAACTGTCACTATTTGCACTACACTACACACTACATAGTGAACCCTAAAGTCTCCACACAAAAACTACTAGAACTAATAAATGATTTCAACAAGGTAGCAGGATACAAGTAATATACAGAAATCAGTTGTGTTTCTATACATTAATAATGAGATATCAGAAAGAGAAAGTAAAAAAAAAAAACCCCAATCCAGTTTCATCAGAAGAAAGAAAGAAAGAAACCTAGGAATTAACTGAACCAAGAAAGTGAAAGACCTATACTCTGAAAACTATAAAACATTGATGAAGGAAATTGAAGATAATACAAAGAAATGGAAAGATAACCTGTGCTCTGGGATTGAAAGGATTAATATTGTTAAAATGGCAATACTACCTAAAGCAATCTACAAATTTAACAAGATTCCTATCGAAATACCTATTATATTTTTCACAGAATTAGAACAAACAATCCTAAAATTCATTCCAAGACCCCCGTTGATTTCCCAAGTGATTTTGTGAAAAAATTAGAGGTTATCACTCTCCCAGACTTTACACTACATAGCAACAGTAAACAGAACAGCAAGGTACTGGCTCAATAACAGACATATAAATCAATAGAACAAAATAGAGAGCCCCGAAATAAACCCATGCTCCTATGGTAAATTAATCTATGACAGAGGAGGGAAGAATATACAGTGGAGAAAAGAGAGTCTCTTCAATAAGTGGTGCTGGGAAAACTGGAAAGCTACGTGTAAAACAATGAGATTTGAATATTCCCTCACACTAAATACAAAAATAAACTCAAAATGGTTTAAAGACCAAATGTAAGACATGAAAATATTAAACTCCTAGAAGAGAACACAGGGAGAACTATATTTGAAACAAATAGTAGCAAAGGACAAAATGACAAAGATAAACTACGGAATGGGAGAAAAGATTTGCAAATGATGTGACTGACAAGTGTTAATATCCAGAATATACAAATAGCGCATACAATTCAGTATCAAAGAGGAAACAATACAATAAAAAAATGGGAAGAAGATTTGACTAAACATTTTTGCAAAGAAGGCATACAGATGGCCAACAGGCACATGAAATGATGCTCATTGCTAATTTTTAGAGAAATACAAATCAAAACCACAATGAAATGTCACCTCACACCTGTCAGAATGACTATTATCCAAAAGACCACAATAACAAATGTTGCAGAGGATGTAGATAAAAGGGAACACTTGTACGCTGTTTGTGAGAATGTAAATTTGTGCAGCCACTATGGAAAACAGTATGGAGATTCCTCCAAAAGCTAAAGATAGAATTATCATATGATTCAGCAATTCCTCTCATGGATATATATCTGAAGAAGACAAAAACACTGATTCAAAAAGATACATACACCACAATGTTCATAGCAGCACTGTTTACAATAACCAAGACATGGGAGCAAACCAAGTGCTCATCAACAGAGGAATGGATAGAGAAAATGTGGTGTTTATATACTATGGAATACTACTCAACCATAAAAAAAGAATGAAATACTACCATTTGCAACAATGTCGATGGATGTAGAGAATATTATGCTTAGTCAGATAAGTCAGACAGAGAAAGACAAATACTGTATGTTTTCACTTATATGTGGAATCTAAAAAATAATACAAATGAATGTTATGAAAAACAGAAACAGACACACAGATATAGAAAACAAACTTATGGTTACCAAAGGGGATAAGGGGATAAGGAAGGGGGGAGGGACAAATTAGGGGTATGAGATCAACAGATACAAACTACTCTCTATAAGTAGTATAGATAAGTAATAAGGATATATTTTATAGCACAGGGAATTATAGCCATTATCTTGTAATAACTTGTGATGGAGTATAATCTGACAAAATACTGAGTCACTATACTGTACACCTAAAACTAATATACTATTATAAATCAACTATACTTCAAAAAAATAAATAAAACATAATAAAATACACAAAGAGAATTTAATATCTCATATTTTTATATAGCAAACTGTTTTCCCTACATTAGGAAAAATTCATATTTTTCTTACTGCCCAGCTCCTCCTTTAGAATAGGATTTTTATGATTTGTTGAGGTCTAATTGTCCATTTTTCTTAGTGCTTTTAAAAGTCTTGGCAATGTATTTTTAGCACTTTGGAAAGTTAAAGCAAAGTTTTATCTGGCTATTTAATGGTTAGTATAATATCTACAATCCAGTGATTTATGAATGTGAGCTAAAGATTTCCCTTTTTGACAAGATATATTCAAGCTCCATTTAAAGCACATATTTAAGTCATTTAACAAACATCTAACAAGTTCCAGTTCCAGGCATTCCATTCTAGTGGGAGATTTTGTATTTTATTGGATTTGTCATCTCTGTCTTAAGTGTCCATAAAAATGGATTGTTTTCATACATTAAAATGAAGCTACTGACCTTGTTTAGGAGAGTGTGCTCATGAAATGGCATTTGAATACCAAGGATGTGCTTGCCTGAGCTATTAGTACTCTTTAATCTGTTATAAATCAGTTTTTCTCTCATGAAAAATGCTTCATTTAGGGATCCAACAAAAAGGTAATGAAGTCAGATAAATTTATCAGCCACTATTAAAGCTCCAACTCAGGTCTTTAATATTTTAAAACAGATGTCCTGTTATCTTATTAAGAAAGCAATCTAATTTCTATACATTTTGATATGAAATAAAAACAAAATAAAAGACCTTCTACTTATATATTCCTTTCTTGAGGTCTTAGAATAATTAAGATATTTTAAGAAAGATTCTTGTATAATTACTACTGTCAAATTAGTATTTTATATCAAATGTGAGACTGACAAAGATGTGCATTTTAAAATGGGTTGTTCAGTCTAGCCACAGTACATACTTTTACAACAATGTGAGTAAATATGATTATTTTATACTAAATGTAATGCATGCTGAAATAAAGAATGATAATAAAAGCCAATGCTTTGGGACATTATAATGAACTGAATGTTTTGGTCTCATCTAAAATTCATATGTTGAAATTACAACCCACCCCACACCCCCCAGTGTGATGGTATTAGGAAGTGAGGCCTCTGGGAGGTGATTAGGTCATAAGGGAAAGGGAACAGTACCATTATAAAAGAGTTCTCAGAGAACTCCCTTGTCCCTTATGCCATGTGAGGGCACAGCTGTCTATGAAATGAAAAGTGGGTTCTCACCAGACACCGAATCTGGGGGGAACTAGACCTTGAACTTCTCAGCCTAGAGAATTGTCAGAAATAAATTTCCATGGTTTATAAGCCACTCAGTCTATGATATTTTTGTTATAGCAGCCCAAACAGAATAAGACAGGATTTACAGTAAAATTAAACAAATAAATTGACTTAAACTATTGCTCTACTCAATAGCATTTATGAGGATATGTGTGACCTGATGCAGTTATATAAATCTTTTGTTTCAACTAGTGAGGAAAACACTCCACAAATTAATCTAAATATTAATTTATGTCAAAAGTAATTTTTAAGTATGAAGCTATTATAGTAAATATTAATGTGACTATCAGTGAAGAATATAACAATTTTCTGGATAATGAATGCAAACCACTTTGAGGTGAATTGGTTATTAGTCTTTTCTTTTAGGTCAATAGAAGTCACAAAATTATCATATCTCATACAACTTTGCCTATAGAAGCCTAATTAAAAATTATTTTTTTCAATTCTAATATTTTTAGGTATAGTTGATTTAAATATTATTTACAATATTATATTAGTTTCAGGTGTTTTATAGTGATTCCAAATTTTTATTTATTATACTCCATCATAAGTTATCACAAGATAATGGCTATAATTTCCTGTGCTATGCAATATATCCATGTTGTTTATCTGTTTTGTTTTTTGTTTTTTTTTGCGGTGTGTGGGCCTCTCACTGTTGTGGCCTCTCCCGTTGCGGAGCACAGGCTCCAGATGCGCAGGCTCAGCGGCCATGGCTCACGGGCCCAGCCGCTCCGCGGCATGTGGGATCTTCCCGGACTGGGGCACGAACCCATGTCCCTGGATCGGCAGGCGGACTCTCAACCACTGCGCCACCAGGGAAGGCCACTTATCTGTTTTATACATAGTAGTTTGTACCCCTATCTTGCCTGTCTCCGTTTTCCGCTCCCCAATGGTAACCATTAGTTGTTGTTTTTTTCTCTATATCTGTGAGTCTATTTCTGTTTTGTTATATTCATTCATTTGTTTTATTTTTTAGATTCCACATCTAAGTGATAATATACAGTATTTGTCACTCTATGTCTGACATTCCACTAAGCATAATACCTTGTGTGTCCATCCATGTTGTTGCAAATAGCAAAATTTCATTCCTTTTTATAGCTGAGTAATATCCCATTGTTATATATACCAGAACTTTTTATCCATTCAGCTCTTAATGAACACTTAGCTTGCGTCCATATATCTTGTTTATTATAAATAATTCTGCTATGAACATTGGGGTGCATGTATCTTTTCAAATTAGTGCTTTCATTTTCTTCAGGTGTATTATATATGGTGGTACTAATTTATAATACCACCAACAGTGCACTTGTTCCTTTCTCTCTACATTTTTGCCAACACTTTTTATTTGTTGTATTTTTGATAATAGCCATTCTGACAGGTGTGAGGTAACATCTCACTGTGATTTTGATTTGCATTTCCCTGATAATTAGTGATGTTGAGCATCATTACACATGTCTGTTGGCCATCACTATGTATTCTTTGGAAAAATGTCTATTCAGATTCTCAGCCCTTTTTTTTTTTTTTTTCGGTACGCGGGCCTCTCACTGCTGTGGCCTCTCCCGTTGCGGAGCACAGGCTCCGGACGCGCAGGCTCAGCGGCCATGGCCCACGGGACCAGCCACTCTGCGGCACGTGGGATCCTCCCAGACCGGGGCACAAACCCCTGTCTCCTGCACCAGCAGGCGGACCCTCAACCACTGCACCACCAGGGAAGCCCTCAGCCCATTTTTAAATCAAGTTTTCTTTTTAGGTTTTTTTTTTTGATGTTGAGTTGTATGAGTTCTTTGTATATTTTGGATTTTAACCCCTTATCAGATATATCATTTGAAAATACCTTCTCCCATTCAGTAGGCAGCCTTTTCATTCCATTTGTGGTTTCTTTCACTGTGCAAAAGCTATTTTTTTTATGAAGTTCCATTTGTTTATTTTTGCTTTTTTTACCTTGCCTGAGAAAACATATCCAAAAAAATATTGCTAAGACCGATGTCAAAGGCTGTACTGCTTATGTTTTCTTCTAGGAGTTTTATAGTATTCGGTCTTACATTTAAGTCTTTAGTCCATTTTGAGGTGGCTTTTGTTGTTGTTTTTATATATTGTGTGAGAAAGTAGTCCAGTTTGATTCTTTTGTATTTAACTTTCCAGTTTTTCCAAAACCATTTATTAAAGAAGCTGTCTTTTCCCCATTGTATAGCCTTGCCTCTTCTGTCACAGATTAACTGTCTGTATAAGCATGGCTATATTCTCTTTCTGTTCCATTGATCTATGTGTCTGTTTTCATGCCAGTTCCATACTGCTATGATTATTTTAGCTTTGTAATATACTTTAAAATCAGAGAGCATGATATCTCTAGCTTTTTTCTTCTTTCTCAAAATTGCTTTGGCTCTGGGGTCTTTTGTGGTACCATACAAATTTTAGGATTATTTGTTCTAGTTCTGTAAAAATGCCATTTTTATTTTGGTAGAGATTTCATTGAATCTGTAGATTGCTTTGGGTAGTATGGTTATTTTAACAATATTAATTCTCCTAATCCATGACCATGGTATGTCTTTCCATTTGTTTGTGTCATCTTTGATTTCTTTCATCAAAGTTTTATGCTTTGCAGAGTTAAACTCTTTAACATCCTTGGTTAGGTTTGTTCTTAGGTATTATTCTTTTTGATGCAGTTGTAAATGGGATTGTTTTCTTAATTTCTTAAATAGTTTGTTAGTAGTATATAGAAGTGCAACAGATTTCTGTATATTAATTTTGTAACCTGAATTGTCCTTGATTTCATTTATAGGTTCTAATAGCTTTTTGGTAGCAACTTTATGGTTTTTATATATATTATCATGTCATCTGCAACAATGACACTTCCTTTTTCCTTTCTAATTTGGATACCTTTAATTTCTTTTTCTTGTTTGATTGCTGTGGCTTAGACTTCCAATAATATGTAGAATAAAAGTGGCAAGAGTGGGCACCCTTGTTCCTGATCTTAGAGGAAATGCTTATAGCTTTTCAACATTAAGTATGATTTTGGTTGCAGGTTGGTCATATATAGTCTTTATAATATTGAGGTATATTCTTTCTATACCCACTTTGTAGAGAGGTTTTCTCATAAATGGATGTTGAATTTTTAAAAAAACTTTCTCTGCATCTATTGCGATGGTCATATTAGTTTTATGCATCAAGTTGTTAATGTGGGGTATCACACTGTTTCATTTGTAGATATTAAACCATCCTGTATCCCCAGGATAAATCCCATGGCGTATGATTCTTTTAACCTACTGTTTAACTGGTTTGCTAATATTTTGTTGAGGATTTTTGCATCTATACTCATCCGTGTTATTGGCCTGTAATTTTCTTTTTTTAAATTGTCATTGTCTGGTTTTGGTATTAGGGTGATTCTGCCTTGTAGGATGAGTTTAGAAGCATTATTTCCTCTTCAATTTTTTGAAATAGTTTGAGAAGGATAGTGTTTCTTCTTTAAATGTTTAGTAAAATTCACTTGTGAAGTTGTCTCATCCTGGACTTTTCTTTGTTGGGACTTCTTTTTTTTACTGACTCAATTTCATTACTAGTAATTGGTCTGTTCATATTTTCTATTTCTTCCTCATTCAGTCTTGGGAGATTATACATTTCTAGGAATTTTTCCATTTCTTCCATGTTGTCCATTTTATTGGTGTATAACTCTTCATAGTAATCTTTTATGATCCTTTGTATTTCAGTGATGTCAGTTTCATTTCTGATTTTATTAATTTGTACCCTTTCCTTTTTTCTTCATGAATATGGTTAAAAGTTTACCAATTTTGTTTTTCTTTCCAAAGAACTACATCTTAGTTTCATTGATGTTTTCTATTTTTAGTCTCTATTTTATTTATACTTGCTTTGATATTCATTATTTCTTTCCTTCTACTAACTTTGGGTTTGTTTGTTCTTTTTATAATTCATTTAGCTGTAAAGTTTAGATTGTTTATTTAAGATTTTGTATTGTTTCCTGAGGTAGTTTTGCATTGCTATGACCTTCCCTGTTAGAACTGCTTTTGCTGTATGCCATAGATTTTGGAGAATTGTGTTTCCATTTTCATGTCTTCAAGTATTTTTTTATTTCTTCTTTTGTTTCTTCATTGACCATTGGTTGTGTAGAAGTATGTTGAGTAGCCTCCAAGTGTTTCTGTTTTTTACAGATTTTTTTTTCATGTGGGTAATTTCTAGTCTCATACTTTGTGGTTGGAAAAGATGTCTGATATGATTTCAATCTTCTTAAATGTATTGAGACTTCTTTTGTGCCCTAGTGTGAGATCTATGCTGAAGAATATTCCATGTGCATTTGAAAAGAATGTGTATTCTGCTGTTTTGGGTGAAATATTTTGTATGTATCTATTAATTCCATCTGGCCAAATGTGTCATTTAAGGCCAATGTTTCCTTATTGATTTTCTGTCTGAAAAATCTGTCCATTGATGTAACTGAGGTGTTAAAGTGCCCTACTATTACTGTATTACTGTAAATCTTTCTCTTTATGTTTGTTAATATTTGTTTTATTTATTTAGGTGTGCCCATGTTGGATGCATACATATTTATAATTGTTATGTCTTCCTGTTGGGTCAGTCTCTTTATCATTATGTAATGCCCTTCTTTGTCTCTAGGTACAGTCTGTTTTAAAGTTTGTTTTGTCTGATATAAGTATTGCTACTCCAGGTTTCTTTTCATTTCCATTTGCATTCGATATATTTTTCTGTCTCCTCATTTTCAGCTTATGTGTGTCTTTAGGTCAGTCTCTTGTAGGTAGCATATATATTGTTCTTTTTTTTCTTAAATCCATTCAGCCAGGCTACATCTTTTGATTGGAGCATTTAATCCATTTACATTTAAATTAATTATTGATGGGTATGTACTATGGCCATTTTTTGGTTTTGTAGTGTTTTTTTTTTTTTGCGTTACATGGACCTCTCACTGTTGTGGCCTCTCCCGTTGCAGAGCACAGGCTCCAGACACGCAGGCTCAGCCACTCACAGGCCTAGCCACTCCACGGCATGTGGGATCTTCCAGGACCAGGGCACGAACCCATGTCCACTGCATTGGCAGGCGGACTCTCAACCACCGCACCACCAGGGAAGCCCTGTAGTTATTTTTTTTATCCTTTCTTCTATTTTTCTTTTGCTTTCTTGTGATTTGATTATTATTCTTTATTGTTATGTTTGTTATATATTTTAAATTGATGATCTCATTTTGAACACATTCAAGCCACTCTACATTTTTGCATCTTTGTTTTGTGCATCCCTTAACTACTTATTGTGAATATAGTTGCTTGCTTTTTAACTCTCCCACTAGTTTTATAAGTGGTTGATCTGCTACCTTAACTATATGTTTTTCTTTACCAATGAGATTTTTTCCTTTCATAATTTTTATGTTTGTAATTGTGGTCTTTTTTAGACTGCTTAGAGGAATTCCTTTAACATTTCTTTTAAAGCTTGTTTACTGATGCTAAACTCTTCTACATTTTGCTTGTCTGTGAAAAAATCTTTTCCTCTTCAAATCTGAATGATAAACATGCCTGGTAGAGTATTCTTCATTGTAGTGTTTTTTTCCTTTCATTACTTTGAATATTATGCCACTTCCTTCTGGTCTGCAGAGTTTCACCTGAAAAGTTAGCTGATGTTCTTATGAGCATTCTTTGGGCTTCTTTAAAAATTCTTTTTCCCTTGCTGCCTTTAAGATTTTCTTTTTCTTTTTAGTTTTTGCTATTTTTATTGTAATGTGTCTTGATGTGGACCTCTTTTTGTTCATCTAGTTTGGTACTCTCTATGCTTCCTAGATTTGGCTTGGACCCTTTGCTTCTTGGGGAGATCCTCTGCAATTTGTGATTCTTCTTCTGTTTGTGCACTGCCTACCCAGGGGTGTGGGTCTTGACTCTAGTGTGTCTTCACCCCACATATCTGTCTCATTGTGGTTCCTGTCTATATCTTTAGTTGTAGAAAATCTTTTCTTCTAGTCTCAGGTTACTCTCATAGCTAGTTGCTCTGTAAGTAGCCATAATTTGGGATTTTTTGTTTTTGTTTTGGGGATTTTTTTGGGGGGTAAATAGTTGTAATTTTGGTGTGTCCATGGGAGGGACGGAGTTCAGTGTCTTCCTACTCCACCATATTGACCACCTCCTCTCTCCATATATGGTTTTAACTAGCATTTACTTACTACACATTAGGGAATAATCTGAAGATAAATTGTACATTAGTCCATAACTTCAAGATGTTGACAATCTGGAGGCTAAATTTATGGAAAAACAGGTAGTTATTGATTAACTCCTTTTTCATCTGGAGAAACAATGGTATCTAGGATAGGCATAGTCCCTTTCCTCATGGACTTTACGTTCTATTGAAAGATTCAGGCAGTAAATGTATGTGTAAATAAAGAAAGTAATTACATCTTGTGATAATTGCTGAAGGGGAAATGAATAGTATGTTGTTAAAGAAATAAAAAGGGAGATATTTTAGATGTAGTCAAGGCATGGTGCTGTGTCCTGTGGGCCATGGACCCAAATATGAAAAAGGGATAGCTCTGATCTCCAAGAGTTTACTGTCTAGTGAAAGGCATACATTAAATATACAATAAACTACATGTGACATAATCAAATAAAACCATAAAAGAGATAAAATTATTTATCTCTTTTGAAAAATCACTAAATAATTCTAAATCACTAAATAATTCTGATTGTAGTTAATCAGGAAAAGAATTTATGGACAAAATAATGCTGAGTTGGGTTTTGAAGGATGACTATACTTCCGCTGATAGAATAATGAGTAAAAAAAAAAAGGTTTGACAAAAAGCAAAGAAGGGTGAAATACATTCCAAATCCAGGAGATGGTGACCAGTTAAATATGATAGAAGCAAAGGGAGTGAAGGTATGTGGAGAGATAAAAAAGAGATGACATAGTAAATGGAACTTAAACCATATTAGAATGAACAGCAATTTTTATATATCTAATTAAGGAAAGAAGAAACAACTCTACCCAATTGTGAGGAGAAGAAAATTTAGTATACTTGTTGATGCTTTACTCTATGTGAATATGTTCCTTGTGAAGATTAAGAACATCCTTAAAGTCTACAATTTATCTAGATTGTCCAGGGCACTGTGAGTCCTAACTAATCCCTTTTCAAGGAACAGAAGGAAAATAAATTTTCTCAGTAATACATTCTTTAGGCAGAGTAGGAAATAGAAGAGGGCATTTATAATTAATAGTAATATTGTTACACAAAATCTGTGCATTTTATAGTGTCTTAAAAATTATTCTTAGAGTGGTGAAGTTCTTTGTGAAAATTATAACATTTCAGCCATTGTATGGAAAAAAATATTGAAGGGGTTATTGTATTCATGCTTAACTAGACTTTCCTAAAAGACAGAAAAAGAAGAGCAGTTTATTCTGTGGGGTTCAAGCATGACAGGAAGATCAACATGAGGAAGCTTTGCAAGAGTTGAATACTGCCAATTGTATTTTTAAATACTACCTAATTTATGCAAGAGTTTTTAAATCTGGGCTCCATTAATGGGCATCAGGGGTCAGTAGAACTGCTTAAATCATAAAACAATGTATTTATATCTGCATTCCTCTTTTTAATCAGATTATTAAGGGGGGTGGAAAGACTCATTCACTAGAGGGCAGACAGCAGAAGCAAGAAGAACTACAATCCTGCAGCCTGTGGAACAAAAAACACATTCACAGAAAGACAGACAAGATGAAAAGGCAGAGGGCTATATACTAGATGAAGGAACAAGATAAAACCCACAAAAAACAACAAAATGAAGTGGAGATAGGCAACCTTCCAGAAAAAGAATTCAGAATAATGATAGTGAAGATGATCCAGGACTTCGGAAAAAGAATGGAGGCAAAGATTGAGAAGACGCAAGAAATGTTTAACAAAGACGTAGAAGAATTAAAGAACAAACAAACAGAAATGAACAATACAATAACTGAAATGAAAACTACACTAGAAGGAAACAATAACAGAATAACTGAGGCAGAAGAACAGATAAGTGACCTGGAAGACAGAATGGTGGAATTCACTGCTGTGGAACAGAATAAAGAAAAAAGAATGAAAAGAAATGAAGACAGGCTAAGGGACAACATCAAACGCAACAACATTTGATTTATAGGGGTTCCAGAAGGAGAAGAGAGAAAGGACCAGAGAAAATATTTGAAGAGATTAGAGTCGAAAAATTCCCTAATGTGGGAAAGGAAATAGCCACCCAAGTCCAGGAAGCGCAGCAACTCCCATACAGGATAAACCCAAGGAGAAACACACCATTGGAAAAAAGTAAAGCTGTCACTGTTTGCAGATGACATGATACTATACATAGAGAATCCTAAAGATGCCACCAGAAAACTACTAGAGCTAATCAATGAATTTGGTAATGTTGCAGGATACAAAATTAATGCACAGAAATCTCTTGCATTCCTATACACTAATGATGAAAAATCTGAAAGAGAAATTATGTAAACACTCCCATTTACCATTGTAACAAAAAGAATAAAAGACCTAGGAATAAACCTACCTAGGGAAACAAGTGACCTGTACGCAGAAAACTATAAGACACTGATGAAAGAAATTAAAGATGATACCAACAGATGGAGAGATATACCATGTTTTTGGACTGGAAGAATAAATATTGTGAAAGTGACTATACTACCCAAAGCAATCTACAGATTCAATGCAATCCCTATCAAATTACCAATGGCATTTTTATGGAACTAGAACAAATCATCTTAAAATCATCTTTGTTTGGAGACAAAAAAGACCCTGAATAGCCAAAGCAGTCTTGAGTGAAATAAACGGAGCTGGAGGAATCAGACTCCCTGACTTCAGACTATACTACAAAGCTACAGTAATCAAGACAATATGGTACTGGCACAAAAACAGAAAAATAGATCAATTGAACAAGATAGAAAGCCCAGAAATAAACCCACACACCTATGGTCAACTAATGTATGACAAAGAGGCAAAGATATACAATGGAGAAAAGACAGTCTCTTCAATAAGTGGTGCTGGGAAAACTGGACAGTTACATGTAAAAGAATGAAATTAGAACACTCCCTAACACCATACACAAAAATAAACTCAAAATGGCTTAGAGACCTTAATGTAAGACTGGACACTATAAAACTCTTAGAGGAAAACATAGGAAGAACACTTTTTGACGTAAATCACAGCAACATCTTTTTTGATCCACCTCCTAGAGTAATAGAAATAAAAACAAAAATAAACAAATGGGACCTAATGAAACTACAAAGCTTTTGCACAGCAAAGGAAACTCTAGATAAGACAAAAAGACAATCCTTAGAATGGGAGAAAATATTTGCAAACGAATCAATGGACAAAGGATTAATCTCCAAAATATATAAACAGGTATGCAGCTCAATATTAAAGAAACAAACAACCCAATCCAAAAATGGGCAGAAGACCTAAATAAACATTTCTCCAAAGAAGACATATAGATGACCAAGAAGCACATGAAAAGCTGCTCAACATCACTAATTATTAGAGAAATGCAAATCAAAACTACAATGAGGTATCACCTCACTCCTGTTAGAATGGGCATCATTAGAAAATCTACAAACAACAAATGCTGGAGAGGGTGTGGAAAAAGGGAACCCTCTTGCACTGTTGGTGGGAATGTAAATTGATACAGCCATTATGGAGAACAGTATGGAGGTTCCTTAAAAAACTAAAAATAGAATTACCATATGATCCAACAATCCCACTACTGGGCATATACCCAGAGAAAACCATAATTCATAAAGACACATGCACCCCAATATTCATTGCAGCACTATTTACAATAGCTAGGTCATGGAAGCAACTTAAGTGCCCATCGACAGATGAATGGATAAAGTAGTGGCACATATATACCATGGAATATTACTCAACCATAAAAAGGAATGAAATTGAGTCATTTGTTGAGCATGGATGGATCTAGAGACTGTCATACAGAGTGAAGTAAGTCAGAAAGAGAAAAACAAATATCATATATTAACGCCTGTACGTGGAACCTAGAAAAATGGTACAGATGAACTGGTTTGCAGGGCAGAAGTTGAGACACAGATGTAAAGAACAAACGTGTGGACACCCAGGGGGGAACACCATGGTGGTGTGGGGATGGTGGTGTGCTGAATTGGGTTATTTGGATTGACATGTATACTCTGATGTTTATAAAATTGATGTCTAATAAGAACCTGCAGTATAAAAATACAAGGAAACAAAAAAAACAACAACTGATACTTAACTTTCTTTGAGTTATTTGTATGTAAATATGCTAATATAAATGTTTCAGTCATTACATGAAATTTCTAAAAATCTTATACGTTCTGGTATAATGTTATAAGTCATAATTTTAGTTATTACTTTAAAATGTATATCTCAGAAATAACTAAATTTCCTTGTCAATTACATTATTATGAACTTTCATCAAATCCTCAACCATGATCATTTTTAAGTCTTTGGTCATTTACAGACAGTTCTGTGTGTACTCTGATGCTTTTGCAAAAATGTTCCTATAAAATGGTTTCATCTTCAAGTAATTTATGGAAAAGACTCTGACGAATACAGGTTTCTGGTAAATGATTATGCTGCTGAACTGAATGAATAAGCATTTTCAGAGCTCTAATGGAAAACTAATGAATTCATAAAAGTGCTAACAAGAGATCAAGATGAAAAAATATTAATTACATGGGACTGAGTGAAGTGATGAGGATGATTAGAATTTTTGTGACTTTCTGTTTGAATAAAAAAAGAAAATCCCACAAGGACTCAGAGGGAAAAATATACAAATCAATTTTCACTGCAAAGTAGAGGAGCTGTTACAGTGGAGGATTACTGGACTGAATGTCAATATTATGACATAGTATGAGTGTGTTTCATGTTTGGTAATTACAATCATTGTTGCTTTTGTTGTGGTCATCCTTTTACAATGCTTGGTGTCAGTTTATTTATCTCTTGTAAAAATAAAATACAGTGTGTGTGTGTGAAAAAAAATCTTGTATCCTACAGATTTGCTGAATTAAAAAAAAAAAAGGGAGGTGGTGTTTCCTAACAATGTCCATTGTTAGTATGTTGGATGGGATAATACTTCTTTGTGTGGAATAGTTCCAGGTTTTGAAGGACATATACCATTCTCCTAGAAGCCTGTCTCATATATCAGTAGTGAACCCTTAGTATTTGTGATAACCCAAAACAATCCCAATATTTCTAAACACTCCCTACAGCTCCTCATATTGAAAATCATGGATATTATATTATCCCAACGAAGATATTATATTATCCCAATGAAGAGTAAGAAACATTGCTTTCCAAAGCTTTGATTGCTTCATTTTTTGAAGAGCAGAGCATTCTTGCTTATGAGATGATCTTTTTACAGAAAACAAAGAGATGGGACTGGAAGTCTCAATTAAGTGGATTAACAGCTATTGTGGGAGTATCTGAGAAAGGGAAGGAGAATAGCTGAAAGAATGTGGTATTCTGAATAAGATATCTAAATTTAGTTTAGAAGTTCAAGTAGTTCCAGATGATGACAAGTTCATCTGTAGCCATGGAAGTGGATGGCTTATGCAGGTGGAGGTGAATATCATTAGAGATGAAGATGCCAAGGAAAAAAATCGCCATGTTTTTGGATGATTAATTCACATGTACATTGAAAAGATTCAGAATGATGGCAGGACTTGGGACAAAGAAGAAACTATGTGAGGTAATAGAGATTTAAAAAGGGACATGTGAAAAGATATTTGTCACCTCCAGTAGTCAGGAAGAAGCAAATTAGAAAATAATAGGGTATTATTTTTCACCAGTTTGGTAAACATTAAAAGATTGATAATGTTCTGTACTGGGAGCTGAGCAGGCAAACAGATATTCTTATGTATCCCTGAAGGGAGTGCTACTATCTTTTTGATTAGACATTTGAAAATATCTATTAATTCTCCCAGTCCATTTTTGAGAAGTTATTCTGCAGGAACTTACCTACAAATCTGTTTTTTTAGTTACAATTAACATAAAATATTATATTATTTTCAGGTGTACAACATAATGAATCAATATATTTATGCATTATGAAATGATCACCGCAATAAAGTTCCGTTACCCTCTGCCACCATACAAAGTTGTTACAGTTTATTGACTATATTACCTGTGTGTACATTACATCCCCATGAATTATTTATTTTTATAGCTGGAAATTTGTATGCCTTAATCCTCTTTACCTATTTCATCCATCCTCCCATCCCTCTCCCCTCTGGCAACCACCAGTTTATTCTCTGTATCTATGAGTCTCTTTTCCATTTTGTTCTGTTTATTCATTTGTTTTGTTTTTTAGACTTCACATATAAGTGAAATCATACAATGTTTTTCTCTTATTTCACGTAGTATAATACTCTCCAGATCCATCCATGTTGCCTCAAATGCAAGATTTTATTCTTTTTTATGGCTGAATAATATTCCACTGTGGTATATGTGTGTGTGTGTGTGTATATATATATATATATATATATAGCTATCACATCTTTCTTATCCATTCATCTATTGATGGATACTTAGGTTGCTTCAATATCTTGGCTATCATAAATAATGCTGCAGTGAATATAGTGATGTATGTGTATTTCCAAATTAGTGGGGGTTTTGTTTTCTTCAGGTAAATTCCCCAAAGTGGAATTGCTGGATCATATGATAATATATCTTTAGTCTTTTTGAGGAATCTCCATACTGTTTCCATAGTGGTTGCACCAATTTACAATCCCACTAACACTCACAAGGATTTCCTTTTCTCTACATCCTCTTTAGCACTTGTTTTGTGTCTTTGTGATAGTAGCCTTCCTGACAGTTGTGGGATGGTGTCTCATTGTGGTTTTGATTTGCATTTCCCTGATGACTAGTGATGTTGAGCACATTTCCATGGGCTTGTTGACAATCTATATGTATTCTTTGGTGACTATTCAGATCCTCATCCCATTTTTCCTTGGTTTTTTTTTTTTTGATGTTGAGCCGTATGTATTTATTTATATATTTTGGATATCATCCTCTTATCAGATATATCATTTGCAAATATCTTTCTCCATTCTGTAGGTTGCCCTTTCATTTTGTTGGTAGTTTCCTCTGACGTGCAAAAGGTTTTTAGTTTGATGTAGTCCTTTTAGTTTACTTTTGCTTTTTGTTGACCTTGCCCCAGGAGACAAATTTTTTTAAATGTTGCCAAGATTGATGTCAAAGATGTTACTGCCTATATTTTCTTCTAGTTTTATGGTTTCATTTAAATCTCTCATCCATTTTTGAGTTTATGTTTTATATGATGTGAGAAAGTGGTCCAGTTTTATTCTTTGCATGTAGCTGTCCAGTTTTTTCAACAACATGTATTGAACAGACTGTCTTTTCCTCATGGTATATGCTTGCCTCCCTTGATGTAGATTAATTGATCATATGAGCATAAGTTTATTTCTGGGTTTTCTATTCTGTTCCATTGGTTTATGTGTCTGTGTTTGTGTCAATACCATACTGTTTTGATGACTGTAGCTTTGTAGTATAATTTGAAGTCAGGGAGTGTGATACCTCCAGCTCTGTTCTTCTTTCTCAAGATTGCTTTGGATATTCGAGGTCTTTTGTTGTTCCATTACATATTTTAGGATTGTTTGTTCTAGTTCTGTGAAAAATGTCATGGGCATTTTGATAGGAGTTACACTGAATCTGTAGTTTGCTTTGGGTAGTATGGGCTTTTTAACAGTATTAATTCTTCCAACCCAAGAACACAGGCTATCATTCCATTTATTTTTGTCATCTTCAACTTCCTTCTTATAGTTTTCAGAGTACAGTTCTTTCACCTCCTTGGTTAAATTTATTTCTAGGTATTGTATTCTTTCTGATGCATTATAAATGATATTTTCCTCTTGATTTCTTTCTGATAGTTTGCTATAAGTGTGTAGAAATGCAACAGATTTCTGTAAATTAAATTTATATCCTGCAACTTCACCAAATTCATTTATTAGTTCTAAGAGCTTTTCGGTTGGGTACAAATCTTCTTATAGCAGTGTTAAAAAATTGGTAACAAAATATTTATCAATAGTGGGACAATGCATTGGTAGTATAGAATAATATGCTCCTACTAAAATGAACATTAGAAATAAGTGATTTAAGAGCAAGTATCTATAATAAGAATTTTTTGCAGTTACAGAATTATATGTGGAGTAAGCAATAAAAAGGAAATAAATCTTGTATATTGGTACGAAAGTAGAGCAAGGTTTGGAGATTACCCACCAATTTGATCACATGGGATATATAATGGGATAGGATTAAATGGAAAAGATAGAAATTATGAATGCTTTCCTTATACACTTTGATTTTTTTGACTTGTCAGTACTACTTTTACTTTTAAAAATAAAATTAACATAATAAATAAAACATTTTCTTCAAAGGAAATTAAAATCTTATAAAAGGATAAAAGAAGTATACAGGGCTTCCCTGGTGGTGCAGTGGTTGAGAGTCCACCTGCCGTTGCAGGGGACATGGGTTCCTGCCCCAGTCCGGGAAGATCCCATATGCCGCGGAGCGGCTGGGCCCGTGAGCCATGGCCACTGATCCTGTGCGTCCAGAGCCTGTGCTCCGCAACGGGAGAGGCCACAGCAGTGAGAGGCCCGCGTACCGCAAAATAAATAAATAAATAAACATATTCAAAATTCTAAGTTAGATAGTCAAGTAGGCAATATACAAGTGAGATCTACCTTACAGGAAATTTTTTTCTTTATATGTGTTAGGAGTTCCTTCAAACATTAAGAAAAAAAATGCTTCAGAAAGCAATAAGCTCTAGATTTTGACAAGCAGTATTTAGAATTTAACAGGCATTGCTTGGTACATGTTTCATTGCCTGAGACATATCCTTAAAACTATTCACTATGTCTAGATATTGCCTAGAACCAGTGTATTGTTTTACTAAATACAGCCCATCCCTAGCCTTTGTTTATAGGTACAGTATTTTCATGACAGTATTACATGTCATGAAAATGATAAAGAAAAATAAGAAATAACAGGCATATGTGAGAGATGAAGGCTATTATCTCTCTTAACCCAAGGTCATGAAGAATTCCTGCATATGAATACTATGTTTTGCAGAACTAGGATATACAAACTACTTCTTTAGCCCAAATTGTCATGGTGTTGCTGGGTTGTTGGGTTTTTTTTTTCCTTCATCTATTTAAACTAATGTATCATATTTGGAGCTACGAACCTGGATGTCATCAATGAACTCCACCCCTCATTTCCAGTTCCACAAGAACCATAAGTAGGTGGATAGGTGTGTTTTAGGGTGGTAGCCCTGTCACATCCATCTATCATATCCTTGCTCATCCAGTTGTTGAGCCAACAGGAAATTGCAACCCTATAAGGAATAAAGGAAAACATCCACTTAATCGTCAATGTTTCCAACTTCACTGAATATTAAGGGAATCAAATTCCAATTCTACAGCTTCTAATTGTATGATTTGAACATGTTATTTTATCCTCTAAGCTTCAACTTCTTTGCCTATGAAATAGTGATTGTATCCTCTTTGTAGAGCTTTTGTGAACACTAAGTGAGAAAATACATGATAAGTTCCTGGTGCAATGTTTGCTAGAAAATATTGACTCATCTCCTTATCTACCTATTTTACCTACCTGACTTCTTATTTAAGTTTTCTCTCACTCTCTAGTTCACTTACTTTCTGTTCTTCCTGACCCTTTTCCTTCTCTAAATGCATATTCTTTCTCTGGAACAATTGTGATTCTTTTTCTCCCTTAATATTGCACTCCTTTTAAATTTTAGCCACTAGAGGGATATATAATAAGATATAATTCCACTCATCCTGATCACACTAGGATCAGAGGATAAAATCAAAGAATCAAAGAAGAATCAAATAACTACAGAATGTTGAAGAGATATTAGAAAACATCTAATAAAACACATAATATTAAATATGAAAGAACTAGGTATTTAAACAAATATGAACAGGTAAATGTTATATTTTTTAAATCATTCCCTCTACAATATATGTAGTTAAAAAAATAAATTTTATTTTTCCTTGAAATTTTCCTGTAAACCATTTTCTGAAAAAAAAAAAAAAGACAAAAGACAAATGTGAGGGCAGAAAGCTTTTAGCAGCAAAGCCAGTTTGCAAGTTGTTCAATTCAAATAATTTAAAGTCCAAAATACATCCATACATTCAGTTACAAATGTATAATTTCTATTGCACAGCAAAGGAAACCATAAAAAAAAAACAAAAGACAACACTAAGAATGGGAGAAAATATTTGCAAATGAAGCAACTGACAAGGGATTAATCTCCAAAACATACAAACAGCTCATGCAGCTCAACATCAAAAAACCAAATAAACCAATCAAAAAATTGGTGGAAGATCTAAATATACATTTCTCCAAAGAAGACATACAGATGGCCAAAAAGCACATGAAAATATGCTCAACATCATTAATTATTAGAGAAATGCAAATCAAAACTACAATGAGGTATCACCTCACACTTGTCAGAATGGCCATCGTCAAAAAATCCACAAACAATAAATGCTGGAGAGGGTGTGGAGAAAACGGAACCCTCCTACATTGTTTGTGGGAATGTAAATTGATGCAGACACAATGGAGAACAGTATGGAGGTTCCTTAAAAAAGTAAAAATAGAACTACCATATGACCCAGCAATCTCACTCCTGGGCATATACCCAGAGAAAACCATAATTCAAAAAGATACATGCACCCCAATGTTCATTGTAGCACTATTTACAATAGCCAGGACATGGAAGCAACCTAAGTGTCCATCAACAGAGGAATGGATAAAGAAGATGTGGTACATATATACAATGGAATATTACTCAGCGATAAAAAGAACAAAATAATATCATTTGCAGCAACATAGATGGACCTAGAAATTTTCATACTAAGTGAAATAAGCCAGACAGAGAAAAACAAATATCACATGATATCGCTTACATGTGGAATCTGAAAAGAGGGTACAAATGAACTTATTTACAAAACAGAAGTAGAATCACAGATGTAGAAAACAAACTTATGGTTATCAGGGGATGGGGGGGAGGGATAAATTGGGAGATTGGGACTGACATATACACGCTACTATATAAAAATAGATAACTAATAAGAACCTGCTGTATAGCACAAGGGTAATGGCCTAAGTGGGAAAAGAATCTAAAAAAAAAAAGAGTGGGTATATATGTGTGTGTGTGTATATATATATATATATATATATATATATATATATATATAAAATATCAAATACCCTATATGATTAAAAGTATCAACTAAAAATGTAAACAATAAAGAAATGAAAAATTCATGTAAAATATCCAATCCAGAAGTTACACTTTATAGTTATTCACCGACTTTTCACACATACAGCAGCGTCTTATTTCTGTGATGCTACTTTGTATTTCTGTTTGTTATTTGTTCATTATTCTCTTATTTAAAAAAAGTTGCTCTGATAATTTGAGGACAATCTAGGCCCCACATAGTTTTACCACAGGAATGCTGCTGGTAGTGAGAGTCCTGTCTGTACCTTACAGCTGCACTGGAGAGGACCAAATAGTTGGAGGCTCCAAGATTGACATTCCATCAAGATGGAAGTGTTCAAATATATTCTCGTAATTAAGTTATATTTTAAGAAAAGGCACTTATATATTTGTCCATATAATTCTGTGTATAATTGGCTATATTTAACTAACATTTTAAACAGCAGTTATAAAATGGCAATAAGTACATACCTATCAATAATTGTTTTAAATGAAAATGAACTAAATTCTTCAGTCAAAAGACATAGAATGGATGCGTGAATTAAAAAAAAAAAAAGACCCATCTATATGCTGTCTACAAGACACTTGCTTAAGATGTAAGGACACACACACGTTGAAAGTGAAGGGATGGAAAAGGGTGTCTCACACAAATGGAAACCAAAAGAAAGTTGGGGTAGCTATATTTACATCAGACAAAATAGACGTTAAAATAAAAGGCTTAATGGGGGACAAAGATGGGCATTATGTAATGATAAAGGGGTCATGACAAGAAGATATAACATTTGTAAATATTTATGCACCCAATATAAGAGCACCTATATAAATAAAGCAAATATTAGCACATTTAAATGGAGAAATTGGCAGCAATACAATAATAGTAGGGGACTTTAATCCCCCACTTACATCAATGGATAGATCATCCAGGTAGAAAATCAATAAGAAAATTGTGGCATTAAATGAGTTTTACACCAAGGAACTTAATATATATGTACAGAAAACCCTATCCAAAATCAGCAGAATACATTCTTATCAAATGCACATGGAACATTCTCCAGGATAAATCATATGTTAAGCCACAAAACACGTCTCAATAAATTTGAGAATGTTGAAGTAATATCAAGCACTTTTCCCAATCATAATGGTATGAAACAAGAAATCAATCACAAGAAAAAAAATTTTTAAATCACAAATATGTTAAGACAGGGCTTCCCTGGTGACGCAGTGGTTGAGAGTCCACCTACCGATTCAGGGGACACGGGTTCGTGCCCCGGTCTGGGAAGATCCCACATGCCGCGGAGCGGCTGGACCTGTGAGCCATGGCTGCTGAGCCTGCGCGTCCAGAGCCTGTGCTCCGCAACGGGAGAGGCCACAACAGTGAGAGGTCCGCGTACCGAAACAAACAAACAAACAAATATGTTAAGATAAACACCATGTTACTGAACAATCAGTGGTCAATGAAGAAATCAAAGAGGAAATTTTAAAATTCTTTAATACAATGAAAATGAAAATAAAACATACCAAAATCTGTGGGGATGTAGCAAAACCTGTTCTAAGAGGCAAGTGCATACTGATACAGGCCTAGCTCAAGAAGCAAGAAAAATCTCAAGCAATCTAACTTTACATGTAAAGGACCTAGAAAAAGAAAAATAACTGAAGCACAAATTTAGTAGAAGGAAAGAAATAATAAAGGTCCAAGCATAAATAAACAAATGAGAGACTAATAAGACAATAGGGAAAAATCAGTGAAACCAAGAACTTGTTCATTGAAAAGATAAACAAAATTATCAATCCTGGGGCTTCCCTGGTGACGCAGTGGTTGAGGGTCCGCCTGCCGATGCAGGGGACACGGGTTTGTGCCCTGGTCCGGGAAGATCCCACATGCCGCAGAGCAGCTGGGCCTGTAATCCATGGCTGCTAAGCCTGTGCGTCTGGAGCCTGTGCTCTGCAATGGGAGAGGCCAGAGCAGTGAGAGGCCTGCGTACTGCAAAAAAAAAAAAAAAAAAAAAAAAAAAAAAAACAATCCTTTAGCTACACTCACTAAGAAAAAAGGCAGGGCCTTTTTTTTAGAAATTAGAAATGAAAGATGAGAAGTTATAACCAGCACCACAGAAATAAAAGAATCATAAGAGACTGCTATGAAAAAGTATACACCAACAGATTAGACAACCTTCTAAAATGGATAAATTTCTAGAAACATATAATCTTGCAATACTTCATCAGGAAGAAATAGAAAATCTGAACAGCCCTATTACTTGTTAGGAGATTAAAGCAGTAATCAAAATCCTACCAACAAACAAAAGTCCAGGACCAGATGCCTTTAAATGGTGAATTCTACCAAACAATCAAAGAAGATTTAATACTTCTCAAACTCTTCTAAAAAATTGAAGAGGAAACACTTTTGAACTCATTTTATGAGGCCAGCTTTACCCTAATATCAAAACCAGGCAAGAACACTACAAAAAAAAAGAAAATTATAAGCCACTATCACTGATGAACATGGATGCAAGAATCCTCAACTAACTATTAGCACACTGAATCCAACAATACATTAAAATAATCATACATCACGATCAAGTGGGATTTTTTCCAGTGATCATTCAACACCTGCAAATCAATCAATGTGATACATATTAACAAACTGAAGAATAAAAATCATATTATCAGTTCAATAGATGCAGAAAAATTTTTTGGCAAAATTCAACACCCATAAAAATTCTCCACAATGTTGGCATAGAGTGAACATAACTCTACATCAGAAAGGCCATATATGACAAGTCTATAGCTAACATCATACTCAATAGTGAAAAACTGGAAGGATTTCCTCTAAGATTAGGAAGAAGACAAGGATGTCCACTTTTACCACTTTCACTCCACATAGTATTGGAAGTCCTGGCCACAGCAATCAAACAAGAAAAAGAAATAAAAACATGCAAATTAGAAAGTAAGAAGTAAGAAGTAAAACTGTCACTGTTTGCAGATGACATTATTTTACATATAAAAAACCTTAAAGACCCCACCAAGAAAAACTTATAACAAATGAACAAACTCAGTAAAGTTTCAGGGTGCAAAATCAATATACAAAAATTTGTTCCACTCTATACACTAACAGCAAACCATCAGAAAGAGAATTAAGAAAACAATCCCATTTATAATTGCATCAAAACGTTAACCAATAATTTTAACAAAGGAGGTAAAAGACCTGTACACTAAAATTTATAAGACACTGATGAAAGGCATTGAAGAAGACAAAAATAAATGGAAAGCTATTCTGTGTTTATGGATTGGAAGAATTGGTATCATTAAAATAGCCATACTTCTCAAAGAAATCTGCAGATTCAACACAACCCCTATCAAAATTCCAATGTCTTTTTTCACAGAACTATTAAAAAACACTCCTAAAATTTGTATGAAACCACAAAAGACTCTGAATACCCAAAGTAGTCTTGAGGCAGAACAAAGATGGAGGCATTATACTTCTTGATTTTATGACTTTACAAAGCTATAGTCATCAAACTGTATGGTATTGATATAAAAACAGATATATAGACCAATGGAATAAAATAGAGAGCCCAGGAAGAAACCCACGGATATATAGTCAATTAATTTATGAAAAAGGAGTGCAGATTGTGTAATGGGGAAAGGATAGTCTCTTTACTAAATGGTGTTGGTAAAACTGGACAGCCACATATGGAGAATAAAATTAGACTACTGTCTTACACCATACACAAAAGATCACTCTAAATTGATTAAGGACTTGAATATAAAACCTGAAACCATAAAAGTCCTAGAGAATACATGGGTGGTAAGCACCTTGACATCAATCTTGGCAATGTTTTTTGGGGGATCTGACTCCAAAAGTAAAGGCAACAAAAGCAAAAGTAAATAGTAGGATTACATCAAACTAAAAAGCTTCTGCACAGGAAATAAAACCATCAACAAAATTAAAAGGCAGAATGGGAGAAAATATTTTTGCAATTAGATATCTGAGAAGAGGTTAATATCCAAAATATATTTTAAAATTTATACAATTCAACAATGAAAAAACAATCCAATTTAAAAAGGGGCAGAGGAATAAACATATTTCTAAAGAAAACATACAGTTGGCCATCAGGCACATGAAAAGATGCTCAATGTCACTAATCATTAGGGAAATGCAAATCAATACCACAATGAAATATCAACTCACATTTGTCAGAATTGCCATTGTCAAGTAGATAAGAAATAGTAAGTAATAGTAAGTAATGGCAAGGATGTAGAGAAAGGGAATCCTTGTGCAGCCATTATGGAAAACATTATGAAGTTTCTTCAAAAAGTTAAAAATAGAACTACCACATGATCCAGCAATTTCACTTCTGGGTATATATCTAAAGAAAACAAAAACACGAATTCAAAAGGATATGAGCACCCCTTTGTTCATTGCAGTATTGTTTACAATAGTTAGGATATGGAAACAACCTAAGTGTCCATCAATTGATGTATGGATAAAGAAGATGTGAAAGACCCTGTGACAAGAAGGTATGTTTCCCATTTCAGGGAATGAAAGAAGAACTTGGAGCAAAGAAGGCATTGTTCAAGAAGAGGCTCTGGAAGGAGAGAATCCAGATTATGCAGGGTTTTATAGGCCAAATTAAGATTTTAGTTTTTCCCAAGAGTTATTGAAAGTCATTGAGAGAAGAACAATAGGATTAGAGTTGCATTAGGAAAATCACTGTGACTATTGTGACTACAGTGGATGGGCCCAAGAGAAATGTGTGCCCATGTGTAGCATGAGACATGTAGAAAATGTTCATAGCAGTTTGCTGTTCTTAACGGCCCTAAAGTAGAAACAGACCAAATGTTCATCAAGAGTAGAATGAATAAGTAAATTGTCACTTACATATAAAATGGATTTCTATGTAAAATGGGAATGAACAGACTAAGACTGAACACTACTACATGGGTGAACTTCAAGCACATAATGTTAGATAAAAGCCAGACACAGAAAAACACATACAGTTTCATTCTATTTGCATAAAATTAAAAGCAGGCAAGACTAATGTGTGGTGTTAGAAGTTAGGATAGTAGTTATACTATGAGTGGTGAAGGAGGGAATAGTTATTAGAAGGATCATTAGGTGGGCTTCAGTGCTGGCAATGCCCTATTTGTTAGGTGGTGGTTAAACAGGTGTTGGATTTGTGACAATGTATTTCACCGTATATTCACACTTTGTGCAGTTTTCAGTATATGTACAATATCACACTGAAAAACATATTTAAACTTTTTAAAAGAATAGATTGAATTTTAAGAGTTATTGAATGGATACTATGAGATTGGTTGGGAAGCAATGGCAGTAATCCAAGTGAGAGAAATCATTTCTCCTTGAAACTTGCTAATGTGAAGATGGAAAGGAGACTTATTTGAGAGTTATTTTTTAGGCTGCAAAATGAACAGAATTTGGTGCTAAATTAGATAGGGACTGTGAGGAATGAGGAAGTAACAAGGAGTATTCCTTGGAGCAACTGATTGAGGAAACAAAAGAAGCAGTCCTCTGTTTGTGAGAAGGGACAAGGGGTAGAACAAATGAGCTGTGAGAAAAGGAGAAGGAGGTAGGGTTGCATTTGTTCAGAGAGCAGAGAGTTGTTGAGAGTGAGAGAGTGAATGAACTAAAGAAATATGATAGAATTGCAGAGTGGTACTGAATCATCATAACTTTCTAGTGAAGATTTTACTGTGAAGAGTGACTTGCTCCATCAACACTCAGCTGTTCCTGTCTAGGCATGAAGAGAACCAGTGATTAGGATCACACATGATTGTAGTTTTGCTGGATGGGTGTGATCAATATAGTTTTCAGGTAATATGATAAGTCAAAATAGATCAGTAAGAGGTTGGGGTACATTCCAACTTTCCATCCTCATCATAATGAAAGAGGATTTTCAATGAGCATCTATTCAGGTGTTCCCTGGGAATCTGGAAATTCACTTGAGAAGGTAACAGAGATGAGGGAAGCCAGTGTGATGAAGGTCATAGGTCTCCAGAATTACTACTCCTCTCCTCTCTAAACATACCTTCCTTTGTACTACAACCACAGTCTCATATTACCGTTTTTCTTTCTCATCTTTCTCTTTATTTTTCTTTTTCTACAAGTCCCTTTCTCCTCCTCATGTCCTCTTCCCTTTAGGGGATTGTATGGAAGAAATAAAAGAAGTGGATCTGCCAAAATTGTCTTGGGACACTGGCAGACTTGGGACTGGAGAAACTAAATTGAGAGGAAGATTAGTGTTTTAACTTTTTGGACACATCAGTTTATACATAATTTTAGGCTTTAGTAACCAGTGGACCCATTGCAAAGACCCAATGCAAAGTCTATACAATTTAAGTGATATGCCAACTAGCATTTGGACACTAGGCAAAATTGCAAAAGAAAGAATTTTTACCTTTTTTTGTGTGCCTATCTCCCTTTTTCTTCTGCTAATAGCTAATTTATTCATTCAGTTATTCCATCGTTTATTCCACAAACATATTGAGTAACTAGTGATGTATAGTAATATATCAGACACTAAGCTAGTTGTCTTCTAACAAGTCAGACCTGGGGGGGGTCTCTTAATCCAAAAGGACAACCCCTCTCTTCTAAATTAGCCCTGTCTTTTCCATGACTCAATCAAAACCAACCATTTCCTGAGGGATGCTGATTAGATTTTTATTTAGATAACTCATACGAGTATATGCATAAATGGTAATAACTATAAGCATATGCCAGGCTCTCTCCTGAGCACTCTATAAGTATGAATACATTCAATCTTCACAACATACTATGAGGTAAGTAGTATTATTATCTCTACTTTAAAAATGAGAAACCCAAGGGATGGAGAGATTAAGTAACATGGTCATCAAGGAGGTGGCAGAGGCAGGACTCAACAAAACAGTCTTTCTCCAAAGTCTGTTTTCCTAATGTTACTGCTCAGGTTCAGCTGCTCGCCACTTGAAAGCCAATACTCAAGAGATGAAAGGGAAAAGGAAAAAACTACTTTTTTTCAGGAGACCAGCAACCTGGGGAGAACGTGGATTCATGTCCAAAAACCAGCTCCGAATATTCTGCTCAGCCATGAAAGTTTTTAAAGGGAGAATCACCTGAGGAGGGGGGTCAGAGTCATTGTTATCTTCCACTGTGTGCAGATTTTCTTCTGATTATTTGGTGGTGAGGTAACCAGGGCAGTGTTCCAGGACCCTTGTTCTCAGTCTCAAGTTACCATCCTCCACGTGGTTGGGGGTCTTTTCTCCTTCAGAAGAATTCAAAGGTATTCTGTTATATATATTCCTTGAGGAGGAACCAGGACCCTGCCCCATGGCTGCACTACTGTTTCTTGACTGCTCCTCTTTGTTTCTGCATTCCCTCCATTCTCTGATAAGCAGCTGTTTGAATCTTCCCTCTGGAACTCAGGGAAGGTCAAGGAGGCTGAACAAAGCTTATTTCCTACACAAAAGAAACAGGGGACACAGAAAGAATTTATACCTGGGAGGACCCCACAGGGTCCTGCTGCATTTCACAAATCACTGCCCAACATAGCCACACCTGAGGCTTGTTGTGAGGAGAGAAGAAGTGCTGCATTCTAATAGACTCTGTTATGGGTTGGAATTAAATTGCTTTAGCCTTAGAATTCACCCTTTTGTTCTTACCATCAGGAGTCTAGTGGTCCTTAGGGTGAAGTTGTTCAGTTGCTAATGAATTTTATGTAAACATTAAAGAAAGCAAAGGTCTATTCATGTCTCTAGTTTGGAGAAAGACCTCTTTATGGTCATTGGGATTGATAATGAGGGTATAGGATCTACGAATTCCTGGGCCTATTCTACCTGACATGAGGGGTGTTGACACCTACCCAGAGAAGTAGAAAGAGGAAGGATATACACTTGTGGGATCTCAGAAAGAAAGAAAACATGCAGCTAGGTGATCCAATTAGATAGTTAATGTGATATCTAATTTCTACTGAATCAGCAAATTATGGGGAACTTTTATAATCAGCATCCTGTTGGGAAGACTGAGACCAGTGTATTACTTCTTAACTTATTCTAGAGAAAAGGAAAGAAGGTGGATGAAGCAAATATATGAAATCCCAATATGCTCAAGTTTTTTCAGCAGAAAAGAAAAAAAATACACATTATAGTTTTACCTAGCAGTATGGGTTTAGTTTATGAGGATATGAAGGAGAGAATGCACTTCTTTTTATATCTCTTCCTCAGTGATTTCACTCATTCTCATTAATATTCTTTCATTCATTCATTTTTGTTCTTTTGCACTATTTTTATTCATTTGTTTACTCATCCATTTATGCACCTATTGAACAAATACTTTTTAAATGTCCTCCAACTGCCATGTATTGTTCTAGGTGCTACAAATATTGCCATAAATAATACAAGCAAATTCCTGGTCCACAGAGTTCACAGTCTACGGAGGGCAAAGGTAGTAGAGAGAGAGAAACAACTAAGAAATTAATGAATAAGATAAATGGAGAAATAAGTTTCATAAATAAAACTGATGTGATAGAGAGGAACTTGTTGGGGGGTTATTTTAGATTATGTGACAAATGAATAAAATTGAATAAAAGGTAGCATGTGATAAATGTGACGACAGGATTTTAAATAAAGTGCTCTGTAAGCATTAAAAAAGAAAGTTTTGTATAACTGGAAAGAATTTAAGACATCCTTAAAGCTAGATAGAGTTTTGGTAGATGAAGTTGGTGGAATAAAGACATTCTTGATTTGAGAAAGAAAATGAATAAGGGAGGAAATAAAAGGGAACACCTGCCATGTACAGCCAAAGGAATGAGGTGCAGAAGGATGGATGAGGGGTAAGGGGAGACAGCTTTTGGAAGCAAAAGAAACAGACTGCAGTCCTAAACATCATGAAACAAGTTTTAATTAAAAAATTCTACAGGCAAAGGACTTGAATAGACATTTCTCCAAAGAGGATATACAAATGACCAAGAAGCATGTGAAAAAATGCTCAACATTACTAATAATCAGAGAGATGCAAATCAAAACCACGACACATAACCTCACATCTGTTAGAATGACTATCATCAAATAGACAACTGATAACCAACAAGTGTTGGTTAGGATGTGGAGAAAGGGAATCCCTGTGTATTGTTGGAGGGAATGTAAATGGGTATAGCCACCATGGAAAATAGAATGGAGGTTTCTCAAAAATTAAAAACAGAACTACCATATGAACCAACAATTTCATTCCTGGGTATATATCCGAAATAATTGAAAGCAGGGTCTTGAAATATTTGCACACCCATGTTCATAGCAGCACTATACACAATATCCAAGAGGAATAAGCAACCTATTCTTTCAACGGATGAAAACATAAACAAAAGGTGGTAATACATACAATGGAATATTATTCAGCCTTCAAAAGGAAGGAAATCTTTTCACAAGCCACAATATGGATTAAACTTGAGGACGTTATGCTAAATGAAATGAGCCAGTTAAAAAAAGACAAATTCTGTATGATTCTACTTAGATGATGTATCTAACATTGGCAAATTCATGAAAGTAGAATGATGGTTACCAGGGGCTGGGAGGAGGGGGAAAGAGAAGTTATTGATAAAGTTTCAGATTTGTAAGATAAAAAAATCCTAGAAATCTGTTTCACAACAATGTGAATGTAGTTAACTCTACTGAAAAATACACTTGAAAATGGTTAAGATGGTAAAGTTTATGTTTTTTATCACAATAAAAAAATTATTCAGTTACTTTAGTTCTCAAGATCATTATGCTGCTTTTGTATTAAACTATTAAACTTCTAAGGTGTGTGTGTGTGTGTGTGTGTGTGTGTGTGTGTGTGTGTGTGTCTGTGTTAGGTTGCAGGAAAATATATGTATCTGTTTGGATCTATATTACCCTCATTTATCTAAACCCCACTTACATGGATCTTGGAAACTTTTCCCATATTGAGCAACAAGCTGTCCTAAACAAGGGGACTTTGATTATTGTTTCAACCATTTTTTATTACCTTGAATTATCAATATCTGTGTTGCAAAAGTTCCCATTACATTAGTTTCCCAATAAAATGTCATCTGATTATAGGACTTCTTTTACCTCACCCTTTGTGAGTTCTGACACGTTTCTAGTGTAAACTTGTCTAACTTTATACATCTGCATAATGTCTAGACCCAATACTTTTTAAGTATTAAGTTTAATATATTCAATATGTAAAAATTAAATAATATATTTGATATATAAAGTTGTCTCCTCTTTTATACAGATCAAGCTGTAATTAAATGATAGAGCCAAGAGAATATCATTCAGTGTTTAATATTTCATTGCCTCATTGATGCCTTATCTATTTTATAGGCATTAAATTACATAAAAATACATAAGGTGAATACTTAATCACCATATCACCTACATTAGAACACAAGTACAGAGATAAAGCATATAGTTTTAAATATGCTTAACTCTGGAACCCTTGTCTATTTACTTTTATAATTATTGGGGATTTTTTTTGGTTGTTTTTGTTTTGCTTTGTGTTTTGCTTTTTAGAACTTTTCTGCTATAGTTATCTTCATTTTGTGTTAACACGAGAGAGATGCTTTTCATTGTACAAAACTGGCTCACTTTACATGATCTGAACTTGAGAAGCTCATATTTCTCAGGTTTCAAGACAACATGCTAAATGTATGGGAGCACCTACTGGTGAAGGATGATATAGTCCTACAGACTGGTTTTATTGGACCTTGTAATTTAGACCAAGTTGGAGGGCATGAGGCTTATGAAGCCCTTAAGTGTATAATCAAGGGAATTCTGCTGCCAAAAAATGCTTATTGCTTAAATATTGCAAGAGAGTGGTCTTAGGCAGGAAATATAAGAACTGAGAAGACACTAGAAAACAAATATACCATTTAGATGGGACCACAATATCTAACAGGAATAAAATTGTTTAGTATTGAGGTACTAAAATGTTTCATGAGGGCTGAGAAAAGGTTTGTCTCCTTCACTTCTGAATCCCTAGCATGGTAACTGGTACCTTGAATGTGTCAATAAATATTTACTGAATTAATAAATGTTAACCGATTTGGAATTTCTTCCTCAAAATATCTGAAAATTTGCCTTCTGTTCTCCTTCTCCCATAGGACCATATCCATCATTTATAATAAAAACAAGGAAAAATATAATTTGTGTGACAAATTTCCTTTTTAGATGAAAAAAAAAAGCTTATTTTTGGTTAACCAGAAACCCTGAGACAGTTAAAAAATATACTACAACTTTAGAGTTAAAAACTGTAATAATGAAAAATGACCTAAACGAATTATAAGGAAGGTGATGGGGAGTTGCAAAGGCTTTGTAATCAAATATTTCTAGGTTCAAATTTCAGCTCTATAGCTTAGTAGCTGCATTAGGTTGGATGAATTGCTTAACTTCTCTGTTCTCACTTTCCTTTTTTATTAGAGTTTTGTGAAGATTTAATGAGTCAATGTATATGCAATGCTTTGTGCCTACTTGGTAAATAATAAATAGCAGCTATTGAATTTTTCTCCGAATGAAGGTACTCATTTTTCTAATTTTCAGGGGACCGTATGCTTCTTGGGAGAGGGACCATATTTTATTCATTTCTAGAACATAGCACAGTGTCTGGCATAAGTTGGTACTTAATAAATAAATGTGTTGAATTAATAAAGAAAATAAATATTTAAACAACTATTTGGTGACTACTGTGCACAGTACTTGACAAAATTGTGCATCATACAACTTGTAACTGAGGTGTATGTAGACACCCAACAGAATCATTTAAAATATAGAAATAGGATATTTTCTATCACTGGAATAATCTGTAATTGCTTTGATTAATCAAGTTTTTTTCATGATGATTTAGGAATTCACAAGTAATGCTGAGCTCAAATAACTGCATACTGGATGGAGACTATATTATAATGTATTCACACCATAACCACATTGTAGCTTAGCCACATAGTGATTTTTACCATTAAGGGCATTTTTCTCATTTGCTTTCATTAATACAACTACTACTCAATCCCTGCTTATAAGTATAGATAATTGGTTTTGAAAATTTCACAATAAAAACTATAAAGCCGTTTTGTACTTGGTAATCAGGAAAGGTACCAGCAATGAAGAAGGGATGCTTTTAATAAAAATATTTTATACATCCACCTGAAAGTGCTCATGTGGCAAACATTACAACTCTTAATCATACCTAAATGTAAATCATCAGACCTGTAAATACTCTGGGTTATGTGAAAGTACTTTACACTTCTAAATGAAAATAATTTTGCCCATAAAGTAGTTATATCAAAGACATCTCTTTTAATCGATGGTTTAATAACCATTACCATTTTATGCATATCTCAGAAGTGTGTAACATTCTCTGGATTGGTGTTCCAATGTGTAACAAATTTTTCTAGGCTTATGGAATCAAAAAACTATTCCAAACAGGTTTTAATAAGCTAAAACTACTGCCAAATATGAAATTATATTTGGAAGCAAAGTCTCAAAAAAAACTAACATGTTCATTTATACCTTTACTGGAAGAACAAAATTTGACACAAAAACTAAATTACTATCAAGGGAAAACCATTCCCTTTGGAAACAAATGTAAACTCGGGTTGAATTTCAAGATATATCATTCTCCTTGAGATTAATGGAGAAAGATTTTTACACATTATCTTGTCGACGAGAATGCACACTATTTTAGACTCATGCTTGGCATAACATTACATGCTGTAGAAATGTAACACAACATTTTCATAGAATGCAACTTATTTTCCAAGTTTATAAGTTAACCAAAAAAAGCACATTTAAAAATCAAGCTCTATAAACTTACAGCTCTTTTTGACCAAAACAAAACAAACGGAAGTCAAAATAATTGGGGAAAATAGATAACATGGTAAAACTTGTTTGAAAATTGAAATATTCTCTCTTTTTCCTTTCCTCATCTATATTCAAAGATGGCTACTTCATTTCTCACTCTTGTCACATTTTTCACAAAATATAACTATAAGAATAGTAAAATATGGTATACTCATTGGACCATTTTGTAAACAGTTAAATGAAACATAAATACAAGTTCAAATTAAAGATTTTTTTCCCCTGCAAGTTAGAGGATATTGGTCATGGAAGAAAATTCAGAAAAAAAAAAACAGGCACAAAAAAGCGCATGCAAAACACGTTTCTCTCGGGCTTCCCTGGTGGCGCAGTGGTTGAGTCTGCTTGCCGATGCAGGGGACATGGGTTCGTGCCCTGGTCTGGGAAGATCCCACATGCCGCGGAGCGGCTGGGCCCGTGAGCCATGGCCGCTGAGCCTGCGCGTCCGGAGCCTGTGCTCCGCAATTGGAGAGGCCGCAATAGTGAGAGGCCCCCGTACCGCAAAAAAAAAAAAAAAAACAAAAAAAAGAAACATGTTTCTCTTAGAACTTTAACATTTAAACTGCAGTGTGTATAGCTTTTAATAAAGAATTTTAAACATCCTTGAAACCTGTACATTATAAATAATGAGTTCTTTACTTCAGTCAGTTGGTAGGGTATATTAAATAAGGGCTAATTAAAAATCTAATATTTGTTTTGGCATGCTTTTCAAAGTTTCAAAACACAATATATTGGTTCCTAAAAGCTTTATTTTTCAAATTAAGAAAATTAAGGCATAAAAATTATGTACATGTTTCAAATGAGGACTTTTCATTTTCTTCTTATATCTTTAAAAATTAACTTAAGCTATTTGCCCCAGAATTTTCCCTACAGCCGTATAAACTGAATAACTGCTAATATAGAACTTAGATTAATGAATAATTTTTATCAAGTTTAATTTTTCGTTCCATGCTTTTTTTTTAAACCTTTGATGTCTGCCTCACTTTTCTAATAGGAAGTAGTAGTAACTGACAAATGAATAAATGAACAGCTAATGATACTAACAGAAAAACTTAGATGTACTGGTTTTGATTTTACATTACATTCCTTCACATAAGGTGGTTACATTTATTGATAATAAAAATGTCTTAGCATGGAAGAATTGAAAATATGAAAATGTCATGATTCTATTACATGTTCTATTACAAGCATCATGAACGACATACAGGTACTCTACCAGCTGAAAAAGTCTGAGAATCACTGACTTAGCATCTATTATGGCTGTGTCTAAATATGCAAATAAAATCCTAAACCACTAACAACAGCATTTCCATTTTCTCTGGCCTATAAACATGGTGGCATACGCAGTAGGAGATTAAAATGGTAGTCCTGGCTCTCATACTTCCAACTCCAAGGCAATCGAATATATAAGATTTATTTCATATGACTATTCCATACAGATTCTTTCTCATTATGTTCAATAAATATTAAATTGATTTATAACACAATTCCCCTTCTGAATGCTGACTGTAGGGGTACATTAATATTGCATATGAGTGCATAGGTGCTGAAAGATTTGCTAACTTTCCTGCCCTATTTTATTATTATTTTTTTGCGGTACACGGGCCTCTCACTGTTGTGGCCTCTCCCGTTTTGGAGCACAGGCTCCGGACGTGCAGGCCCAGCGGCCATGGCTCACGGGCCCAGCCGCTCTGTGGCATGTGGGATCCTCCCGGACCGGGGCACGAACCCGTGTCCCCTGCATCGGCAGGCGGACTCCCAACCACTGCGCCACCAGGGAAGCCCTCCTGACCTATTTTAAACCACAGATCAATAACCTTTCCATTTTGTACTTAAATTTCCATACCTTGTAAACAATAATCAAATAACAATAACACTAACATTACTAAATTTATTCTCTTTTCAACATCTCATCTAACTTTTATTGCTATTATAGCCCAGTTGAATTTCAAGGATAATACTGAAAATAGCACTGAACCAGGGAAACAGGGGAAATTCATTTGACCCCTGGATCTGCCCCTAAATAAACTGCATGATTAGAGCAAATCTGAGTGTCAATTTTCTCAAAAGCAAACTAGGAAAAAAAATATTTGCCTCAAAAGTTTGCCACAGTATTAAAATTAATTGATGTAAGTGAGGATTGTAAATTATAAAGTACTATTCCAATGTATGTTATTACTACTATGATTTTGAAAATCCCTCTATTCTATTATAGCACTGCTATTTTCAAAATGTGGTGGACTCCTCCTTTGGGGACAAAAACAAGCTAAGTATTTCTGGACAGAATTTGCAATATATAATCCTTCCAAGTAAAGTAACAGGCTGAGACAAACATTGTTTGGATACTCCTTTTCTGTATTGGCAATTCTCTTTTCAAAATGAAAGTTTATTAACAAATATGTAAGATTCTCATTAAAATGAATTTATGTGCCCATGAGATGCTCAAAATCTAAAATTAAAAATAGGATACTTTATACATATAAAAGAAGTATAGCCATGCTTCTTTCTTTCAACCACTGCCATTAAAAGAATTTCTTTCGTATTGAAATTATTTATCAAACTGTTAGAGGTTTTGTACACAGGTTTAGTTGACCACTAGCAATAAAGGAACATGAATTCTAGCTGTTAAATCTAAAAACCATAAATGGATAGAAATGTTACTCAAACTTCTAACTTTATCACCTTGTTTCAACCCAAACACTGCTCTTAAGTTGTCCATTCTCAAGATATGTCCCATGTTTGTTAAGAATTTCAGACACAACACATACACATTAGCAAATCTAGTATCCATTATGAAGTTACCTAGAAAATCCTGTTTTACATGTGAATTAGGCTTTCACTAGGAATTAGTATAAGCCATAATGACGAATCTTACATAATGCATTCGTTTATTTTCTTCTGAAAAGTCAGATCTTATATTTCCTTGATGCTAAAATCTTATAAAACATTTCTTGCTGTCTTTTTTTCCTCTGTGCTTAGCTTAACACAATGCATGCCCTATAAATGTCTCTGAGCCTTTAACTAAAAATTAACTTTTAAAACATGTCAAAATAAATTAGGAGGTCTCATCTTCATTTTTTATTGTTTTCAGCACCGAGTCTTCTCCCAAAATTTTACATAGTTCATTGAGTCTCTGCTGCATTTTGGGAATTCCAGCTAGCTGAGATTCTAGCTTTTGTTTTTCTTCACTTAGTGTTAAACGAATAGCAGTGTCCAATTGTTCAAAGCGCCAACCTCCTTCACCATCAAACTGTAATAAATGAGTGTGGTATTTCCTGCATAATCAAAATGAAATAATATTATTAGCAATAATTACAAAAAGCCATTTTAGTTATAGATTTATCATTCTAATTGATATCCAAAGGCAAATTTTAAGTAAGGTGCCTATTTTACATTTGATTTTCAAGAATCCCTCAAGAGGTAAAATATTGTGAATTTTTTTACTCCAAAAGTCATTAGTCTAGCCTCTAGGAAGTTCTATTGCTTGTATTAAATTTATTTTATATTGTGAATATACATGAATTGCAAAGGAAGACATACTGTTGCATTTATTTATATTCATAGCCCAGTATGAATAAATATCAAAGCACACTTAGAATGGGAATAAGGAAAGGAAGCAGAGGGAAGAAAGTAAAAATTTAAAAGGCTATTAAAAAAATAACTAAGAAAAATAAAGTAAATACAATACCAATTCATTAGTACACTATCCTTTGGGAATGAGTTAGTCAACATAAATAAAAATTTCTCAAAAATTAAAGTTTTAAAACATTAAAAAAAAGGAACTGATAGAAATCTTCAGCTATCAATACTTCCATGCTTTCATATAATTTAATCTCTTTTCTCATGGCTCAAGTTCATAATTAGGAACTTCAGAGAGGTATAGAGATGACTTTATTGATGAGACAGAAGGCAGTTCACCTTCTCCTAAATGAAGGCTAAGGTCACCAATCTCTGGGAATTGTGGGGTGTGTGTAAAAAGGGTAATCTGGCAGAGCTGTCCTTGCATGGCTGAGCCACTGCATTTTGTCACTATGCTGAAGAGGCACATGTTCTTATGTGTCCTCAGTTTTTTCTCTTACAGTTTTTCTCACTTCTTGCCCTCTTTTAAGCTCTCATCAGTCATTATTTACTATGATCAGTGGGGGTATATCAAATAGCTTTTACCTCCATTTTTAAACTGAGATATGATTCATATACCATAAATTCATCCTTTTAAATGTAAAATTCAATGATTTTTGGTATGTTTACAAGCTCATGCAACCATCAGCACTATCCAATTCCAGAATAGTTTCTTCACCCCAAAAAGAAAGCTCATACACATTAGCAGTCCCTCCCAATTTCTCCTTCTGCTCATCCCCTGCCAACCACCAATCTCCTTTATGTCTCTATGGATTTTTCTGTTCTGGACATTTCATATATATGGACTCATACAAAATGTGGCTTTTTGTGACTGACTTCTTCTACCCAACAAAATGATTTCAAAGTTCATCTAGTTGTAGTGTTAGTACTTCATTCATTTTTATGGCTGAATAATATTCTATTGTATACACATTTTATCCATTCACCAATTGATAGAAATTTGGGTTTCATCCCATTTTGTTTGGGTGGTTTCAACATGCTGTAAGATGGGGAAGCTAACCTAAGTTAAACTATGTCTAAAAGAGTAAATATCACTCTCAAGCTGAAGGCTGAAGTTCATATGTTTGATAACATATGACAGAGATTAATCTTTTCCATATGCTTTTGAGTAATTATCTTTAGGGTTTTAAGTTTTCCAAAAATTTGACCTCACAATGGGTGGGACCTGACAAAAATTAAATTGAAAACAATGTATTCCTAAATCAAGGGAAAAAATTTAAATGTGACAAAAGTGCTATTAAAATATGAGAGCTAAAACAAAAGTAATGGAAAAACAAAAGAAGGATGGTGATATAAGAGAAATAATAGTAAAAAAATCATTTTGTTTATTACATTCTCAACTTCTCTTGGGCTTTCCTAACCTTTGATCTACAACCAGGAGCAATTTTAAAACACAGTAGTTCAGATCTTGAGCAACTTCCATCTTCAATTTATATTGGAGGTTTGGCTCATCACTCTGGTCCTACAACATTATTTGGTTTTTACATGGGGGAAGAAACTGTATAGGTGTTTCATGACCTGATATTCAAAGGTGTGTTCTATATCATGGGCTAAAATAATATTTCAGAGTTTATCTTAGTCAGAGGAATTTAAAAGAAACTACTATTTTAACAGAGCCTCATTGGAAATAATCTGCAGACATTCTACACAAATAAGATAAACCACTGGATAGTGATAATTATAAAACTGTAATTCTATTCAAGAATCAGATAATTTAATAAACTTCTATAATTTTTGACCTCTTCTGATACTGGTATTGATTTTCATCTTTACAATCAACAATTACCCATTTGTTGTTATGGAGGAAAATATAATATATATTTTTCCTTTTCTGAAATCTTTTCAGGTAAAATAAGAATTTCATGTAGGAAGAAAGGATAATCAGAAATAATAGGTTTCTACAACGTAAAATGACTAAACTAGTTCATAAAGCAGAACTAATGCGCTTTTCAGTTTACGGGGAAATATACTATGGGTAGCTGCAATTAAAAACATGTTTTTCTTGTTAGAAAGTATAAAATTGATTTTATTATTTGTTTAAAAAATTGTCCACTACCTACCTATTTGAATGGACAAAATCCAGAATACTGACAACACCAAATGTAAAGCTGTGGACCCATAGGAACTCTCTTTCATTGCTGGTGGTAATGAAAAATGGTAGAGCTACTTTGGAAGAGAGTTTTGCAGTTTCTTACAAAACTAAACATACTCTTAACAGTATGATCCAGTAACGGAATGCCTTGATATTTACCCAAAGGACTTGATAGAACTCATGTCCACACAAAAACCTGCATATGAATGTTTACAACAGCTTTATTCATAATTGCTAAAACTTGGAGGCAACCAAATGTCCTTCAGTAGGTGAATGGATAAACAAACTGTGACATCAAAACAGTGGAATATCATTCAGCACTAAAAAGAAATGAGCTAGCAAGCCATGAAAAGACATGGAGGAAAATTAAATGATTATCATCACCAAGTTAAAGAAACCAATTTGAAAAGGCCACATACTGTATGGTTCCAGGTATATGACATTCTGGAAAAGGAAAAACTGTGGAAACATTAAAGATGAGTGGTTTCTAGGTGTTGCGGAGGGAGGGATAAATAAGCAGAGCACAGAGGATTTTTAGAGCAGTGAAAATATTCTATATAATACTATAATGATAGATACATGTAATTATAAATTTGTCCAAACCCACAGACTGCACAACACTAAGTGAACCCTAATGTAAATTATGGACTTTGGATGATAATGATGTGTCAGTATAGGTTCATCAATTGTAACAATTATACCACTCTGGTGGGGGATGTTGATAATGGGGGAGGCTATGCATGTTTGGGCAGAGAGTATAAGGCATATTTCTGTTCCTTTCAATTTTTTTGTGAACCTAAAACTAAAAAAAAGTCTTAAAAACAACAATACCAACAACAACAACAAAAACTTCTTTGTTCTTAAATTAAGAAAAAAATGGCTGAATATGCTTCCAATGCCTCTTTAGGCTACTTGAATAGGAACTAAATGACAGGAAGGCATAATAAACCCATTGATAAAAGTCAGAAAAACACCAAGACTAAGAGCCAGAAAGGACTCAAGAGTTCATCTGGCCTGGTTCCACAGGCATATGTCATGACTGTCTTAAACCAGTTCCTATTGGTTTTATCCAAGGGGAAATCAGAGCAATCACACTCATTGACATGGACTCTACCTCATCCTGGACTAGATCCAGACTGCCTCTGGGGAGACTGGCAAATCAGGGTCCTATCACTCCAGATGCTAATTAATTCTTTAACAACAGAGAGACAAACTACAAAATTCTGTAGAAAGGGTCACTTCATGAAATCCTCTATTTTCAGGTAAACTATCTGAGGAAAGAAAAATATGAAAAATATGAATGTTTAAATAAAGTGTGAAATAGATTATTATCTTCTCTATAGAAGTAGAATTCAGTCAAAGAAGGTTGAACAATTAAAGCCTGATCTGCATGGAATGCTCAGCTTACTCACAATTTTAAAGTAAACATTTCTATAAGGTAGAGGGTCTGGAAAGGCTTCAAAGACCCAAAGGCTTTAACTCAAATAAAGCTTGCTACTTAGTCTAGGTTTGAAGTCGTGTATATAATGACAGATTTGGCATAAATGTGATCAGCCACATGCCAAAGAATGCTCCAGTCAGAGAGAGAGGAAGAATCCTTCCTGTCCCTTGGGAAATAGGAGGCCAAAGCATATAGAGTCCATTATATCGTTACTAACTTGTCAAAGGAAAAGATTTTGATTTATGAAATAGAAATGCGAATGTAGAGATAGAACTCAGTGTGAATGAAAAAGTGTTTTTATGATTTATGCATGAGATACATTTTGAGTTCCTTAAATACGTAGAGCAATATAGTAGAGTATAGGGAGTATGATCACAGTAAATTACTTTTCTCATTTTTCTAGCTCTCAGTTTCTTCATCTGTATAATGGGAATAATTAGACTACCTGTACTCTATAGTGTTGTTATTAGGCTTAAATAAAATGAGCCTGGAATAGAATAGGTGCTGAATCGGCATTAGCAACTATTATTATGATGATGAATCAAGAAAAAAGTAGGGGAATGATAAAAATGGTATCATAATTTTTTAAAAAGGAAAAATACCATTAGGTTTTTTTTTTCTCCTGCCCATTTTTGGATTGGGTTGTTTGTTTTTTTTAATATTGAGCTGCATGAGCTGTTTATATATTTGGAGATTAATCCTTTGTCCATTGATTCGTTTGCAAATTTTTTCTCCCATTCTCAGGGTTGTCTTTTTGTCTTGTTTGTAGTGTCCTTTGGTTTACAAAAACTTTTAAGTTTCATTAGGTTCCCATTTGTTAATTTTTCTTTTTATTTCCATTACTCTAAGAGGTGGATCAAAAAAGAACTTGCTGTGATTTATGTCAAACAGTGTTCTTCCTATGTTTTCCTCTAAGAGTTTTACAGTGTCCGGTCTTACATTTAGGTCTCTAATCCATTTTGAGTTTATTTTTGTGTATGGTGTTAGGGAGTGTTCTAATTTCATTCTTTTACATGTAGCTGTCCAGTTTTCCCAGCACCACTTATTAAAGAGACAGTCTTTTCTCCATTGTATATCCTTGCCTCCTTTGCCATAGATTAGTTGACCATAGGTGGGTGGGTTTATCTCTGGGCTTTTTATCCTGTTCTATTGATCTATATTTCTGTTTTTCTGCCAGTACCATATTGTCTTGATTACTGTAGCTTTGAGGTATAACCTGAAGTCAGTGAGTCTGATTCCTACAGCTCTGTTTTTGACCCTCAAGACCATTTTGGCTATTCCAGGTCTTTTGTGTCTCCATACAAATTTTAAGGTTTTTTTGTTCTAGTTCTGTTAAAAATGCCATTGTTAATTTGATAGGGATTGCATTGAATCTGTAGATTGCTATGGGTAGTAGAGTCATTTTCACAATATTGATTCTTCCACTCCAAGAACATGGTATATCTCTCCATCTGTTTGTATCATCTTTAATTTCTTTACTCAGTGTCTTATAGTTTTCTGCATACAGGTCTTTTGTCTCCCTAGGTAGGTTTATTCTTAGGTCTTTTATTCTTTTTGTTACAATGGTAAATGGGAGTGTTTCCTTAATTTCTCTTTCAGATTTTTCATCATTAGTGTATAGGAATGCAAGCGATTTCTGGGCATTAATTTTGTATCCTGCTACTTTACCAAATTCATTGATTAGCTCTAGTAATTTTCTGGTGGCATCTTTAGGATTCTTTATATATAGTATCATGTCATCTGCAAACAGTGACAGTTTTACTTCTTCTTTTCCAATTTGTATTCCTTTTATTTCTTTTTCTTCTCTGATTGCTGTGGCTAGGACTTCCAAAACTATTTTGAAAAGTACTGGTGAGAGTGGACATTCTTGTCTTGTTCCTGATCTTAGAGGAAATGTTTTCAATTTTTCACCATTGAGAATGATGTTTGCTGTGGGTTTGTCATATATGGCCTTTATTATGTTGAGGTAGGTTCCCTCTAGGCCCACTTTCTGGAGAGTTTTTATAATAAATGGGTGTTGAATTTTGTCAAAAGCTTTTTCTGCATCTATTGAGATAATTATATTGTTTTTCTTCTTCAATTTGTTAATATGGTGTATCACATTGATTGATTTGCGTATATTGAAGAATCCTTGCATCCCTGCTCATGGTGTATGATACTTTTAATGTGCTGTTGGATTCTGTTTGCTAGTATTTTGTTAAGGATTTTTGCATCTACATTCATCAGTGATATTGGTCTGTAATTTTCTTTTTTTGTAGTATCTTTATCTGGTTTTAGTATCAGGGTGATGGTGGCCTCATAGAATGAGTTTGGGAGTGTTCCTTCCTCTGCAATTTTTTGGAAGAGTTTGAGAAGGATGGGTGTTAGCTCTTCTCTAAATGTTTGATAGAATTCACCTGTGACACCATCTGGTACTGGGCTTTTGTTTTTTGGAAGATTTTTAATCACAGTCTTAATTTCAGTGCTTGTGATCGGTCTGTTCATATTTTCTATTTCTTCCTTGTTCAGTCTTGGAAGGTTATACCTGTCTAAGGATTTGTCCATTTCTTCAAGGTTGCCCATTTTATTGGCATAGAGTTGCTTGTAGTAGTCTCTTGGGATGCTTTGTATTTCTGCAGTGTCAGTTGTAACTTCTCCTTTTTCATTTCTAATTTTATTGATTTGAGTCCTCTCCTTCCTTTTCTTGATGAGTCTGGCTAATGGTTTATCAATTTTGTTTATCTTCTCAAAGAACTAGTTTTTAGTTTTATTGATTTTTGCTACTGTCTTTTGTTTCTATTTCATTTATTTCTGCTGTGATATTTATGATTTCTTTCCTTCTACTAACTTTGGGGGTTTTTTTGTTCTTCTTTCTCTAGTTGCTTTAGGTGTAAGGTTAGGTTGTTTATTTGAGATGTTTGTTGTTTCTTGAGGTAGGATTGTATTGCTATAAACTTCCGTCTTAGAACTGCTTTTGCTGCATCCCATAGGTTTTGGATCGTCATGTTTTTATTGTCATTTTGCTCTAGGTATTTTATGATTTCCTCTTTGATTTCTTCAGTGATCTCTTGGTTATTTAGTAACGTATTGTTTAGCCTCCATGTGTTTGTGTTTCTTACTTTTTTTTCCCTGTAATTGATTTCTAATCTCATACAATTGTGGTCAGAAAAGATGCGTGATATGATTTCAATTTTCTTAAATTTACTGAGGCTTGATTTGTGACCCAAGATGTGATCTATTCTGGAGAATGTTCCATGTGCACTTGAGAAGAAAGTGTAATCTGCTGTTTTGGGATGGAATGTCCTATAAATATCAATTAAATCTATCTGGTGTATTGTGTCATATAAAGCTTCTGTTTCCTTATTTATTTTCATTTTGGATAATCTATCCATTAGTGTAAGTGAGGTGTTAAAGTCCCTCACTATTATTGTGTTACTGTCCATTTCCTCTTTTAGAGCTGTTAGCATTTGCCTTATGTATTGAGGTGCTCCTATGTTGGGTGCATATATATTTATAATTGTTATATCTTCTTCTTGGATTGATCCCTTGATAATTATGTAGTGTCCTTCCTTGTGTCTTGTAACATTCTTTATTTTAAAGTCTATTTTATCTGATATGAGTATAGCTAGTCCAGCTTTCTTTTGATTTCCATTTGCATGGAATATCTTTTTCCATCCCCTCACTTTCAGTCTGTACATGTCCCTCAGTCTGAAGTGGGTCTCTTGTAGACAGCATATATATGGGTCTTGTTTTTGTATCCATTCAGCGAGCCTGTGTCTTTTGGTTGGAACATTTAATTCATTCATGTTTAAGGTAATTATTGATATATAAGTTCCTATTACCATTTTCTTAATTGTTTTTGGTTGTTTTTGTAGGTCCTTTTCTTCTCTTGTGTTTCCCACTTAGAGTAGTTCCTTTAGCATTTGTTTTAGAGCTGGTTTGGTGGTGTTGAATTCTCTTAGCTTTTGCTTGTCTGTAAAGCTTTTGATTTCTCCATCGAATCTGAATGAGATCCTTGCTGGGTAGAGTAATCTTGGTTGTAGGTTATTCCCTTTCATCACTTTAAATATGTCATGCCACTCCCTTCTGGCTTGTAGAGTTTCTGTTGAGAAATCAGCTGTTAAACTTATGGGAGTTCCCCTGTATGTTATTTGTCGTTTTTCCCTTGCTGCTTTCAATACTTTTTCTTTGTCTTTAATTTTTGCCAATTTGATTACTATGTGTCTTGGAGTCTTTCTCATTGGGTTTATCCTGTATGGGACTCTCTGCACTTCCTGGACTTGGGTGGCTATTTCCTTTCCCATGTTATAGAAGTTTTCAACTATAATCTCTTCAAATATTTTCTTGGGTCCTTTCACTCTCTCTTCTCCTACTGGGACCCCTATAATGCGAATATTTTTGCATTTAATGTTGTCCCAGAGGTCTCTTAGGCTGTCTTCATTTCTTTTCATTCTTTTTTCTTTATTCTGTTCCTCAGCAGTGAATTCCACCATTCTGTCTTCCAGGTCACTTATCCCTTCTTCTGCCTCAGTTATTCTGCTATTGATTCCTTCTAGTGTATTTTTCATTTCAGTTATTGTACTGTTCATCTCTGTTTGTTTGTTCTTTAATTCTTCTAGGTCTTTATTAAACATTTCTTGCATCTTCTCAATCTTTGCCTTCATTCTTTTTCTGAGGTCCTGGATCATCTTCACTATCATTATTCTGAATTCTTTTTCTGTAAGGTTGCCTATCTCCACTTCATTTAGTTGTTTTTCTGGGGTTTTATCTTGTTCCTTCATCTGGTACATAGCCCTCTGCTTTTTCATCTTGTCTATCTGTCCGTGAACATGGTTTTTGTTTCACAGGCTGCAGGATTATAGTTCTTCTTGCTTTTGCTGTCTGCCCTCTGGTGGATGAGGCTATCTAAGAGGCTTGTGCAAGTTTCCTGATGGGAGGGCCCATTAGTTTTATGAAATATTATTTATAAAACATTTTTGTTCATTTTTCCTTAAAACAAAGCAAAAACAACCATGCTTTATTTTCCTGTGCTTTCTCCAACTTAATCATTTGGAGGGATATCAAGTTGTGGTATTTCTTTTTCCTGGATATTTAAAAAAGAACTAAAAAGATGATGTAAATTATGTAATATATTCTTTCCCAGTGTATGCTATGGAATAATGACTGTTTCAGTTTTAAAAAATCAGTGGATTTTTCTACTTCCTTGCAGAATTATTGGAATGTGATGATAATTTTCAAAACATTTATTGTTATAATGTTAGGTTTGGTGTACCTTTTGTTCTTCCATTACTTTTATTTTAGCTCTCATATTTTAATAGCAGTATTTTCACATTTCAATTTTTCCCTTGACATAGAAATACATTGTTTTCAATTTAATTTTGGTAAGGTCCCACCCATTGGGCAGTCAAATTTTTGGAAATCTTAAAAGCCTAAAGATAGTTACTCAGAAGTATACAGAAAAGATCACTAATCTCTGTCATATGTTATCAAATACATAAACTTCATCCTTTAGCTTGAGATTGATTTTACTCTTTTAGACATAGTTTAACGTTAAGAGAAATACAGGCAGAAAATAACTGAAATGTCTTATGCTCTATAGTAAAAACTTTGGCAAAGTTATTCTTTCAGAAATATAAAGAAAAATCATCTATCATAAATGAGCATTGGAAACACTTACCAAAGAGAAGGCCTGTGTGTTATAGAAAGTAAGGAAATTCCAGCCCCTTTCGCAGCCTGAAATATCTTTCCTTCAACATCAATGCTGACAGCGCTGGTGCATTCATCCAGCAATGCATATTTTGGTCTTAAAAATAAGCACAAATACATTAAAATTTTTCATTTTGAATTATAAATCTTTCTTTGGGCAATATGAGCTGCAAGGTTAACAATTTTAAAGGAGCAAAAGAGAAAAATGACAATATTAATGGTGATAAATAATAAAGCAAAAAAGAAGTCATTACCCCTCTTCAGACTAGAATTTCATATTTTCTTAGATTTTACTTTTTTAATTAATTTTTATTGGAGTATAGTTGCTTTACAATGTTGTGTTAGTTTCTACTGTACAGCAAAGTGAATCAGCCATATGTATACATATATCCCCTCTTTTTTGGCTCTCCTTCCCATTTAGGTCACTACAGAGCAATGAGCAGTTTCTTGAGCTATACAGTAGGTTCTCATTAGTTATCTATTTTATTATCAATAATGGATATATGTCAATTCCAATCTCCCAATTTATCCCATCCCCCTTTTCCCCCTTGGTGTCCATATATTTGTTCTCTACATCTCTTCTTAGATTTTAAAATAGATTTTTTGATACCTGCTCATAATACAATATGCTTTATTGCAGATGGGTGAATCGTGAATATGAGGCAGAGGAAAAATAAGACAGTTTACTGAATGCACTTTCCTGCAGCACGCAGGTTCATTCTTGGTGACAAGGTTCTGACTAATTAACACAGAAAATACATTACACATAGTAGCTAACTATCAAACAGGTCACAATCCTGTTGGCAAACATTTATTGAGAAGATAATTTTATCAACAATGTGAGTACCTAATCACAATTAATGGAATTTCATTGATCGAAGACCCTACAAAAGTAAGTATGCTTAATCTGACAAATTTAGAGTAGGTATTTAACCTAGTAACTTTGAGACCATTTTCTTAAGGAAAAAAAATCAGTAAATATTTTTCTGATTATACTCAACAATTTTATTTCCTAGCTCAATTTTTACTCTGGAAATGATTGTTTACTACTATCAGAGGCACCTATTATTTGCCACCATTTCCTCCTGATAACTCTCTCCCTTTCATTTTCACCCCACAGCTCTTTATCTTTTTTTCCTTTTCTCTGTTTTCTTTCAAGCCTGTCCGGGCTTATTTGGTACTCAGTAGCATGACTTAGTTTTGTTAATGGGACCAAAGGTCAACTCATGCCTGTCATTTATTGTTTATTTCAGGGTTGAAAATCAGTACCAAGTATTTACCAGGACAACTTCCTCTGAAGAAATTCTGATATTTTAGAATAAATGCCAATGAAAGTCCAGGACCAGATGGCTTCACAGGAGAATTCTACCAAACATACAAAGAAGAACTTACACTGATCCATCCCAAACTCTTCCAAAAAGTTGAAGAGGAGAGGACACTCCCAAAGATATTCTAACGAAGACACCATCACTGTGATACCAAAAGCAGACAAAGACACCACCAAAAAAGAAAATTACAGGCCAACAACTTTGGTGAATGTAGACACAAAAATTCTCAAAAAATTAGCAAACCTAATCCAACAACACATTAAAAAATTCATACACCACAACTACGTGGGATTCATCCCAAGTTCACAAGGATGGTTCAACATAAGCAAATCAATCAACGAAATACACCACATCAGCAAAAAAAAGATAAAACCACATGATCATCTTGAAAAATGCAGAAAAAGCATTTGACAAAATTCAACATCCATTCATGATAAAATCACCACCACTATTATTCAACATAGTTTTGGAAGTACTGGCCACAGCAATCAGAGAAGAGAAAGAAATAAAAGGAATACAAATTGGAAAAGAAGTAAAACTGTCACTGTTTGCAGATGACATGATACTATACATAGAGAATCCTAAAGATGATACCAGAAAACTAGAAGGAGTAATCAGTAAATTTGGTAAAATAGCAGGATACAAATGAATGCACAGAAATCTCTTGCATTCCTATACACTAATGATGAAAAATCTGAAAGAGAAATTAAGGAAACACTCCCATTTACCACTGCAACAAAAAGAATAAAATACCTAGGAATAAACCTACCTAAGGAGATCAAAGACCTGTATGCAGAAAACTATAAGACACTGATGAAAGGAATTAAAGATGATACAAACAGATGGAGAGATATACCATGTTCTTGGATTGGAAGAATAAACATTGTGAAAATGACTATACTACCTAAACCAATCTAGAGATCCAAGGCAATCCCTATCAAACTACCAATGGCATTATTCACAGAACTAGAACAAAAAATTTCACAATTTGTATGGAAACACAAAAGACACCAAATAGCCAAAGCAATCTTGAGAAAGAAAAACGAAGCTGGAGGAATGAGGCTCCCTGACTTCAGACTATACTACAAAGCTACAGTAATCCAAACAGTATGGTACTGGCACAAAACTAGAACTATAGATCAATGGAACAGGATAGAAAGCCCAGAGATAAACCCATGCACATATGGTCAACTTATCTTTGATAAAGGAGGCAAGAATATAAAATGGAGAAAAGACAGCCTCTTCAATAAGTGGTGCTGGGAAAACTGGAAAGCCAAATGTAAAAGAATGAAATTAGAACACTCCCTAACACCATACACAAAAATAAAATCAAAATGGATTAAAGACCTAAATGTAAGGCCAGACACCATAAAACCCTGAGAGGAAAACATAGGCAGAACACTCTATGCCATAAATCACAGCAAGATCCTTTTTGACTCACCACCTAGAGAAATGGAAATAAAAACAAAAATAAACAAATGGGACCTAATTAAACTTAAAAGCTGTTGCATAGCAAAGGAAACCATAAACATGACAAAAAGACAGCCCTCAGAATGGGAGAAAATATTTGCAAATGAAGCAACTGACAAAGAATTAATCTCCAAAATATACAAGCAGCTAATATAGCTCAATATCGAAAAAAAAACCAACCCCATCCACAAATGGGCAGAAGACCTAAATAGACATTTCTCCAAAGAAGATATAAAGATTGCCAACAAACATATGAAAGAATGCTCACCATCACTAATCATTAGGGAAATGCAAAATCAAAATTACAATGATGTATCACCTTACACCAGTCAGAATGGTCATCATCAAAAAATCTACAAACAGTAAGAGCTGGAGAGGGTGTGTAGAAAAGGGAACCCTCTTGCATTGTTGGTGGGAATGTAAGTTGATACAGCCACTATGGAGAACAGCATGGAGTTCTTTAAAAAACTAAAAATAGAACTACCATACTACCCAGCAATCCCACTACTGGGCATACACCCTGAGAAATCCATAATTCAAAAAGAGTCATGTACCACAATGTTCATTGCAGCACTATTTAGAATAGCCACGACATGGAAGCAATCTAAGTGTCCATTGACAGATGAATGGTTAAAGAAGATGGGCACATATATACAATGGAATATTAGCCATAAAAAGAAATGAAATTGAGTTATATGTAGCAAGGTGGATGGACCTAGAGTCTGTCATACAGAGTGAAGTAAGTCAGAAAGAGAAAAACAAGTACCGTATGCTAACACATATATATGGAATCTGAAAAAAAAAAATGTTCTGAGAAACCTAAGGGCAGGACAGGAATAAAGATGCCGATGTAGAGAATGGACTTGAGGACACAGGGAAAGGGAAGGGTAAGCTGGGATGAAGTGCAAGAGTGGTATGGACATATATACACTACCAACTGTAAAATAGATAGGTAGTGGGAAGCAGCCACATAGCACAGGGAGATCAGCTCAGTGCTTTGTGTCCACCTAGAGGAGTGGGATAAGGAAGGTGGAAGGAGACGCAAGAGGGAGGGGATATCGGGATATATGTATACAAATAACTGATTCACTTTGTTATACAGCAGAAACTAGCACAACATTGTAAAGAATTATACTCCAATAAAGTTGTTAAAAAAAAGGAAAAAGTACCCCCCAAAAATAAAAATAGTAATCCTTTAAGAAAAATTAAAATCCTCTCAAAAAGAGTACACAACTTTGATACTTAATACTCCTTGTGAAAGTTCTCCATTTTAGTTAGCTCAAGTGTTCCACATTACAGCTCAAATCTTGTTATTAACCCTTTGAGAATGAGGGGAGGCACTTTCTCATTATTATACTTTTCCTTCACTCGATTTTTTAAAAATTTTACTTAAAAAATTTTATTTATTTTATTTATTTATTTTTGGGTGCATTGGGTCTTTGTTGCTGTGTGTGGGCTTTCTCATTGCGGTGGCTTCTCTTGTTGTGGAGCATGGGCTCTAGGCGTGCAGGATTCAGTAGTTGTGGCAGGTGGGCTCAGTAGTTGTGGCTTGCAGGCTCTAGAGGGCAGGCTCAGTAGTTGTAGTGCACGGGCTCAGTTGCTCCACAGCATGTGGAATCTTCCCACACCAGGGCTCAAACCCGTGTCCCCTGCATTGGCAGGTGGATTCTTAACCACTGTGCCACCAGGGAAACCCTATTTTTACTTTTTATTGAAGTATAGTTGATTTACTATGTTGTGTTGATCATTGCTGTACAGCAAAGTGATTCAGATACACACACACACACACACACACACACACACACTTTTTTTTTCCCCCTCAGCCACGCTGCGTGGCATGTGGGATCTTAGTTCCCTGACCAGGGATCGAACCCGCACCCCCTGCATTGGAAGCATGGAGGCTTAACCACTGGACTGCCAGGGAAGTCCCTATACTTTTTTTTTTTTTTTTTTGCGGTACGCGGGCCTCTCACTGTTGTGGCCTCTCCCGTTGCAGAGCACAGGATCCAGACGTGCAGGCCCAGCAGCCATGGTTCACGGGCCCAGCCGCTCCATGGCATGTGGGATCTTCCCGGACCAGGGCACGAACCCGCATCCCCTGCATCGGCAGGAGGATTCTTAACCACTGCACCACCAAGGAAGCCCCTATACATTCTTTTTTGATATTCTTTTTCATTATGGTTTATCACAGGATATTGAATATAGTTCTCTGTGCTATATAGTAGGACCTTGTTGTTTATCCATTCTATATATAAAGCTTACATCTGCTAATCCCAACTTCTTACTCCATCCCTCCCCCAGCCCCTCCCCCTTGGCAACTACCAGTCTGTTCTTTCTGTCTGTGAGTCTGTTTCCATTTCATAGAAGAGTTCATTTGTGTGATATTTTAGATTTCACATATAAATGACATCATATGGTATTTGTTTTTCTCTTTCTGACTTACTTCCCTTAGTATGATAATCTCTAGTTGCATCCATGTTGCTGCAAATGGCATTATTTCATTCTTTTTTATGCCTGAGTAGTATTCCACTGCATATATGTACCACATCTTCTTTATCCATTCATCTGTTGATGGGCATTTAGGTTGTTTCCATGTCTTGGCTATTGTGAATAGTGCTGCTATCAACACAGGGGTTCATGTATCTTTTTGAATTATAGTTTTGTCCAGATATATGCCCAGGAGTGGGATTGCTGAATCATATGGTAATTCTATTTTTAGTTTTCTGAGGAACCTCCATACTGTTTTCCACAGTGGCTGCACCAACTTACATTCTCACCAACAGTGCAGGTCCTTCACTGGATTTAGCAGTTCTATTTCATTTTATTTTTTTCTCAATAAATTCTGCTTTTCAACTTGCTCATCTCCCCTCAACTTTCTGTGGAGCACTAAATTCTTTCCACTGTTATAACTTTATTTTTATTCAGTACCACATTATATCCAAAATATTTTAGATACAAAAGTTTCAAGTACTTATTTTAAGTTATAGGTACTTAAAATCTATTTAGGTTAGCATCTTTTATTAATGCCTGTTGTTTTTTCTTACAGAGCTTATCTTATTAACACACTGACACAGTGAGAAATTTATGGTCATACCTTACATTCCATCATATTACATTTCACCAATTATGCTGGGGATCATATTAGTGAGTATTTATGGATGAGGCTCAAACAGATTCAGGGTAATAGTGGGTAACAGCTAGTCATAAACGTCACACTGTAAAGTTTACTCTTGAATCTCACCAAATCATCTCAAAATGGTCATTCCAAAATGCACTTCACTAAAAATTCTGAGTTCACAAGTTTTGGTTCATACTTCTTTAGCTTGCCATATTCTTGAACTAACTGTGTCATTATTACAAATACCATGTTATTACACAATATTTTTTCATTAATAAAATCCAGGTATAACACAAAAATAATACATATTTGTATGATTTAATTTATATGAAATTGTAGAACAGGAGAAGTAATTTATGAGGATAGAAATCAGAACAGAAATTGTCTGCGGAGAGATTTGACTGGAAAGGGGCATGAGAGACTTTCTATGGTGATGGAAACATTCTTTATGTTAATTGGGATATTGGTTACATAATGTATATACATTTGTCAAAAGTCATAGAATTGTATACTTAAATACATTTATGTATTTGGTACATAACTGTTATAATAATAATAACACTAATGATAATACTAATAAATAAACCCTGGCTAGCTATTACATAATAGTACACATAATAGCATACAAAATAAAAAGAGAGATATAGGGAATTCCCTGGCAGTCCAGTGGTTAGGACTCTGTGCTTTCATTGCCACAGGCCTGGGTTCGATCCTTGGTCAGGGAACTAAGATCCTTCAAGCCGTGTGGTGTGGCCAAAAAAAAATAAGAGGGATACAAACTGCAATATACGTATGAAAGTAGTTACATTAAAAAATAGCAACCAACTTTTGTATACCAAAATAGAGAAAAAACTATACCAAAATTTTATGTGTTACAAGTAGTGAGACAACAGATTTTTTTCTTATTTTTACTTATCATATTTTCTACTTTTATAAAATAAACATATAATTATATTTAATAAAGTTGTTTAAATTATTTTTTTAATGATAAATATTTTATGTTATATTCTTACCAAAAAGGCTGAACCTAAATATAATCAAGCTTTTAGCTCTAATTTCCAGTTTACAAGACAAATAGGAGATTGAGGAAAGAGGTAAAGGGATCTCATGAGGAAGGAATCAGACCAATCTACAAAGGACAACATTCTTACAGGACAACTGACCCAGTTTCTTTAACAAGTCAATGGAATAAAAGATGGGGGAAGGGGACAGAGGCAGGGAGAAGAAGAGACTCTTTAAAAAATAATTAAAAGATATATAACAACAAAATTCAGTATATAAAATTTGCTTGGATCTTGGTTTGAACAAACCAAGTATAAAAAAATATTTTTGAGACAATCAGGGAAAATGAATATGAACCAGGCATTAAATGATTTTAAGTGATTATTATCAAATTTTTAGTTATGATTATGATATATTATGTAAGAAAATATCCTAATATTTCAGAGATTGATGCCAAAGTATTTAATGAAAAAATTCCATGATTTTGGATTTGCTTTAAAATGCTTCATAAATAAAAAATAGATAAATCAAGTGCTGTATTAAATCAGTGTGATGAGAATATGGGGTTCATCTTACAATTTTCTCTTCTTTGATGAAGTTGTAATGGTTTTTCCATAATAAAAGATTTTAAAAAAATTGGTAGCCAACTTGTTGCTAAGTGTTTAATGAGGCTTACTTGATAATTTTTTTGTGTGTGGTTTTTATCAGCTTTTAAATGTTCCCTATGAAGATATTATTGTTTCCACTGCAGCTTCTTCAAGAGTATGGCATATGCCCCAGCTTATGGTCTATTCAGGCATTCATGTACATAACTCTTGGACTTTTTTGCCCAAGATAAAAGTATTAAAAGTGAGTAACAACTCAGGTTTTCATTGCCAGAGGCCTAATGTAAAAAAAAAAAGGGGGGGGGGGAATTTATTTTTCACAGAAGAATAGGACAAAAAAGAGGAATAAATCAGAATAGCTTTAACACTTCTTTTCAATGTCTTAGGTTTGGTACCTTGAATTCAAAAGGCTATGAAGCTGGTTGCAAATAGAAAAGTTTTATCAAGAGAAATTTTTTCCTGCATCTCTTTATTTCTGAGTCCATGAAGACTTAGGCTGGCTGGTTCCTTTTTCCATTGGATATGCCTCTGATTTTCAACGAGGAGAGCACTACTAAGTTTTATAGGCTACTGAGTGGTTAGAAAGTTAATTTAGTTTGAATTTAATAATTTAATTGAGATGTATTACTGAATGTCTACCTCCTGTGTTCACAACAGTATAACAGTGGTTATGTATTCTTCACATTTTAAAATTAATAATAATCCTATTTTCAAACTTAGGACATATAAAAATTTAATTTTTTCATCTAACATTACTCAACAAAAAATTTTTTTTAAATACTTGGAGATTTCTGTCACATTAAAAAAATAACCTAGGAAATTAAAAAACTGTAAATTCTAAGCACTAGTTTTTCAGAAAAATATTTTCAGACTAAAGATGAGGGCACGGAATCCTATTCAAACATTTTTTGGTTACAACAATGGAATAGTCATTACTTGAGTATAATATACTTACCTATGGTAAAACATGCGAGCCATGCCCATTCTTTGCTTTTCCCCTCCTGACAGGACATCTTTCCAGTCCATAACAGCATCCCATCCTTTAAAATATATATAAGTATATATTTTATAAAGCATCTTTTAACTAAAGAGAGCATCTTTTACAGTTTTTATCTAGACAAGTGATTCCTAGCAAGTTTAAGTTATTAACACAAAGAACCTGATATTCCTCAGAAATGCTTGGATAAGCTAGAGAGCCTTATTTTTAAGCATTTTAATTTAGATTTGATATTTTTTACAAGTAATAATTACTTACATTGACAAAACGTCTTCTAAGAATTCCAAATACTGACACTTTGAAAATGTGTTTGTTTCTGAATATCTCCAAAGAGTTGATAGACTTATTTTGGAGGGTGGTGGGAGAAAAGATCAACAGATTTGCATAGGCTTACTGCAAAGTCTACAAAGGGTATGACAGGAGCTAACTTAAATGGTTTCCATCTGACTGGCACTGTATATGAGTTTTCTCATTATATATTTCACAACCTTATTAGGTAGCTATTATTAGTTTTATTTTATAGGTCGATAAGCTGAAATTCATGGAGAAATTGATATATCAAATTTTACACAGCTATATATTAGAGCTAGGATTTATATGCAGATCTATTTATATGCAGGACTTTCTGTTGGCTATTTATTCAAAAAGCAAGCCTTCTATTTTTTAATAAAATAGGTTAGATCAATACATACTGATATAGAAATGTACCTAGAATATTTTTTATATGGAAAACCAAATTGCAGAATTGTGTGTGTATTTGTATACAGTTGACCCTTGAACAACACAGATTGAACTGTGAAATACTTATACAGGTATTTTTTTCAATAGTAAATACTACAGTACTATACAATTTGCAGTTGGTTTAATCCACAAATGCAGAATGGCAGATATGGAGGAAACTTGGTTAAAGACAGCCTACTATAAGTTATATGCAGATTTTTCGATTGCCTGCTAAAACTTTTGAGTTTAGTGGAACAAAGGACATGATTTATATAAATATGTAAAATTAAAGTTTCCTTTGACTCAAATACTTTTCTCTTTCGCCTTCTCAGTTGGCAGGGGGAAAATTTTTTAAGCCCAGAACACTTATCTACTGTATAGCAATCTGAATCTATTTTTCAAATCCTCACTTATGTTTCATAAATGTTATACAATTAAGTCATAGAGAAAATTTTCTTTCTATGATTTTCACTAGAAGAACACATATACATATATAAATTATGATTGCATTTCTGTAAATAAATACACATACACAATCTCTCTGGGAATAGAATTATGAGACATTTACTTTCTAAGCTATACATTTTTATAATATTTGAAAATTTTATTATTTTAAAATTATTTTTATGGTCTTTCTTAATTTTGTAATAAGAAAAAAATGTTACTTAGAAACAAAACCATGGGGCCTATTAGGAAGACAGCCCTAGCAAGTATTTTTCTGAAGTAGGAATATCATAAAATGGAGCAGACTAGGCAAAACCTGATTTTCAAAGAGGAAAATGACTGTCAAAACTTCACACACACACACACACACACACACACACACACACACACACACGACATTTCCAAATCCCAGAGTATTCAAGGCTTAATTTTTCCATTTGGAAAAAATCCAGGCTCTTTGCTTTCTTTATTCTTCCTCAGCTGAACTTTCATCTTTATTAAAATTTCTAAATAAACTTGGTCAAAGGGAAAGGAAATAAGAAGTAGAGTTTCATTGTTTCTTGTGCCCTGGATTGAAAATAAGACTTTCCCTGTTTCCCAGTGATACTCCCCAGTAGGGACCAGTGTTCATTCTTGGGCAAACTTCCAGGGATTTTCTATCTATTTAAAACCATAATTTTAAATTAGGAAAAAGCAATCTCTAAATGCCATGTGGTTCAAAGTTCTTGCTTCTAGTGAAAACTGTTGAAATAAAATTTTCTCTATGACTTAACTTTATAGCATTTATGAAACATAAGTGAGGATTTGACAAATAGGTTCAGATTGCTACACAGTGGAGAAAAATTCTGGGCTTAAGAAAATATCCCCCCTCCACTGAGAATGCACAAGACAAAAGTATTTGGGTCAAAGGAAGCTTTAATTTTATGTATTTTAAATAAATCATGTCCTTTGTTCCACTAAACCCAAAAGTTTTAGTAGGCAATATTTCATGATCAGAGAACATATAAATCAAAACTCTAAGTCATAATATCATATTTGATGTTGAAATGGTGAGAATAAGTCAGTTAAGAAGTGAACAGTATTCCTGCTTCCTAAAGATGAACAAACTGCTTTAGTTCACGTCTATTCGTTAACACTTCTACTCCTTTCTATTTTGTAATATCTTTGATGGATAAAAACATAGTTTTAAAATCCATCTTTTACTAAAGCAAAGAATATCTCTAAGCAAAGTGTTAGCTAATCTTACTAGAACTTCAGCATGCTTCTTCCAGAGTAAGTGATGTCCTTGCAAATTTAAATGCTTTCCTGCTTTACTTTAAAACAAGTTTCAGGTTTTAAGGACTAGGCAAGTAAAGTGGGTTTCCTTAGCATTTGTTTTTTTATGTGTAAGGATATAGCAAATCTTATTAGTATCTAAGAACCTAAGATAGCATAGCGCAGTGGCATAGCCTAATATAGAATATTGACTTTCACGTCCCATCGGTGTTTGAATCCCTGTCCCACCACTTGCTGAGGGCCCTGGGGAAACTACTAAACTTCTGAATTTCATCTGTAAAAGAGAGTTGGTAAAACCCACATCATGAGGCAGTCACAAATATTAAGCAGGATGACACTGTAAATTGCTTAATATGTTATATTCTGCAGAGTAAGTACTCAATAAACCATAACAATTACTATTACACTATTAAGGTTGGAAAATTCTTAAAAACAGTTCCAGAATTTCTTTTGACTTCTAAAAGGATAGAATATCTCATGTTTACTATAAATTTCTATTCAGATTGTTCGATTTCAAACTTACCCAAAATAACTTACCCCAAATTAACAGGCAGTTGTTATTCAGCCACAGTGTTTTAAAACTGGGGAAAAGTTGACCATATGAAACAAAAAGACAACCTGCTTTCCATATTTACAGCACTTATGAATTATGATATTATAAGCACAATAAAATAAATAGAATAATGCCTCTTTTGCCTAACTCATTTACTTATTGTAAGGATCAATAAAATAATACATGTGAACTTTCTATATAAAATATCAAGTACCATCACACAAAGACAAAATATCATGGTATCAATATCAACTAGTTCTATTACCTTTAGCAACTGATTCTTGCACATTTACTATGTGCCACTGTTCTAAATACTTTACATACAGTCTAACTTAATCTTCACAGAATCTTTATAAGGTAGATATTTATCCCCACTTTATAGGTGAGGATACAGAGAACAGAGCTATTTAAGATTTTTTTTCAACATCTTTATTAGAGTATAATTGCTTTACAATGTGTTAGTTTCTGCTGTATAAGAAAGTGAATCAGCTATACGTATACATACATCTCCATATCTCCTCCCTCTTGCGTCTCCCTCCCAGCCTCCCAATCCCACCCCTCTAGGTGGACACAAAGCAGCGAGCTGATCTCACTGGGCTATGTGGCTACTTCCTACTAGCTATCTATTTTACATTTGGTAGTGTATATATGTCCCTGCCACTCTCTAACTTCATTCCCAGCTTACTCTTCCCCCTCCCTGTGGCCTTAAGACCATTCTCTACGTCTGTGTCTTTATTCCTGTCTGGCCCCTAGGTTCTTCAGAACCAATTTTTTTTTTTTTTTTGGATTCCATACATATGTGTTAGCATTCGGTATTTGTTTTTCTCTTTCTGACTTACTTCACTATGTATGACAGTTTCTAGGTCTATCCACCTCACTACAAATAACTCAATTTCATTTCTTTTTATGGTTGAGTAATATTCCGTTGTATATATGTGCCACATCTTCTTAATCCATTCATCTGTCGATGGACACTTAGGTTGCTTCCCTGTCCTGGCTATTGTAAATAGTGATGCAATGAACATTGTGGTACATGACTCTTTTTGAATTATGGTTTTCTCAGGGTATATGCCCAGTAGTGGGATTGCTGGGTCATATGGTAGTTCTATTTGTAGATTTTAAAGGAACTTGCATACTGTTCTCCATAGTGGCTGTAACAAGTTACATTCCCACCAACAGTGCAAGAGGGTTCCCTTTTCTCCACACCCTCTCCAGCATTTACTGTTTATAGATATTTTGATGATGGCCATTCTGACCAGTGTGAGGTGATACCTCATTGGAGTTTTGATTTGCATTTCTCTAATGATTAGTGATGTTGAGCATCTATTCATGTGTTTGTTGGCAAACTGTATGTCTTCTTTGGAGAAATGTCTATTTGGGTATTCTGTCCATTTTTGGATTGGATTGTTTATTTTTGATATTTATTGCATGAGCTGCTTGTATATTTTGGAGATTAATCCTTTGTCACTTGCTTCATTTGCAAATATTTTCCCCCATTCTGAGGGTTGTCTTATCGTCATGTTTATGGTTTCCTTTGCTGTGCAAAAGCTTTTACGTTCCATTAGGTTGCATTTGTTTATTTTTGTTTTTATTTCCATTTCTCTAGGAGGTAGGTCAAAAAAACCTTGCTGTGATTTATGTCATAGAGTGTTCTGCCTATGTTTTCCTCTCAGAGTTTCATAGTGTCTGGCCTTACATTTAGGTCTTTAATCCATTTTGATTGTATTTTTGTGTATGGTGTTAGGAGAGTTCTAAATTCATTCTTTTACATGTCCAGCATTCCCAGCACCACTTATTGAAGAGGCTGTCTTTTCTCCATTAGATATTCTTGCCTCCTTTATCAAAGATAAGGTAACCATATGAGTGTGGGTTTATCTCTGGGCTTTCTATCCTGTTCCGTTAATCCATATTTCTATTTTTCTGCCAGCACCATACTATATTGATTACTGTAGCTTTGTAGTATAGTCTGAAATCAGGGAGCCTGATTCCTCCAGCTCCATTTTTCTTTCTCAAGATTGCTTTGGCTATTAGGGATCTTTTATGTTTCCATAAAATTGTGAATTTTTAAATTCTAGTTCTGTAAAAAATGCCGTTGGTAATTTGATAGGGATTGCATTGAACCTGTAGATTGCTTTGGGTAGTATAGTCATTTTCACAATGTTGGCTCTTCCAAACCAAGAACATGGTGTATCTCTCTGCCTGTTTGTATCATCTTTAACTTCTTTCCTTAGTGTGTTACAGTTTTCTGCATACAGGTCTTTACCTAGGTTTATTCCTAGGTATTTTATTCTTTTTGTTGCAATGGTAAAAGGGAGTGTTTCCTTAATTTCTCTTTCAGATTTTTCATCATTAGTGTATAGGAATGCAAGAGATTTCTGTGCATTAATTTTGTATCCTGCTACTTTACCAAATTCATTGATTAGCTCTAGTAGTTTTCTGGTAGCATCTTTAGGATTCTCTCTATATAGTATCATGTCATCTGCAAACAGTGACAGCTTTACTTCTTCTTTTCCGATTTGTATTCCTTTTATTTCTTTTTCTTCTCTGATTGCTGTAGCTAAAACTTCTAAAACTATTCTGAATAATAGTGATGAGAGTGGGCAACCTTGTCTTGTTCCTGATCTTAGTGCAAATGGTTTCAGTTTTTCACCATTGAGAACAATGTTGGCTGTGGGTCTGTCATATATGGCCTTTATTATGTTGAGGTAAGTTCCCTCTATGTCTACTTTCTGAGGGTTTTTATCATAAATGGGTGTTGAATTTTGTCAAGAGCTTTTTCTGCATCTATTGAGATGACCATATGGTTTTTCTCCTTCAATTTGTTAATATGGTGTATCACACTGATTAATTGCATATATTGAAGAATCCTTGCTTTCCTGGGATAAACCCCACTTGATCATGGTGTATGATCCTTTTAATGTGCTGTAGGATTCTGTTTGCTAGTATTTTGCTGAGAATTTTGCATCTATGTTCATCAGTGATATCGGCCTGTAGTTTTCTTTCTTTGTGACATCTTTGTCTGGTTTTGGTATCAGGGTGATGGTGTCCTCCTAGAATGAGTTTCGAGTGTTCCTCCCTCTGCTATATTCTGGAAAAGTTTGAGAAGGATGGGTGTTAGCTCTTTCGTAAATGTTTGATAGAATTCACCTGTAAAGCCATCTGGTCCTGGCCTTTTGTTTGTTGGAAGACTTTTTTAAATTTTATTTTATTTATTTTTTTATATAGCAGGTTCTTATCATTTTTCTATTTTATACATATTAATGTATATATGTCAATCCCAATCTTCCAATTCATCACAACATCCCTACCCACCTCTTTCTCCCTGTGGTGTCCATACATGTTGGAAGATATTTAATCACAATTTCAATTTCAGTGCTTGTGATTGGTCTGTTTATATTTTCTATTTCTTTCTAGTTCAGTCTTGAAAGGTTGTGCTTTTCTAAGAATTTGTCCATTACTTTCAGGTTGTCCATTTTATTGGCATATAGTTGCTTGTAGTAATCTCTCCTGATCCTTTGTATTTCTGCAGTGTCAGTTGTTACTTCTCTTTTTTCATTTCCAATTCTGTTGACCTGAGTCTTATCCCTCTTTTTCTTGATGAGTCTGGCTAATGGTTTATCAGTTTTGTTTATCTTCTCCAAGAACCAGCTCTTAGTTTTATTGATCTTTGCGACTGTTTCCTTCATTTCCTTTTCACTTATTTCTGATCTGATGTGTATGATTTCTTTCCTTCTGCTAACTTGGGTTTTTTTTGTTCTTCTTTCTCTAATTTCTTTAGGTGTAAGGTTAGGTTGTTTATTTGAGATGTTTCTTGTTTCTTGAGGTAGGATTGTATTGCTATAAATTTCCCTCTTAGAACTGCTTTTGCTGCAGCCCATAGCTTTTGGGCCATCGTGTTTTCATTGTCATTTGTTTCTCAGTATTTTTTGATTTCCTCTTTGATTTCTTCAGTGATCTCTTGGTTATTTAGTAGTGCATTGTTTCGCCTCCATATGTTTGTATTTTTGACAGTTTTTTTTTCCTGTAACTGATATCTAGTCTCATAGCATTGTGGTCCGAAAAAATATTTGCTATGATTTCAATTTTCTTAAATTTACAAAGGCTTGATTTGTGACCCAATATATGATCTATCCTGGAGAATGTTCCATAGCACTTGAGAAGAAAGTGTATTCTGTTGTTTTGGATGGAATCCTATAAATATCAATTAAGTCCATCTTCTTTAATGTGTCCTTTAAAGCTTATGTTTCCTTACTTATTTTCATTTTGGATGATCTGTCCAAAGGTGAAAGTGGGGTGTCAAAGTCCCCTACTAGTATTGTGTTACTGTCAATTTCCCCTTTTATTGCTGTTAGCATTTGCCTATATATTGAGGTGCTCCTATGTTGGGTACATTAATATTTACAATCATTGTATTCTTCTTGGATTGATCCCTTGATCATTATGTAGTGTCCTTCTTTGTCTCGTCTTTATTTTAAAGTCTTTTTTGTCTGTTATGAGAGTTGCCACTACAGCTTTCTTTCGATTTCCATTTGCATGGAATATCTCTTTCCATCCCCTCAGTGTCAGTCTGTATGTGTCCCTAGGTCTCAAGTGGGTCTGTTGTACATAGCATATATACGGGTTTTGTTTCTGTTTCCATTCAACCTATCTATGTCTTTTGATTGGAGGATTTAATCCATTTACATTTAAGGTAGTTATCGATATGTATGTTCCTATTACCACTTTCTTAATTGTTTTGGGTTGGTTTTTGTAGGTCTTTTCCTTCTTTTGTGTTTCCTGCCTAGAAAATTTCCTTTAGCATTTGTTGTATAGCTGGTTTGGTGGTGCTGAATTCTCTTAGCTTTTGCTTGTCTGTAAAGCTTTTAATTCCTCTGTTGAATCTGAATGAGATCCATGCTGGGTAAAGTAATCTTGGTTGTAGGTTTTTCCCTTTCATCACTTTAAATATGTCCTGCCACTGCCTTCTGGCTTGCAGAGTTTATGCTGAAAGATCAGCTGTTAACCTTATGGGGATTCCCTTGTAATCTGTTGTTTTTCCCTTGCTTCTTTTAATAGTTTTTATTTGCATTTAATTTTTGTTAGTTTGATTAATATGTATCTTGGCATGTTTCTCATTGGATTTATCCTGTATGGGACTCTCTGCACTTCCTGGACTTGATTGACAATTTCCTTTCCCATATTAGGGAAGTTTTCAACTATAATCTCTTCAAATATTTTCTGTCTCTTTTTCTCTTCTTCTTCTGGGACCCCTATAAATAGAATGCTGGTGTGTTTAACCTTGTCCCAGAGGTCTCTGATACTGTCCTCAATTCTTTTCATTCTTTTTCTTTATTCTGGTTAGCAGTCGTTATTTGCACTATTTTATTTTCCAGGTCGCTTATCCGTTATTCTGTCTCAGTTATTCTGCTATTTATTCCTTCTAGAGAATTTTTGATTTCATTTATTGTGTTGTTCGTCATTGTTTGTTCGCTCTTTAGTTCTTCTAGGTCCTTGTTAAACGTTTCTTGTATTTTCTCCATTCTATTTCCAAGATTTTGGATCATCTTTACTGTCATTACTCTGAATTCTTTTTTAGGTACACTCCATATTTCCTCTTCATTTGTTTGTTCTGGTGGGTTTTTTACCTTGCTCCTTCATCTGCTGCATATTTCTCTGTCTTCTCATTTTGCTTAACTTACTGTGTTTGGGGTTTCCTTTTCACAGGCTGCTGGTTCATAGTTCCTGTTGCTTTTTATTGTCTTCCCCCAGTGGCTAAGGTTGGTTCAGTGGGTTGTGTAGGCTTCCTGGTGGAGGGGACTGGTGCCTGTGTTCTGGTGGATGAGGCTGCATCTTGTCTTTCTGGTGGGCAGGCCTGCGTCCAGTGGTGTGCTTTGGGGTGCCTGTGAACTTATGATTTTAGGCAGCCTCTCTGCTAATGGGTGGGATTATGTTCCTGTCTTGCTAGTTATTTGGCATGTGGTGTCCAGCACTGGAGCTTGCTGGTCCTTGAGTAGAGCTGAGTCTTAGCGTTTATATGGAGATCTCTGGGAGTGCTTTCACTGACTGATATTACATGGGGCCGGGAGGTCTCTGGTGGTCCAATGTCCTGAACTCGGCTCTCCCAGCTCAGAGGCTCAGGCCTGACACCCAAGCGGCACACTGAGACCCTGTCAGCCACACAGCTAGGTACGTGGGGAGTTTCTTGCCTTTTTGGAAGCCTGAGGTCTTCTGCCAGCATTCAGTAGGTGTTCTGTAGGAGTTGTTCCACATGTAGATGTATTTTTGATGTATTTGTGGGGAAGAAGGTGACCTCCATGTCTTACTCCTCCGCCATCTTGAAGGTCCCCCAGCTATTTAAGACTTGATTCTAGAACTCTGACTTTGAAGCTTACATTCTTAACTACTGCAGTATGCTGCTTCTTTTGATAATGTAAATGGGCTAAAAAGTAAAACATAAAACCCATGCAAAATTTAACCTAGAATTCTAGCTTGCTACTTCATTAGTTTTTCTAGGCTATCAAATTATATTTTTATCAAGTTATTTGAAAGTAATTCTGTGTTTTTGAAAGTAATTCTTTTTTGAGCTAATATGTATAACTGTTATTCCTACTCTTTCAAAAGTATGTTTTATGTTGAAATACTACAGTACAGAAGTTTCTATATTTTATCTAATTCTCTGTGTGTTGCTTTAGAGAAAAAAAAATGTATTGGTAAGACTGTGGTTCTGAAAATAAATAAGTTTGTGATACCTACTTCTCAAATTATTACATTTAATATAAGCCGAGAGTTTGACAGGAGAATATTTCTGTCATGAACTTTACATACATTTAGATTGACTATGGCCTCAGGGACACATGTACATTAAAATATGACCAAAAAAAAAACTGTTTTCAAATGCTAGCAGCAAAAAAAAAAAAAAAAAAAAAAATGCTAGCAGCAGACTTAGTAAAAAGCTTAGTGTGCTGCATGAAATATAACATAAGCAGAAAAGAGCATGTCAAGAATGGAAAAGCAACAAAAGCTGTAAACTCCATCTTTACTTGTGTGCTTATGTTCCAACAACAGCATACATTCAAATTAAACCCAAGTTTTCTTTTTAAAAATTAATTTAAATACATGAAAAAAACACAAATTATAGACTTTACCTCCTTCTCTTTGAACTATATGATAGAGGTGAACATTATGTAGAATACAATCTAGATCGTGGTCTGTATAGCCTTTATCATGCATGTCATCCACTGAATCTGGATAAATGACTTGATCCCGAAGACTTCCAAGAGACATGTACGGCCTGTAAAACACCAAGAACACAAGAATCTTAGTACAAAATCAGTTTAGTTTACTCAATGTGACATCCTGGTGGTCTGAAAACTCCAGAGCAGACTTTAAATACCATATTTCTAGGATTATATTTATTACCTGGTGATGAGTATTTCTCTCTCAGGCGTGGCAGGATAAAACACTGTTATATTCATGTAAAAACATATAGAGACATAGCCACACGAAAAGTTTCTACAAGAAATACTTGTATGTTTTCAGCATAGAAATACATACTTGTTCTGTTGTATTTTATAAATGTTGCTTCTGTATTTCATCTAAAACTATTTGTGTTAAACATAAAATCTGAGGTTTTGACCCAGCAATGTGAACAAACAAAACTTAAAAAGTATCATTCAAAATAAGAGAAATGCAAATTAAAACTATACTGAGTTTCTTACTTATCACATTGGCAGAAGTTCAAAAGTTTGACAACTCACTCAATTGGCAAGCCTATGGAGACACAAGGTATTTTCATACAATGTGAAAATGCAAAATGGTACAACCCTTTGGAGAGGATTCTACAAACCAATATATCATGTGGTCTTTGACCCACTTCTAGGAATTTATTTTAAAGATATACTTCCAAAAATACACCACCATCAACAAAAAAATGTGCAAAGTTATCCATTACAGCATTCTTTGTTATTGCAAAATATTGAGAACAACCTAAATGTGCATACAAAGGAGACTGACTGAATAAACTATAGAACCTGCACTATGCAGCTATAAAACAGGATGTGGAAGATCTCTATGAATTGATATAGGGTGATTTACATAATATATTGTTAAGTTGAAAAGCAAAGTGCAAAGTAGATATATAGTTGGGTTTCTCAACAGTGGTATTATGGAGTTATTAAATCAGATAATTCTTTGTCACTGAGGTATATCCTGTGTATTATAGGATGTTTAGTGGAACACTTGATCTCTACGCACCAGATGCTACTAGCATCCACTGCAGCAGTGACAAAAAAAAAAGTCTCCAAATATTATTTTGTCCCTTTAGGGGACAAAACCATCCCCATTTGATAGAACCACTAATATGTAGTATACCACTTCTATGTAAAATGAAAGCAAAATAAGAAAATATACATCTGTCTGCTTATATTTACAAAAGGAAACAGTAAACCAGAAACTAATGAAATCAGTTACCTATAGGAGATGGGAGGAACAAGGCAGAATAGATAAGGGAGGGAAAAGACCTCTTTAAGAATACTTTCTATATAGTTTTTACTCTTAGAATCATGTTAAAGTGTTATTATTTTTTTTAATTTAACCAGTAAAATGAAGGAATAAACCCTAAAATTGAGTACAAACAGAAACAAATGAACTGAAAAGTATATCAAATGAATAACATAACCACATAAAATGGGGAGGAGGGACTGATCCAAGTAACTTTCAAATTTGGTTACATAATTTCAGTTGAAAACCCTAAAGAAACCTTAAAACTAATTGTTCATGTTTCTTGTTGCTATAGGCTAGCAATTCTGAAACTATGTTGTAGGATTGATCAAATAAGTAAACATTTTAATAACGTTAGGAGGTAAGGTTCTCGCCGTGGAAGAAGGAAGATACAAATATGAAATGTGGGAAGGTGAGAAAAATATTCTGTAACGTTTAATTTGAATTAGAATATCAGCATGAATTCATAATTTTTTGAACAAAAATCTATTTCCTCGTTCTGTGTACATTTGCTGCATCCTGATACTACCCTTTGAGAAGATCACAACAGCATTTAGGAAGTATACAGGGTTGAATTGTGGACCTCAAAGATATGTCCAAGTCCTAACCCGTATTATTTGTGAATGTGACCTTATTTAGGAAAAGAAAAGGTGTTTGCAGATGTAATTAAGTTAAGGATCTTGAGATAAGATTATCCTGGATTAACCAGATGGGTCTTAAATCCAATAAATACCTTTAAAGAAGAGGAAAAACACAGGGAGGAAAGTCATGTGAAGACAGAGGCAGAGATTGGGGTTATGCTGTCATAAGCCTGGCACCACTGGAAGCTGGAAGAGGTAAGAAAAAATTCTCCCCTTGAGCTTCCAGAAGGAGGGTGGCCCTGCCAACACCTTGATTTTGGACTCCTGGCCTCTAGATCTGTGAGAAAATAAATTTCTGTTGCTTCAGACCAGCGAGTTTTTGGTTTCAGTAGATCTTGAAAACTAATGCAGGTAGTATTATTGCAAAAAAATGTGTAAACTATATTGTTTCATTAGGAAGCTATCAGATAAACCCAAATTGTGGGATTTTATGAATATACAACAACAACAACAGTCCTGCACTCATTACAAATATCAATGTCATAAAAAACAAAGAAAGGCTAAGGAATTCTTTCACATTAAAAGAAACTAGAGCAACATGGCAACTAAAATACAATGTATGATGATGGACTGAGAAAAACAAGTTATTATAAAGAATAGTATTATGACAATTGGCAAACTTTGAACGTGGAAAGTTGTTGGAGGAGGTAATCAAGAGGACTTCACTGCCAGTTGACCTCTGAGCTGGACCCAGGCAATCTGACGCTCCAACCCTCTTCCCTGACCTTGGAATGTATGCTCAACCCACAGTTCCCACAGCTGCCAACTATTTTCAAGGACACAGACTTGAGGGAGCAATGTGGTGTTGAGACCATATGGATGGTATACATGACCGAACCCCATGAAGGCCTCTATATAAACTTTTAAGATTCTGGTGGATAGAAGTGGAGAGGCTCATCTTGAGGCTGCCCATGACAAGCCTCAAATGTAAATTTCCTTGCTTATTAAACCTGCCATCCACCAATCTGGAGTGGTCTGCCTCTTTCTTCTGTCTCTTCTTGCCCACTGTGTACAAGGGCCGGTTTGAGAACCAACAAAAGTATGTTCAGATAATATTATATCAGTGTTAATTTTCATAAATTTGATCATCATACTATGTCTATATTAGAGACTATTCTTGCTCTCTGAAAATACTGTTCCTCATTGAGCAACATGGGTTTGAATTGCATGGGTCCACTTATACATGGTTTTTTTAAAATAGGAAATATTATAGTACTTTACAATCTGTGGTTGGTTGAATCTGCAGATGTGGAACAGTAGATATAAAGGGCCGACTATAAATTATACATAAAGGGCCGACTATAAATTATACATGGATTTTCAACTGTGCTGGGGTCAGCGCCTCTAACCTCTGCATTGCTCAAGTGTCAACTGTACACCCTAAAGAAGTTGGGGGTGAAGATTTATTTATAGCAACTTAAAAAAAATGTGTGTGTGTGTGTGTGTGTGTACAGAGAGAGAGAATTAAAGGTTTTAAATACAAACTGTGTTTGTAGATCAATTCTCTACCTATTTTCCCATAACATGCAAAGGATTTAGTTGAAGCACAAAAATTTATTTTATAACAGATTTAACAAATATTTGAAAATCAAAATATTTATATTTCAATTATACATATATGCATTCATGTAATAAGATTTTCAATGGAGTCTTTGCAAATATAAGGAATCTCTAGTCATATTTTTTAAATTGAGGTATAATTCACATTATAAAATTTACCCTTTTAAAGTGTAAAATTCAATGATTTTCAGTATATTTACAAGCTCATGTAAATATCACCAGTATCTAATTCCAGAACATTTTCTTCACCCCCAAAAGAAACTCCATACCTAAGAGCAGGCACTCCTAGTCCTTCCCTCCTCCCAACAGCTGGCAATCACTAATCTACTTTCTGTATCTGTGGATTTGCCTATTCTGGGAATTTCACATATTTTCATATGTATGGAATCACACAATATGTGGTCTTCTTTCTCTCAGCATAATATCTTCAGGTTCACACATGTTGTAGCATGTAGCAGTATTTCATTCCTTTTAATATCTGAATTAAATTCCATATTTTGTTAATCTGGATATTTCAGTTGTTTCCACTATTTGGCTATTATGAATAGTGGGCATACACCTAGTAGTGGGGCATATGGTAACTCTGTTTAACTTTTTGAGGAACTGACCAATTGTTTTCCCAAGTGGCCGCACCTTTCTAGTCACTTTTCTTCTACCATATTCCGTATGTGTTCTCCTGCTCTCTGATTTTTTTCCCTCTCCAGTCTAACCATATATTTTTTAAAAACAGAATTAGGACAAAAAGTTATTTGTTTATTTCCATCACTTTAAGCATTTATATAATGTGATATTATCTTAAATTAATATCTGGTAATAATAACAGTAGCATAAAATAGATACTGACCATCAGGGCCAGTGAACAAATTTTTAGTTGGTATCCTGAGACTACTAAGAAGAAATACAAGGAAATATTAGGAGTCAGTACTTTAGCTAACTTACAAAGTGATGCCAGTTCCAACTTAATGTAAATCAGAAGTATAGACAGCCTTAGCATAAACCCCAAATATAATTCAATCCACAGAACAGCCATGACACAATACATAACTGAGACTGCAATGATTAAAATACATCTGAACATTCACTTCAATGGTGTTTCTACAGGATTCTACCATAAGACTTGATTAACTGGAAATATTTGATAAAATTATATTTTATATCTACATTTTGGGGAAGATAGTATAGAGTCATGGTTGTGATAATAGGCTTTGGGGAGATGGTTCTGGACTGGAGTCCCAATCTCACCATTTACTAGCAATGTGACCCAAATTCTGAGCTATAGTTACGTCATTTGTAAAGTAACTCACTTTATTGCATTTGTTATGAGGATTAAATGAAGCAGTAGGTTTTTATAAAGCAATGTAGAGCACTTAGTACAGCACTACAGGCACATAGTAGGCATTCAATAAACCATTATGGAGACAAAAAAGTTCATTTCAACTTAGTTATCTACCTATGTGAAAGGGCAATATCTTAAAAAAGAGCATAAGTTTGTTTTCTATGTCTGTGTCTCTTTGTATTTTGTAAATAAATTCATTTGAAAACAAACTTATGATTACCAAAGGGGGAAGGGGAAAGTGAGGGATAAATTAGGAGTTTGGGATTAGCAGATACAAGCTACTATATATACATAAACAGTAAGGTCCTACCATACAGTACAGGGAGCTATATTCAACATCTTGTAATAATCTATACTGGAAAAGAATATGCCACAAACCTACAGTCAATTTATCTTTGATGAAAGAGGCAAGAATATACAATGGGAAAAGGACAGTCTTTCAGCAAGTCGTATTGGGAAAGTTGGACAGCCACATGTAAATTAATGAAGTTAGGACACACCCTCGCACTGTACAAAAAAATAAAATCAAAATGGTTTAAAATCAAAATGGTTTAAAGACAATAAAACTCCTAAAAAGGAACATAGGTAAAACATTCTCTGACATAAATTGTACCAATGTTTTCTTAGGTCAGTCTCCCAAGACAATAAAAATAAAAACAAGAATAAACAAATGGGACCTAATCAAACTTACAAGCTTTGGCATAGCAAAGAAAACAATAAACAAAATGAAAAGACAACCAACAGAATGGCAGAAAATATTTGCAAATGATGTGACTGACAAGGGCTTAATTCCCAAAATATACAAACAGCTCATTGAACTCAAATACAAAACCAAACAAACCCTATCCAAAAATGGCCAGAAGACCTAAATAGACATTTCTCCAAAGAAGACATACAGATGGCCAATAGGCACATGAAAAGATGCTCAAAGTCACTAATTATTAGAGAAATGCAAATAAAAACTACAATGGGGTACCCCCTCACACCAATCAGAATAGCCATCATTAAAATATCTACAAATAACAAGTGCTGAAGAGGATGTGGAGAAAAGGGAACCCTCCTACGCTGTTGGTGAGAATGTAATTTGGTGCAGCCACTGTGGAAAACAGTAAGGACGTTCCTTAAAAAACTAAAAATAGAATTACCATATGACCCAGCAATCCCACTACTGGGCATATACCCAGAGAAAACCATAATTCAAAAAGACTCATGCACCCCAATATTCATTGCAGCACTATTCACAATAGCCAGGTCATGGAAGCAACGTAAATGCCCATCGACAGATGAATGGATAAAGAAGATGTGGTACATATATACAGTGGAATATTACTCAGCCATAAAAAGGAACAAAATTGGGTCAATAGAGACGTGGATGGATCTAGAGACTGTCATATAGAGTGAAGTAAATCAGAAAGAGAAAAACAAATATCGTATATTAACACATATATGTGGAACCTAGAAAAATGCTACAGATGAACCGGTTTGCAGGGCAGAAATAGAGACAGATTTAGAGAACAAACGTATGGACACCAATGGGGGAAAGTGGCATGGGGGGGCGTGGTGGTGGTGGTGGTGGTGGTGTGATGAATTGGGAGATTGAGATTGACATATATAGAGGCTTACGGGAAGATGGCGAAGGGTAAGACGCGGAGATCACCTTCCTCCCCACAGATACACCAGAAATACATCTACACGTGGAACAACTCCTACAGAACACCTACTGAATGCTGGCAGAAGACCTCAGACCTCCCAAAAGGCAAGAAACCCCCCACGTACCTGGGTAGGGCAAAAGAAAAAAGAATAAACAGAGACAAAAGGATAGGGACGGGACCTGCACCAGCGGGAGGCAGCTGTGAAGGAGGAAAGGTTTCCACACACTAGGAAGCCCCTTCAACGGGCGGAGACTGCGGGTGGCGGAGGGGGGAAGCTTCGAAGCCACGGAGGACAGCACAGCAACAGGGGTGCAGAGGGCAAAGCGGAGACATTCCCGCAGAAAGGATCGGTGCCGACCGACACTCACCAGCCCGAGAGGCTTGTCTGCACACCCACCGGGGCGGGCGGGGCTGGGAGTTGAGGCTCGGGCTTCGGTCTGAGCGCTGGGAGAGGACTGGGATTGGCGGCGTGAACACAGCCTGCAGGGGGTTAGTGCACCACGGCTAGACGGGAGGGAGTCCGGGGAAAAGTCTGGACCTGCTGAAGAGGCAAGAGACTTTTTCTTCCCTCTTTGTTTCCTAGTGCGTGAGGAGAGGGGATTAAGAGCGCTGCTTAAAGGAGCTCCAGAGACGGGTGTGAGCCGCGGCTAAAAGCGCAGACCCCAGAGCCGGGCATGAGATGCTAAGGCTGCTGCTGCCGCCACCAAGAAGCCTGTGTGCGAGCACAGGTTACTATCCACACCCCACTTGTGGGAACCTGTCCAACCTGCCACTGCCAGGGTCCCAGGTTCCAGGAACAACTTCCCCAGGAGAACGCATGGCACGCCTCAGGCTGGTGCAATGTCATGCCGGCCTCTGCCGCCGCAGGCTCGCCCCGCCCTCCGTGCCCCTCCCTCCCCCCGGCCTGAGTGAGCCAGAGCCCCCGAAACAGCGGCTCCCTTAACCCCGTCCTGTCTGAGCGAAGAACAGACGCCCTCTGGCGACCTACATGCAGAGGCGGGGCCAAATCCAAAGCTGAGCCCCTGGGAGCTGTGAGAACAAAGAACAGAAAGGGAAATCTCTCCCAGCATCCTCAGAAGCAGCAGATTAAAGCTCCACAATCAACTTGATGTCTGTGCAATACATGAATAGACAACGAATCATCCCAAATTGAGGAGGTGGACTTTGAGAGCAAGATTTATGCTGTATAGCTTTGCTTCCACCATTTGTCCTAGGGTTCTATCTGTCCGTTTTTGTTTTTTTAAAAAATTCTTTTCTTAATAATTATTTTTTTATTTTAATAACTTTATTATATTTTATCTTATTTTATTTTACTTTATCTTTTTTCCTTCCTTCCCTCCTTCCTTCCTTCCTCCCTCCTTTCTTTCTTTCTACTTATACTAATTCTTTCTTTCTAATTTTTCTCCCTTTTATTCTGAGCCGTGTCGATGAAAGCTCTTGGTGTTGCAGCCAGGAGTCAGTGCTGTGCCTCTGAGGTGGGATAGCCAACTTCAGGACACTGGTCCACAAGAGACCTCCCAGCTCCACATAATATCAAATGGTGAAAATCTCCCAGAGATCTCCATCTCAACACCAGCACCCAGCTTCACTCAACGACCAGCAAGCTATAGTGCTGGACATCCTATGCCAAACAACTAGCAAGACAGGAATACAAACCCACCCATTAGCAGAGAGGCTGCCTAAAATCATAATAAGTCCACAGACACCCCAAAACACACCACCAGACGTGGACCTGCCCACCAGAAAGACAAGATCCAGCCTCATCCACCAGAACACAGGCACTAGTCCCCTCCACCAGGAAGCCTACACAACCCACTGAACCAACCTTAGCCACTGGGGACAGACACCAAAAACAATGGGAACTACGAGCCTGCAGCCTGCAAAAAGGAGACCCCAAACACAGTAAGATAAGCTAAATGAGAAGACAGAAAAACACACAGCAGATGAAGGAGCAAGATAAAAATGCACCAGACCTAAAAAATGAAGAGGAAATAGGCAGTCTACCTGAAAAAGAATTCAGAATGATAGTAAAGATGATCCAAAATCTTGGAAATAGAATGGATAAAATGCAAGAAACATTTAACAAGGACCTAGAAGGACTAAAGATGAAACAAACAATGATGAACAACACAATAAATGAAATTAAAAATACTGTAGATGGGATCAATAGCAGAATAACTGGGCAGAAGAACAGATAAGTGACCTGGAAGATGAAATAGTGGAGATTGACATATATAAATTAATATGAATAAAATGGATAACTAATAAGAAACTGCTATATAAAAAAATAAAATAAAATTCAAAAAAAAAAGATACATGAACCCCTATGTTCATAGCAGCACTATTCACAATACCCAAGACTTGGAAACACCCTAAATGTCCATTGAAAGATGAATGGATAAAGATGTGGTGTATTTATTCCATGGAATACTACTCAGCCATAAAAAAATAATGAAATAATGCCATTTGCAGCAACATGGATGCAACTAGAGATTATCATACTAAGTGAGGTCAGAAAGAGAAAGACAAATACCATATGATGTCATTTATATGTGGAATCTAAAATATGACACAAATGAACCCCTCTATGAAATGGAAACAGACTCACAGACATAAAGAACAGGCTGGTGGTTGCCAAGGGGGAGGGGTTTGGGGGAGGGATGGAGTGGGAGGTTGGGATTAGCAGATGTAAGCTTTTACATATAGAATGGATAAACAATAAGGTCCTACTGTATAGCACAGAGAACTATATTCAATATCTTATGAAAAACCATAATGGGAAAGAATATAAGAAGAATGTATAGATATGTATGAATGTGTGTGTGTGTATACATATATATATATATATATACATATATATATATCTGAATCACTTCGATGTACAGCAGTAATTAACATTGTAAATCAACTATAGGTCAATTTAAAAAAGAATATGAAAAAGAATATATATGTAACTGAATCACTTTGCTATACACTAGAAACTAACATAACATTGTAAATCAACTATACTTCAATTTAAAAAAACAAAGAAAAAAAGAAGATACAAAAGAATTTCTATTTAGCCAGCTAAAAGACATGTGGTTTTATTCCCATAGTAAATTTGGATTATTCTCAACATGATTAATAAATAATAAATACATAATTACCTAGATTTTAGAGAGTATATTCTGTTAAACATTTAAGTATCTCGTTTACCTAGAAATATTTCTTTTAGTAACTGGAGCACCACTTAGTTCACTGCAGCAATTTATGGGACCTCAAAGGTATCAATATGCATAAGGCTGCCAAATGTTTTCTTTGTAAAAGGAATTTGAAGAAGCAAAACTTTGTAACTTCTAATTGGGAGATTGGGATTGACACATATACACTATTGATACTATGTATAAAATATACAACTAATGAGAACATACTGTATAGCACAGGGAATTCTATTTAATCCACTGTGGTGACCTAAATGGGAAGGAGATCCAAAAAAGAGGGGATATGTGCATATGTATAGCTGATTCATTTTGCTGTACAGTAGAAACTAACACAACATTGTAAAGCAACTATACTCCAATAAAAATTAATTTAAAAAACTTTGTAACTTCGGGACTTCCCTGGTGGTGCAGTGGTTAAGAATCCGCCTGCCAATGAAGGGGACATGGGTTCCAGCCCTGGTCCGGAAAGATCCCACATGCCGCGGAGCAACTAAGCCCGTGTGCCACAACTACTGAGCCTGCGCTCTACAGCCCGCGTGACACAACTACTGAAGCCCGCGCACCTAGAGCTGGTGCTCCGCAACAAGAGAAGCCACCGCACTGAGAAGCCTGCGCACCGCAACGAAGAGTAGCCCCGCTTGCCCCAACTAGAGAAAGCCCACACACAGTAGTGAAGACCCAACGCAGCCAAAAATAAATAAATAACTAAGTAAATAAACAAATAAAATTTATTTTTAAAACTTTGTAACTTCTTTAAAAGATTCATTTAATATTATTTATGACTTCTGAAATCTGTCAATTCTCTTTGATGAACAGATATGAAAATTTATCTCATAAAAACTCTTAATTATAATTGAGTTTTGCTTTGCAATGCTTAATTTCTTATTGTGTTTATAAGCCTAATAATATGTTGAATATGCATTCTCAAAATCTAAAAAAGTAAAAACAGAACTAAAAAGAAGACACTCTTAGCTACTAAGTTTTAAAAAATTCAATCAGGATGAGATTTAAATTAAATGTCTACATGATTTGTTATTTGATTTACTGTTACTCAAAATGATTTAATAGAATATGAAAATTGCTATTTTGAAAATTTATGTGAACGGAATATTGGTGAAATTATACAAAAATATTTCGTAAAAGTATATATTCATTAAGGACCCAAAAAATATTGCTTTATTAAAGTTCCATTTTTTTCTCAATTGTTTTATGATCATGTGAAATGGTAAAAATAACACATTCTATATGTGTTTATTGAGGTACATAGCAACTAAGGATACTCTAATAATAGATTTTATTAATATAATTTATTTAAAAATACTACTATAAAGTTACAACTGAATTCTCTGGAAAGGCTACATCAAGGAAATTTGGGTTGATGTTGAATCTATTTGAAAGCACAAAAAAATGGAGGACCCTATATCCCATGTTTATACGATTAGTTTGCATGTGATCCTTTTTCCTGCTCATAGGCCTGGAATTTAACATTTTAAGTTAGCTCAAGTTTCTCTAGTGCTACCACAGTTATACATAATTGATAAGGACTCAAAGTACTCTTTACTAAACTTTCCTTTCTAGATATATAGACCTATTCAGATTATCTTCTAAATATTTCAGGTAGATCAATTACCACAACACTTGCTCTGGCCCATCAGAAAGTATAAACGTAGTCCAAACAAAAGAAATAGATTGCTTACAATTAGTAGATATCAAAAAGAAACATTATCTAGTTTCAATTTACTTTCTCTAAGTAAAATCCAGAATTACCTCTATTTGTTGTGGAAAAGATATTGGAATAAAGCTACAGGTATCATACTATAATTTAGATTATCATTATTTGAGCAATTATCAAAATTTCCTTTGTAATCTGAAATTACTTTGAATGCATCTATGTTTAAAAGTGTTAATTATAATAGCAAAATTAAAGTAAAATTATTAGAGATCAAATCCACTCCCAGGGATTATGGCTTTTTACAGTTATATTACAATGTCTCAGGGTACTTCTATAATTTGTATTATACTGCCTACTTTTCTATATTAAATATCTGACAATATATGATTCTTGGCAAAACGTATTGACATTTATTAGGGTTTATACTATTCTCTCTTTTTCTCTTTAATAGGGACAAAGTAGGAAGAAGACAGCACTGAGAAATGTTAGCTCTGTACTTGAAGTCTTTGGAATGATCACCCAAAATGCTAAATATTTCATAGTCATCTAGAATTTAATTGTGAACAATATTGATAAAAATTTTACAGCAATACTCATGTATTTAAGGCATGAGATGTGTTAAGTTTAAGAATAAGGTACAGCTAAGTACTGCTGTGTTACCATAGTAATAAGTTAGCAATTTGAAAGCCATAAAATCTAGCTATTAATAATTCATATAAATGTACATTCTGGAACTAATCATGTCATCAGAATTTTTTCATGAACAGCAACAACTAGATTTGAGTCCTCAATGCATAAGTCACTCATAATAGTCTTAAAATAAATATGTAGCAAAAAAGAAGAAATTCCCAACTGAAAAGATATACTTACCATTCCTGAAATTACATTTCTAAGATAAGATATTTCTAGGTACCAAAGGAGATATGTGCACAGCCTTTTAAGAGCAGGGACTGTGTTTATTTCCAAGTAGTAATAAAAATACTGTTAGTGTAATAATCAAAGTACTCCCAAACTAGGAAGAATGCAAACTTTTTAAAAGTCAACTTTGTTGCTTTTATCATTATATTAGATTACTGTATGAAATTCCTGATATTTGACCTTTTGACCTACAAAAATTGCAATTCCATTTGGTTTAACCTAATAATTGACTCATAAAATAATGAAAACTTTTATATGCAAAGGAAGATTTTTCCATTATCATTTTTATAAATTAGCCTATAAAAGAGTTAAATATAAAAAAAAAGTATCCTTAACATTTTTCCAAGTGATAAATAAAAATTAAAGCAAAAAAAAAAGCTACAGGAAATCATTTTTATATTTATAGATCTCTAAAAGAGATTTTTAAAAACTGAACTGTACCAATTATTACACAGGACGTACTAAAATGTATAGTTTATCATTCTGAGCCAAGTGTCCAAAGATATTTATGCAAAGTTTACTTGATTTGAATCTAATAGTCAGAAAGCAAAGGAATAGAAGTGAATTAGCTATAGCAATACTACTGAGCCTTATTCATGGCTAAAATAATTTCTTTTAAAAAAGATATGTTGGACTTCCCTAGTGGCGCAGTGGTTGAGAGTCTGCCTGCCGATGCAGGCGACGCGGGTTCATGCTCCGGTCCAGGAAGATGCCGCAGAGCGGCTGGGCCCGTGAGCCATGGCCGCTGAGCCTGTGCGTCCGGAGCCTGTGCTCCAAAACGGGAGAAGCCACAACAGTGAGAGGCCCGCGTACCACACACACACACACACACACACAAAACATATATGTTAAGTGACAAATATTTATTGCCATCACAAAGAAGATTCTGTGACATATCTAGTGCAAGCAAGGAAATAAATAGTTTGCTTCCTAATTAGTATAAGAAGTCAGACCAATTTGGCAGTAGAAACCAAATCAGTGGAGATGTTCATTCACTCCTTTATTAAATCATTCATCATTCATTGCACAGTTACAGTATGCCAATAGGTATACTACAGACTTAGTAGAATACCCCAAGTGCTGTACAGAGTGCTGTACAGAGACATGCCCTTTCTAGCTTATATTCTATAAAGATTTATTCAACAGTGACTCAAAAAGGGCAAAATCTGTTCCAGTGACAACTCCCTCTCCTCAAGTCCAGATTTGTCTAATTTGGGGGCAACAAGATCAGTGTATGTATAACCTTTTAGGTATGGGGCTCCATGAATATGCCTGGATTAAGCCATATTACATTTTTCCTTTACTACAGTGCCCTTTCAGACCAACATTCCACTCAGGCTAGTCTGCATCTTACTTAAGTTAATACACTCCTTGTCCTTCAGAGGCTCTCCCTATCTCGTTTTGGCACCTAGAGATTCATCAAAAAGAATCAAAAAGTCTGAAAGCTAGAGACTCAATAGAAAACAGTCATCAAGATATCTAAAGTAGCACGACCCCATATTCTTATGTACGTCCTTTTCCAGATCACACCCTCATTTTTTAATCTGAGATCTTAGGCAAAAAGAAGAAAAGTAAGGATCACACCAAAAATTCTTTACTATGAGGGCACCCTCTCTTCCATGGAGAAAGGAGGCAAATTTGGTCTTCTAACCTCCTTTCTGGTCTCATGTGCTTTCTGGTTCCTTAATAGTCATTATCTAGTTTTAAATGTGTGGATTAAACAATGCTGTTGTATAACATAGTTCTCTTATCCCTCCAAAGAGGAAATCCTGGATTTGGAAGGCATTCATAAAGAAACAATTCAAAAGAAAGTTCATATTTTAAAATATCTACAGAACTTATTTGACACAGGCACATCTTAGCATGCAGTACAGTTGTGGCAATGCTGCTGTTACTAGTGTTATTTAAGTATTCTGTCCATTCTGCTGAACTTCCTAACACAAAACACAGTCTTTGTTGCAAAAGATAATCTCTTCTTTTGACAACTTAAAGGGTAAATAATAATTTTTTATGCCATAATGCATCATGAAAATTAAGATTTGCTTATTTTACATTTCTGCAAGAAGTCTGATTTAAAACTATGGGTATATTTTTGAGAGATTATTTTATATTTTATAGAGAAATAGATTTTAGAAGAATAGGAAAGAACAGAGAACATATTCTAATTTGAAAGTGATTTTAACATAGTTTAATTTAAACGAATTTCACTTTTACACAAGAATATAGCTTCTTTCACATTAACATAAATGAATGACAGCCAAGTATCTGTGCTAAACTTTATGCTAAAATTGGCTTGGATTGCCCTATACCCCAAGAATTATAAGGACCTCTGCTTCCAAACAATAGCTTGATATTAGTACAGATTCAGCATACCAAGCAAACAACCTTAACTGGTGATACTCACTTTCAAGGGCAGGCAGGAGAGTAGTAATTTTTCAGAAACATGTATCCTGCTGCTAGCAATAAGCAAGACAAAGTGACTTTAGAGTCAGACACACCAAAGTTCAAATGCTGGCTCCAAAAGTTATCAGTGGAATGACTTCAACCTCTCCAAGTTTTCTCATCTATAAAATAGGGATACTAACACCAACTTTATGAGTTGTCATACAGAAAAATCAGAAACATGTAATATATGTAAGCAGTGACTAATATATAGTAATTGCTTGTGTTAGTAGTAATAGACCAGTGATGCTCAGCCCTTGCTCAAGATGCCCTAGGATCCACCAATTATCTCAAGAGGTCATAAGATTGTCAAAATAAAAATCAATATTAACTCACCTTATTTAAAAAATACATAACCTATATTATTAAAGGGATGTGTGGAAATGCCATCAAAGAAAACAATGGGTTACATGTTGGCACTTCTAAAAGATGAGATTTCATGTCATAAACTCTTCTAAGAGAAACAGTTGAAGAATATAGAAATTTTTGGAAGTGAATGCAAACTATAAAAGAATGATAGTTCGTTATTCCCCATACATTTGGGACAGTGTTAGAGAATCTTTTTATTTTATTAATTAAGACTGTCTGAGAAAATATTTTAAGGTCAAACAGTAGGGCTTTTTTATTTTCTACCTGAGGTAGATGTTTTTAATAAGATTATTTTATTAACCTGCAATAAGGGGCAGTGAATACAGAGGATTTGTATCCAAAGATTTGGTGAACTCTGACCCTGGCTTTAAACTGGTGTGCAACTCTAAGTACTAAAGTTTATAATCCCTTTGAACTCAAATTTAATCATTTAAAATAATCTATTTAGCATGACATGCAGAGAGTGATCAATAGGTACTGTTCATATGTTAAAAGATAGAAGTAATGTTATCTATATTTAATTCTCTGTACAATCTAATTAGTCATGCTATTATTCCTGTGTACAACCAAATTTAGGATTTTAATGTTGTATTTAATTTAAAACTCTGATTCATAACTACTTTATCTATTAAGCAGCATTTACATTTAGTCTAGAAGATTAAGTAACATGATACTTGAATATAATACCTTGTGAATGAAGTAGTTAGTAAATAAATACTGAGCTGATAATATGTTATTTATAATTTCAGAATATCTTCTGACCAAAAAAAAAAATGAGTGTTGTAGAAACAAGTTACTGTCATCTTTTGCTATGTTTTGCAAGAAGCACTAGTAGACTAAAATTTAACCTGTTAAGACTACGTCATTTATTCAAAAAGAGGAGACGAGCTTCTTAGGTGGATACTAGGGAAAGGGCAGACCCCCAAAGCACTAGAGAACTTTAAAAAGTAATTCAAAGAAATTCAGCTGAAAGAACATCTTAGGAATGATTAAGGACCTAGGGGATGGATGCTATTATCTTCAGTATGCACCAATGACATAATATTAATAATAAATAATTGCTTTCCTCAGCTTGGTGTATTAGAAGGAGGGTGAATAGAACAGCCCTGCTTAGAAGGAAGTATCCAAAAAACAAAACCAGAAGACTCATGCTTACTTGAATCTGTGGCATTTCTGCTCTACTTAGACATTTGAGAAACATCCAATTTATGACAATTGTTAAAATTCTAACTTTCAAAACCCAGGTCAAGTGACATGCTGTTCTACAATATTTTTTCTCATTTTGAATATTTCTATAGCATTTCTTGTCTTTCTTGAGGCATTTGTTCTGGGTTTTTATAGGACATAGTTGCATGTTTTTGTTTATAACCAAATTAGACACAAACACACATTGAGAGTGACTGTGTCTTTACTCACTATCCTCTAAAGCATTTTTTAGCAGGGCATTAATAAACATTGATTTAAAAAAAAAAGAGTAGAGCATTGACAAAGAATAAAGTACAGTAATTTTCCCAAGATATGAAATAAAATATCCCTACTATTCCACCCCCATTTTTTCTTTTCTTTTCTTTTTCTCTTTCTTTTAAAAAATGTTTAGTCAAATTTAATTCAATCCTTATAATCCTTTCACTTTCTTAACCTTTTACTTCTCATATTTCAAAGTCAAGTACGGGCAGAAATGTGTACAAATTATCTTTTCATGCAAATTTGTGGGAAGTCTGAATCTATTTTAGATCTGTTGGCATTAGTGTAAGTATTTGGGCATAAAGTTTACAGTAGTAAGAAGATCATGGTTAAAATTTCTGTCCCTAGATATTTCTACCAAGAAAGGATAGTGACAGCAGGAGCTTTGGGAACAGAATTACATGGTGGGTTGTTGCCAAACTGGAGACTGTTGCTGGGGAGAAATATGTGATGTATACAACTGATACCCTGGAGAGTTTTTTTAAAAAAATAGTACAAAGGAACCCAAGATTTTGCTGTGTTTTGTCAGTGAACACCTATTATCTTCTGTCTTGCTTCCTGCCCTCCCTTCCATCCTCCATCCCTTTCTTCTTTCCTTCCTTCTTCCCTCCTTCCCTTCATCTCCTTCACGCTCTGTTTCCCCAACCCCCACCAAATGTTTCAATTTCCCATTTTGGTAAGTGTTAGCATACAATAGTATTTTGTTAGCAAGTGAACTAAACAAATTAAAGATTGGGCTTCAGGGATTCCCTGGTGGTCCAGTGGTTAAGAATCCATCTTGCAATGTGGGGGACGCCAGTTTGATCCCTGGTCGGGGAATTAAGATCCCACAAGCCGCGGGACAACTAAGCCCGCAAGCTGCAACTACTGAGCTCATGAGCTCTGTAGCCCGCACACAGCAACAAAGAGCCTGCGCGCCACAACTAAGACCAGACACAGCCCAAAAAAGAAAAAAAAAGAAAAAAAGATTGGGCTTCAGAGTCTTTAATGGCTGAAGACAGAGATGTACTAGGGAATTACTAAATGACTATTGAGCCATAAATTTGTGGATTAGTGAAAGCTAGAGCAGATCATAAATCAACCTTTAAGTGGTTAAGACAAAGTGCACCAAGAACTGACAAAAGAAATTCAGGATCTGTATTCAAGTGTAAGAATTTTCCTGAGGGTCAGATGGCTAATACAGTAGGGAACAATAAGTTTCAACTATCAGTTTAAAGAGTATAGTCACATTGCTCAGGAAATTCAGTTTCAAACAGCCTAAGATTGCCAAAATAGTTTAAGAACTATCTGAGCAAAACTAAGAATTTTACCATCTACCATCCCAAATAACTTTTTATTTGTATTCTTGAACAAAGGCCAGGATTTTTTTTTATCTGGTTCTCATTATTAACATTGCTGAAGTATCAGAAGATATTAACTGGGAAAATATTGAGGTGATTTCACAATTTCTCAGGAATTCAGGTTTCCCAACTTGAAACTGAGCCATAGCAACTCTTCAAATTCTCTGCAAATTTCATTAAAAAAATAAGCAGTCTCAATATACTTAATCAGAACATTTTTTCTCCCAGTTTACTTTTTCTTCTGTACACTACATGACATTATTAGAAATCCACTTTAACAAAACCCACTCCTTTTTCCCCATAAAAATAACAATTAATTTACATTTGATCATTGCATAAAGAGACTGATCCTCTACCAAGAAGTCTTTCAATCATGAAAAGTGAAAACGGGGATTATTATAAAGGTCTGTTTGTGACTTATGAAGTTTATTCTGTAGGTACATAAGACTCAATTCTATATTTAATTTACAGGTTTTTTTTCTGCCAAACTAGTACTTAACCTATATTCTATTGCTATAAATTAATGCAATAAGATACTAGATAATATTCATTAATAAGAATATCCTAAAAAGAAAAGTTTAAAATTACCTACTGACAAATATTTTGAAATAGGTTGTAGCAGCTTTCTTTCTTTTTTTTTTAAAACTTTTTATTTTATATTGGAGTATAGCCAATCAACAATGTTGTGATAGTTTCAGGTGCACAGCAAAGCGACTCAGCCATACCTATACATGTATCCATTCTCCCCCAAACTCCCCTCCCGTCTATGTAGCAGCTTTCTTTTAAATCATAAAGACACATAAGATTATTTTCAAACTTTTTTGAAAAAATCAATAGCTTTTAGAATACTAGATGTAAATACTATATTTAGGCTCTCCTAGTTTACATATACATTTAAATAAATTTTATGCTCTTTTGCAAGATATTGGTCCTATAGGATTTTAAACAAATACAAGTTTTCATGTTTCTAGAAGCTTTATAATCAAGATAAAATGACTTTTAACATTATTAAAAAAATTAAGCCTTAAAAATAGACTTTCATTCTCATTTTTCTTAACTAAGTTGTAGTTGACCTTTTGCCTAGGCAACAGTAAATTTCATAATTAAGAAAAAGTTTCCTAGTGATTTATGTTTGTTGCAAAATAACATAGGTCTCCTGAGGGCAAAGACTAGAATTTTTGCACTTTTTTTCTTTTTTTTCCACTTTTAAAAACTGTGGTGAAATACATGTAAAATAAAATTTACCATATTAACCATTTTTAAGTGTACAGCTCAGTGATATTTTTTCCAGGTTTACTGAGATAAAATTGACATATAACATGGTGTAAGTTCAAGTTATAAACATGTTGATTTGATATACTTACATACAGCAAAATAATTATCACCGTATTGTTACCTGACACTTCTATTACTCACATAATTACCACTTTTTTTGTGTGGTGAGAACATTGGTCTACTCTCTTAACAACTACCAGTATATAATGTGTTATTAACTCTGATCACAATGGTGTGTATTAAATTCCCTGAGTTTATTCAACTTCTTACTGTAAGTTTGTACTCTGGACCAACATCTCCCCATTCCCCCCACTCTCCAGCTCCTGGTAACCACCATTCTACTCTGTTTCTACAAGTTCAGCTTTTTTAGATTCCACATATAGGTGATATCAATACAGTATTTATCTTTCTCTGTCAGACTTATTTCACTTATGTTGTCACAAATGTCAGGATTTCCTTTTTCATGGCTTAAGAATATTCCATTGTATATACATACATACCATATCTCTTTCTATTCATCTGTTGACAGACATTTAGGTTGTTTTCATATTTTGGCTATTGTGAATCATGCCTCAATGAACATGGGAGTTTAGATCGTACAGTAGTTCTATTTTTAATTTTTTGAGGAAACTCCATACTGCTTTACATAGTGGCTCCATCAACTTACATTCTCACTAGGAGTTCATAGGCGTTCCCTTTTCTCTACATCCTTGCCAATACCGGTTATTTCTTATCTTTTGAGATTAGCCACTCAGACAGGTGATACTTCATTGTGGTCTGACTTGCATTTCCCTGATGATTAGTGACGTTGAGCACCTCTTCATGTACCTGTTGGACAATCTGTATATCTTCTTTGGAAAAATGTCTATTAAGATCCTCTGCCCATTTTTAAACTGTACTGTTTTTTATTTCCTATTGAGTTGTATGAGTTCCTTATATATTGTGGATATTGACCTCTTATCAGATATAAGACTTGCAAATATTTCCTCCCATTCCATTAGTTGGCTTTTCATTTTGTTGATGGTTTCCTTCACTGTGTAGAAGATTTTTAGTTTGATGTAGTTCCACCTGCTGATTTTTGCTTTTATTGTTTGTGCTTTTGGTGTCATATCCAAAAAATCATTGCTCAGACCAATGTCAAGGAGTTTTTCCTATGTCTTAAGAGTTTTATGGTTTCTGGTCTTACATTTAAGTCTTTAATCCATTTCAAGTTCAGTTTTGTGAGTGGTGTAAGACAGAGGAAGTCCAATTTCATTTTTCTGCATGTGGTTATCCAATTTTGCCAATACCATTTATTGAAGAGATTATCCTTGAGTAGTCTTGACTCTCTTGGCAAATATTAATTGACCATATGCAGGCATTTATTTGTGGGCCCTCTATTCTCTTCCATTGGTTTATGTCTATTTTTATACTAGTACCATACTGTTTTGATGACTATAGCTTTGTAACAGAGTTTGAAAACAAGAAGTGTGATGCCTCCAACCATGTTCTTCTTTTTCATGATTGCTTTGACTATTCAGGGTCTTTTGTACTTCCACAAAAATTTTAGGATGGTTTTTCCTATTTCTGTGGAAAATGCCATTGAATTTTGATAAGAATTGCATTGAATCTATAGATGGCTTAGTGCAGTATGGACATTTTAATAATATTAATTATTTCAATCCATGAATATGGGATATCTTTCCAATTGTTTGTGTCTTCTTTAGTTTCTTTCCTCAAAGTCTTTCTTTCCTCAAAGTCTTATAGTTTTCAGTGTATAGGTCTTTCACTTCCTTGGTTAAATTTATTCCTAAATACTTTATTGTTTTTGATGCTATGGTAAATGGAATAGTTTTTCTTTATTTCTTTTCAGATAGTTTGTAGTTAGTGTATAGAAACACAATTGATTTCTGTATGTTGATTTTGTATCCTTCAACTTGACTGAATTCATTGATTTTTTTCTAAATGTTTTTGGTTAAGTCTTTAGGATTTTCTACATGAAAGATCATATTACCTGCAAAGACAATTCTACTTCTTCCCTTCTGGTTTGAATATCTCTATTTCTTTGTCTTGTCTGATTGCTCTATCTAAGATTTCCAGTACTTTGTTGAATGAGAATGTTCAGAGTGGGCACCCTTGTCTTGTTCCTGATCTTAGAGGGAGAGCTTTCATTCTTTCACCATTGAATGCGATATTAACTCTGAGTTTGTCAAATGTGGCCATTATTATGTTGAAGTATGTTCCTTCTAGATCCAGTTTGTTGAGAGTTAATATTATGAAAGGATATTGCATTTTGTCAAATGCTTTTTCAGCATCTATTGAGATGATCATATGATATTTGTTTTTCATTCTATTAATGTGGTGTATCATATTTATTGATTTGCAATGTTAAACCATCTTTGCATCCCAGGGATAGGCTAAAGGCTCATCAATATTATCTTTACAAATAATCAGTTCTTAGTTTTATCAATCTTTTCTATTGGTCTTCTGGTTTCTATTTCATTTATTTCTGCTCTTCTCTTTATTATTTCCTTCCTTCTGCAAACTTTGGACTTTATTTGTTCTTCTTTTTCTAGTTCCTTTGAGATGTAAAGTTAGTTACTTGAGATCTCTTTTTTTCTTAACTTATTGCTATAAATATCCCTTTTAGAACTGCTGTTGCCGCATCAGATAGGTTTTCATATACTGTATTTCCATTTTCATTTCTTTCAAGATATTTTAATTTCTTTTTTGATTTCTTCTTTGATCCACTGGTTGCTCAAGAGTGTGTTGTTTAATTTCCACTATTTGTAAAATTTTCAGCTTTCCTCCTGTTATTGATTGCAAGTTTCATGTTGTTACAATGGGAAAAATACTTGGTATGATTTCAATCTTCTTAAATTTGCTAAGACTTATTTTGTGTCCTATCATATAATATTCTTAGAGAATGTTCCGGGCATGATTGAGAAGAAGTGTATTCTGCTGCCATAGGATGGAATGTCTGTATATGTCTACTAAATCCATTTGGTCTAAATATTGGTTCAAGTCCAATATTTCCCTGTTGATTTTCTGTCTGGATGATCTACCCACTGTTGAAAGTGGGGCAGTGAAGTCCCTGACTATTAATTTATTGCTGTCTATCTCCCTTCAGATCTGCTAGTATTTGCTTAATATATTAAGGTGCTCTGATGTTGAGTGTACATATATTACAACTGTTATGTCTTCTTGATGAATTGACCCCATTTTTATTATATAATGACCTTCTTTGTCTCTTTTTAGCAATTTTGGCTTAAAATCTAATTTTTCTGATATAAGTATAATTATCCCTGCTCTCTTTTGGTTTCCATTTAGATGGAATAACTTTTTCCATCCTTTCACTTTCAGTCTATGTGTGTCTTTAAAGCTGAAATGAGTGTCTTATAATGTCTTATAATGCAAATAAGTTGGGTCTTTTTTTTCATCCATCCAGCCATTCTATGTCTTTTGATTGGAGAAGTCAATATATTTACATTTAGACTAGTTATTGACAGGTAAGGATTTACTAATGTCATCTTATTGTTTTCTGGTTGTTTTGTCTCTTGTTCCTTTCTTCCTCTCATGTAGCCTTCCTTTGTGAATTGGTGATTTTCTGTAGTGGTATGCTCTGATTTCCTTCTCTTTATCTATTGTGAATCTACTGTAGGTTTTTGCTTTCTGGTTCCTATGAGGCATATATAAAACTTCTTGCAAGTTTTACTCTCCCCCTTTTATGTTTTTAATGTCATAATTTTCCTCTTTTTATATTGTGTATTCATTAATAAATTGTACTAGTTATAGTTATTTTAATACTCTTGTCCTTTAACCTTTATACTAAGAGTTAGATGGTTAACACACCACCATAATACAGTATTAGAGTATTATGAATTTGACTATATATTTACATTTACCAGGGTTGTATATTTTCATATGTTTTCCTGTTACTAATTAGCAGCCTTTCATTTCAATTTGAAGAATTCCTTTCAGCATTTCTTGTAAGGCATGTCTAATGAACATGAATTCCCTCAGCTTTTATTTGTCTGGGAAAATATTTCTCCTTCATCTCTGAAGGCTAGCTTTGCTGATAATGCACTTTCTTAAGTCTGAGAAATGTCTTTTATTGCTCAGGGTATAGCTATATTTAAGAACTGTATCTATATTATAAATGAAATCTAAAATAGTGAAAAATATAAAATTTATGTATACAATTTTATCTGCATTAAAAGAGTAGATTCTATGATGTAACAGAATATTTTCCTCATGATTCTATGCTTTAAAACCTAAATAAGAAATTAAAATCGGTCTACTTAATGCATTAATGTCTGAAACTTAAACTTTGGCAGTATTATTTAGTTTTCAGATCCAGAACATTTCCCAAAAGTATTCTAAAGCACAGACAGAAAGAGACAGTGATTCTGCTGTCTGTTATCTATTTTGTGTTAAATATAAGTATTCATAGCACTGCTCACATCCAATATTTTTTTACTGCCAATACAGTTCTTCATCCTTCTACACTTCAGATAGTTTCCTACTACTCTGATAGGTCTTACTTTAAAGAAAAAACCCCACAAAGCCTCATCTGCATAATTACAACATATGATCTAAAAATTAGTCCATTGGGCAGGACTGTACAAACACTTTCTAACAAAGGAAGAAGAGGAAGAGAGATGTGATGGCATCATACTTGATGTAACTTTTATATTTGCTCTTGTAATATAATTTCAGCATAGGTGCTCTACTACGTTCCACAGAATAGTCCTCTAACACAGTAGGAGTACTGTTGTGATGTCGACCTAACCCAGGGTGATGACAGATGGAAAAATTACTGGGTCAGATGAATTTAATTTTAATTTTATTTAAATTTAATTTTCTCTCACCCACAATGAATATTCCAAATTTTCAAGTATAACTTTCTGTTTAGACATCTGTAAATTGTTATGAAGGCAGATAGTTTAAAACTTCAGAAGAAAAATGTTCCTTTTAAATATTTCTATGCTTACTTTTACCCTCATTATTAGAGTAAAATATTTTTAATTAAGGTAGTTTCAAATCATTAATTAATTATATAACAGAATTGTGATAAAGATTATTTCACAGAGGCTCTTAAAACATAATTGAACAATTTTAGAACATATGAACATATGCAGCCTGATGGAAAGACTACTATACTATCCAAGAACTATTAATTTTTTTGTGAGAAGAGATAATCTGACATCTAAGGCAATATACTTACTCTTTGGACTAGCCTGCTACTCCTTTAGACTAACATCTATAGTCTTTGAATGTTCATTACAATGATGTGAAAATGAAAAGAATTGTTATTATCCTGGAAACTATTATAATCAAAGCAGTAATAAAACTTTTAGGATAATTTTTATTTCCTTAATTGCATCTCTCAATAAAAACATGCTTAAAGATTACCTACAGAAGAGCTTAAGGAATCAAGATAATTCAAAAGCAAAAGGAAATTGTTCATTGTGTTATAAGAAACTTTACCTACCTTTGTGGAATATAGAACATATGTTGTGGAGGTGGTTTATATAGGATTCCTTCATACACAGGCCAGAGCCCACTTAAAATTCTGAAGAGAGAACTTTTCCCACAACCATTGGGACCAGTTATCAAAAGATGCATTCCTTCTTCTACCTAACATAAGAAATAAAATTAGAAATTACAATATGTAAAAATGGTTTCATTTGGCAGCATTTAAAAGGGATTTGTTTTTAAACTTTCAAACACATGATAACCTAGGATGGGCAAGGAATCGAAGAAAAATATATCGGGATTGAGACCATCAAATCTGGCTTTTGACTATGCTCTGACGCTAAAAGCATCACAAAATAATCCAATTCCAAAGAAATGGATCTTCTTCAAATGAGCACTGACTTCCCAAAATTTTCATTGAGGTCTTGCCATCACATACTACACAAATACATAGGAACATAACCACGTGGAAATAAGAAATTGGAAAAATTTAATTTAAATTAAAATAGATTGATTTTATTTATATTAATATTTGATTAAATTTACTTCAATTAAGATACAACTTTGTTGTATTTGTAAGTTGGAGTTCTACAAGTCAGCTGGGTTGTTTAATTCAGTAGTCTGAAATGTTACAGAAATTACAAAAGCCCATAATGAGAGACATAAAATGATTCTAATTTTGGTTTATTCACAGATGGAGAAAATACATTTATGAAATTAAGACAGAGACAAGCAAGAAGACTGTAATTTAGTCTTATGTCTAGGGATGAATTAAGCTATTTATTGATTGTTGATTGGATGATTCTCTTAGAATCTTTCAGCTTATTTATCATTTAAACAGTTAAATTTCATGACTTCTTATTCCACCCAATAGGATCAGGAAGTTGTCAATGTGCTATCTTAAAGGTATTGTAAGGGTCAAGAAAAAGGAACATTATTTAAAACTCTGATTTACTTCTAAGAACAAATGATATTTTATAATCAGTGACTAAATAATGAATATAGTATGAAAGTACAAGAGGCAGAAATTTACAGTATGCCTGTATATATAGCTTTGTACAGTATTAGATACATATATCTAAGGTCCATGATGTAGAATACATTATGTTGAAAACTCAAAGGTGAAAGAGCATTATATTACTTGTATTATGTCAGTATAAGGAACCATATCCATGTATATCCATTACTCATTTGCTGTGTATAACATAAGCTAAAATATTTTTGCTGAAAGAAGGTGGTAGGGAGAGGAAGCAGGGGAGGGAGGAAGGGAAGGAAAAAAAGCTTGATATGAAGGTTAGATAAAAGAACTAAGAATGTATGTAATAAATATATGTAAAGCAAAAATGGTTCAGATTTATATTCTAAGTAATTAGTCATTTCCTCGGCAAACATTGATTGAATATCTAAATGTGCTTGACATTCTTCTAGGCACAGAAGTTACAGTGCTGCTCAAGACAAAGTCCCTGTTCTTATGGAGCTTACATTTCAATGGCAAAGATGGCAATAAACACATGAACAAAAAATTAACTAGTCGTAAATGCTATTATGATAGCAAAAATGGAAGATGTGTTAGGGAAAGATGGTGGCATTGTGAGGTTGGCAGGGGAAGGGGGCTTCTTTTGATTAGGTGGTCGGGAAAGTCCTCTTTGAGGAGATACCATTTTGCCTTAGCCTGGTGACAAGAAGCAACAAGTAAGATGTGGTGGAAGAGCATTCCAGGCAATAAAGATAGCTACCACAAGGACATAAGACAGGTGCAAGCTTGAGTCTCTAAAATCTGACGACAGATATTTTTTCTCCCTAATTGTAGGCAAACTGAAATGCCATTTTAATAGAATAAAGTTAAAAAAAATCCTGGGAAGAACCCAGAAAGGGTTTTGTGATTTGCTCTGCTCTTTCAGTAGAGAGAGGATTAAGAAAGTTTAATTTTATAGAAGCATAAACACTTTTCAAATGATTTTTTAAAGGTATGTGCCATGGAAAAGGTATATAAACAAAATATTTAATAGGGTCATTCTCTACTAGGAATTCTCAGAAATTTAACACATTTTGAGTCATAATAGAAGACTTTTCTACATTCATATTATTTTTTAGCATAAGTTCTCTGATGTTTAGTAAACAGTGTGAGGCAAAAGAATTCCCACATTTACTGAAATTTTCTTCTCCAAATGGTTTTTTAATTCCAAAAGGCTAACATAAGAATGAGAATGTTTTCCTCTAGAAACCTGTTTATTTATCAATCCATGCAGAGGAAACAAAATTTTGTATTATACTTTGGGGACCTGAGACTTTAAATAAAACTCCCTGTCTGACTCAGAAATAAATAATTATCATAAAAGTATACTATATTAACATATACCTTTGTAGAACCTCAAAATTTATGACACTTTCACTAGATTAAGTATTTTAAAATTCATTTTATATAAAAATATACTGAGCTCTGAATTTTTTCACAGAAAGAGTGTTATGTGTCCACAATAATGTATTTAGTTAGTAGGTGGCAGAATTCAAGACTCTTCCTCTATTTAATAAATGGAGCAACAAGAATTGATATTATGAAACCTAACCTGATGAAAAACCTCTATACAAAATCATACATTAAAAATTGCTAAAGTATTAGCAAATAGTTAAATATCCCATGTAGGCCTCTTCAAAGGCTTTATTTTAAATCTACTTAAGATTATGCTGCATCATTAGCACCTTATTGCTACTCTACAGGTCCATTAATGGAAAAATAGAGCCCAACCAAATTGTAGTTAAAATACAATTTCTCTTACGTTTATTAACACAGAATTTCTCCCTTTTCAGTACTTCTCATCCTCTTCCAGCAGGCTTATGCATTTTCAAATATATCTTTAATAATTAAACCTAGGCTAAGGTCCATATTAAAATCATTAAATGCACATATAGGGTCATGTTTCTAATTCTGTTATCAAGTCCAATCATGTCATTGTTTGAACTAAGCACAGATAACTCCATTATACTTATCAGCAAATTATTTTGTACTTGAATTCCAAAATGTGTGTTTGAATTTTACAATACTTTAAATCAGGGTCTCAGATTTATTAGCTATTTTTGCACCTTAGTTTTTGTAATCAAGACAGAGTATTAAATAACAAATAACTATTATTCTCAACAGAATTAAAAGCTAAATTCCAATTCATGAATCTTCTGATCATTTTTTCCTAATAGAAGATGTGATTATTGAAAATATAAATTAAATTTAGAGAATATAAACTTGCTGATGACTTCTCTCATATTTTAGTAAATATATAACAATATAGGCTTGTATTTTTTGAGTAACTCCTATAAGGAAAAAAAATAAAATGTATTTCCAGATATTAATTTCTGAAGAAATTTCCTATTGTTCCCCAAAGTTACTTTGTACAGGTTCTCAGTGTACTCTAATTTTGATTTTCAACCAGGCCATAAAGCAGTAGAAATCAAATTTTTCTTTCTCTCTGCTTTCTGAGGAAGTAACTGCTTCTGTAATTGAGCCTCTATGCATACCTTTCTCGATTTCCCCTCCTTTCCATATGCTCCTCCAAGTATTTAATATAAAGTACATGAATTCTGAGTTGTTTTGTATTATTGTGTTCGCAACAATCAGAAGATTCTTGAATATCATCTTACTTTGAACTTTAGCTTGGAAGCCACCACTTCTCCCGTTGGTGTAATTATGGGAACATTTTCACAAATAATTCCATGATCCACATCAATAACTTTTCCTATAAGTTAAGGAAGAGTTTAAGTTTCAAAAGCTATCATGTGTTATTGCTAATTAAATAACTTAAAGTATAATGTAGCATAACAGATAAATTCACTATAAAGATAATTCACATTAATGAATCATAGAAATAAATGTAAATATAGATATCTATATCTAAAGAAAGTCTAATGTAAATTTGCACATTTTGACATATCTATTTGGAAAATCTTTCTCAGAAATATTATTTTACTGTAATATGATGTTAATATCATAATGAGAGCAAAGCTAAACTCTATCTGGTATAACCCAGACACACTGTTTATAACTACTTATTTCTCTCAATTAAACTTTCCTATAGAAAAAAAACAGTTGTAAAAAGGAAATTAAGACATAGAAAACTATAATTTTTAAAACTATAATAACCAAACCAAATGACAGAATGATGGAGAACAGTATGACATTAGCTCTAATTCTGTTATTTGAATTTTAAATGCAAACAATTCATTTTGCCATATGTGCAGTTTCTAAAAATAATTCTAGACATTTTGTCCTAAATAAAAGTAGCATAATATTTTTTATGGTAACATTAGTCACTACTTCTCAAAATGCAGCACTAACTTTAGGAATAACTGTTTAAATAACTAAATGTTGGTTCCTTACATCTGTTCAAAGCTATCTTCTAAAAAACTTTGGTTCTGTTGATAAACATTTAAATATAGAAAAAATATAAAAACATTTGAGTTTAATACCTTTGATTTCCAATGTCTCACTGAGGGGTAATTCTATGTTAACTCCACTCTTGCTATGGTTTTCAGACTCTTGCAAGACAGCAGTTCTCTTATAAATGCCTCTTTTTACTTCATCAAAGACCCAAAACATGTTGTATACTCGAGCAGTATAGCCTGCTAATTCAGTTATCTAAAACCAACATAGGGAGATAAAACAGTATACTCAAGACAGACTTTTAAACAAATATGCAATCATATAAGCTTCTTGATTTAATGTTAAAGATCCTATTTTATTATACTTGAAAAGTAGATAGTACATCTGATAACTAAAGCCAGTAACACTAAAAAACTTACCAAGAAAGCAGCATAGCAAGTTGACAGCTTAAGTTTGATTGGAATTAAAAAACACATAAAAATTATTCATTCAAGTCAGGGTTCAAAGTGAAATGTAAAGACTTCAGAATATTAGTTATTATTAGTTATTATTAGAGACTTAAAAATCTTTCAATCAATTTTCTGATTTGGCCCCTGTTTGCAAGAAAATTTGATTTCCAGAAATTAGAAGTTTTGTGAAAAGCTTAAATCCATTCAGTGAAATAATGATTCTTTATTTTGATATCTTTTTTCAATTAAAAATAGATTTTAAATAGAAGAAAAATGCATATTTTTCTTATTATGAAATGACATTTCTTAGTCAAACTGATTGTCAAAATTCCTAAGTTTAGCCAGAGAAAATACCCCTGCTAGTGGATACCAATATTGGGCGTGAGCTCAGTGAAAAGCTTTAAATCCTTTTCAGTCCAAATCCCACAAAATTCAGCTTCTTTTCAAGCCAAACATGATTTATATGCCCAAAGAAAAATATTAAATATGACTTTTTTTCTAGATGAGATAAATCTCTGCTTTAGTTCAAAAGGCTCAATAGAGTGGTATATTGCTCCTATTCTGCCAGTTGTCCAATTTAGGTTGAATCTCTGCTGCTTTTCTATTAAAAGAACACCTTGTTATCAAGGTGACTCATCTGAAAGGTGACTCATGGCCTGTCAAGACCATCTTTCTCAGTGAAAAGGAAGCAACAAAAACCATTCCCTTACAGAACTGTTTAGTAGGAAATTGGTATCAATAAGCAAGGCATGTCACTAATAAATGTCTCTTAAACAATAAACTATGGACTAATACATTACCAACATTGTGTAAGATTTTTGTGTGTGCAAAACTTAAACAGTGAATGAGCAGGTATTATTGTTAAAAGCTTTCTACCACATGTCTCTACTGTGTGAGAGGTCTATAATTAGATTAGTATTTCATTTCTATATATTAATGTTATAGCTATTATATAGGATAATTTCTAAACTGTTATCTAGAAGAATCTCTTGAGTTCCCAAGTAGAGGAAATCAGAACTAAGGATTAACAAAATATGGATCCAAAAGAAACCTAAGTAAATATAGTTGCATTAAAAAAGTCTGAAACAAATGTGGAGGTCAATTAAAGAAAGGCAGGAGGCATTGAGTTAGTAGACCAGGATGCAGGGATGAATGGGCAAAGAGTGTCAAAAAAAAAAAGAAATGAGAATGTGACTGTGGACAAATTACTTTGGGATATAAGACAAGGGGGTTTGTCTAAAAAGAAACCTTGTTCCCTCTAGAGCTAGTGGAGAATCCATGATGCTTTCATGTGCTTTCACAGGAGTAATAAGATTCTTTAGAAGTAAAAGTTCTATGATTCAATGTACATACAGGCAAAATGAATTGAATGTGAGATATATAAAAATTTTGATTTCTCATTTAACTTTAATAATAAGTAATTTATTAGCTGAAAAAGCTATCCCCAAAACTGTGTCTCCAGATTATCAAAATTACTATTTGAAAAAAAGTTTTAATTGAGTTGTCTTGCTTTGTGGCCCTAAACAACTGGTTTTACCTTTTTTAAAAAAACCCAATTCAACAAATCAGTTGTTAAATGAGATTGAAAAGTTTTGTCAGCAAATCACAAACTTTGCAACTATCTTATATAATTTATTCAAGGATAATTTAATAGGTAGCTAAATTTATAATGATGCTCTGGCAATTTATATTGATACAAAAGCCACAAGAGTAATTAATAGTGAGAATGACTGTCCATGGGAATATTATTTAATATCTGAATTGAATAAAGTGATTTTTAATCTTAACCCTGTGCTATCTGTAGGTCTTATTACCATTCTCTCAGCAAATATTTACTGACCATATACAATATTCCAAGCATTAAAATAGATATTAGGAATGTAAAGATGAATAAGATAGTTCCTGCTTTCCACTCAGCGTCTTATGCAAAAGACAGATAATTATATGTGGTAAATAAAGCACCAGATGTACTATGAACACAGAGGAGGAAGACCCAGACTCTGCAGGGAAGTCAGAAAGAAAGTAGAATCACAAAAGGGTTTTTTATACATGGTTGGTAAGGCTTGACTTGTCCTGAAGTATAAGTAAAAGTTTGCAAGGTATATAAGTAATATTATTGGCTAACACTTATTAAAGTGCTTACTATCAAAACAACTCTACAAAGTCATCACTATCATTATCCCCATTTTACAGATGAAGAAACAGACACAAACAGGTCAAGTTCATATAATTTGTAAATACTGCAGCAAGAATTTAGATTTAGGCACTCTGGCTCCAAAATCCATACCAAAGGACATTTTAGTAAAATTTAAGAGCAAATATGTCATACTATAGACAGAAAAAGGAGTTGACAATTGAGAGTGTAAAAACTGAAAGGTATTAGCAGCAATAGACTTGGGAGTTGTTGTCCTTTATCTTGATTATACTCTTAGCAATTTTTGGTAGAGAAAAGATGTTTCCAAAATAATAAACATATGTGGTAATTTACATTTTTGCTTGATTTCCATATATCTTATTTTAATCAAATTGATAACAAGAAATGCAAGTACCTCTTTGTATGAAGACATAATCCTTTCAATAGCATCAGCTCCAGAGGCCAATAAATTTCGAGCAGTGGTAAATGCTTCTGTCCGCTCACTAACCATAGCTTGCTTTCGATCATCCTCTAGATCTAAAAGCAAATTACAAAACTGTTGAATTTTTTAAGTAACTAAATGTTTTGTTTTGTACTATGAGACTGTGACTAAAACAACCGCATGAAAATTTTTCATTAGTATCAGCAATTTCCTAGAAATTAATGAATTATTTAAAAAATAGTGTTTGTACCAGATTTTATTTAAATCTTCCTTTGTCTTATTATTTTTCTAGAAGGAGAGTTAGAAGAATTAAATCTATAGGAATTAAGACTATTTTCATTTAGCATTCTTTCAACCCTTACCAAAGTCAACGTCCTGCCCTTATTAGAGCTAGGTAATAAAATACTACTGATTCAGTCAATAAAATACCATTAACTAGAATCTAAGCAAATATTTCAAGTGTGATTTCTTTAATAGAAATGCAAAGTAGCTGACCCTCATAATCTAGCTCTGTCTACCTGTTTCAACTTTCACCCTACAGTTTAGCAACACCCCAACCATGCAATATTCTGCTTACTCTCTGGTATTTGCATATATAATATTTTCTGACTTTAATATACTTTCTTTTTTGCCAAGCTCTTTCTTAAAGAGTTAACTCTTTAGTACAGGTTTCCCTGGAAACACTTGTCTGGCTTTTCCAGTGGACTATAAGTTCTTTAAGGGGCAAGACTGTATTTTATTCATTATTCCTAGTACTCACCAGAGTGTCTAGAACACAATACTCCTTAATGTGTATTGAATGGATGGATGGATAGATAAATATCCTAAATTACTGTCAACGCAGAATTATGGTTAAAAGCCAGAAGTCAGACTAGGTTAGAGTCCAGACTCTACTACTTATTGGCAAGTAGTAAGGTTAGTAGAGCAAGCCACTAATCTTCTCCATGCTACTTCCTCATGTGTAAATGAGGGAATTAATAGTACTATCTCAAACAATTCTATCTCAGAGGGTTGTTGTGAGATTTAAAGGGGAAATGTAAACAAAGTGTTAGCCTAATCCATAGTTTATAATAATTGCTCTTAAATGTTAGGTGTTATTACTTTCTCTAAGTGTTATTGTTATTATTGTTATTATTATCTACTCCATTTAGTATTATTCTTTAAAATTATTCTTTCCAGGTCATTACTTTAATCTTGGCAGCAGTTTGATTCTCTATCCAGTCTTTCTATGGACTATCACCAAAATTCTAAATTGAAAGCTGTAAATTAATGAAGAAATTAGAATAATATAAATAGCCATGAGCCCACTTTGCTATTTATTTTGCTTGGATTTATCTCAGTGAAAAGGTTTTTTTTTTTTCTCCATGACATGCAAATATTTAACATGTGCCCTGCTATAACTACTGGATACTTTCACCTTTACTTGCTCATAGACAGCTCAGCTGAGTTTGAAAGAGATCCATGCAAAATATAAGGTAAAATTCACTCAGCAGATATTTACTGAACAGCAGGATTTACAAGAAATTAGGCAAGGTGTTACAGGATATGCAAGGATTAAATGTAATTTTCAGATTCTTTCCTTAGGAAGCTTACAGTTTGATAGGAGAAAGAAGACAAGTTCCCAAATAACAATGCAGGGCAGCCTATGAGGAGAGTTAATATGACACATTTGAAGGATGCAAAAATAATTTCTCTGCAAGAGACAAGAAATGCTTCATGGAGGAGTAGACTGGGAGTGAGGCCTTGAAGACTGCATACAATTTTAAAAGATCACAAGTACAGCATAAGCAATGTCTCAAAGAAGGGAAATTTCAAGCAATGCCAATTGAATAATAACCTGGTCAAGTTACAGTATGGGTTGGTGTTAAGCACTGATTTTACTTGTGTATCAGAAAAACCATGAGTTCATGGGAACCTCCCAGTTCTAGAGTTAAGTACTGCTCTAGAAAACTATCTTTAGTTCCCTTGAAGTTAGTCTGTTTCCTTGAAGAATGAAAAAAGAAAGGCTTTGACTGTTAGTATAAGTGATGAGAGAAAGACCTGAATGGCTAAAATGGCTGGGAACAGAATGTAGATATTCTTAAACACATTTAAATGTGGGATAAAATTTAGATAGCCACAAAAAATTAACAAAGGATTCTTGCAAGCTACCAAAATAGTAACTGCTGTATCAGTTAAAGTGCTAAGAATAGTTTTGGCTCAGAGAATCTGGCTGATGATCTAAAATAATTATGGGATTTTATGAATTTGGGTTAAAAGTAGTTTGAATAATAGCTTTCACTGATAGCCTCTGTTAAGAAGAAATAAAACTGATCAGAAGAAAAGAACTACAATACTGCAGCTTGTGAAACAAAAAACACACTCACAGAAAGACAGACAAAATGAAAAGGCAAACAACTATGTACCAGATGAAGGAACAAGATAAAACGCCAGAAAAACAATTAAATGAAGTGGAGATAGGCAACGTACCAGAAAAAGAATTCAGAATAATGACAGTGAAGATGATCCAGGACCTCGTAAAAAGAATGGAGGCAAAGATTGAGAAGGTACAAGAAATGTTTAACAAAGACCTAGAAGATTTAAAGAACAAACACCTAGAAGAACTAAAGAACAAACAAACAGAGATGAATAGTACAATAACTGAAATGAAAAATACACTAGAAGGAATCAATAGCAGAATAACTGAGGCAGAAGAACAGATAAGTTACCTGGAAGACAGAATGGTGGAATTCACCGCCATGGAACAGAATAAAGAAAAAAGAATGAAAAGAAATGAGGACAGCCTAAGAGACCTCTGGGATAGCATTAAACACAGCAACATTCGCATTACAGGGGTCTGAGAAGGAGAAGAGAGAGAGAAAGGACCTGAGAAAATATTTGAAGAGATTATAGTTGAAAACTTCCCTAATATGGGAAAGGAAATAGCCACCTGAGTCCAGGAAGCACAGAGAGTCTCAGTCAGGATAAACCCAAGGAGAAACATGCTGAACACATAGTCACCAAATTGAAAAAAATTAAAGACAACGAAAAATTATTAAAAGCAACAAGGGAAAAATGACAACTAACATACAAGGGAACTCCCATAAGGTTAACAGCTGATTTCTCAGCAGAAACTCTACAAGCCAGAGGGAGTAGCATGATATATTTAAAGTAATGAAAGGGAAGAACCTACGACCAAGACTACTATAGCCGACAAGGATCTCATTCAGATTTAACGGAGAAAGCAAAAGCTTCACAGACAAGCAAAAGCTAAGAGAATTCAGCACCACCAAACCAGCTCTACAACAAATGCTAAAGGAATTTCTCTAAGCAGAAAACACAAGAGGAGAAAAGGACCTACAAAAACAAACCCAATATAATTAAGAAAATGGTAATAGGAACATACATATCGATAATTACCTTAAAAGAGAATGGATTAAAAGTTCCAACCAAAGGACACAGGCTCACTGAATGGATACAAAAACAAGACCCATATATATGCTGTCTACAAGAGACCCACTTCAGACGTAGGGACACATACAGATGGAAAGTGAGGGGATGGAAAAAGATATCCCATGCAAATAGTAATCAAAAGAAAGTTTGAGTACCTATGCTCGTATCAAATAAAATAGACTTTAAATTAAAGAGTGTTATAAGAGAAAAGGAAGGACACTACATAATGATCAAGTGACCAATCCAAAAAGAAGATAAAACAATTATAAATATAAATGCACCCAAAATAGGAGCACCTCAATACATAAGGCAAATGCTAATGGCTATAAGAGAGGAAATCAACAGTAACACAATAATAGTGGGGGACTTTAACACCTTACTTACACCAATGGACAGATCATCCATACAGAAAATTAATAAGGAAACAGAAGCTTTAAATGACACAATAGACCAGATAGCTTTAATTGATATTTATGACATTCCATCCGAAAACAGCAGATTACACTTTCTTCTCAAGTGCACACAGAACATTCTCAAGGATAGATCACACTTTGGGTCAAAAATCAAGCCTTGGTAAATCTAAGAAATTTGAAATCATATCAAGCATCTTTTCTGACCACAATGCTATGAGATTAGAAATGAATTACAGGGAAAAAATCGTAAAAAAACACGAACACAAGGAGGCAAAACAATATGTTACTAAATGATCAAGAGATCACTGAAGAAATCAAAGAGGAAATCAAAAACTACCTAGAGACAAAATACAATGGAAATACAATGATCCAAAACCTATGGGATGCAGCAAAAGCAGTTCTAAGAGGGAAGTTTATAGCTATACAAGCCTACCTCGGGAAACAAGAAAAATCTCAAATCAACAATCAGCTTTACACCTAAAGGAACTAGAGAAAGAACAAACAAAACCCAAAGTTAGGAGAAGGAAAGAAATCATAAAGATCAGATCAGAAATAAATGAAATAGAAACAAAGAAAACAATAGCAAAGATCAATAAAACTAAAAGCTGGTTCTTTGAGAAGATAAACACACTTGATAAATCTTTAGCCAGACTCATCAAGAAAAAGACTGAGAGGACTCAAATCAATAAAATTAGAAATGAAAAAGGAGAAATTACAATGGACACCGCAGAAATACAAAGCATCATAAGAGACTACTACAAGCAACCCTATGCCAATAAAATGGACAACATGGAAGAAATGGACAAATTCCTAGAAAGGTATAACCTTCCAAGACTGAACCAGGAAGGAATAGAAAATATGAACAGACAAATCACAAGTAATGAAACTGAAACTATGATTACAAATCTTCCAACAAATGAAAGTCCAGGACCAGATGGCTTTAAATGTGAATTCTATCAAACATTTAGAGAAGTGCTAACAGCATCCTTCTCAAACTCTTCCAAAAATTACAGAGGAAGGAACACTCCCAATCTCCTTCTATGAGGCTACCATCACCCTGATACCAAAACCAGACAGAGATACTACAAAAAAAGAAAATTACAGACCAATATCACTGATGAATATAGATGCAAAAATCCTCAAAAAAATACTAGCAAACAGAATATAAAAACACATTAAAAGGATCATACACCATGATCAAGTGAGATTTATCCCAGGAATGCAAGGATTCTTAAATATACACAAATCCATCAATGTGATACACCATATTAACAAACTGAAGAATAAAACCAGTATGATCATCTCAATAGATGCAGAAAAAGCTTTTGACATAATTCAACACCGATTTATGATAAAAACTCTCTAGAAAGTGGGCATAGAGGGAACCTACCTCAACATAATAAAGGCCGTATATGACAAACCCACAGCAAACATCATTCTCAATGGTGAATAACTGAAAGCATTTCCACTAAGGTCTGGAAAAAGACAAGGATGTCCACTATTATTCAACATAGTTTTGGAAGTCCTAGCCACAGCAATCAGAGAAGAAAAAGAAATACAAATTGGAAAAGAAGAAGTAAAACTGTCACTGTTTGCAGATGACATGATATTATACATACAGAATCCTAAAGATGCCACCAGAAAACTACTAGAGCTTATCAATGAATTTGGTAAAGTAGCAGGATACAAAATTAGCACACAGAAATCTCTTGCATTCCTATACACTAACAATGAAAGATCAGAAAGAGAAATTAAGGAAACAATCCCATTCACCATTGCAACAAAAAGAATAAAATACCTAGGAATAAACCTACCTAAGGAGGTAAAGACCTGTACTCAGAAAACTATAAGACACTGATGAAACAAATCAAAGTGGACATATATACACTACCAAATGTAAAATAGCTAGTGGGAAGCAGCCGCATAGCACAGGGAGATCAGTTCCGTGCTTTGTGACCACCTAGAGGGGTGGGATAAGGAGGGTGGGAGGTAGACACAAGAGGGAGGAGATATGGGGATATATGTATATGTGTAGATGATTCACTTTGTTTTAAAGCAGAAACTAACACACCATTGTAAAGCAATTATACTCTAATAAAGGTGTTAAAAAAAAGATGACACAAACAGATGGAGAGATATATCATGTTCTTGGATTGGAAGAATCAATATTGTGAAAATGACTATACTACCCAAAGCAACCTACAGATTCAATGCAATCCCTATCAAATTACCTGTGGCATTTTTCACAGAACTAGAACAAAAAATTTCACAATTTGTATGGAAATTCAGAAGATCCCCAATAGTGAAAGCAATCTTCAGAAAGAAAAACAGAGTTGGAGGAATCAGGCTCCCTGACATCAGACTGTACTACAAAGCTACAGTAATCAAGACAATATGGTACTGGCACAAAAACAGAAATACAGATCAATGGAACAGGATAGAAAGCCCAGAGATAAAACCACACACCTATGGTCAACTAATCTATGACAAAGGAGGCAAGGATATACAATGGAGAAAAGACTGTCTCTTTAATAAGTGGTCCTGGAAAACTGGACAGCTACATGTAAAAGAATGAAACTAGAACACTTCCTAACACCATACACAAAAATAAACTCAAAATGGATTAAAGACGTAAATGTAAGACCGGACACTCTAAAACTCTTAGAGGAAAACATAGGAAGAACACTCTTTGACATAAATCACACAAGATCTTTTTTGACCCACCTCGTAGAGTAATGGATAAAAAACAAAAATAAACAAATGAGACCTACTGAAACTTAAAAGCTTTTGCACAGCAAAGGAAACTATAAACAAGACAAAAAGACAACCCCCAGAATAGGAGAATACATTTGCAAACAAATCAATGGACAAAGGATTAATCTCCAAAATATACAAACAGCTCATGCAGCTCAATATTAAAAAAAGAAACAACCCAATCAAAAAGTGGGCACAAGACCTAAATAGACATTTCTCTAAACAAGACATACAGATGGCCAAGAGACACATGAAAAGCTGCTCAACATCACTAATTAGAGAAATGCAAATCGAAACTACAATGAGGTATCACCACACACTGGTTAGAATGGCCATCATCAAAAAATCTACAAACAATAAATGCTGGAGAGGGTGTGGAAAAAAGGGAACCCTCTTGCACTGTTGGTGGGAATATAAATTGATACAGCCACTATGGATAATAGTATGGAGGTTCCTTAAAAAACTAAAAATAGAACTACCATACGACCCAGCAATCCCACTACTGGGCATATACCCAGAAAAAAACATAATTCAAAAAGACACATGCACCCCAGTGTTCACTGCAGCACTATTTACAATAGCCAGGTCACGGAAGCAACCTAAATGCCCATTGATAGATGAATGGATAAAGAAGATGTGGTACACATATACAATGGAATATTACTCAGCCACACAAAGGAATGAAAATGGGTCATTTGTAGAGATATGGATGGACCTAGAGACTGTCATACACAGTGAAGCAAGTCAAAAAAAGAGAAACAAATATCGTATATTAATGCATGTATGTGGAATCTAGAAAAATGGTACAGACGAACCAGTTTGCAAGGCAGAAATAGAGACACAGGTGTAGAGAACAAACGTATGAGCAACATGGGGGGAAAGCCCAGGGGTTGTGGTGGGATGAATTGGGAGATTGGGATTGAAATGTATACACTGATATGTATAAAACAGATAACTAATAAGAACCTACTGTATAAAAATAAATAAAATAAAATTCAAAAAAGAAATAACACTAGCACAGATGGACTGGTGTTTGGTATGGCATGGTAATTTCTATGTTGCTTTGGCAGACTATTATCTACTGGGTTTTCTCCATGCTTTCAAAATTACAAATTTGTAACAAAATTACAAATAGCTCTGGAAAGACTTCATTTGACTTATTCTACTGGTTTTTCTTTGGCAGGTAGTTTGAGAGCAGTGCAAGAGTATTTTGTCATGTACACATTAAGCAAATAACTTCTATGACAAGGCCAGATTCCTTAGTGTCAGAGATATAAATTCATGACCTAAAGCACTCGCCTATTTTGTATCCTAGGTAAACATATTTCATTTTCCTCACCAAATATTTAAAATATTTTTTCAAAAGTTCCACATTTAAGGATTTAATAGTTAACATATCTGCTCATTTTACTGCTACTTTTCATCACTGCTAATAATAAGTATGTACTGAAACAGTCACATCTGTTGCTATTTCACTGAAAAGATGAGAAAGAATTTTATAACTCAGGTTTAAGTCTATTAATTTTTAAAAGTTAAAAAAGTAGGCTATTCTTTTGTACTTTTATCCTTTGCTTTTCTAATCTGAGTTTATTTAATTTCATTTACATTTTACCTTTGTCATCTTGACAAATCTCAGCAAAAACTATAGCCTTACCCTACTTCATACCATATATAAATATCAACTCTAAATAGATTGATGATATCAATGTGAAAAGAAAAACCAATAAATTTCTAAAAGATAAAATTGGAGAGTACCTTTATGACCTTGGGTTAGACAAATGTTTCTTAAACAGGACATAAAACCATTAACCACAAAGAAAATGATTGATAAATTGAACTATATTAAAATGATAACTTCTCTTGGACGCTGTTAGGAGACTGAAAAAGGAAGAATCAAGTGGGAAAAGATATTTGAGATTTTGTGTGTGTGTGTCTGACAAAAGACTTATTACAGAATACATAACAGCTTTCACAAATCAATAAGAAAAAAACAGATAAGCTAATTTAAAATTAATTTTAAAAATTATCAGCACTTCATAAGAACAGCTATCCAAATGGCCAATAAATGAATAAAAAGTGCTTAATCTTATTAGTCATCAAAGAAGTTAAAACTAAGACCACAGTAAAGTACCACTATACACTCACCATATGCCTAAGCTGAAAAAAATGCCTAAACGAAAAAGACTGACGTCAAACATTGACAAAGATGTGGAGCGACTAGAATGCTCATGCATACTGTACGATACTATTTATAGAAGATTAAAAAACCAGTAAATATTAATGAATGGTCAGTAAAATAATTATCTTTGCTGTGGCATGGCAAGGGCAGGAGTAAGTGGAGTTGGGGTGCGGGGCTAATGATGAGGATAGGACTGGGAAGGGGTATGGAGGCTTCTGGGATGAAGGTAAGGTTCTATTTCTTCTGAGTCGTGATTATGTATATGTCTTAACTTTGTGACAATTGGTTGAGTGGTACACTAATGATTGTGTCTTGTTGAGATATGTGTTATACTTTAAAATCATAACTACATATATGCATAGCTACTTACAACTAAAAGTATGTCTTTGATATATATTGATAATTACTGTTATTGGTCGACAGGAGAGTAATCATATCTAAACTGACCTATAATATAACATTTTATTCGAATAATTTGACATAGGAATATGAGACATACTAATGCAGCAGGAGCTATGGATAGAATCTTGTTGCAGGTACATTTTGAGAATACAAACATCACCCATGTTACTAGGGTGATGGGTAGAATATAGTTCTATTCCTAAGAACAGTATCTCTCAGTTGCTACTTCTGATGTGCCACCTCACACTAGCAGATTACCAACACTGGCAGTGCCAGTGGCTTAGCTGCTCTCTTCCCTACTCGTTAGGTGTCTGTAATAAGGTCTGGCAGGAGAGACCTATAAGTAGCTTTCCCTGGCCTTGCCCAGAACTGCTCTTGACATAAAGAGAAGAAAAGTGGAAGTGGCCTATAACATTAAACAACTGAGATTATAGCTCCCAAGTAACTATTTTCTTCACATAATTTCAGTCTTTCTCTTAATATGAAGCAAATAAAGGGGTAATGTTCTCTATACAGATAATAGAGATGATACAAAATCAACTATTTCAATGCCTTTTTCAACCGTTTGCTCCCATGATTACTTGGTCTCAAATAAGTTAAGTCCCTTATAGAATAAGTTCTAATATAGCTAATATAGAGGCAGCATAGTGAAGGGGAAAAAAGCAAAGCACAAGGAACTACATAATGTCTTCTATCCTTAGTGCTTTCACTAACCATTTGTGTGATCTTAGGCATGCCTGGGGCTCCAGACTAGATCACCTGTAAGCTCCGCTTCTGACATGAAAATGACATGATACCATATGCAGTTTTGTAATGTGAAGTTGAATATAAACATAATCCTGTCCTTACCACAAGATTTTACTTAAAGTTGTAGCTAGATGGTGTAACCAATCTACTCCAGAACTGTTTTTCTTTTCTCCTCTCAAACAATTTATGTAGGCTATTCCTATTTGCATCTTTACCTCCAACTTCCTAATCACTTTCAAATGCCTTGCTCTTTTAACAATGATCAGGCCAGCAAACATCTATTGAGCATTTCCTATGATGCAGGCATTGCTATAAATTTTACACATGGAATCTTCCTTAATCTTCATAGCAACCCTGCTATAATTTCCCCCATCTTGGAAATGGGGAAACTGAAGCACAAAAAGGTTAAATGATTTGTCCAAAGTCACAGCCCAATAAGCAAAAGAGCCAGCATTTGAACCCAGGCAATCTGATACCAGAGCCCGCATAGTAAGAATGTAATAAATATTAACCGTTGCTTCCACCTAAATTCTTACTATTTGCCATGGACTGTTTCAAGGCACATGAAATACATTATTTATAATTTCATAACAATTCTGTAAAATATATATTATTATTCCAATAGTTAAGAAAGGAAAACTGAGGCATATAAAGTTTCTGTAACTTTCTTAAGGATGGATAACTACTAAATAGCAGAGTCAAGATTTGAACAGTGGCCTGTTTCTTCCTTTACTCTTCTCTTTCTTTCCTCTTTTCTGCTTTTTCTCCCTTTCCTCTTTGCCATCCCTCTTATTCATCCATTTTTTCCCATCTATTTTTGCATTAAAATATGTACTATCATGCGCTTAATTTATCTCTAATGTAAGAGACAACTCAGGGCATAAGTATAAATTAAGATTGAAGACTAGATTAGGATAGATAGTATTTAATTCCAAGACCTAAAGCCTCAAAGATAATATCATTATCTAAAAAAAAACTTAATTATTTTGTCTGAGTAAAATGATAACTTAGTGTTTTCATGTGGTATGTCATCATAAGTCAAATATATTTCATAAATACATACATATGAACATTATAAGCATACACACAGTAACCTTAGAAATTATAGAAGATATCAAGACACACTCTCTTAATATTATCATATGAATTCATTTTATTCTTCTATGAAATTCTTACATTGCTTTTCTTTTTATAAAATTTTGTTTTGAAAAGAAGCTTTAAGAATTATTTTCTTTCACTTGCATCAATGTGATTATTATCACAATTTCAATCTAAAATTTTAACGCTGTTTCTTTAATTTACTATTGTATTTTCAAGATTTGTAGGATTTATTTTAAAATATCTTATTACATCACCTACAGAAGATTGTTAGATTGTTTGCATACATTGTTTACTTCTTACTGGTCTCTGTGGGGTTAATTTGTCACCATTAATAGCTGCATTTTCTCTGTTCTATGTTGAATACTCCAGGGTTTTCTAATAAGACCGGTTCTTCCAAAGGCTAACAGAACACCACCATAATTTTGTCACTGGGGTAGTTTCTAATATACATTATACATGAAACTTTTAAAATATCCATACACTGATGGATAGGTATTCACTATGAATATCTGACAATTTTGTTAAATTTCTTAGTAAAACTAATCTTAAGACCATACATTTTTGTGTTTTTTTCTCTAATACTCTTTTGAAAAAGCAATTTATTTTATTTCATTATGAAAGGATTAAATCTAAAAATGCTAACAATGCCTTTTTCAATAGAAGCTTTTAAAAATGATTAAAACAAATTTTGAAAACATTAAATAAACAGATAAAATTCAGTTTTCCTAGTGGTCTAAATACACTATTAGACACTTGAGTTGCACAGTACATTTGGTATATGTATAGCACTTACCACAAGGGATGGACAAATCCTACTTTACCAAAATGAACAATTTTAGGTTAAGAATGACTCAAATTTGACAGGTGTTTTTGTGAGAGTTGGTAAAGCATTAAAGCACTGTTTTAAAATATTAAAGCATATGTAATTTTTTACTTGTTTTTATTGGATGACTTCAAACAAATAACTATTAATACTTAGTTCTACACCAAAAATAACTGTAAAATAGTGTGAATTCTGTTACATTTTTCTTAGTGTTGCCTTTTGTTTTCTAGGCAATAATTGTCACCATGTCAATATTCTTGATACATGCTCTTGATACATTATTCTACTAAATCCTCACCACCCCACTCTGAAGTAGCCTTTCTGATTCTCATTTTACAGATGAGGAAACTGAGGTTTAGACAGTTTAATTAACATGACTAAAAGGACACAGACAGAAAGAGGGAAAGCAAAGACTTGAGCAAAGCTCTGTCTCACCACAAAGTCCATGTTTTTGTCTAGCTCTTTCAACACTAAGACCAATTTTGGTCAAGTGGTTTTTAAAGAGGAGGGGGAATATTTTACTTTGGAAAAAGAGAGGAAAATGCTGCTTCTTTAATTAATCCCCTTTTGTCCTGCCAATTAAGACCCAAACTCCCATCTCAAGTATTACATAACATTTTAATATTGTCCTCCTTGTCTTTATCTTTCTTAGTTGTTCCAAAGGATGAAAAATGTTGATTAAAAAAAACACTGGGACAGTGGTAGGATAGAATTAGACCCCTGAAACTTGACAATCCCTATCCCCACAATACCACCAAATAGGAGGTTTTCTATATTACCTACAAGTAGAGGAGACCTTGTTCCATGGCATGAAGCTCTCCCTGAAACAGTATTATTAGTTGTCTTATGTAGTCAACCAACTATTCAAATCACAAATCAGGGCAGATCTAATTATAGAATATTTATAGACTAAATGCATGCTATGTGCAGGACTGAAATTTACAACACATGGGGAGACTTTCTATTATACTCCTTTTGAAGGTATTAATTTGTGTTGAGTTGAACTGTAAACTAGAGAATCATTCTATATTAGGCCGTATAATTAAAATTGCTCAAGATCATCTCCCAAAAACACTACATCAGAGGTTTCTGAAATATCACAGAACTGGAAAGGTCTTTTGAGTCACTTCTTTCATATTGCTGGTCTTATTACTGGATGTTGCAAAGTCTGCCATTGTTTCTGACCATTAAGGACTATAGAATGATGACTACACAATTCACTGACATAACTCCAGCAGTGACACCTTAAAGAGAAATAATCAGAAACATATATTTAATATTAAGCATAAATGCCATTACCACCATCTGCAAAGCCAGTTGCAGTGATAATAGGTAGAGCCACCATAATTAGTCCACTGCTGCTCCAAACATACTTCATCAAGAACTGCTCTATCATAATGTACCACAAACGTTTGGATAAAATGAGGTTCATCTGATTTGCTAAAGCTTTGTAACTTTTCTGGAGTTGCTTCATTTCTACCTATGGAGACAAAAAGAGATAAGAATTAACCTAGTATGAACTATAAAAATAAATAACGTATGTTTGAGGACTTTCTTTAAAGATAATTACATATTATTTTGTTTTACTTAGTATACTATTATCTGTGATTCTAACAACCAATAAATACAGATTAATGTCAGAATTAGTCATTACTTAGTTGTAATCACACCTATATTATTTTTTAAATGTCGATATTCAGTAAATATAATGTTAAATATAAATATATACAAGTGATTTATACTTATGTTTTCAAATTTATATGTATAAGATGTTAAAATTAAATGATATGCCATAAGACATGAATAAACAGTTAGAACCTTATCCTTTTTGATTATAGCAAAAATATCTGAAAATAAACACAAGACATGTATATGTGTAATTAGACTCCACTTTTGAATTAACTCAATTTACTGGGTTTTGTCTTAAATGCAAGAAGCCTATAACATGCTATAATTTATATCACTGAGCTCAGTGATTCAAGAATGACATAAATATGATTACTACAACATATAAGCCAATTTTCAAGTGGGAATAGAAGTCCTAAATTTGCTTTAAATTTTCTTCTTCAGATTGGTACTACTATAAAATTTTTTTTTGTTGTTATTGATGATGTTTCAAAATTAAATAATTCTGCTTTTTAATTATAATACCATTTCAACTTTAGAATAACTTACTATTTCATTTGCCAAGTCATTTGTATTAAGATTTCAAATGCATCACCTTAAAAAGTCTTTAATGTACTGCAAGTTTATGTAATCAGGTTAACTATTTAAGGGACCTGCTTAATGTTGAAAATCTTTAATATTTAAAAATAACATTCTGGAGCTCCTTTTTGCCTCTTCATCTCTAATCTTAGCTTTTCCCTCTAAGCTAGACAAAATTTCATTTCATTACCTTTTTTAATTTGTGTCAAAACATGGTACTGAACATTAAGAGTAATGGAAATGCCATTTGTAAGCCACTCTCCTGCACTTCTTAGAACTGAGGAACTCCATCATGGACCAGGCATGCAAAACTGTCACACCTGTCTTTCATATGAAAGCACTTTTTTTTTCTCTTGATAAACAAACAAACAAACAATACCATCCTAAATTTTCCATCTCAGTGGAAGTATGTTTACTTAGTTTCTAAACATATATTTTCTTCAATGTTCTAGGACCATCTACTTAGGATTTCAGTTTTAAGAAAATGCTTTAGAGATAATTCTGAGCATATTTGGATAACTGAGACTAAGTAGACTGTTTTAGAATGCTGAAAATGTTATTTTCATGAAACTTTAGAAAAGTTTGCACTCTACATATAATTCTTTAACAGCTTGTGATTAAAAAGGGTAATGAAGCATATATTTTAATACAGGTTTGAATGTCATAAGAATCTAAAACCCTAAAGAAGTTGGTCCATCAACAGTACAACAGATGGTATCTAGCACTGCAGTGGCAGCTTGAACAGTCTCACATTTCACCCGTCACCTTAATTTCTTTCTTACCTTATGTCCTCTGTAGAAGGCAATTTCTTCAACATTGGCTATAATTCTGGAGTGCACATACCGCAAATAGCCTTTCCTATGAGCTTCTTCAGCCACCAATTTACCAAATTTGGGAGAGCAGGCTTTTAACACTTTAGCAGTGGCATATACCACAAGCCCTGCTAAAAGGGTGGGCCCAATTGGGCTTGCTCCTCTGGATGTAGCAGTCTTGATGAGCGTATAGGAAGTCAGGATTACATCTAAAATAGGTTTGGTCAGATTGGAATACAAGTGAGCCACAGATTGAGAGAACATCATAATATCCTCAGTAAGAGACTGGTCAGGGTTTGCCAGCCTCCCATCCATATTGATCACTTTATAATAAGTCTGATTTGTAAAATAGGTTTCATAGGCATGGTCGACTAGGCGAGTTCTGAAGGCCAAGGCCAATTTGCCCTCTAGGTACCTTATTGCACTGTTGACAAAGGTGGCAGGGATGGCAATCATAAGCCACTTGATTAATTTGATGATGAAAGTCCGAGGCTTCTTTTCCACAATGCTTTTCACGATTTTTCCATCCAAACCAGCTACATAGATAGACAGAAAGGTTCTTGAGATTAGAGCTACCGAGTGGAGGCAGAGCCATCCTGTCTCAGTGGTCACAAGTTTAGGGAAGAGAATTTTCCGAAGTTCTAGTAGCTGTTTGAAAAAATCTGCATTCACTCCAGGCGAAGGTTTTTTACAAGTGGCCTCGGTGCAATGCAGTATTTCTCTATTCTCTGCAGCCGGGTAAGCTTCTTTTTTCTTCCAGTGGCCAGATTGCTTTAAACGCTTGCCAATGATGGGACAGAGGGTTTTCAGAGCATATGCTGCAGCCACCACGCAGGCAGCCCTTTTAGCAGTCCTCGATCTGGTCCATTTCACTCGATCAGCTGCTGCATTTAGCATATGTATCATTTTCCCAGTTACCCAAACCGGCTTCAGAAAGAATTGGTTTTAAAAGATCATGCTCCCCGGGAATCCCAAGCAAATGTTTCAGAAAGTTCTATAGCGTTCCATACTCTGCAGCGTTTCTCCTCTTCTGTTTTTTGTTTTTATTTTTTAAGATTTTGTTCTGTGACATGCAGCACAGCTCAGACTCCACTGCGTCTAGTGAGGATGATTCCCTCAGAAGCTCAAGCTGCACCAAGCAGCCCCAAGCTCCTCCCTCTCAGGCCCCTCATTGGCTGTAGGGGCGACGGGACCCCTGGAATCCTCGCCGCTTTCCTTTGAACCTTGAAAATGAAGAGAGAGCAAAACGAATTACATCCTTAAACAGTTCAGAGAGTTAAATGTCTATTTTTGGAGAGGTCGAATCAGGGCAGCTGCTGGCGACAAAACCTGCCCTAGCGACTGAGCATGCTCAGCGTCACTTAGAAACCCACAGAAGTTTCAGAAAATACATCACTTCTCTAAGGTTTCAGCAGATACCACAGAGGAAGAGCAAAAAGAAAGGGAGATTTCTAAGAGCTTAAAAACGAATGAGGGAGGAGGAACTGGGGAGATGAGGGAAGAGAGACAAGAGGATCAACATATAATGAAAAGAGTATGGAATGAATCTGAAAGGGAGAGAGATGAAAGTGACAAATGGGAGGGGCACTGGAAAAAAACAAAGTATCAAGTACTTGGATCTGTTTTTCTGCACTCCTCCCTCCCCCATTAATTATTTTTTTCCGTCTCTGTAATTTCACATGAAGTCCCAGAACCTATCAGACAAGTTGAGCCTATTTTTTGGTAAATAAATAGGAGATAAGTCTTCTGTATAATAGAAAATAATTCTTTGCTATGCATCCATTCCAAAGTTTACTTGTCCTTATAATGAAAATCTTCCAGCCCCATAACTGCTATTTTTAGCAATAGAGATCTGATGCATTGGTGATTATTTACAAGGTGACTATTAAATAAATGAGAGCAGTGTTTCACTTCTACCACCCCCTTGGGTCCTTTAGAGTTGTTACTTAGAGGTATGTTACTTTATAATCAAAAGTTAACCATTTGGGAATCAAACAGGAGTTAGATGGTAGAAATAGCTTCTCCAGGATCTTACCTCATTTTGCAAGAGTTTTTGACTTTTGTAAGCTTTTGCTTTGTTTAGGTTTACAGATAATCTACTGGCTACTTCCCATTTCCATTTTGATTATTTGATAAAAATCAAAAGTGTTTTAAAAAATTCTCTACATCCCTAATGGAGAACTTAGCTGCTAAACAGTCAAGCAAAATTTTGATATTTTTAAAAATGTAAAAGGCATGTTTTTAGGCAAAGATGAGTTATTCTCAAAAATGCAAAAACATTTTTGTTTCTCCACTGCCCCTGTTCCCCCATACACAACATACACACACATATCTAGTCAGTTGGAAGCCTGGGAAGATATGCATTAAACTAGAACAGAGGTTGGCAAATTACAACCCAACCAGTGGGCCACATTTGTCCCACCACCTATTTTTATATAGCCCAGAGCTAAGAATAGTTTTTATATTTAAAAAATGGCTGAAAATATATCAAAAGAAGAATAATATTTTGTGACATGTGAAAATTATATGAAATTTTTATACCAGGGTCCATAAATGAAGTTTTATTGGAAGATAGCCATACCCACTTATTTACTTATTGTTTTTCAAGCCACGCCCATTTATTTACTTCTTGGCTTTCAAGCCACAGTGGCAGAACTGGGTAGATGAAATAGAGCCCAGAGTATTCATTATCTGGCCCTCTAGAGAAGTTTGCCAAACCCTGTGCTAGAATATAAAACTTGCCTCAGTGTTGTGATCTTCATTATTCAGTTTATGGTGAATAAAGAACTATCCTCACTTTTATTAGTAACCGTATTTTTAAACTTTCCAAACTCCTCCTTTTCCAGGTACCTATATGAGTTCCAAGAATTATCACAGATCTCTTTTCATTTGTTTGCATTCAATTCAGCAGATTTACTAATACATGAGTAGCAAATTCATGCAAGGTTCTTTGATAGCTGGCCATATTAGCACAGTAATCTATCATTCCATTAAGACTTTCTAAGTCTGTACATAGAGATCATAGTGTCATAGTGATTATTTTCAAAAAATTTTTTGTTCCTAATCTCATGCTTTTCATGTGTCAAAATAAGGCTGCCTTACATTTATAAATTTTAATTCTTTATGTCACATCTCCTGACTATGATAGGACATGTGGAGGGTCAGGATAAACTTAACTGGGGGTGATAGGAGGATGTTCAGCTGGCAGAACATGATACACAGAGGGATGCATGGGTCAGAAAGCAGCTGGCAGTCAAGGGAAGTGGCCTGCATCACTGGCATAGGACAACAAGATCAGGGGAGGAGCAGGGCAGTGGGAAATCTAGAAGCAAAGAAAATTAGAGACCTAAATATGCAGGCCTAAATATGTAGGCAGGTCAGTTTACCAACTGGTAATGAAGCTGGGGTACAGGAAAAAGCTTTTAAAGCCTGGAGTGAAAGCCTTGTTAGACTGAGGAACTGGGTATAAAGAAAATGATCAAGAAGAGAAATTTGTTTGCCAGAAATGTGGTACAAGGAAGGTTGAAGTCCAGTTACTAGAACTAGGGAAAAGGTCAATATAAGATTTAACTTGTTAAGCCACTAAAGTACAGGCCTAACTATCACCACTTAAATTCCACTCCCACCCTTTATCCCACCCTGCCCCCAAAGGCCAGGATTGATTTGAGCATCTGAGACTAGGCTCAAGCCTTCAGGAAAGGCAGAGATGATAGAAAACCAGATAGGTAATTCCAGTTGGAAATATATGCCATTTAAATAAGAAACTACGAATGTCAAAGTACTTCTTTCATTTTTTTATACTGGCATGATGCAATTAAAGCAGCGATAATGTTAATTTAATTTGAGTTCCAAACTAGAGAAAAGGGAGGTGGAAAAAAAAATCACTGCTTACTATAGTAAACATAGTTCAGTCTAATTTCCACTCAAGCTTGTCAAGTTTACATGTTTTTATATGGGGAAGTATTAACATTTTCTTAAGAGGGAAGAAATAATCTTAGACAAAGATATTGAAAGTAAATAAAAATTAAAAATAGGGCTTCCCTGGTGGCGCAGTGGTTGAGAGTCCGCCTGCTGATGCAGGGGACACAGGTTCGTGCCCCGGTCCGGGAAGATCCCACATGCCGCAGAGCGCCTGGGCCCGTGAGCCATGGCCGCTGAGCCTGCGCATCCGGAGCCTGTGCTCCGCAACGGGAGAGGCCGCAACAGTGAGAGGCCCGCGTACCGCAAAAAAAAAATAATAATAATAAAAATAATAATAATAATAAAATTAGGCAATAATTATTAAATTACTCTGTTCTCAAGTGAGATACTCTCAATGTCCGTGTCAAAGTGGATACTACCAATGTCCATGGAAGAGCAGGATTAAATACATTTTATATATGTTAGAGAACATATACACATATTTACACATATCAGGAAAACTATATGATTTATAAACTGTAAAATGTAATTTTTTATAATAAAGAGATCTACATATATAGGTATGTAAATAAAAATATATATCATGTAGATAATATATGCTTATGTGTTTAGATAGTAAATCATCAGAAAGTAAATAATTTTTAGTAATAAAGATAAATTAAGGTTTAAGAATTTTGGATGGATTTCCTTTTCAACAAATGCTAAATATTTTATCAGTGCTGTATTTCTTTCTTGAACAGTTTCCTGACCCAAGAGGTTACCTAATTGCCCTCTGGACCTAAAACAGCTCAGTCTTTGACTCTTATTATCTATCAGTCATGCTAGCCTTATTCATGTGAAGCATAACATTGATGATATCTTAAGTCAACATTTCAGCTGTTACAAATAACTACCTAATAACTAGTCTAATTTTTTTTTTTTTTTTTCGGTACGCGGGCCTCTCACTGTTGTGGCCTCTCCAGTTGTGGAGCACAGGCTCTGGACGTGCAGGCTCTGCGGCCATGGCTCACGGGCCCAGGCGCTCTGCGGCATGTGGGATCTTCCCGGACCGGGGCACGAACCCATGTCCCCTGCATCAGCAGGCGGACTCTCAACCACTGCGCCACCAGGGAAGCCCAACTAGTCTAATTTTTTAGTTCACTGAATTTTTGTTATAAAAATCAGTATTTATATGATTACACAAGATGTATATCCTGGGAGATAATCCTATTTTAGGTACTATTTCCTAAGGACAACAGAAAACGTATTATATTTGAAATTATGAGATATTCCCCAGGTTAAAATGTGGAAAACAATCATGACAATTGGGAAAAAAAAAAGTATTTTGTGCATTTGTTTGGGATAAGAGATTCCTAGTTTCTAACCAAAATATCATAGAACACTTTGTAATATAAATTTTTGTAAGGACATACAAACATAACACAGATATGAACAGCTAAACCCAATTTTTGTTTTGAGGTTTTTTTTCAGTAAGGAGTTTAAAGTCTTTGGGCCTTTACAGCTAAATTAAGTTTTGATGAAGTTCTCTCAAAAAATAACAAAATATACAGAATAATCAATTACTATGGTGCAATGTTTCTAACAGACAACTGTTTACTGAATATTAAAACTACAAGTGAAAGATTTTAAAGGATTTGGAGAAAGAGTGGTAAGTGGGAAAGGAAATATTATCTTTAGGATTATGGATCTATAACTTTTGTCCTCTCTTTTTCTCCACCAAGTCTGGTCTTTGACCTGGAAGAAAAGTCTGAAACCAATACAGAACTAAATAAAATTATGGTGCAGGTGGTTTGAAACACTAACCCTGTGGCCACAATCCAATATTTCATTTACTTAGGTTTCCCTTGCCTGAGCTGTTAAATCTGTGTTCTTCCTCCTTGAGGCGGGCTGACTGCTTTCCCAGAGCTTCGCTTGCGGCTCTGTCAGGATATGTTCTCCGCAGAAACCGCAGAGGCTGTCGGGAGGCCCGGAAGCAGCCTACCCGAGGCCACAGAGGCTGTTGGGAGGCTGCGCCATACTCCCTGGAGCCGAGAAGGGGCTGTCTGAGGCCTAAGAACGTGTCACTCATCCCAAAACGAAGAAGTCAGAGCAACAGCCTGTCGCGACCCCGGTGTCTTCTTGCTCCGAAGTTCTGAGGAGATGAATTGGGTCGGGGGGTCCCGGTGAGTTGTGCTACTGGAGCCTGAGACTGTAGCATTTGAGTCCCATTCCCATAATGGCGCCTCTTCCGTTAGCCGTGGTGGGGAGTGCAGAGACTTAGCTGGAAAGAACTTGTCAGGAGTGCGGCTTTCAATCGTTATCTGAGATGGGAGATCCTAGCACCAAGTCTCTATTCCTAAACCAGAAGCAATCCAGCTTTTCCCCGCTGTGTTTCCAAAGGCTTCACGGGTGGTGCTACTTTCCATGCGGTTCTCTGCTCACCTAGTGTCCCGCGTCCTCCTCTAATGAGGCCTCTGAGCACCTAAGCCCTTTTCTGCCTTCTTCCCGCCCTGCCCCTCTTTCTTGGGAGCGGTTTCTTTTAGGTCAATATATAATCTTTGCATGAATTTGCAAAGTATTATGGAAGAAGACATTCCTTGCGGCCCTTAAATATATTGATGGGGGGGCACTATCAACCATAAAAATCCAATATTGTTTGTTTTAAAGTGAGATAAAATAAATAGTTTTTACTTTAATAACTTACAGAGAATTTACAATGTACTTTGTATTTAGGAGTAATCACATAAAACATAATGGGTTGACAATTTAGTTTTATATAACCTATTCATTGCTATTGACCTTGAAGTCCACTAGGATGGAAATCATGTGGGTCTATAATTTCATTTGATCAAATTCCTTGATGAAAAAAATTGTTTTGATTGAAACTCTAAGCCATTAAATACAATTTTTTTCACAAGTAGACCCAGGAGAGTGGTATATGGTTAGAATATAACACATTTAAATTCTAACGAATTTGTAAGAGGAAAGACAGTTTTTGTATTCACCAAATATTGTAACTGTGCCCAATAATTTTAGCAGGCACATTTATCCTGTTGAAGAATATGTTAGCATTTTATTTTAGAAATTTATCTTGATTATTCCTGGCTAGTGTTCTACCATCAAACTTCCACTTTGGAGAAAAGTGAAAATTCATTTACAGGCTTCACAAGATTTAGTTGATATATGATTATAATTTCATACAATTTGATTATAATATTTTCTAAAATGTGAATATTAAATGAGATATGAAGTCATTTTACAAATGCTTAAGCATTTAATATGTTACTTTTTTTTTTTTTTTTTTTTTTTTGCGATACGCGGGCCTCTCACTGTTGTGGCCTCTCCCGTTGTGGAGCACAGGCTCCGGACGCGCAGACTCAGTGGCCATGGCTCACGGGCCCAGCCGCTCCGTGGCATGTGGGATCCTCCCGGACCGGGGCGCGAACCCGTGTCCCCTGCATCAGCAGGCGGACTCTCAACCACTGTGCCACCAGGGAAGCCCAAGTGTGTTACATTTTAAGCATGAAAATGTAAAAGTGCTATTCTTATTCTGTTATATATCTCAAACTTCTGGTTATTCAGGGAGTAATATTTTAGTTGCTATTGGGAGAATGTAAAAGCAGTAAACTACAGGAAACGTGTAGTCAAAGACTGTGTTTCTCAAAGTGAGGTAATGCTGTACCTGGAGGTATTAGGTACCAGGGGGCTTAAGAAACCACAGAAGAAACATGACACATCTCCTTGGAGCATCAGATCTCCTCGGAGATCAGAGAAAAATATATTTTAAAATTTAAACTAACATGGATACATTATAGAGCAAAATACAAAACTCCTGTGAAATTTTAAGGTACAATATGTAATTTAAAATAAATTTTCTTGTGCATGGTGGGGGTGCAGGGAGGTGAAGGGGCTCCTTAGGGTCAAACCGCAGATTTGTAATGAAAAGATGAGTACCTCCACTTTCTACTATAACAGTTGACAAGATTAGTTGATCATGGCATCTGATCATGAGACCCTAAAGGGCCTCAGAATCCCAGACAATGCTTAGTAATCACTAGCAGCTGATTGGAGCTACTATAGAATAGAAATTTTAATTCTTATCCCAGACCATCCTGGAGTACTTGTTTCTTCCCCTCTGATGTTAGGATGGTTTTGTGGTTGAAAATTTTGGGAACTGTTAGGAACTTAAAATATAGACAAGTGAAATAACTGGAGAACATTTACAGAGTCCCCTCAGAACAACTGCTCCCTTATAACATTCAACATTAAGTATTCAACAAGTATATTTTTACATGCCTACATGTTTAGGACATTGTTAGGCTGTATGGGGGTGTTAAGCTGTAAGGGCTCAGAAGTGAAAAGATATAATTTTGGCCCACAAAAAGAATATATGGTAGAATGGTGAGATTAGAATTAGGTAAATGACTATAATACTAGATACATAGCACTTAATATATAACAAGCACTGTTCTAAGTGCTTTTTGTATATTAGCTCATTTACTCTTAACAAGAACCCTATGAGGTATGTACAGATGTTATCCCCATTTTACTGATGGGGAAACCATTAATGTTAAGTGACTCACCCAAGGTCACCTAGCTAATCAGTGACAAGAGTTAGGATTAGAGAACAATGTGCTTGACCACTACACAGTGCTATATAGAAACATGTGTATTGTAAAAGTGGCCTGTGGATAAATAAAGGGCTGCGGATATTTAGAGAATTGAGAAACAGGAAATTATGTTAAGCCTTGAAGGATAGCAGAACAAACACCACAGAGAAGCAATGAAATACAGGTTCTTAAAAGTTGAAAAGGATGTGAGATAAATAATTGATCAAGTTGGAGACCTAATCTTTAGCAAGAGTTCTTAGAAGAGATGGATTGAGAGGGGAGGTATTAAAGAACTTGAAAGGATTATTTTGCAGTGTGTGTGTGTGTGTGGGGGGGTCTGCATAAGGACAGGAAAACACTTAAGGGACTATACATTTTTGTCAAGGGAATGAATGAAGCAGGCTATAGCAAGTTTATGTTTTGGTCATAACAATTTGATTGTATACATTAAACTGAGGGAGAGTATTCTTGTATATTATAGGAATCTGATATATGTTAAGTGTAATTACAGAATCATCTAATAGGAGCATCTTTATAGTTGCAAAGGTCTTTACAGTTTTTCTTGGTATTTGACTTTTTGCTGCTCTTCAGTTCAGGGACTCTACCAGTTATACATAAAATGTCTTCTTTTGTGAGGGAAAGGGCTAAGCTTCCCTTATTTTCCTTTTTAAATTACTTAACTTGGTTTGCCTTTAGTGTTATGGTTTGTGGACATCTTTGCAAGATGTCATAACATTTCATTTCAAACAAAGTCTCTTTTAGGGTAAAGATATTTGATCTAAGCTGAAACTAATTTATACATCTCTGATAGCAGTTCCCAATCTACTGTCCCTGAAACTTGCTAATCAGTGATAATGTCAGATTTTTCAATTCTAAAATTATATTCCTCTTACTTTTTTTTTCTCTTACTTTTTTTGATTTTAAAGTACCTCTCCCCCTTTAAGTCCTCTCTTGACAAAATTAAAATATCAGTAATTTGTCAGTCTTACCAATTAAAAAAATTATTTTTATTTGGGAATCATTGACCTAGAACTCTAATTTTTGTTTTATACTTTTTACAAGTCACCGCTGAGACCCTGTATTTTCCTAGTCAGGTTAAGGTATAAATTTGAGAGAGGTCAGGTATAAGCAACTGATTTTTTTAAATTTGGAAAAGTTTCTCTTTTATTTTCCTTATTTATTGATTGGTGACTTGTTTCACCAAATTCATAGCCACTTCAGAAATGAGGGTGGTAGGATAGAGGAGAGGAAGTAGAATATAAAGATGTAACCAGTCTTTGGGCCAGAATATGCTATTCAGAATGAGATCGCCTTTTTATAACTTAGATTGAAGAATGTGACCAGTGTCATAAGAAAAACACAGATTAAAATCTTGTTTAAATTTAGGTGAGGTAGAGGTTTGCCTTTGTAAATGTAGGCCTAAAATGTTCACCTGTTCAAAACATTTGTTGAATGCTATGCACCAGGTGCTGTGCCAGGTTGGGGTACAAAATAACCGAAATTTAGTCTCTTTCTGATAGATTTATAGTTTATCGGGGGGAGGGGGAATATGACATGCTATTAAGCTTGAAAATGTTTAAGGTCAGAGGCCAAAATATGTGGTTTAAAAAATAGATACTGTGAATAATAGTAGAACATGGGGTAGTTTTAGATAGGGCTTGGCAAATCAGAAACAAGGATGAAAGAAAGTTCAGATGGAGAAAGACAAAGAAGAAAATAAACATTACATAACTAATTGGAGATAAGATTATATATTTAAATATTTTACAGTGTGTGTGGTATTTGCTTGACAGGTTGAAAGACAGACTGAGAAGTTGAAATTTGATCTGTTATTGAAGACTCATTCAAATTCAGAAGTAACGCAATGAAAGTGGTATTTTTGTGATGTTAGTGGTGTGTAGGTTGGAATATAGCAGGGAAAGACTCCAGGATAGCAATACTAGTTAGGATTCTGCTTGGGGGGGAAAAAAACAACTAATACTATTTTTTCATTTTCTGATATGACTGTATATTCTCCAAATCAAATCAATACCAGTGCTAACTCCTTTTTAGGTACTGTGGGCTATGTGAATTTGGGTTAATTATTAGACCTCTGTACAGGGGCAGATCCAGGTTGTAAGGAGCCCTCTTTATGGAAAAAGAATACAAAATTGTGACTACAAAATTATGTACAGGGCTTGGAAAGGGCATGCATATTCAGGTGAAGTGCCCTGAAGCTTAAGCTTTACAATAAATTGTCTTCACAATAAATTAACCTCTGTCTCTATACATCTCTTTCTTCATCTGTTAAATGGGGATAATACTTAAATGTACAGTGAACATCATTTCAGTTGCTTGGGACAGTCATGGTTTATGCCTGTGGTCCTAGTGGCATGCCCAGTTCAGCTTTGTTCTTGGAGGTTTTTTGTTTTGTTTTTATTTTTAATTGAAGTATAGTTAATTTACAATGTTGTGTTAGTTTCTGGTATACAGCAAAGTGATGATTCAGTTACACACATATATACACACACGCACATACTCTTTTTCATTGTGGTTTATTATAGGATATTGAATATAGTTCCCTGTGCTATACAGTAGGACCTTGCTGTTTATTTTATCAGCACTTGCTGATAAAATTAAGTGTGCTGGGACATGAGCAGCTTGGGGCAACTAACTTGCATTGGGTGGGAAGTATTTAATGCTGCTATCCTTGCTGGCCGCTTGTTGTACCAGCTAGTTGTACCATTGCATGCTAAGGTCGGAGAGATTTGTCCAGCCACCATGGCTGGGGTTGGGAAATTTTATATTAGGTGTCAGTGAAGTATCTATAAGGAATTGGGGCCTTTCAGTCCTGTGATAGAACATACAAAGAGTAGTAGGACTGTTGCTGCTGTAGTGGTTTTGCCAACAATTATTTTCTTTTTTTATATTTTTTGATAATGCTTTTGTAATCTTTTTTGCAGCCTGGAGCTCAAATAAAGAAGAATAAATACTTAATGATAAATTAAGTTCTGATATTTTGTTTTTCAGTCAAGTTGATGTGAATCTGTAACTTGTGTACAAGATGTGTGCCAACATTTATCATCTCTCATGGTTATGTCGTTGACCACATGACAATCTGAAGCCACAAACCTACTGAAAAGCATCAGGATTTACTTTCAGATATAGTAGTTATTTTAAGGCGATTATAGCTGCAGACAGTAATTTGACACATGGAACTGAAGAACATTAAAGGTAAAATTACTTCTGCAATAATAATATGAATACAAATTTGATGGATCATAGCATCATGGGTAAAACAGGGTTCTTACTAAATTATGTACCTATGTAGCCAAGATATACCTGGAATTGGTTGTGGTTTACATATATTTCATAGTTGCATCCAAAGAGGCTTTATATTTTACCAAACAGAAGCCGTACTTGTCACAGTTTCAAACAATTTTATATATGCACAGTTAATGTAACTGAATTACAGTGTTTTTGAGACAATACTAATGTTGAATACAAAAAGAATACTTTGGCATGTCATTAAAAGCTTTTTCTCTTTGCTGCCTTTCCTTAATTGAATTTCATGAACGTTTGAGTCCTTTAAGAATTACTTTATAAATCAGTCTGTTTGTCCTACATTGTTATTGAACATTTTTATAAGCAAGTCCTCTAAATTTTGATGACATTTTGTTCAAACAGTTGGAAATTTTTATTCAAAGTAGGGCCTAAATGGAGGGAAAAAACTTCAACTTTTGAAGGTTTTAGTGAATTATAATTATTGAAATAATGTTTTTAAAACTTAATTGTGAAATATACACCTATGTTGGGGTATCATTCACATTCTAAAATCTCTTCCACTGTGTGACTCAAGAGATGGCGGCTCATGTTTATTATTACAGCCTGTAATTGTGAAACATTGTTTTCTGTGTGAAAATACTATAAGAATTCAGTCTCTTAAGAACTTACTTTTAATTAACCTCTGTATTCTGAGTATTAGATGGATTTCTGCCTATTGATTTGCCAAATTTTTTTCACAATACTTTACCTTTTGTAATTCATACATCTAAAAACTTTTTTCTTGTATTACAAGAGAAGAATTTATTTAAAGCTATAATATTCTAAAATATATCATTACTATTCTTAACGCATCAGGTAGACCTGCTTTAGTTTTGTGGAAAGCCAATGTAAGTACTTTTTCTAGGCTAGTTACTGCCCTGAATCTTAATAAGTCTGCTAGCTAACAGTGCTAGATTATGATGTTTTAGGTTAATATTAATTTCGGTGTAACACGAACCATAAAATATTATTTTTCATTTTTAGTTATTGCTCTATTAATTTTATTTACATTTTCCACTTTTAATTATACGTAAGGTATTATAAAATTTTAACAATCTAGAACAGTTTCTCTTACATGATATCATGCCACTGAAAAAAATAAGCAGCAAACTAAAAAGCAAAACAAAATGAAAGAAACAAAAAAGAACAATTTAAGACTAACTGACAATTAAGGCATAAGACACCCATAGTTTTTAATCCCTAATGTAGTTTCAATATATCCTGCATATTCCATGTAAAATGTACTTCAGTATTCTTTTTGATATTACGTTGACAACCTTATTACTTTTGTCTTTTTTTTTTTTAAAGAAAGTATTTCTTTAACATTTCCTTTAAAGCTTTTCCTATTAGAAAGAATAGCAAGGGGCAGAATGCCTTGATACATTTCTGTAGTCAGCATGGTTCACTTTTTTTTTTTTAACATCTTTATTGGGGTATAATTGCTTTACAATGGTATGTTAGTTTCCGCTGTATAACAAAGTGAATCAGCTATACATATATCCCCATATCTCCTCCCTCTTGCCTCTCCCTCCCACCCTCCCTATCCCACCCCTCCCTGTGCTATGCAGCTGCTTCCCACTAGCTATCTGTTTTACATGGTAGTGTATATATGTCCATGCCACTCTCTCACTTCGTCCCATCTTACCCTTTCCCCCCCCATGTACTCAAGTCCATTCTCTGTGTCTGCATCTTTATTCCTGTCCTGCGCCTAGGTTCTCCAGAACATTTTTTTTCTTACATTCTATACATATGTGTCAGCATGTGGTATTTGTTTTTCTCTTTCTGACTTCACTCTGTATGACAGTCTCTAGGTCCATCCACCTCATTACAAATAACTCAATTTCGTTTCCTTTTATGGCTGAGTAATATTCCATTGTATATATGTGCCACATCTTCTTTATCCATTCATCTGTTGATGGACACTTAGGTTGCTTCCATGTCCTAGCTATTGAAAATAGAGCTACAATGAATATTGAGGTATGTGACACTTTTTGAATTATGGTTCTCTTAGAGTGTATGCCCAGTAGTGGGATTGCTGGGTCGTATGGTAGTTCTATTTTTAGTATTTTAAGGAACCTCCATACTGTTCTCCATAGTGGTTGTATCAATTTACATTCCCACCAACAGTGCAAGAGGGTTCCATTTTCTCCACACCCTCTCCAGCATTTGTTGTTTGTGGATTTTTTGTTGATGGCCATTCTGACTGGTGTGAGGTGATACCCCATTGCAGTTTTGATTTGTATTTCTCTAATGATTAGTGATGTTCAACATCCTTTCATGTGTTTGTTGGCAATCTGTATATCTTCTTTGGAGAAATGTCTGTTTAGGTCTTCTGCCCATTTTTAGATTGGGTTGTTTCTTTTTTAAATATTGAGCTGCATGAGCTGATTGTAAATTTAGGAGATTAATCCTTTGTCAGTTGCTTCATTTGCAAATATTTTCTCCCATTCTGTGGGTTGTCTTTTCATCTTATGGTTTCCTTTGCTGTGCAAAAGCTTTTAAGTTTCATTAGGTTCCATTTGTTTATTTTTGTTTTTATTTCCATTTCTCTAGGAGGTGGGTCGAAAAGGATCTTGCTGTGATTGATTTATGTCATAGAGTGTTCTGCCTATGTTTTCCTCTAAGAGTTTTATAGTGTCTGGCCTTACATTTAGGTCTTTAATCCATTTTGAGTTTATTTCTGTGTATTGTGTTAGGGAGTGTTCTAATTTCATTCTTTTACATGTAGCTGTCCAGTTTTCCCAGCACCACTTATTGAAGAGGCTGTCTTTTCTCCATTGTATATTCTTGCCTTCTTTATCAAAGATAAGGTGACCATATGTGCGTGTGTTCATTTCTGGACTTTCTATCCTATTCCATTGATCTGTATTTCTGTTTTTGTGCCAGTACCATACTGTCTTGATTACTGTAGCTTTGTAGTATTGTCTGAAGTCAGGGAGTATGATTTTTCCAGCTCTGTTTTTCTTTCTCAAGATTGCTTTCACTATTGGGGATCTTTTGTGTTTCCATACAAATTGTGAAATTTTTTGTTCTAGTTCTGTGAAAAATGCCATTGATAGTTAGAGATGGATTGCATTGAATCTGTAGATTGCTTTGGGTAGTATAGTCATTTTCACAATGTTGATTCTTCCAATCCAAGAACATGGTATATCTCTCCATCTTTTGTATCATCTTTAATTATTTTCATTAGTGTCATAGTTTTCTGCATACAGGTTTTTTGTCTCCTTAGGTGGGTTTATTCCTAGGTATTTTATTCTTTTTGTTGCAATGGTAAATGGGAGTGTTTCCTTAATTTCTCTTTCAGATTTTTCATCATGAGTGTATAGGAATGTGAGAGATTTCTGTGGATTAATTTTGTATCCTGCTACTTTACCAAATTCACTGATTAGTCCTAGTAGTTTTCTGGTAGCATCATTAGGATTCTCTATGTAGAGTATCATGTCATCTGAAAACAGTGACAGTTTTACTTCTTTTCTGATTTGGATTCCTTTTATTTCTTTTTCTTCTCTGACTGCTGTGGCTAACACTTCCAAAACTATGTTGAATAATAGTGGTGAGAGTGTGCAACCTTGTCTTGTTCCTGATCTTAGTGGAAATGGTTTCAGTTTTTCACCATTGAGAATGATGTTGGCTGTGGGTTTGTCATATATGGCCTTTATTACGTTGAGGTAAGTTCCCTTATGCCTACGTTCTGGAGGGTTTTTTTCATAAATGGGTGTTGAATTTTGTTGAAAGCTTTATCTGCATCTATTGAGATGATCATATGGTTTTTCTGCTTCAATTTGTTAATATTGTGTATCGCATTGATTGATTGCATATATTGAAGAATCCTTTCATTCCTGGGATAAACCCCACTTGATCATGGTCTATGATCCTTTTAATGTGCTGTTGGATTCTGTTTGCTAGTATTTTGTTGAGGATTTTTGCATCTATGTTGATCAGTGATACTGTAGTTTTCTTTTTATGTGACATCTTTTTCTGGTTTTGGTATCAGGGTGAGGTGGCCTCATAGAATGAGTTTGGGAGTGTTCCTCCCTCTGCTGTATTTTGGAAGAGTTTTGAGATGGATCAGTGTTAGCTCTTTTGTAAATGTTTGATAGAATTTGCCTGTGAATCCATCTGGTCCTGGGCTTTTGTTCGTTGGAAGATCTTTAATCACGGTTTCAATTATGTTACTTGTGGTTGGTCTGTTTATATTTTGTATTTTTCCTGGTTCAGGTTGTGCTTTTCTAAGAATTTCTCCATTTTTTCCAGGTTGTCCATTTTATTGGCATATAGTTGCTTATAGTAATCTCTCATGATCCTTTGTATTTCTGCAGTGTCAGTTGTTACTTCTCCTTTTTGATTTCCAATTCTGTTGATTTGAAACTTATCCCTTTTTTTCTTGATGAGTCTGGCTAATGGTTTATCAATTTTGTTTACCTTCTCCAAGAACCAGCTTTTAGTTTTATTTATTGATCTTTGCTATTGTTTCCATCATTTCTTTTTCATTTATTTCTAATCTGATTTTTATGATTTGTTTCCTTCTGCTAACTTTGGGGTTTTTTTTGTTCTTCTTTTTCTAATTGCTTTAGGTGTAAGGTTAGGTTGTTTATTTGAGATGTTCCTTGTTTCTTGAGGTAGGATTGTATTGCTATAAACCTTTCTCTTAGAACTGCTTTTGCTGCATCCCATAGGTTTTGGGCCATCGTGTTTTCATTGTCATTTGTTTCTAGGTATTTTTTGATTTCCTCTTTGATTTCTTTGGTGAACTCTTGTTTATTTAGTAGTGTATTGTTTAGCCTCCATGTGTATGTATATTTTACTGTTTTTTTCCTGTAATTGATATCTGCTCTCATAGTGTTGTGGTCGGAAAAGATACTTGATACGATTTCAATTTTATTAAATTTACCAAGGTTAGATTTGTCACCCAGGATATGATCTATTGTGGAGAAAGTTCCATGAGCCCTTGAGAAGAAAGTGTATTCTGTTGTTTTTGGATGGAATGTCCTGTAAATATCAATTAAGTCCATCTTGTTTAATCTCTCATTTAAAGCTTTTGTTTACTTATTTATTTTCATTTTGGATGATCTGTCCATAGGTGAAAGTGGGGTGTCAAAGTCCCCTACTATTATTGTGTTACTGTTGATTTCCCGTTTTATGGCTGTTAGCATTTGCCTTATGTATTGAGGTGCTCCTATATTGGGTGCATAAATATTTAAAATTGTTATATCTTCTCCTTGGATTGATCCCTTGATCATTATATAATGTCCTTCTTTGTCTCTTGTAATAGTCTTTTTTTTTTCTTTTTTTAATTTTTTTTTAAATCTATATTGGAATATAATTGCTTTACAATGGTGTGTTAGTTTCTGCTTTATAACATAGTGAATCAGCTCTCTATATACATATATCCCCATATCTCCTCCCTCTTATGTCTCCCTCCCACCCTCCCCATCCCACCTCTTGTAATAGTCTTTATTTTAAAGTCTATTTTGTCTGATTTGAGAATTGCTACTCCAGCTTTCTTTTGATTTCCATTTGCATGGAATATATCTTTCCATCCTCTCACTTGCAGTCTGTATGTGTCCCTAGGTCTGAAGTGGGTCTGTTGTACACAGCATACATACGGGGTTTGTTTTTGTATTCATTCTACCAGTCTATGTCTTTTGGTTGGATCATTTAATACATTTACATTTAAGGTAGTTACTGATATGTATGTTCCTATTACCATTTTTTAATTGTTTTGGGTTTGTTCTTGTAGGTCTTTTCCTTCTCTTGTGTTTCCTGCCTAGAGAAGCTCCTTTAGCATTTGTTGTAAAGCTGGTTTGGTGGTGCTGAATTCTCTTAGTTTTTGCTTGTCTGTAAAGCTTTTAATTTCTCCTTTCAATCTGAATGAGATCCTTGCTGGGTAGAATAATGTTGGTTGTAGGTTTTCCTCTTTCATCACTTAAATATGTCCTTCCACACCCTTCTGGCTTGCAGAGTTTCTGCTGAAAGATCAGCTGTTAGCCTTATGGGGATTCCCTTGTATATTATTTGTTGCTTTTCCCCTACTGCTTTTAATATTTTTTCTTTGTTTTAATTTTTGATAGTTTGTTTAAAATATGTCTTGGCATGTTTCTCCTTGGATTTATCCTTTTGGGACTCACTGTACTTCCTGACTTGATTGACAATTTCCTTTCCCATGTTAGGGAAGTTTTCAATTATAATCTCTTCAAATATTTTCTCAGTCTCTTTTTTTTTTCTCTTCTTCTTCTGGGACCCCTATAATTTGAATGTTGGTGTGTTTAATGTTGTCCCAGAGGTCTCTGAGACTGTCCTCAATTCTTTTCATTCTTTTTTCTGCTCTGCAGTAGTTATTTCTACTATTTTATATTCTAGATAACTTATACATTCCTCTGCCTCAGTTATTCCGCTATTGATTCCTTCTAGAGAATTTTTGATTTCATTTATTGTGTTGTTCATCATTGTTTGTGTGCTCTTTAGTTCTTCTCGGTCCTTGTTAAACGTGTCTTGTATTTTCTCCATTCTATTTCCAGGATTTTGGATCATCTTTACTACATTACTCTGAATTCTTTTTCAGGTAGACTGCCTATTTCCTCTTCATTTGTTTGTTCTGGTGGGTTATTACCTTGCTTTTTCATCTGCTGTGTATTTCTCTGTTTTCTCATTTTGCTTAACTTACTGTGCTTGGGGTCTCCTTTTCGCAGGCTAAAGGTTCATAGTTCCCGTTATTTTTGGTGTCTGCCTCCAGTGGGTAAGGTTTTCTCATTGTGTTGTGTAGGCTTCCTGGTGGAGGGGACTGGTGCCTGTGTTCTGGGAGATGAGGCTGGATCTTGTCTCTCCAGGGGGCAGGACCACATCCGGTGGTGTGTTATGGGGTGTTTGTGAACTTACTATGATTTTAGGCAGCCTCTCTGCTACTGGGTGGGGTTGTGTTCCTGTCTTCCTAGTTGTTTGACATAGGGTGTCCAGCACTGTAGCTTGCTGGTCATTGAGTGGAGCTGGGTCTTAGCATTGAGATGGAGATCTCTGGGATAGCTTTTGCCATTTGATATTATGTGGGGCTGGGAGGTCTCTGGTGGACCAATGTCCTGAACTTGGGTCTCCCACCTCAGAGGCTCAGGCCTGACACCCGGCCGGAGCACCAAGACCCTGTCAGCCACACAGCTCAGAAGAAAAAGGAGAAAAAAAAAAGAAAGAGAAAAGTAAATAAAATAACATAATTTAAAAATATATGTTATTGAAGATTAAAATAAATAGAAAAGTAATTAAAAAAAGAAAGAAAAAAGAAGAGAGCAACCGAACCAAAAAACAATCCACCAATGATACCAAGCGCTAAAAACTATACTAAAAAAAAAACCAAAACGGATAGACAGAGCCCTAGGACAAATGGTAAAAGCAAAGCTATACAGACAAAATCACACAAAGAAGCATACGCATGCATACTCACAAAAAGAGGAAAAGGAAAAAATATATATACATTTATATATATAAGAAAAAAGGGAAGAGAACAACCAAATCAATAAACGAATCTACCAATGATAAGCTCTAAATACTAAATTAAGATAAATATAAAACCAGAAACAAATTAGATGCAGAAAGCAAACCCCAAGTCTACAGTTGCTCCCAAAGTTCACCGCCTCAATTTTGGGATGATTCGTTATGTATTCAGGTATTCCTCAGATGCAGGGTACATCAAGTTGACTGTGGAGATTTAATCCACTGCTACTGAGGCTGCTGGGAGAAATTTCCCTTTCTCTTCTTTGTTCTCACAGCTCTTGGGGTTCAGGTTTGGTATTGGCTCTGCTTCTGTGTGTGGGTTGCCTGAGGGCATCTGTTCCCTGCCCAGACAGGATGGGGTTAAAGTAGCAGCTGATTAGGGGGCTCTGGCTCACTCAGGCTGGGGTACAGAATGCGTGGTGAGCCTGCAGCAGGCAGAGGCCGGTGTAATGTTGCAATAGCCTGAGGCACACCATGTGTTCTCCCGAGGATGTTGTCCCTGGATAACAGGAGCCTGGCAGTGGCGGGCCGCACAGGTTCCCGGGAGGGGAGGTCTGGATAGTGACCTGTGCTTGCACACAGGCTTCTTGGTGGCTACAGCAGTACCGTTAGTGTTTCATGCCTATCCCTGGTGTCTGCGCTGATAACCGTGCCTCACGCCTGTCTCGGGAGCTTGTTTAGGCGGTGCTCTGAATTCCCCCTCCTTGCGCACCCTGAAACAATGGTCTTTTGCCTCTTAGGCAGGTCCAGATTTTTTCCCGGGCTCCCTCCTGGCTAGCTGTGGCACACTAGCCCCCTTCAGGCTGTGTTCACGCAGCCAACCCCAGTCCTTTCCCTGGGATCTGACCTCTGAAGCCCGAGCCTCATCTCCCAGCCCCACCCGCCTTGGCAGGTGAGCAGACAAGCCTCTCAGGTTGGTGAGTGCTGGTTGGCACCGATCCTCTGTGTGGGAATCTCTGCACTTTGCCCTCTGCACTCCTGTTGCTGCGCTCTCCTCTCTGGCTCCGAAGCTTCCCCCCGCCCACTCCCCCCCCGTCTCCACCAGTGAAGGGGCTTTCTAGTGTGTGGAAACTTTTCCTCCTTCAAAGCTCCCTCCCAGAGGGGTAGGTCCCGTACCTATTCTTTTGTTTCTGTTTTTTCTTTTTTCTTTTGCCCTGCCCAGGTATGTGGGGAGTCTCTTGCCTTTTGGGAAGTCTGAGGTTTTCTGCCAGCATTCAGTAGGTGTTCTGTAGGAGTTATTCCACATGTAGATGTATTTCTGATGTATTTGTGAGGAGGAAGCTGATCTCCATGTCTCACTCCTCTGCCATCTTGAAGATCCCTCCCTGCATGGTTTTCTTTCTTTCTGTATCTGTCTCTCTCTGCACCTCCCTCACTCTCTCCCTTACTATTTTCCCCTTTTTTCCCTACCTTCCCTCAATTAACCTTTTTTACACCTCTCTGTTTTACTTTATTCTTTTTGCTTAACAAAAAATAATGTAACAAATATCTATATTCTTTCTTCATATAATTGATAACTTGTAGTGTTTTATGAAGAGGTTATGACCTACTGATTTTCTTTTTAGTATGTAGCTATAATGGCAACTAATAGTGTTCATTCAGACTTTTATTGAAAGAGATGGTTGCGGTATGTGACTTTAAAAATCCATTTTCTAGAATGAAATAATAATTGTTAAAAGGCTGAGCCTCATTCCCATTTCCCCACTCCCAATTCTCTGGTAGTTAAAATTTCAAGGCAATATTAGAAAAACTCTTAAAGTTATTTTTTATAAAGTACATATAAATTTCGTGAAGAAACTGGCTTTTGAACGGGGTCTTGAAGGTACTGAAAGTTCTGAATAAAAAAATGTGGTGGAAGAAGTATCTATATATGAAGAAGAGTAGCATATATTTTATTTTTTTAAACATCTTTACTGGAGTATAATTACAGTGTGTTAATTTCTGCTGTATAACAAAGTGAATCAGCTATATGTATACATATATCCCCATATCCCCTCCCTCTTGCTTCTCCCTCCTACCCTCTCTATCCCATCCCTCTAGGTGGTCACAAAGCACCAAGCTGATCTCCCTGTGCTATGCAGCTGCTTCCCACTAGCTATGTATTTTACATTTGGTAGTGTATATACGTCAGTGCTACTCTCTCACTTCGTCCCAGCTTACCCTTCCCCACCGAGTCCTCAAGTCCATTCTATGCATCTGTGTCTTTATTCTGTCTTGTCCCTAGTTTCTTCAGAACCATTTTTTTTTTAGATTCCATATATATGTGTTAGCATACGGCATTTGTTTTTCCCTTTCTGACTTAGAGAAGCATATATCTTAATTTGGTTGGGTGTTGGAATACATGAAGTGGAAGAATGGAAAACAAGGTTGAAATCTAAGGGATGGTCAGGCTATGGAAGTCCTGTCCCTAAGTAATAATCAGTGCTGCATTTTATTGTGCTTACCATTATAGTAAAATATATTGGAGAATATTTGCATAAAATCCAGGAGACTTCAAAATATAAATCTGGTAGTTAGGCATATATTTAATATTGCAGTAGACAAAGTAGCTAATGACTTCTGGGGATTCATATTTTATATATGGCAAGGTGTTTTAATTATGTGGACTTTTTCTTTTTTGTTAGACATAAAATTCCACATAGTTTCCCACATTATATAGGGGTATTGTTCTCCCATTGTTACTATCTTTATTTTTCTCTAGCTTTATTGAGTTAATAATTGACAAATAAAAAATATAAGATATTTAAAGTGTACAACATGATGATTTCATATATGTGTACTTTGTGAAAGTAATCCCCTCATCAAGTTAATAACCATATCCATCACCTCACAGAATTTTTTTTTGAATTTTATTATATTTATTTTTTATACAGCAGGTTCTTATTAGTTATCTATTTTGTACATGTTAGTGTGTATATGTCAATCGTCAATCCCAATCTCCCAATTCGTCCACCTACCACCAACCCCCACCACCACCTTCCCCCCTTGGTGTCCATACGTTTGTTCTCTACATCGGTGTATCTATTTCTGCCCTGCACACTGGTTCATCTGTACCATTTTTCTATGTTCCACATATATGCATTAATATATGATATTTGTTTTTTATATTTTTGCCTTAATTCACTCTTTATGACAGTCTCTAGATCCATCCACGCCTCTACAAATGACCCAATTTGATTCCTTATTATGGTTGAATAATATTCCATTGTATATATGTACCACATCTTTATCCATTCATCTGTCAGTGGGCATTTAGGTTATTTCCATGACCTGGCTATTGTAAATAGTGCTGCAGTGAACATTCGGTGCATGTGTCTTTCTGAATTATGGTTTTTATTGGGTATATGCCCAGTAGTGGGATTGCTGGGTCATATGGTAGTTCTATTTTTAGTTTTCTAAGGAAACTCCATACTGTTCTCCATAGTGGCTGTATCAACTTATATTCCCACCAACAGTGCAAGAGGGTTCCCTTTTCTCCACACCCTCTCCAGCATTTGTTGTTCATAGATTTTCTGATGATGCCCATTCTAACTGGTGTGATGTGATTCCTCATTGTAGTTTTGATTTGCATTTCTTTAATAGTTAGTGATGTTGAGCAGCTTTTCATGTGCCAGTTGGCCATCTGTATGTCTTTGGAAAAATATCTGTTTAGGTCTTCTTCCCATTTTTTGATTGGGTTGTTTCTTTTTTTAATATTGAGCTGCATGAGCTATTTATATATTTTGGAGATTAATTCTTTGTCTGTTGCTTCATTTGCAAATATTTTCTCCCATTCTGAGGGTTGTCTTATCATCATGTTTATGGTTTCCTTTGCTGTGCAAAAGCTTTTAAGTTTTATTAGGTCCCATTTGTTTATTTTTGTTTTTATTTCCATTACTCTAGGAGGTGGATCAAAAAAGATCTTGCTGTGATTTTTGTCAAAGAGTGTTCTTCCTATGTTTTCCTCTAAGAGTTTTATACTGGCGGATCTTTCATTTAGGTCTTTAACCCATTTTGAATTTATTTTTGTGTATGGTGTTAGGGAGTGTTCTAATTTCATTCTCTTACATGTAGCTGTGCAGTTATCCCAGCACCACTTAGTTAAGAGGCTGTCTTTTCACCATTGTATATCCTTGCCTCCTTTGTCATAGATTAGTTGACCATAGGTGTGTGGGTTTATCTCTGGGCTTTCTATCCTGTTCCATTGATCTATATTTCTTCTTTTGTGCCAGTACAATATTGGCCTGATTACTGTAGCTTTGTAGTATAGTCTGATCAGGGAGTCTGATTCCTCCAGCTCCTTTTTTTTTTAACCTCAAGACTTCATTGGCTATTCGGGTCTTTTGTGTCTCCATACAAATTTTAAGATTTTTTGTTCCAGTTCTGTAAAAAATGCCACTGGTAATTTGATAGGGACTGCATTGAATTTGTAGATTGCTTTGGGTAGTATAGTCATTTTCACAATATTGATTCTTCCAATCCAAGAACATGGTATATCTCTCCATCTGTTTGTGTCATCTTTGGTTTCTTTCATTAGTGTCTTATAGTTTTCTGAATACAGGTCTTTTACCTCCTTAGGTAGGTTTATTCCTAGGTATTTTATTCTTTTTGTTGCAATGGTAAATGGGATTGTTTCCTTAATTTCTCTTTCTGATCTTTCATTGTTAGTGTATAGGAATTCAAATGTTTTCTCTGCATTAATTTTGTACCCTGCAGATTTACCAAATTCATTGATTAGCTCTAGAAGTTTTCTGGTGACATCTTTGGGATTCTCTATGTATAGAATCATGTCATGTACAAACAGTGACAGTTTTACTTCTTTTCCAATTTGTATTCCTTTTATTTCTTTTCTTCTCTAATTGCCATGGCTAAGACTTCCAAAACTATGTTGAATAATAGTGGACATCCTTGGGCTTCCCTGGTGGTGCAGTGGTTGAGAGTCCGCCTGCCGATGCAGGGGGCACGGGTTCGTGCCCTGGTCCGGGAAGATCCCACATGCCGCAGAGCAGCTGGGCCTATGAGCCATGGCCGCTGAGCCTGCGCGTCTGGAGCCTGTGCTCCCCAACGGGAGAGGCCACAACAGTGAGAGGCCCGCGTACCACACACACACACACACACACACACACACACACACACAAACAAAAAAATACTGGACATCCTTGTCTTGTTCCAGATCTTAGTGGAAATGCTTTCAGTTCTTCACCTTTTTTATTTTTGTTTTTGCAGTACGCATGCCTCTCACTGTTGTGGCCTCTCCCGTTGTGGAGCACAGGCTCCTGATGCGCAGGCTCAGCAGCCGTGGCTCATGGGCCTAGCTGCTCCGTGGCATGTGGGATCTTTCCAGACCGGGGCACGAACCTGTGTCCCCTGCATCGGCAGGCAGACTCTCAACCACTGCGCCACAAGGGAAGCCCCAGTTTTTCACCTTTGCGAACAATGTTTGCTGTTCGTTTGTGGTATATGACCTTTATTATGTTGAGGTAGGTTCCCTCTCTGCCCACTTTCTGTAGAGTTTTTATCATAAATGGGTGTTGAATTATGTCAAAAGCTTTTTCTGCATCTATTGAGATGATCATACTGGTTTTATTTTTCAATTTGTTAATATGGTGTATCACATTAATTGATTTGCATATATTTAAGAGTCCTTGCATCCCTGTGGTAAATCCTACTTGATCATGGTGTATGATCCTTTTAATGAGCTGTTGTATTGTTTGCTAGTATTTTGTTGCAGATTTTTGCATCTATATACATCAGTGATATTGGTCTGTAATTTTCTTTTTTTGTAGTATCTCTGTCTGGTTTTGGTGTCAGGGTGATGGTGGCCTCATAGAATGAGTTTGGGAGTGTTCCTTCCTCTGCAATTTTTGGAAGAGTTTGAGAAGCATAGGTGCTAGCTATTCTCTAAAAGTTTGATAGAATTCACATTTGAAGCCACCTGGTCCTGGACTTTTGTTTGTTGGAAGATTTGTAATCACAGTTTCAATTTCGTTACTTGTGATTGGTCTGTTCACATTTTCTATTTCTTCCTCGTTCAGTCTTGGAAGGTTATACCTTTCTAAGAACTTCTCCATTTCTTCCAGGTTGTCCATTTTATTGGCATAGAGTTGCTTGTAGCAGTCTCTTATGATGCTTTGTATTTCTGTGTTGTCCATTGTAACTTCTCCTTTTTCATTTCTAATTTTATTGATTTGAGTCCTCTCAGTCTTTTTCTTGATGAGTCTGGCTAAAGGTTTATCAAGTTTATTTATCTTCTCAAAGAACCAACTTTTAGTTTTATTGATGTTTGCTTTTGTTTACTTTCTTTCTATTTCATTTATTGCTGATATGATATTTATTATTTCTTTCCTTCTACTAACTTTGGGTTTTGTTTGTTCTTTCTCTAGTTCCTTTAGGTGTAAGGTTCGATTGTTTACTTGAGATTTTTCTTGTTTCTTGAGGTAATCTTCTATTACTATAAACTTCCCTCTTAGGACTGCTTTTGCTGCATCCCATAGGTTTTGGATCGTCATATTTCTGTTGTAATTTGTCTCTAGGTATTTTCTGATGTCCTCTTTGATTTCTTCAGTGATCTCTTGGTTATTTAGTAATGTATTGCTTAGCCTCCATGTGTTTGTGTTTTTTACGGTTTTTTCCCTGTAATTGATTTCTAATCTCATAGCGTTGTGGTCAGAAAAGATGCTTGATATGATTTCAATTTTCTTAAATTTACTGAAGCTTGATTTGTGACCCAAGATGTGATCTATTCTGGAGAATGTTCCGTGCGCACTTGAGAAGAAAGTGTAATCAGCTGTTTTTGGATGGAATGTCCTATAAATATCAATTAAATCTATCTAGTGTATTGTGTCATTTAAAGCGTCTGTTTCCTTATTTATTTTCATTTTGGATGATCTGTCCATTGGTGTAAGGAAGGTGTTAAAGTCCCCTACTATTATTGTGTTACTGTCGATTTCCTCTTTTATAGCTCTTAGCATTTGCCTTATGTATTGAGGTGCTCCTATGTTGGGTACATATATGTTTATAATTGTTTTATCTTCTTCTTGGATTGATCCCTTGATCATTATGTAGTGTCCTTCCTTGTCTCTTGTAACATTCTTTATTTTAAAGTCTATTTTATCTGATATGAGTATTGCTACTCCAGATTTCTTTTGATTTCCGTTTGCATGGAATATCTTTTTCCATCCCCTCACTTTCAGTCTGTATGTGTCCCTAGGTCTGAAGTGGATCTCTTGTATACAGTATATATATGGGTCTTGTTTTTGTATCCATTCAGTGAGCCTGTGTCTTTTGGTTGGAGCATTTAATCCATTCATGTTTAAGGTAATTATTGATATGTATGTTCCTATGACCATTTTCTTAATTATATTGGGTTCATTTTTGTAGGTCCTTTTCTTCTCGTGTTTCCCGCTTATAGAAGTTCCTTTTGCATTTGTTTTAGAGCTGGTTTGATGTTGCTGAATTCTCTTAACTTTTGCTTGTCTGTAAAGCTTTTGATTTCTCCATCGAATCTTAATGAGATCCTTGCAGGGTAGGGTATTCTTGGTTGTAGTTTTTTCCCTTTCATCACTTTAAATGTATCATGCTACTCCCTTCTGACTTGTAGAGTTTCTGCTGAGAAATCAGCTGTTAACCTTGTGGGAGTTCCCTTGTATGTTATTTGTCCTTTTTCCCTTGCTCCTTTCAATGATTTTTCTTTGTCTTTAATTTTTGTCAATTTGATTACTATGTGTCTCAGCATGTTTTTCCTGGGTTTATTCTGCCTGGGACTCTCTGCACTTCCTGGACTTGGTTGGCTATTTCCTTTCCCATGTTCGGAAAGTTTTTGACTATAATCTTTTCAAATATTTTCTCGGGTCCTTTCTCTCTCTCTTCTTTCTGGGACCTCTATAATGTGAATGTTGTTATGTTTAATGTTGTCCCAGAGGTCTCCTAGGCTGTCTTCATTTCTTTTCATTCTTTTTTTTTTATTCTGTTCCTCAGCAGTGAATTCCACCATTCTGTCTTCCAGATCACTTATCTGTTCTTCTGCCTCAGTTATTCTGCTATTGATTCCTTCTAGTGTATTTTTCATTTCAATTATTGTATTCATTTCTGTTTGTTAATCCTTTAATTCTTCTATGTGTTTGTTCTTTAATTCTTCTAGGTCTTTGTTAAACATCTCTTGCATCTTCTCAATCTTTGCCTCCATACTTTTTGTGTGTGTGTGTGTGGTACGTGGGGCTCTCACTGTTGTGGGCTCTCCCGTTGTGGAGCACAGCCTCCGGATGCGCAAGCTCAGCAGCCATGGCTCACGGGCCCAGCCGCTCTGCGGCTTGTGGGATCTTCCTGGACCGGGGCACGAACCCATGTCCCCTGCATCAGCAGGCAGACTCTCAACCACTGCACCACCAGGGAAGCCCTGCCTCCATTCTTTTTCCGAGGTCCTGGATCATCTTCATGATCATTATTCTGAATTCTTTTTCTGGAAGGGTGCCTATCTCCACTTCTTTTAGTTGTTTTTCTGGGGTTTTATCTTGTTCCTTTATTTCGTACATAGTCCTCCACATTTTCATTTTTTCTCTCTGTGAATGTGGTTTTCCTTCCACAGCCTGCAGAATTGTAATTCTTCTTGCTTCTGCTATCTGCCCTCTGGTGGATGAGGCTATGTAAGAGGCTTGTGCAAGCTTCCTGATGGGAGGGACTGGTGGTGGGTAGAGCTGCGTGTTTCTCTGGTGAGCAGAGCTCAGTAAAACTTCAGTCTGCTTGTCTGCTGATGGGTGGGGTTGGGTTCCTTCCCTGTTGGTTGTTTGGCCTGAGGCAACCCAGCAATGGAGCCTACCGGCTCTTTGGTGGGGTTAATTGCAGACTCTGGGAGGGCTCATGCTAAGGAGTACTTACCAGAACTTCTGCTGCCAGTGTCCTTGTCCCCACAGTGAGCCACAGTCACCCCCCGCCTCTGCAGAAGACCCTCCTACACTAGCAGGTAGGTCTGGTTCAGTCTCCTATGGGGCCACTGTTCCTTTTCCTGGGTCCCAACGTGCACACTACTTTGTGTGTGCCCTCCAGGAGTGGAATCTCTATTTCCCCCAGTCCTGTCGAAGTCATACAATCAAATCCTGCTAGCCTTCAAAGTCTGATTCTCTAGGAATTCCTCCTCCTGTTGCTGGACCCCCAGGTTGGGAAGCCTGACATGCGGCTCAGAACCTTCACTCCAGTTGGTGAACTTCTGTGGTATAAGTGTTCTCCAGTTTGTGAGTTGCCCACGCAGCAGTTATGGGATTCAATTTTATTGTGATTGCGCCCCTCCTACCATCTCATTGCAGCTTCTTCTTTGTCTTTGGATGTGGGGTATCTTTTTTGGTGAGTTCCAGTGTCTTCCTGTCGATGATTGTTCAGCAGTTAGTTGTTCTTCTGGTGTTCTCGCAAGAAGGAGTGAGCACATGTCCTTCTAATCCGCCATCTTGAACCAATCTTTTTTTTTTTTTTGGTGAAAGCATTTAAGTTCTCCTCTCTTAGCAAATTTCAGTTATACAGTACAATGTTATCAACTATAGATACCATGGTATACATTAGATCCTCAGACTGTAGTCATCTTGTAACTGAAAATCTGTACCATTTTTACAGAGCTTTCCCTATTTCCGCCACCCTTCAGCAACCACTTTTCTATTCTCTGTTTCTGAGTTTGACTTTTTTGTTTAGATTCCACATATAAGTGTTACCATGTGGTATTTGTCTTTCTCTGGATTATTTTACTTATGCTAATGCTCCCAAGTTCATCCATATTATTGCAAATGACATGATTTCATTCTTTTTAAAGGCTGAATGACTTTCCATTGTGTATATATATATACCACATTTTCTTGATCCATTCTTTCATTGATGAACAATTAGGTTGTTTTTGTATCTTGGCTATAGTTAATAATGCTGCTATGAACATGTGACTAGAGCTATCGCTTTGAGATATGGATACATATCTTTGGATACATACCCAGAAGTGGTATTGCTGGATCATGTGGTAGTTCTATTTTTAATTTCTTGAGGAAACTCCGTACTGTTTTCCATAGTGGCTGCATCAATTTACATTCCTACCAACAGTTTGCAGGAGTTCCTTTTTCTCCACATCCTCCCCAGCATTTATCTTTTTTATTTTTGATAAAAGTATCCTAAGTGTTGTGTGGTGATAAATCATTGTGGTTTTGATTTGCATTTTCTTGATAATTGGTGATATTGAGCACTCTTTCATGTACCTGTTGGCCATTTGTATGTCTTCTTTGGAAAAATGTCTATTTAGGTCCTTTGCCAATTTTTAAGTTGGGTCATTTGGTCTTTTGCTATTGAATAGTATGAGCTCCTTACATATTTTAGATATTGACCCCTTATCAGATATAAGCTTTGCAAATATATCTTCACATTCCATAGGTTGCCTTTTCATTTTGTTGATGCTTTCCTTTACTGCGCAGAAGCTTTCTAGTTTGATGTAGTCTTACTTACTGATTTTTGCTTTTTTTCCTTATCCTTTTGGTGCCATATCCAAAAAATCACTACCAACACCAATATCAAGGAGTTTTTTTCTCTGTTTTCTTCTAGGAATCTTATGATTTCAGGTCTCACATTCCAGTGTTTAATTCATATTGAGTTAATTTTTGTGTATGGTGTAAGATAGTAGTTTAATTTTATTCTTTTGCACATGGCTGTGCAGTTTTCCCAACACCATTTATTGAAGAGACTATCCTTTCCTTATTGTATATTCTTGATTGTCATAAATTAATTGACCATATGTATGTACGTTTATCTCTGGGCTGTCTTTTCTGTTCCATTGGTCTATGTGCCTGTTTTTATGCCAGTACCATACTGTTTGATTACCATAGCTTTGTAATGTTGTTTGAAATCAAGCAGTGTAATGCCTCCAGCTTTGTTCTTTCTCAAGATTGCCTTGGCTATTTGGGGTCTTTTGTGGTTCCATACAAATTTTAGGATTATTAGTTCCATTTCTGTAAAATCTTTCACTGGAATTTTGATGGGGATTGCATTGAATCTGAAGATCACTTTGAGTAGTATGGACATTTAAATGATATTAATTATTTTAATCCATGAGCACTGAATATCTTCCTATTTAGCTGTGTCTTCTGCAATTTCTGTCATCAGTGTCTAATAGTTTTTAGTATACAGATGTTTCATCTCCTTGGTTAAATTTATTAAGTATTTTATTCTCTTTGCTGCCATTGTTAATGGGATTGTTTTCTTAATTTCTCTTTCTGATAGATCGTTGTTAATGCTTACAAATACAAGTGATTTTTGTACATTGATATTGTATCCTGAAACATTACTGAATTTTTTAGTTGTAACAGTTTCTGGTGGAATCTTTAGGGTTTTCTATCTATAATATCATGTTAGCTGCAAATAAAGACAATTTTACTTGTTCCTTTCTAGTTTGGATGCCTTTTATTTCTTTTTCTTGCCCAACTGCTCTGGCTAGGATTTCCTTACTGTGTTGAATGAAAGTGGTGTGATTGGGCATCCTTGTTCCTGATCTTAGAGGAAAAGGTTTTAGTGTTTCACCATTGAATATTAGCTGTGGATTGGAGTGGTAGATATGGAGTCCAAACCCTTTGCTCCTCAGGGAGAAGTTAGGAGTTGGGGGTTCTCTCCCAACTGTATGGCATTGTGCTAGGGTAGGGTTTATGGTAACAGTGTGTCTCAGCCTTTCCTATTCATTTTAATGCGGAAATTTTATCATTTGTCCAATGTGCAGGAGTCACTCACCTAGTTTCTGTATCTCTTTCATAGGGAATGCTCCAAGTGTAGCTGTACACTGGGTGTGTCTGTGCGAAGAGGGAAGCTTAGGAACCTCTTATATTGCCACTGTAAGGGAGCAAAATCTTCCACCCCAAAATATCTCTTTGGCATGCGGATTATTTCAAGCTGAAAACATTCTAGGCCCAAAAGACTCAGGAAGAAACATTGACCTTTCTCCTAATTGCCTAAAAGAATTCAGATAGACAGCCTGTTCCCAGAACAGAGCTATCATCAGAGATATCATCAAATATCGTCTAGGTGTGGTGTGGGAAAATTGGCAGGGCCTACAGATCAGAGTCCACTCTGTGTCCCATTGTCTACATGGCCCAGCAAACATTTATGTACCAAACATTTGCTTTTCCATCTCCATATGAATTGCCTTTCTTCCCTTTGAAGTCCCAAACCACTACTCCCAACATCCTCTTTTGTCTTTAGCTGAAGATGGTATTAAAGGTGAGGACTGCACCCTGGTGGCGCAGTGGTTGAGAGTCGCCTGCTGATGCAGGGGACATGGGTTCGTGCCCTGGTCCAGGAAGATCCTACATGCCACGGAGTGGCTGGGCCTGTGAGCCATGGCCACTGAGCCTGCAAGTCTGGAGCCTGTGCTCCGCAATGGGAGAGGCCACAACAGTGAGAGGCCCACGTACTGGGAAAAAAAAAAAAAATAGGTGAGGACTTCAGCCATTTTGGTGAGTTACTCAGTTTTCCTGGATCTCTCTCATGTATACATGTTATTAAACTTGTTTGGTTTTCTCCTGTTAACATGTCTCATGTCAATTTAATTCTTAGACCAGTTATAAGACCCTGGAAGGGCAGAGGAAAATTTCTTCTTCTCTGACACAATCTTGGTTAACCCTTGGGGGCAAAAACCAACTTTGCTCTCTTATTTTAATGTTAATCTAAGCAAAACCATTAGAAGCAACTATTAGGAATATATATATATATATACCTCCAACATGCACACACATAAATATATACATACAAATCCATACCTGACATAGCCAAATAAAAAATCACTTTTTGAATGTCAACTATTTTAACTTTATTGTACAACATCTCTTCAGTGGACTTTGTACCCTTCGGCAGCCCAACATCTGAATCTGAGCACCTTGTCTACGCCTTAGGTATTTCTCACTTTATGAATTTTGATGATAGGCACAGCCCACCTACCTCCGTAGAATCTGGAAAAAAAAAAAAAAACCCAGATACCTGTTTCACCCTGTTTTGCTGCTAGTGAATGGGCATATGATCTAAGCTCAGACTTTGATGTACTTGTCCTGTACCTTGAATCAGAGGTTAGTGACCCAAAGAAATAAGACCTACAGGGCACCTATTGTAGTTGCAGGCAGTTGTAGGATCTGCAACAGCATTGAGTTTTCAGGGTTAGTAACGCCAGTGATGCCAGAAGAGGTTGTTGTTCATTGTCCAGGTGTAGAAATGGTGCAGTCAGTGGTGTCCAGTGTTTGCCAGTGCCAGCAGTGGTGTCTTTATGAGACTAATCATGGCATAATTTTGACTGTGACCCCACAGCTGTCTCGACTTCCTTTTTCTTGCCAGTTGCCAAATCTGCTTCCTCAGCCCTCTTTGCAGGTCTATTAGCTATCCAATTTCCCTTTTTATATATATATATATATATATATCAATACTCAAAGAGAATTCATTTATTTTTTATTTTTATTTTTTAAACATCTTTATTGGAGTATAATTGCTTTACAATGGTGTGTTAGTTTCAGCTTTATAACAAAGTGAATCAGTTATACATATGCATATATCCCCATATCTCTTCCCTCTTGTGTCTCCCTCCCTCCCACCTCCCTATCCCAGCCCTCTAGGTGGTCATAAAGCACTGAGCTGCTCTCCCTGTGCTATGCAGCTGCTTCCCACTAGCTAGCTATTTTACATTTGGTAGTGTATATATGTCCATGCCACTCTCTCACTTTGTCCCAGCTTACCCTTCCCCCTCCCTGTGTCCTCAAGTCCATTCTCTAGTAGGTCTGTGTCTTTATTCCCGTCTTGCCCCTAGGTTCTTCATGACATTTTTTTAGTTTCCATATATAGTGTTAGCATAAGGTATTTGTTTTTCTCTTTCTGACTTACTTCACTATGTATGACAGTTTCTAGGTCTATCCACCTCACTACAAATAACTCAATTTAGTTTCTTTTTATGGTTGAGTAATATTCCATTTTATATATGTGCCACATCTTCTTTATCCATTCATCTATTGATGGACACTTAGGTTGCTTCCCTGTCCTGGTTATTGTAAATAGAGCTGCAGTGAACATTGTGGTATATGACTCTTTTTGAATAATTGTTTTCTCAGGGTATATGCCCAGTAGCAGGATTGCTGAGTCATATGGTAGTTCTATTTTTAGTTTTTTAAGGAACCTCCATACTGTTCTCCATAGTGGCTGTATCAGTTTACATTCCCACCAACAGTGCAACAGGGTTCCCTTTTTTCCACACCCTCTCCAGCATTTATTGTTTGTAGATTTTTTGATGATGGCCATTCTGACCAGTGTGAGATAATATCTCATTGTAGTTTTATCCAATTTCCTTTTAATTTATTTTCTGTTTAAATTAACCAAAGATGCTTTCATTTCTTTTAACTAAGAATCCTAACTGATGCAATATTCTTCTTTAATATAGGTAATTGAAAGTGACTATATCCAGTAAAACATTTAGACATAGAGTACTTACTGTTTACTAGCATTGGGTACCTTAATAATAGTTTAAAAAGATTACCTTTGACTTATACATCAGGATCCTTTTTTACTTTCACTGTAGTTTAGTGATTAGTAAGCTGATCTAGCAATTGGTCTTGAATTCCTAATTAATTTTTTCTTAGGCAAATAGGAACAGGGATTATGTAGTACATAGAATTTGGTGAAAGTCATAAGATAATGTCCTGGATAATGGAAAATCAGCCTGGAATAAATTCAGTTGGTTTATGCATATATTAAGACTGTATTTAGACTTTGACTTATCCCTAATTCTATTGATCTTTATAATGTGGGAACTGCTTATACAATTGATATTTCTTTTTTCTCTTTATAATCTGGATTGTTTAGTGTTATTTCAGCCTCTATCATACTTCTTATATTTCTGACTTTGAAAAGTCACTTTTCTCTCTGTGCCAACGTTTTTTAAGTTTTGAAATGATGGAGAATAAACTAATCCCAAAGGTCCTCTCTAGCCTTAGCATTTAATGAGTTAATGAAGTGTAATTTGTTTCCTTTTTCTTTTCTAAAGTTTGAATGCCAACAGTACACTTATGCTGCATGGAGCAGAATAGTTTGGATTTATTGTTCAGTGACCTCAAAATGGTCAATTTAAGACATACTATTGGGAAATATGTTAAAGAACAAGTTCAGTAAGTGGCAGAGGACTTCCCTGGTGGTGCAGTGGTTAAGAATCCACTTGCCAATGCAGGGGACATGGGTATGATCCCTGGTGCAGGAAGATATGACATGCAACAGAGCAACTTAAGCCCATACACCACAACTACGGAGCCTGTGCTCTAGAGCCCGTGAGCAACAACTACTGAGCCCGTGTGCCACAACTACTGAAGCCCACCCGCCCTAGAGCCCATGCTCTAGCCCATGCTCTAGCCCATGCTCTAGCCCATGCAAGGAAAGCCACCGCAATGAGAAGCCTGCGTACCACAACGCGGAGTAGCCCCCGCTCACTGCAAATAGAGAAAAGCCTGCGCACAGCAACGAAGACCCAACACAGCCAAAAATAAATAAATTTATTAAAAAAAATAAAGTGGCAGAGTCTGGGGATATTCAGTAACTGTCATTCATGTAGTTTATGAAAATCATTTGGAAAAATGAACAGCTTTGTATATTCACAGTTGGCATACTTGGCAGGCAGTAAAAGAAACTGGTTAAAAATTTTAAAGCTAGATTTCTTGGATTTGAATCCAGGTTCTACCACTTATTAGCAGTATGACCTTGGGCAAATTACTTAACTTCTCTGTGTCTTAGTTTCTTCATCAGTAAAATGGGGATAAAAATAGAACTTACCTTATAGATTTGCTATGAAGATTAAATGAGTTTATACATGTAAAGATTCTGGAGTATCTAGAATGGTACAAGATTTATGGTACTCATTTTTAGCAATTTTATTTTCATTTTATTATTACATAATCTCACATAGCTAAAATACATTTTGTTATTTTACTTATAATTCTTGCACAAATCTTGAATTTGAGAGTATAGTTTCATGTATATCCAAAAGATATATTGTGTAGATCTGACTCTATTATCAATGTTTTATAGTGTTCTGCTATTATTAATAGAGCAAATATTTTATAACTGTTAAATACTGCATTACCATTGGGATTCAGTGCAGTTTTTGGCACAAAGATTATGTGGTTTGAGGCACATCCATAATGAATAGCTGTTTTTTAAAGAAGTCGTGAGGTTTCAGGTACACATAGCTGATATATTAATGTAACTGAAGTTGCTCTAATAATAAACTTAACATTTCCTTAGATCCTATATAGATTTTGATCTTCTCTCTATTCCATGTTGATTTCAGTAGAATATTGAAATACAAGGAAAGGCAAAGAAAATAGCAGTGTTGACCAAGAATATTGCTATCAGATGAGAATGTTTCAGTGATACATTCTTTCCAGTGCATTTATTTCTCTACTTATCTTGTTTTTCATAACAGGTTTATTTTATGCTTAATTATTCATCATAGGTCCAGAGTCTTTTTTATTAGTTCTTGGATTTTCTATCTGGGAAAATTTTGTGAAGCAGTATATATACTTTACAGATAATTTAAGAACATTTTCACAGTTGTCACTACACTTTTAGATTTTAATTCCAAGTCTTCAATTCAGCTAAAATGGCAGTTGTTTTAGAGACTATTTCTTTAATTATTATATGTTTTATCATGCTTCCCTTTTCAGGACCAGAGTTCTGATCAAGCAGGAAAGGAGAAAGCAAAAGGTAAAGAAAAAATATTTTTATTGTGTCTTATAGCCTTATGAGAACAGTGATCTTTTGGAGCACTTTTCCAAGGTTGATAAATTCACCTGAGTGAAACTGGAAGACCATCTTTCTTTAGTCTTCTTCCTTCTGGTAGATAGCTTAATTAGCTACCCATTTTGCTCAGGCAGAGAGTTAAGGATCATGTTGATTCTTGTTGTCATCTAGTTCCAATATATCCCAAGTCTGATCAATTCTCACTAACTGTACTGTTAGCCCCCTGATCCACATCATTATCATTTATTGCCCAGAGTACTATAATGACCTTATAACCTATTTCCTACTTTTTTTAGTGTTTTTTAAAATTTTTACATTGATTGTATTACATAGTAATGTTGAGCATGTATATGCCTTGCAACTGAGCAGTATATATCCCAGAGAAACTTCCACAAGTGCACTTTATGTACATGCTTGTTTGAATCGTTGTTGTTAAGTAGCAAAAAAAAAAAAAAAAAAAAAGAAAGGAGAAAGAGAGGAAGAAGAAGGACAGGGTACAGGGGAGAGAAAAGGGAGCACCCAAACATTCAGGAGCAGTAGAATGGTTAAGCAAATTGTGGCCTACCCAAGTAATGGTATAGCCATGAAATGTATCATCTGAATGTAATTAATGTAGATGAATCTCAAAAACAATGTTGAGCAAGGGAAGCAACTCACAGAAGAATACAAGCAGTGAGATTCCATTTACAAAAAGTTCCAAAACAGTAAAAATATGTTCAAAGGTAGTAAAATTTAAAGAAAAGCAAGGGAGTCATTATGATGTAAGCAGGATTTTTGTTAACTCAGTGAAATTATACCTTATTGTAAGTTTAACTTGTATTTTCTTGACTACTAATGAAGCTATCTTTTCATTCAGGTTTTCTGTTTGGGGTTTTTTTTAAACATCTTTATTGGAGTATAATTGCTTTACAATGGTGTATTAGTTTCTGTTTTATAACAAAGTGAATCAGCTATACATACACATATATCCCCATATCTCTTCCCTCTTGTGTCTCCAGGTTTTCTGTTTCATGAGGTGCTTTTCCAAGTATTTAAAATTTTTTTTCTTTGGGTTCTTTGTCTTTTTCTTATTGTGTCTTTATACATTTAGGAATTCTTTGTCAGTTATATGTGTACTCCATAGCTTTATTTTTACTTCCTTAATGATATCTTTGAAGGAAAGTTCTTACTTTTAATGTCATTGAATTTATCAAAATTTTTTTTGCTTTTTCTTTTACTCTTTTGTATTCTATTCTTCACACAGCAGTTAGTATGATTTTTTTAAAAACACAAGCCAGAATTTATCATTTCCCTGCTTAAAAGCCTCAATTACTTTTCATTGCTTTTAGAATAAATCTGATTTAAACATATCTAAAAGGACCTAAAGGTTCTGCATGCTGCCTGCTTCTCTGACCTTATTTTTTACTACTCGCCCTATTGTTCATTGTATTTCAACCACACTGAGCCTCCTTCTGCCACTCTTCTTCCCTTTCTCTGGAAAATTCTCCCTTGAGATAGTTTTATGTCTGGCTTATCAATCTTGGGTCTCAGCTAAAGTGTCTTAGACTGGCTTTCTCTGATCACTACATCAAATAGCTCCCCACCCTCCAGTTACTCTCTCTTCAGTACTCGCTCTTATTCATCACTCTTTTCAAAGTCTGGTATTTTCTTATAAATTTGTTGATTCTGTTCTCTTCCCCCACCCCCTATTAACATATATTCATAAAAAAGGGGTCTTATCACTTTTATTCATTCTGTATCTCCTGTGCCTAGAATTGTGTGTAACATAGGCACTCAATAACTAAATAACCTATGAATGTCATCTGTCCCCAGACTATTTTTCAAAAAATAATCTAACTCTATTTGGATCATTCTTTTGAATATTTATAAGAAAGAAAAAGACTCATGGCCCTTTCCCAAAGTGTTGATCTCTAGTCATGTCATTTTCTTATTCCTTGAAAATTTCATACCTTCCTTTGTCTCCTCAAGCCTCTCTTCCCCAACCCTGTTCTTTATCCCTTCATGCTCATTAGATGACCGTGTCTCATATTTCAAAGGAGATAGAAGCTATCAGATGAGAATTATCTGAAATTTCTATCACCAGTTCTATAAACCATCTTATATCTTCACCCATCTTCTCTTTCCTTCCTGTAACTAAGGAAGTAGTTTCCTTTTGTCAAGGTCTCTCTATCTGTGATCTGGATTCCATTTACTTCTGCTTTCTCAGGGACCTCACTGCATCAATTACTTCACCCCTTTCTTGTATCTTCAGCTATTCTGGGTCAACTGGAGGTTTTGCATCGATATCATACATACTCAATTCTCTCCTGTTGAAACAAGTAAAAACTCTCTCTGGATCCTTTCCCTTTTCTGCTATGCCCCTTCCCACTTACCTCCCGTTCACTTCTCAGTACACTCCACTATACAGCTCTTGCTAATGCTGAAATTGAACTTCATGTTGTTCAATTCCAAGATATTTTTCAGTCCAACTTACTTTAATATGTCATTATCTCCTGCAGTTTACCATTACCTCCATCTTTTCTTTTTGTAGGTGTGTGAGATATAAACAAACCATTCAACACTTCATAAAGTGGACAGTCTCCATTTGGAGAACTGTACACTCCCTTTATCTCAAAACAAGCTTTTACCTTGCTTTCTTCAACACATTCTCCAGATTCTATTCCTGTCTCTCTAGCTGCTTCTTTTAAATAGCTATTATCAAGTTAAAAATTGATTATTTCCTGAGGTTTTTCTAATTATTTTCTGTTTGGCTCTACCAAATGAAACTTGATAGAAAAATTGAGCCTAACCTTGTCAGGTAAATCAATTAGTCACATACCTTTGTTCTTTCTGGGAACACAAAGATTAGAGGCTATCATGATATCTAGAGTATGAGGATCCATTCTCTTCAGCACAGTGTCCCCTGAAATAAAGACTTACTAGCTTTGTAGATAGTCGTTGTACTGTTCTTCCTTATTCCTAGAACCTTATATTTCTATCCTCTGGCTTACTCTTGACTCATCCATCTACCTTAGAAATAATTTCATAAGAAACCTTCCCTCTCCTCCTCTGCCTGACCTCCCACCACCTACCCATAGGTTGACTACCCTTTTGGGGTAGATCCTATAACCTCCTATCACATGGTATTGTAATTATTTGTGTCAGTGTCTCTCTCACCATAGTCTTATTCATCACAAAGTATACTGCCTTAAGAAATAGCATCTTAATTCTAAGATATCATCAATTGTAAGATCCATAGTCAGTTTTTTCAAGGGAAAAAAATATTTACATCCTGAAGGTACTGTCATTTCATTGCTGAACCATAGTGTGATCTTTTCTAAGACATTTAAGTCCAATTTGGGATTGCAAATCACTGAAACAAATTATAAACAGATATATTATATAAACAGACATGTTTATCTACGGTTAATTTTGCATAACAACTTTGTTGCTTGAGAACTGGTACGTTTCTTACAATTCTTACAAGTTTTTTACAATCTTAAGTCTAAGTCTACAGTATAAATGTCTATTATAATTAATGATATTCTGAAAGGTTAATGTGAAAGAGCTTTAATTTCTTGGAAAAGTAATTCTTCCTCTTTAGTTTTTTTGCCATCTTGGACCTTCCTCATTTTTGATATCTCACATTTATAATCACATTTATGGCAGTGTATTATGAATTATTAATGGAAGAGAAGATGTTTTCACAATTTGTTATAGTGTTAGTACATAGTAGTTGCTCAATAAATAAGTTTTAAACAAATAAATGCCTTTGAACTTGGTAAATTAAGGGTATAATCTGAAAGAAAAGAATGAAGATAAGGAAGAATAATTAAGTTCAAACAACCAAGAAGAGAATAAATGCTGGATGATAAAAGATATTATGCACAAGTCTGGTTTAAAAAAAATTGTAGTCATGGAGGTATAACAAAGGGAATTAAATTGGCTTTGGCTGCAGATTATTTCTCACATAGCTGCTTTTTTTTCCCCCCTCTTCTCATCTCAGTTGACTTTTAATGGCACCCAGCTGAGAATATCTTTAAGGAATTTTATATCTATAGAATAGCACACTTTGTAGAAAAACAAATTTGTAGCCTGTCAGATTTGTTTTATCAGATTTTTAAAAACTTTCTACATTCAGATAATTTTTGATACCTGTGAATGTCTTTATAAAGTTCTGTCTTAAAAGTATTACATTTAACAAAAGAAAGATTATAAGAGGCTGTGAAATTTAGACTCTTTAGGCAAACTGCAAGTTATCATGATTGATTTTAATTTGTAAACATATAAAGCGTGTCACAAAAATATAAAAATATCAAGTCAAGGGCTTCCCTGGTGGCGCAGTGGTTGAGAGTCCGCCTGCTGATGCAGGGAACACGGGTTCGTGCCCTGGTCTGGGAAGATCCTACATGCCACGGAGCGGCTGGGCCCATGAGCCATGGCCACTGAGCCTGCAAGTCTGGAGCCTGTGCTCCGCAACGGGACAGGCCACAACAGTGAGAGGCCCGCATGCTGCAAAAAAAAAAAAAAAAAAATCAAGTCAATTATTTGATTGTATTATTGCTTTTTATTATTTATGATTCTGCCTGAAACCATATAGTTGCTGCAATAACTTTTTATTTATAATTACTTTAGGAATATTTTGAAAAGAAAAGGTTAAAATCAAAAATGGAATTACTGGGAGTTTCATCCCCTGTCAAAAATTCTGCTGTCAGTTTAGACCTCCTTAACCTGTATATGGTAAATCAGATATCTTGCCAGAAGGAAACACCTGGTAAGTAAGTTTTTCTAATACCATTTTGTTTTGATTCTGATGTGATTATAAGACTTAGTTCTCTAATAAGTGTAATTTTAGAACTCAAAGGATGTGGAAAGTAAACTAATTTTAAAATTTGGTTGCCTGGTTAAATAAGATTTGTTAATTTTTGCTTAAAATCTGTTGTTTAATCCATTTACTTTTATTTTTAGGTTAAGTGTTATATAAAATTAATTTTATAAGGTATGGTTAGACTTATTACAGTGCAGCTGTTTCAGTTATTACATTATTCTGTCTAGGCAGATAGTTATCAAAGTTTAGCTAAAGAGAAGGAAATAAATGTATTTACTATCTTATACTATTTAGAGAATTTGTTTGAAAGGAAGAGCTGAAAGGATTTTTGTCAGTTTCCTATCTCACAATCTGAATAATTTCGTAGGCATTCCTGGGGTATTAACTATGGTAGTCTAATACTTCAAAATAAAATTCCTTTTGGCATGCACTTTGATTCTTTAAGTAAATAAAAAGTTTAATCAGAGTATTTTTTTTTCTCTAAAGGGAACTTGTGTCTGATATTTAATTTTTAAAATAAATGCTAAAATGAGAGCTTAAAGAAGTAAGAGAGTTCATAAATGATGGATAGAAATTGATCATACTGTTCTTAGTATCCCCTCTTTTCCTTTCTCTGCCATTTTTGTTTCTCCCTCCACAGATGGCAGTTTACACAAGTAAAAAACTTTTACTGTAGTAAAAGTAAATATGTTATTCATGGACTTTGGGAATAAAAGCTTTTGTTGTAAATCTGTCTGTTGAATTTACCTTTTATTTTCTTCACTTGTATAATACAGTGTTATCAACTATAGTCACCACATTTTACACTAGATCTTCAGACCTTAATCATCATACAGCTCAAAGTTTGTGCTCTTTTACCAGCCTCTCCCTATTTCCCCTACTCTCCAATCCCCAGCCCCTGGAAACCACTTTTCTACTCTGTGTTTCTATGAGTTTGACATTTTTTTTTTTAAGACTCTACGTGTAAGTGATTGTACATTTTTTTTTTAAGATTCTACAGTGCACAAGGGTTCCCTTTTCTCCACATTCTTGTCAACACTTGTTATCTCTTCTCTTTTTGATAATAGTCCTTCTGACAGGTATGAGAAGATGTCTTATTGTGGTTTTGATTTGCATTTCCCTGATGATTAGTGATGTTGAGCACCTGTTGGCCATTTGTATGTCTTTGGAAAAATGTCTATTCAGGTCCTCTGCCCATTTTTAAATTAGATTGTTTATTTTTTTGCTAATGACTTATGTGAGTTCTTTATATATGGTGGATATTAATCCCTTATTAGATACATGATTTGCAAATATTTTCTCCCATTCCATAGGTTGCCTTTTCATTTTGTTGATGGTTTCTTTTGCTGTGCAGTAGCTTTTTAGTTTAATGTAGTCTCACTTGTTTATATTTGCTTTAGTTGCCTTTGTTTTGCTGTCAAATCCAAAAAATCATTGCCAAGATGGATGTCAAGGAGCTTAAACTCTATGTTTTCTTCTAGGAGTTTTATGGTTTCGAGTCTTATAATTTTTACTTTTTTTTTTTTTTTTGGCCACGCTATGTGGCATGCGGGATCTTAGTTCCCAGACCAGGGATCAAACCCTTGCCCCCTGCACTGGGAGTGTGGAGTCTTAACCACTGGAATGCCAGGGAAGTCCCTAGGGTCTTATAATTAAGGCTTTAATCCATTTTGAGTTGATTTTTGTGTATGGTGTAAGATAAGGTTCCAGTTTTGTTCTCTTGCATGTGCTGTCTGATGATGAATTTATCTTTATGTATTTTCTTTCTCCCTTACTTTCTTTTCACTTATGCATTCAACATATGTTTACTGAATACCTACCATAAGTATTGTGTTGAATGCTGGGAACAGAATAGGAAGTGACAAGGTCGGGACATGATACCCCAAAATATGGCACCTTGGCATTTTGAATATTTTAAGCTGAAGGAATTTGAGAAGCAGCATGTGCAGGAAGGATTCTCATGTGAGAGGTACCCTATACCTGGAGGAAAGGAACATCTTTATCTCCAAGACAGAGGGGCACTGAGAGGAATCTAAATGAACGGGACTGCTGTTTCCCCCAGTTTACTACACTTTGCTCATACCCTTTTTTTGTCCTATCACATTCTTTATGACTTTCCATTGTTTGTCAAACCTAGCATTAAAATGCTCAGGTTTAAACACTTCTTTGGGTCTTCATTTTCTTTTTGAAGTTTTCTATGTAAAACCTATATTAAGTAAATTTGAATGTTTTCCTCTTGTTAATCCCTGTTTTGTTACAGGGGCCCCAGCTGGGAGTTTAGAAAGGTAGAGGATAGAGATATTTCTACTCTCCTACAAAAGCAAGACGTTATTAGTGAGGACTCATGGCTGCAAACAACAGACATTTAAAAATATATACTTATTTAATGTTGTGATATGAATGTTTGTGTCCCCCCCCCCCAAACTCATATGTTGAAATCTTAATCCCTAATGTTCAAGAGGGACATTTAGGAAGTGGTAATGTCATGAGGGTGGAGCCCTCATGGATAGCATTGTATCCTTATTAAAGAGACCCCAGAGAGCTCTCTTTCCCTTTCTACCATCTGAAGGCACAGTGAGAAGATGACTGTGAACAGGAAGCAGGCCCTCACCAGACACCACATCTGCCAGCGCCTTGATCTTGGACTTCGCAGCCTCCAGACTGAGAACTAAATTTCTGTTGTTTATAATCCACCCAGACTATGGTATTCTGTTACAGCAGCCTTGAAGGGACCAAGGCACTTAACTAAAAGGAAGGGCTGTGGTGCAGCCGGGCCTCAGAGACTGCTTGGATCAGGGACTTGAATACAGCCAAGATTCTTTCTCACTTCAGATATTAGCTTCATTCTCTCAGACTGTCTTCGTCATTGAGGCTTAAAACATTACCTTAGGGGCTTCCCTGGTGGTGCAGTGGTTGAGAGTCCGCCTGCTGATGCAGGGGACCTGGGTTCGTGCCCCGGTCTGGGAGGATCCCACATGCCGCAGAGCGGCTGGGCCCGTGAGCCATGGCTGCTGAGCCTGTGCGTCCGGAGCCTGTGCTCCGCAACGGGAGAGGCCACAGCAGTGAGAGGCCCGCGTACTGCAAAAACAAACAAACAAAAAAACACATTACCTTAAAAAATTAATATTGCTCATCTCTCCTAGTTTTGCTACCAGGGAAATACTGAGATCTGTTTCTCTGGTTCTGAACTTTAAAAAATTCCACTGGAGGGATGTTGCCTTGCCCTACTGGTGCCAGGGCCCAGCACTGGAACAATTACTTATTTTTTTAACTTTTTATTTTATACTGGAGTATAGCTGATTAACAATGTTGTGACAGTTTCAGGTGCACAGCAAAGCGATTCAAACCTACATATATATGTATTCATTCTCCCCCAGGCTCCCGTCCCATCCACGCTGCCATGGAACAATTACTTATAACCAGAGGGAACAATTATTAATTCTTCTTGGGTCAGATGGGTACCCATTATTTTTTCCAGAAAGGCAGGGTTTTATAACATAGAAAGTCTCCACTAGAACTACATAGTTGGTGCATGTGTAAAAGCATTTCACAGAAGAGTTGTCAAAAGTACTGAACAGACAAAATAGAGACTTCTTCTATAGAGACAAGGATTCTGCTCTATAAAGTTTAAAAATCTAGTGAGGGAAATAGAGTTAATCAAGTACTGCAAACTATGGTAAGTGCTGTAATAGAGAACTTATATAGCTTTATGGGAATGTATCAGACAACATCTGATATAGTCTGGGCGTCAGGGAAGTCTTGGAGGAAGTAAAAAGTAGAAGTGAGTAGAGCCCCTTTCACGAGGAATATATAAGATAATGAAGAAAAAGAGATAGATTTGACTTACTGTGATAGTATTGTAATGACTTCTAGCATATATATCTATAGAATATAGGTGGTTTTCAGTAAATTTCTAAAATGTACATTTATTTAATAAACATAGTATATCAAACAACGCTTTTAAAAGATTTTATTATTCTTATAGATTTTTATAAATTGTAATTGTAATTTTTTTCATTATAGAAACTGTGAGAAAACCAATCCACGTGAATATGAATAGAGACATAAAAATGCCCCTAAGAAAGCATGATATAGAGCTTCCAATGTCGCCTCCCTGTGTACCATCTAACCTCTGCATTGATGATGTAGAAAACAAGTAGGTTTTAGCTAAGTTGTATATTATTAGGTATTTAAAATGGGTCATTATTAACACTCATTTATTCATTGGAAAATGTACAAAGGATTTATCCTTCTAAGCTTCAGTTTTTATTTGTTCGGCTGTTATAATATTATTAAACTATTAAGACCTTTATCAAATGACCAAATGTCCACACTAAGTTTTTGTACACAGTTTCACTTTCTTTATCATAAAAATGTCTCTCTTGTAATAATATAATTTTTAGAAAACTCAGTAATATTATAACCCTGGAATGAAGAGAGTTACTTAGAGTTCCATATGTTTTCAAGTATTTGTGTAGAACAGTATGAATTTTAAATAGATATAAAAAGATGGTCAATTTTATTGCCAGCTATATTTTTAACCTTAAAATTTTATTTTCATTAGTATATACTATCAAAGACTAAGCAGCAAGGAAGAATTTGATCCAGTTCAGGTGAGTTTTTTTTTTTTTTTTGACAATTGTGACATGCCACCAAATGATAAATATTTTTCAAATACTGGAGAAAATTATAGTCCTTAAAATTATTCTTTTAAAAGTTTTTAATGTAAGGAACCTATACATTAAAATATTTTAACTGATTGCTTATGAGAAACAATTTGGAGTTCTGGTAAAGTAGACTAGGCCTACATGTGCATAACATTTGATTCTGCTTGTTACTGACAAACTGCAAAGGATAATTCATTAGGAGATTCCTACTTTGGGTTCATGTGATCATTGAGTAATTCATCTCTTCAAACATAGTGATCAGATTATTTTATTTTACATCAAATTGTGATTTTCAATATTCACATTGTTTCTAAGATTATTTTTTAAAGTATTGCAAATGATTATTTTTTAGCAAATAATTTTTAATTTAAACATTTTTATTTTTTTATATTGAAATATAGTTGATTTGCATGTCATGTTAGTTTCAGGTGTACAACACAGTGACTCAGTTATATATATATATGTATGTATGTGTGTGTATATATATATATATATATATATATATATATATATTCTCTTTCAGATTCTTTTCCCTTATAGGTTATTACAAAATATTGAGTGTATTTTTCTGTGCTATACAGTAGGACTTGTTGATTATCCATTCTGTATATACTAGTGTGTATACATTAATTCCAACTTCTTAGTTTATTCCCCCCTCCCTTTCCACTTTGGTAACTGTAAGTTTGTTTTCTATGTCTGTGGGTCTATTTCTGTTTTGTAGATAAGTTCATTTGTATCTTTTTTTTTTATTCCACATATAAGCTATATCATATGATATTTGTCTCTCTCTGTCTGACTTCACTTAGTCTGGTAGTCTCTAGGTCTGTCCATGTTGCTGCAAAAGACATTATTTCATTCTTTTTTATGGATGAGTAATATTCCATTGTAACTATAAACCACATCTTCTTTATCCATTTATCTATTTGTAGACATTTAGGTTTGCTTCCACATCTCAGCTATTGTAAATAGTGCTGCAAAGAACATTTGGGTGTATGTATCTTTTCGGATTATGGTTTTCCCCAGATATATGCCCAGGAGTAGGATTGCAGGATCATATGGTAGCTCTATTTTTAGTTTTTAAGGAACCTTCATACTGTTCTCCAAAGTGGCTGTATCAGTTTACATTCCAACCAACAGTGTGTAGGAGGGTTCCCTTTTCTCCACACCCTCTCCAGCATTTATTGTTTGTAGACTTTTTAAGGGCCATTCTGACCAGTGTTGGGGTGATGCCTCATTGTAGTTTTGATTTTCATTTCTCAAATAATTAGCAATGTTGAGCATCATTTCATGTGTCTTTTGTCTACCTGTATGTCTTCTTTGGAGAAATGTCTATTTAGATCTACTACCCAGTTTTTGATAGGTTATTTGTTTTTTTGCTGTTGAGCTGTATGAGCTGTTTGTATATTTTGGAAATTAATCCCTTATCAGTCTCATCACTTGCAAATATTTTCTCCCATTCTGTAGGTTGTCTTTTGATTTTTTTATGGTTTGCTTTGCTGCAAAAGCGTTTAAGTTTAATTAGATCCCATTTGTTTATTTTTGTTTTTATTTCCATTATTCCAAGAGATGGATCCAAAAAGATATCGCTGTGATTTATGTCAAAGAGTGTTCTGCCTATGTTTTCCTCTAGGAGTTTTATAGTATCCAATCTTACATTTAGGTCTTTAATCCATTTTGAGTTTATTTTTTACATTGTATTAGAGAATGTTGTAATTTCATTCTTTTACATGTAGCTGTCCAGGTTCCCCAGCACCACTTACTGAAGAAACTGTCTTTTCTCCATTGTATATTCTTGCCTCCTTTATCATAGATTAATTAGCCATAGGTGCCTGGGCTTTCTGTCCTGTTCCATTGATCTATATGTCTGTTTTTGTACCAGTACCATATGTTTTGAATACTGTAGCTTTGTAGTCTGAAGTCAGGGAGACTGATTACTCCAGCTCTGTTTTTCTTTCTCAAGATTGCTTTGGCTATTTGGGGTCTTTTGTGTTTCCATACAAATTTTTTAAAATTTTGTTCTAATTCTGTGAAGAATTCCATTGGTAATTTGGTAGGGCTGGCATTGAATCTGTAGATTGCCTTGGACAGTGCAGTCATTTTAACAACATTAATTCTTCCAATCCAGGAACACAGTGTATCTTTCCAACTGTTTGTGTCACCTTCAGTTTCTTTCATCAGTGTCTTATAGTTTTCAGAGTACAGGTCTTTTGCCTTCTTAGGTAGGTTTATTCCTAGATATTTTAATCTTTGTGATGCAATGGTACATGGGATTGTTTCCTTAATTTCTCTTTCTGATCTTTCATTGTTAGCATATAGAAATGGAACAGATTTCTATATATTAATTTTGTATCCTGCAACTTTACCGAATTCACTGATGAGCTCTAGTAGTTTTTGGGTAGCATCTTTAGGATTTTCTATGTATAGTATCATGTCATGTGCAGTGACAGTTTTACTTTCTGTTTTCCAGTCTGGATTCCTTTTATTTCTTTTTCTTCTCTGATTGCCATGGCTAGGACTTCTAAAACTGTGTTGAATAAATATCATATGATATAGCTTATGTTTGGAACTTTTAAAAAAAGACAGAAACTGTGTCCACAAGAGTGGACATTCTTGTCTTGTTCCTGATCTTAGAGGAAATGCTTTCAGCTTTTCACTGTTGAGTATGATGTTATCTGTGGGTTTGTCATATATGGCCATTATTATGTTGAGGTATGTTTCTTCTATGACCACTTTCTGGAGAGTTTTTATCATCAAGGGATGTTGAATTTTATCAAAAGCTTTTTCTGTATTTATTGAGATGATCATATGGTTTTTATTCTTCAGTTTGTTAATGTGGTGTATCATGCTGATTAATTTGTGGATATTGAAAAATCCTTGCATCCCTGGTATAAATCCCGCTTGATCATGGTGTATGATCCTTTTAATGTATTGTTGGTTTCGATTTGCCAATATTTTGTTGAGGATTTTTGTATCTAAGTTCATCAGTGATATTGGCCTGTAATTTTCTTTTTTGAAGGTATCTTTGTCTGGTTTCTGTATCAGGGTGATGGTGGCCTCATAGAATGAGTTCGAAAGTGTTCCTTTCTCTGCAGTTTTTTGGAATAGTTTCGGAAGGGTAGATGTTAACTCTTCCCTAAATATTTGGCTGAATTCTCCTGTTAAGTCATCTGGTCCTGGACTTTTGTTTGTTGGGAGTTTTTAAATCACAGATTCAATTTCAGTACTTATGATTGGTCTGTCATATTTTCTATTTCTTCTTGGTTCAGTCTTGGAAGATTGTACCTGTCTAAGAATTTGTACATTCCTTCTAGGTTGTCCGTTTTCTTGGCATATAGTCGTTTGTAGCAGTCTCTTATGGTCCTTTGTATTTCTGTGGTGTTGGTTGTAACTTCTTTTTCATTGCTAATTTTATTGCTTTGGGTGCCCTCCCCTTTTTCTTTATGAGTCTGGCTAAAGGTTTATCAATTTCGTTTATCTTTTCAAAGGACCAGCTTTTAATTTCATTGATCTTTTCTGTTGTTTTCTTGGTCTCTATCCCATTTATTTCTGCTCTGATCTTTATGATTTTTTTCCCTTCTACTAACTTTGGGTTTTGTTTGTTCTTCTCTCTGTAGTTGCTTCAGGTGTAAGGTTAGGTTGTTTGAGGTTTTTCTTGTTTCCTGAGGTAAACTTGTATCACTATAAACTTCCCTCTTAGAACTACTTTTAGCAAATAAAATTTTAATCAATTAGAAAATGCACAGATTGTGATTAAAGCTTGAAATATTAAGGTCTAAAGCTATATTATTCATTACCCTTTCTTTCCTTTGAATTGCTAAAGTTATACTAGAGAAAGATAACAACAGTGACACTAAAATCTCTTGGAAATTTTTTCACCTGTAATGTGGGTTAATGAAACTCAGGTTTCCCATCTTTAGGAGATGGCATGTAGGAGAATGGGGCTTGAGGATGGAGGGGACCAAGTGTGATAAAGGCAAATGAAAAGGAGCTCTTAAGTATAATCTTAGTTGATAACCTCTCTTGTCCATTACTGATGGGCTTGCCTTTCCTTGGGACTTTTTCTGCAACCCATGATCTTTCTGCACTTCTATTTTCACTTTCATCTTCTCTGGTTTTCACATTTTGGCAAACCAAATTATTGTATCTTCTTTCATATAGTCATCACAAGTCATGGACTCATATAGAATGTTTGAACCTCAATTCAACAGAACAGAAAACTGCAGTTTCACTCCACCATCTTTTTCAGCTGAATTATCTTCCAATAGAAATATTACAAAACTAAATTTCATTCCCAGAATAGCACCTAGTCTTCAGAAAGTTGCATATGAAGAGAAGCAGAATGAACAGATATCTTTGGATCACGAGTTCTTAGCATTTTGATATTATTATATTTTTATGATATATTCCTTTCTCTTTTTATAGATTTAAAAATATTAGTTGCGAATTGCTATAGTTATAGCTAAAATAAGATATAAATTAAGTGTAATTGTTCCTCAAAGGTCAAAAACTTAATTCTCTGCACTGTAGAAGATTATGAATCCAAAAACTGGAGTGTTCTTTAAAAATCTTTGAAAAAAATCATTTTTTATAAAATTGATAGTGAAATTGAAAATCGTTCAGTGTGTTATATAGTAGTATGATTGTAATCACAGTAAATATCTAGTTGGTGATGTAATGGTGGCCCGGTAGACATGTTATGGAAAGGCTCTTGTGAATAGCAGTACATAATCTCAGTGATATCATAGTAGCCTGTTAAAGTATGAGTTGTGATGGCTTGATTCTTTTTATGATTTGTCAGATAACAACGTTATATGCACTTCAATTATAATTATACAAATATATTTATATAGAGATGTGTAGTGCTAAAATATTGTTCAATCATTGTGTACTCTAAAGTAAAAATATGAAAATGTCCAAAATTTAAAATTCTGAAATATATCTGCCATAGAACATACCAAGAAATGATTTTTAATTAAATTTATATAGAGTTTAAAAATAAAATTATTAAAGATTACTAATGTATAATGATAGGAAAATGGTTGTATAAACACTGTCTTATTAATAGGAATATTTAGTTTGAATTTCTCCCATTTTTAGCATGCAGTAGTTTTATGCCATATTTATGTAGTTATTATTTTTAAATTAATTTATAATTATAAATTTATAAATTATAGTTATATATCATGCTATATTATAGTTATATATAATATATAACATGATTCAATTTTATTAAAGTATGTTTTGTTTTTCAGAAGAGATAAAATGAAGTATTATGTTTCAGTGATATGTGTTAGCCTTATTAATTTGAGCACCCAATAATTTTTGAAAGATGCAGTGAAAAACATCCAAGTACCCATTCAGTTTGTATTTTATAAGACTAAAACTTGCATCCTAGATCAGTTTATAGGCTAGAGAATGAAATGCTCTGTAATCTCCTACTTATAGACTGCAGGTTAGTGATTATCTCCAGAGGGGTAAATAATGTTATTCTTAACATGACAGAAGAGAAAAAGAGAGTTTAATGTCTCTGTCCAAGGCATATTGTCACATTGTGACCTTTTAATGAAGTATTTAATAGTTCATTTGGAGGGATTTCAAGAAAAGTGAGAAGAATTAAAATGAAATTATATGATAAAAAAGAAATTGAGTTGAAAAAACATTTTAGAAGAAAAAGTGTTCTGGGGCTCACTTCTCACTTCCCTAGAAAAGTAGTATTTGAGCCCATATATAATATTCCCTTCTCTTTTGATTTGTTTGTTTGTTTCTCACTTCAAGGGATGCACCTTTGTCTCTGCACCTCTGTCACTGTCTCTCTGAGGCTGAGATGTGAGATGTATTATCAGACTTTATTTTCAGCTCTCCCTGACTTCAGACCTTTTTTTTTTTAAGACTTTCAGTATCTCTTCTTGTCTCCCCCTCTTTTTTTCCTATTTCTGTCACTGATTGTCTTTGGACTTGTCATTTCTATGTTTGATGACTTGTAGATAAATATATACTACAGATATAAACTATTGTTGCTGGATAGATTAGTGCTGGGCCAATATAATATATTTATATGGTACTTTCCACATTAATAAATGGATTATCTCAACTGCTTTTCACAATAGTCTTCCAACACTTTCTCCATTTTGTATTCAAATATTTGATATTTGGAAATATTAAAGTAGCAGTATAAAATTACTCAGTAAATGGAAAAACTGAGATAAGTATAGCTGTTTTCTTGGGAGAGATAATGTATTTTTTGTCAGAGAAATTTAACTTTTATTTACTCAAGATCCTGGTGTACTGGGTATTTTTTTAATTTTTTTTTTAATCTCTGAGAAAATGTTTAGCTGACCATAGTATCAACCCTGTTATTTCAATAATTACTCAAATACTGATATTGCTTTCATTGTTATAACAGTATTTATTTTGTTTTCAATTAGGACACAATTACTTTATTTTAGACTAAAATAATACATTTTTGTATATATATGTTCACTTAAATGGCATTTGTGATAAATAATTTAACTTGTATATATGTACATTTACCACTTTGGCAGGCTCTTCCTTTCTTTTTGCAGCTCAGTAGTGTTAATTATTCTAATTCCTTGGTTTCTAAATTAAATGAAAGTCAAGATACTTTCAGTCCATCATATGAAACAGCACAATTTGGACCATTAGTTGAAAGATTAAACAGGTAAGCAAAGATGTTGAACGTAATAAAGAACCTGTAGCATTCTTTCCTTGAATTATTAATTTGACTTTTAATAGATACAAATATCTTTTGTTAGAAATGTAAGCAGACCTAAATATTACTTCTAGAAAAAAAACACTATCAGTAAAATGTAGCATTTCACTAAAACACTTATAAGTAATTATTTTCTAATGTGCACATTTACCTTTCATTTATTTATTTTAAAACATATTTGGAACCAAGGTGTTTTGTACCTGTTTTATAATCTCCATGGCTTACTTGCTTCTTTTGCTGTGTCGTATCATATTAATTTCTTTTTCATATTTATGATAGTTGATCAGTGTCTTATTTTTATTTTCTAGATGTCTGTATATAAACCCTAGTTATTTGTTTTAAATCCATTGTACTTGTCAAACCAGTTTGAATTACTCTTGGTAATTGTGGTGAGAAACCTTGACTCTGTAATCCTACCCATCTTCTTCATGGTAGTAAAAGGCAACACTATTCACTCAGCTGCTTAAGCCAAAATAAAAGTTGTCCTCGATTCCTTCCTTTTCTTCATCTTCCAATATACATTTCACCAACAAGTATTGTCATTTCTGTATTCTGATAAACTTTAAAATTATTTACTTACATTTTCATCTCAAAGGGTTCCATCCCAGTCTAAGCAACCACTGCTTCTTGCCTGGAGAATTGTAATAGCCACAAAACAGTTCTTTTTGTTTTCTCTTTGTCCTGAGATAAATTTTTTTTACAACTTTATTAATGTATAAGCAACGTACAACAAAGTGAACTTATCTGAAATGTGCACTTCAATAAGTTTTGACCTGTGTTAAAAATAATGAACTTATTTATCATCTCCAGTAGTTTCTTGGGCACCTTTGTAATCACTTCTTCTGGTCACTTCACATCCCTTACTCCCATCCCAAGACAACTGCTGATCTGCTTTCTGTCACTATTGATTAGTCTTTAAGTGGCATCATACAATATGTTCTCCCTTTTTTTTGTTTAGCTTTTTTCACTCAGCATAATTATTTTGAGATTCATCTATATTGTTTATTGTATATACCAATGTCTGTTTCTTTTTATTGCTGAGTAGTATTCCATTGTATGGACATAGCACAATTTATTCATCTGTTGATGGACATTTGGATGTTTTTCTCCCAGTTTTGGCTATTCCAAATAAAGCTACTATGAACATTGATACTGAAATCTTCGTTTGGACATATGCTTTCATTTATTTTGGGTAAATATTTACAAGTGGAATAGCTGGGTCATATGGTAGGTGTATGTTTAACTTTTCAAGAAACTGACAAACTGTTCTCCCAAGTGATTTGTGTCATTTTTATATTCCCATGAGCAATGAGTGAGAGTTCCATTTGCAACACATACTTGACAACACTTGGTACAATCAGTTTTTTTAAATTTACACCATTCTAGTCAACATGTAATGGTGTCTCATTGGGGTTTTAATTTTGCATTTCCCTAATGACTAATGATGTTAGCATCTTTTCATGTGCTTCCTAGCCATTTATGTATCTTTGGTGAAATGCTTACCCTTTTCGTTTTCTTAATGGTGTCTTTTTGACACCAAACTTTTTTACAAAGGTTTTAATTTTGATGAAATCACACTTATTAATTTTTTAATTTATGAATCATGCATATGGTGTCAAAGTTAACAAATCTTTGCCTAAGACAAGGCCAGGAAGATTGTCTCTTATGTTTTCTTCTGTCTTGTAGTTTTCAATCTAATATTTTTTATTTTATTTTATCTTTAAATTTATTTTATTTATTTATTTTTAGCTGTTTTGGGTCTTCATTGCTGTGTGCAAGCTTTCTCTAGTTGCGGCGAGCGGGGGCTACTCTTTGTTGAGGTGCACAGGCTTCTCATTGCGGTGGCTATTCTTGTTGTGGAGCACAGGCTCTAGGCACACAGGCCTCAGTAGCTGTGGCACATGGGTTCAGTAGTTGTGGCTTGTGAGCTCTAGAGCACAGGCTCAGTAGTTGTGGCGCATGGGCTTAGTTGCTCCGTGGCATATGGGGATCTTCCTGGACCAGGGCTTGAATCCATGTCCCCTGCATTGGCAGGCGGATTCTTAACAACTGCGCCACCAGGTAAGCCCTCAATCTTTTTTTTTTTTTTTTTTTTTCGGTATGCAGGCCTCTCCCGTTGCGGAGCACAGGCTCCGGACGCACAGGCTCAGCGGCCATGGCTCACGGGCCCAGCCACTCCATGGCATGTGGAATCCTCCCGGACCGGGACATGAACCCGCGTCCCCTGCATCGGCAGGCAGACTCTCAACCAGTGTGCCACCAGGGAAGCCCCTCAATCTAATATTTTTGAGTTAATTTTTATGTATGGTGTGAGGTAAGGATTTAATTTCACCATTTGCATTTGTGGAAAGAGAAGAATAACTTCTCCCCACTGAGTGCTTTGAGACTTTTGTTGAAAATTAATTGACCAAAAATATGTTTTGTTTTCCCTGTAATCTCAATTCTGTTTTATTTATCAATCATGTCTATCTTTGTTTGTCACACTGTATACTAAAGCTTTAGTATAAGTTTTGAAATTGGGACTTGTGTTAGTCCTCCAATTTGTTCTTCTTTTTCAAAAGTGTTTTAGGTTGTCTTAGCCCTTTGCATTTTCATATAAGTTTTAGGATCACCCGGTCAGTTTCTGGGGAAAAAAAAACTTTAATTGGATTTTTATAGGGATTGTGTTGAATCTATAGATCAATTTGGGAGAAATTTTAACATTTTAACAATCAAATTTAACAATTTTAACAAAGTGATTCTTCCAATCCATGAGCATGAAATGTTTCTCCTAATCGATTTTTCTGTATGTCATAGGAGCTTTATTCTTAATAGCCCCAAACTTCAACTAACCCAGAAGTCCATTAAGAATAGAATATTATATAATATTCATGTAATGGAATAGTACATGGAAAAGAAAAAGAATGGACTGCTAATGTATGTAATAGCAAGCAAGAACATGAATAAATCTCAACACAAAAAGAGAACCATTGTATAATTCAATTTAAATGAAGCTCAAAGACAGGCTAAAATAATGTATAGCAACAGTAATCAGAATGGTGGTTACTTTTGAGAGGTATGGACTTGGAGGGACATGAGAGAGCCTTCCAGTGTGTTTGAAGTGTGATTTTCTTTCTCTCCAGCTTTAATGACATAACTGACAAATAAAAATTATATATATTTAAAGTGTTCACTGTGATGATTTAATATACATACACATTTTGAAATGATTACCACAATCAAGCTAATTAACACATCCATCACCTCACATAGTTACCATTATTGTATGTGTGGTAAGACCACTTAAGATCTACTCTTAACAAGTTTCCAGTGTAAATATAGTATTAAGAACTATAGTCACCATGCTGTACACTAGATCCCCAGAACTTATTCATCTTATAACTAGAAATTTGTACCCTTTGACCAATATTTCCCATTTCTCCCACTTCCCAGCCCCTGGCAACCACCATTCTACTCTCTGCATTTTTGAGTTTGGCTTTTTAGATTCTACATATAAGTAAGATATACAGTATTTATCTTTCTGTGTCTGACTTTTCACTTAGCAAAATATCCTCCATGTTCTTTCATGTTGTCACAAATAGAAGGATTTTCTTTTTTTTTTTTTTTTTTGCGGTACGTGGGCCTCTCACTGTTGTGGCCTCTCCTGTTGCAGAGCACAGGCTCCGGACACACAGGCTCCGCGGCCATGGCTCACGGGCCCAGCTGCTCCATGGCATATGGGATCTTCCCGGACCAGGGCACAAACCTGTGTCCCCTGCATCAGCAGGTGGACTCTCCACCACTGTGCCACCAGGGAGGCCCAGGATTTTCTTTTTATGGCTGAATAATACTCTATTTTATTTAATCTTCTTTAATTTTTCTCAGTAATGTACAGTAGTTTTCAATGTATAAGCCTCATGGTTATATTGTTAAATTTATTCCTACATATTTAATTCATTTTATGTTGTTGTGATGGGAATTATTTTCTTTTTTTTAAGTTTTATTGAAGTATAGTTGATTTATACTGTGTTAATTTCTGCTGTACAGCAAAGTGACTCAGTTATACACACACATACATATATATGTGTATATATATACACACATATATATATATTCTTTTCCATATTCTTTCCCATTATGTTTTATCACAGGATATTGAATATAGTTCCCTGTTCTGTACAGTAGGACCTTGTTGTTTATCCATCCTATATATAATAGTTTGCATCTACTAATCCCAAACTCCCAATCCTTCCCTCCCCCCCAGCAGCCCCTTGGCAACCACAAGTCTGTTCTCTATGTCTGTGAGTCTGTTTCTGTTTCATAGATATGTTCATTTGTGTCATATTTTAGATTCCACATATAAGTGATATCATATGGTATGTCTCTCTCTTTCTGACTTACTTCACTTAGTGTGATAATCTCTAGGTCCATCCATGTTGTTGCAAGTGGCATTATTTTATTCTTTTTTATGGCTGACTGATATTCCATTACATATATATCTTAATCCATTCATCCATCAGTGGACATTTAGGTTGTTTCCATGTCTTGGCTATTGTAAGTAGTGCTGCTATGAATATAGGAGTGCAGGTATCTTTTTGAATTATATTTTTTTCTGGGTATATGCCAGGAAGTGGGATTGCTAGATCATATGGCAACTCTATTTTTAGGTTTTTTGAGGAACCTCCGTACTGTTTTCCAGAGTGGCTGTACCAAATTACATTCCTACCAATAGCGTAGGAGGGTTCCCTTTTATCCACAACCTCACCAGCATTTATTTGTAGCCTTTTTAATGACGGCCATTCTGAATGGTGTGAGGTTATACTTCATTGTAGTTTTGATTTGCATTTCACTAAGAATTAGCAATGTTGAGCATATTTTCGTGTGCCTATTGGCCATATGTATGTCTTCTTTGGAGAATTGTCTATTTAGGTCTTCTGCCCATTTTTTGATTGGGTTATTTTTTTGTTGTTACTGAATTGTAGGAGCTGCTTGTATATTTTGGAAATTAAGCCCTTGTCAGTTGTATTATTTGCAAATATTTTCTCCTAATCCATAGTTTGTCTTTTCATTTTGCTATGGTTTCCTTTGCTGTGCAAAAGCTTACAAGTTTGATAAGATCCCATTTGTTTATTTTTGCTTTTATTTCTATTGCCTTGGGAGACTGACCTAAGAAAACACTGGTACAATTTATGTCAGAGAATGTTATAACTATGTTCTCTGCTAGGAGTTTTATGGTGTCTTGTCTTATATTTAAGTCTTTAAACCATTTTTGAGTTTATTTTTGTGTATGGTGTGAGGGTGTGTTCTAACTTCATTTATTTACATGTGGCTGTCCAAATTTCCCAATACTACTTGCTGAAGAGACTGTCTTTTATTGTGTATTCTTGCCTCCTTTGTCAAAGATTAATTGTCCATAAGCGTGTGGGTTTATTTCTGGGCTCTCTATTCTGTTCCATTGATCCATATGTCTGTTTTTGTGCCAATACCACACTGTTTTGATTACTGTAGCTTTGTAGTATTGTCTGAAGTCTGGGAGGGTCATGTCTCCTGCTCTGTTCTTTTTCCTCAGGATTGTTTTGGCAATTCTGGGTCTCCCATGGTTCCATATAAATTTTAGGATTATTTGTTCTAGTTCTGTGAGAAATGTCATGGGTAATTTGATAGAGATCACCTTAAATCTGTAGATTGCTTTGAGTAGTGTGGCCATTTTAACAGTATTAATTCTTCCATTCCAAGAACATGGGATATCTTTCCATTTCTTTGCATTATTTTTAAGATTTCCTTTATTAGTGTTTTGTAGTTCTCAGCATATGTCTTTCACCTCCTTGGTGAGGTTGATTCCTAAGTTTTGTGTGTTTTTTATGTGATTTTAAAAGGTATTGATTTTTTTACATTCCCTTTCTGATATTTCATTGTTAGTATAAAGAAATTCAACTGATTTCTGTGTGTTAATCTTGTATCCTGCTACCTTGCTGAATTTATCAATTCTAGTAGTTTTTGTATGGAGTCTTTAGGGTTTTCTATATATAATATCATGTCATCTGCATATAATGACAATTTTACCTCTTCCCTACCATGTGAATACCTTTTATTTCTTTTTCTTTTCTGATTGCTGTGGCTAGGACTTCCAATACTATGTTGAAGAGAAGTGATGAGCGTGGGCATCCTTGTTCCACATTTTAGCGGGAAGGCTTTCAGCTTTTCACCATTGAGTATTATATTGGCTGTGGGTTTGTCATAAAAAGCTTTTATTATGTTGAGATATGTTCCCTCTATACCCACTTTTGTAAGGGTTTTTATCATTAATGGATGTTGAATTTTATCAGATGCTTTTTCTGAATCTATTGAGATGATCATGTGGTTTTTATCTTTTCTTTGGTTGATGTGGTGTATCACATTGATTAATTTGCATATGTTGAACCATCCTTGTGACCCTGAGATGAATCCAACTAGGTCATGGTGTATGATCTTTTTTATGTGTTGGATTTGGTTTGCTAATATTCTGTTGAAAATTTTTGCATCTATAGTCATCAAAGATGTTGGCCTGTAATTTTCTTTTTACTAAAAAACGAATGGATCAATGATGAAATCAAGGAAGAAATTTTAAAATGCCTTGAGGCAAATGACAATGCAAACACAACCAAACAAAATCTATGGGATGCAGTAAAAGCAGTTCTTAAAGGAAAGTTCATAGCAGTACAGGTCTTCTTTAAGAAACAAGACAAATGTCAAATAAACAACCTAACCCACCACCTAAAAGAATTAGAAAAAGAAGAACAAACAAAACCTAAAGTTAGCAGAAGAAAGCAGATAATAAAAATCAGAGAGGAAATAAATAAAATAGAGATTAAAAACAATAGGAAAAAATCAGTATAACCAAGAGTTGCTTCTTTGAAAGGGTAAACAAAATTGACAAACCTCTGGCCAGGCTCACGAAGAAAAGAGAGAAAACCCAAATAATGAAAATAAGAAATGAAAGGAGAAATCATAACTGATACCACGGAAATACAAAAATCCATAAGAGATTACTATGAACAATTATATGTCAACAAATTTGACAACCTAGAAGAAATGGACAACTTTCTAGAAACATACAGCTTGTCAAGACTGAGTCAAGAAGAAAATGATAACTTGAACAGAACAATCACTAGAAATGAAATAGAATCTGTAATTAAAAATACAAAAACAAGAAACAACTCCCTACAAACATAAGTCCAGGGCCAGATGGCTTCACAGGTGAATTCTACCAAACATACAAAGAACTTGTACTGATCCTTCTCAAACTCTTCCAAAAGATTGAAGCGGAAGGAACACTCCCAAAGACATTCTATGAAGCCATCACCATCACTCTGATACCAAAACCAGACAAAGACACTACCAGAAAAGAAAATTACAGGCCAATATCTTTGCAATTATTTTGTTAATATTATTTTTGGATTATTCATTGCTAGTATATAGTTACACAATTTTGTATATTGAAATTGTATCCTTTGACCTTGCTGTATTATTAGTTCTACTAGTAGTTTTATGAGTTCTTTAGGATTTTCACCATATTGGATTATGCTGTCTATAAATATAGATATTTTTACCTTTCCCCTTTCAATCTGAATGCCTTTTGCTTCTTTTTGTTGCCTGACTGCAGTGACTTGAACCTCTAATACAGTGCTGAATAGCAGTGGCAAGAGTGAGCATGTTTACGTTGTTCTGAGTCTTAGGGAAAAGCATTTAACCTTTCACTGTTAAGAATGATATTAGCTTTAGGTTTTTTGTAGGTGCCCTTTGTCAGGTTGCCCTCTATTCCTAGTTTATTGAAAGTTTTTATCATGGATTTTTGCCAAATGCTCATTCTGTGTCCCTTGAGATTATCATGTTTTTTTTCTTTATTCTATTAATATATATATATTACCTTATTTTCAAATGTTAAACCACCTTGCCTTCCTGTGATAAAGGCTGCTTAATTATGTTACAGAACCCATTTCATAAAATGCTGGATTTATTTTGCTAATTTTTTAATGATTTTTACATCTATATTCATGGGAAATATTGGTCTGAATTTTTCTTTTCCTTTGATGTCTTTGTCTGGCTTTGGTAACAGAGTAATACTTCTGGCTTCATAGAACAAGTTGGAAAGCATTTCCTCCTCTATTTAATGGAAGAATTTGTGGAGGACTGGTTATTTCTTCTTTAAGTATTTTTGCACCTGGCCTTTTCTTAGTGGAAAGACATTTAACTAATAATTCTTTTTATTTTTAGTTGTTATAGGTCTAATCAGATTTTAAAATTTCTTCTTGAGTACTTTGTGTTAATGTGTGTTTTTATAGGAATTCATCCATTTCATCTAAGTTGTATAATTTGTTTGCATAAAGTTGTTCATAGTATTCCCTTGAAATCCTTTTAATTTCTATAAGGTAAGTGTTGATATCCTTGTTTAACCTGTTTAATTCCAGATCTGTGTCTTTTCTACTTTTTTTCTTGGTCAGTATAACTAAAGATTTGCTAATTTTATTTGCTAAGTTTTGAGTTTCATCAATTTTCTCTATTTTTTTTTCTATTCCATTTCTGCCCTAATGTTTATCATTTTCTTTTTCTACTTACTTTGGATTTAGTTTGGCCTCCTTTTGTTTCTAGTTTCTTAAGGTGTAAGCTTAACTTATTGATTTGATATTTTTCATTTAAATTTTTGACATTTAAATATTTTGACATTTAAATATTTTTCATTTAAATATTTGACATTTAAATCTGTAAAGCAGTGCTTAGAGGTCAACCAATGATTAGTTGAAGGTTGTGTTTAAACACCTTGAGCTAATAAGACTTCCTCCTGGGCATAAGACCTTACATTCAGCCAGGTATGAGTGGATACCTCACATTCAGCCAGGATGAGTGTTATTTTTCAAAGACATTTTGAAAAATGTCTTTGAGTGGCATTGTTTCCAACTAGAAGTTTGCTGTCATTCTTATCTTAATATCTGTGTATATAATATAATTTTCTGTTTTTAAGATTCTTTTATCGTGGATTCTCTACCACAGATTTTTTATGGTGGCTTTCTCTCCATTAGGGTTAGGATGTTTGTTTTCTATTTCTTGTATTTGGACTGCGCTGAGCGTCTTGGATCTGTGGACTTCTTATTGTTTTTACAAAATTTGGAAAAAATTCAGTCATTAATTTTTCAAATATTTTTTACATATTTTTTCTGATTGCTCTCTCCTGTGTGTGCTCACAGCCTTATACATGTTTGCAGCTTTCCAGACCACCAGTGATGGCTGAGAGTTTATGAAAACGTATTTGTTTTCTAGATCTCTCCATGAAATTTCTTGATCGTTTTTTGCTTTCTCCAAGTATTATAGCCTTAGGCAGCTGCAATGTTAGCCTATCCTGATGGTCTGCCACCAAGATAATGATCGATTTTGACAAATTCCCTGGTCATGGGGCTCCCCCATACCCACCTCCAAGCTGCCTAGCCTTGGTAGTGCTACCAGCCATGGAGCTGGGGATGGAGGGAAGCAGCCCAAGGCTAAAACTCCACAGACTCCCACTTTTCCTACTAAGGTTTAGTAGTTTTACCTCCTTCTCAGTTTACTGTATACCTTTGGTCACTCCCCAGATTCTGAAATAGTTTTTTTTGCAAATGTTATTTGGTTCTGTTGTTGCTTAGAGTGGGGAAGAATTTGCCAAGTTTCTCTATCAATTCCAGAGGTCCTGCTCCTCATAGATTAATTTTTTTAATGTTAAATCAGTCTTGTGTTCCTGAGATAAACCCCACTTGGTCACAGCATGCTATCCTGGTTATGCATTCTTGGATTTGATTTGCTAAAATTTTGTTAGGAATTTTTGAAAGATATTGTTTTCTAGGTTTCTTTTTATTTTAATATCTTGGTCTGATTTTGATATCAGCCTAATGCCAATGTCATAGAATGAGTTGGGAAGTAACCCCTCCTATGTAGTTTTCTGAAAGTTTGTGTAGCTTTGGTATAATTTACTCCTTAAATGTCTGGCAGAGTTCATCACTGAGGAGTTCTTTTTGTGGGAATGTTTATTTTTTACTATAAATTTCATTTCTTACTAGATACAGGCTAGTCAGATTATTTTTAGTGAGATTTGATAATTTGTATTGAATGAAAAAAGTATTCATTTAATCTGTTGTAGAATTTATTGACTTCAAGTTATTAATAATATCCCCTTACAATGCATTTAACATCTTTAACATCTGTAGTGATGTCTTTTCTCTCATTGATAACATCTTCTCCTTTTTTTCTCCTGATTATTCTGATTAGGGACTTACCAAGTTTACTTATCTTCTAAACGAATTAACTTTCAATTTCACATATTTCTTATTTTTCTAGTATTCATTTCATTGAATTCTGCTTTTATTTCCATTTGTCTATTTAACTTGGATTTAATTTGCTCTTTTTTTTCTGGTTTCTTAAGGTGAAAGCTGAGGTCATTGATTTGAGACCATTTTTTCTTTTCTGTGTGTGTGTGTGTGTGTGTGTGTGTGTGTGTGTGTGTGTGTGTGTGTTTAGTGCTATCAGTTTCCCATTAACCACTGCTTTTGCTATATCCTACAAGTTTGATATGTTTTGTTTTAATTTTCATTCAGTGAAAAAAATTATAATTTTCCTTTTGATTTCATTTACAATCCATTAATTATTTAGAAGTTTGTTGTTTGGTTCCTAGAAACCTCAAGGCTTTTCTGTTATATTTCTAAATTAATTATATTGTGGACAAGGAAGATGCTTTATGTGATTTGAATCCTTTCAAATTTATTGAAATGTATTACTGTTAAGAATATCATTTACATTTAATGTGACAATTGATATGGTTGGGTTTAAGTCTGTTCTCTTGCTATTTGTTTTTTCTTTGTCCCATATAATTTTGTTCCCCTTCCCTCTTTTTCTGCCTTTTGAGTATTTTGTATGACTTAATTTATCCCTTTTGTTGGCTTATTAGATATAACTCTGTTTTTTGTTTTTCAGTGATTGCTTTAGATTTTATAGTATATATTTAATTTATCATGGACTGTCTTCAAGTTATATTATGCCAATTCAAATATAATATGAGACTTATAATGGTATGCTTCTGTTTCTTTCCTTTAGCCTTTGTGTTGTTGTATTCATACATTTTACTTATATATATGTTATAAATCCATTATTCTTTTTGTTTTAGAGAGAGTTAAAAAATAAGAAAACAATTTTTTATATTCAGTTCAAATTTATCATTTTTGGTGGTCATTATTTTGTGCAGCTGTAGATTTACATCTGGTGACATTTTCCTTCTGTTTAAAAGACTTTCTTTAACATTTTTTATAGTGTGGGTCTGCTGGTGATTAATTCATCTCGTATATTTTTAAGTCTTTATTGTTCTCTTCTTTTTGAAAAATGTCTTTGAGTACCATTGTTTCCAACTAGAAGTTTGCTGTCATTCTTAATATCTGTGTATATATAATATACAATTTTCTCTGTTTTTAAGATTTTTCATGATGGATTCTCTACCACAGATTTTCTACTGTGGATTTCTCTCCATTAAGATTAGGATGTTTGTTTCCTATTTCTTGTGTTTGGGATGTGTTGAGCTTCTTGGATCTGTGGACTTATTGTTTTTACAAAATTTGGAAAAAATTCAGTCATTAATTTTTCAAATATTTTTTCTGATTCCTCTCCTCTCTTCTTTGGGATCCCAAATAATATGTAAAGTAGTCCAACTGAAGTTTTGTAACAGTTTGGTGATGCTCTATTCATTTTCCATTTTCTTCCTCTCCTTTCATTTTATATATATTGTTAGATCTTCAAATTCACTAATTGTATCTTCTTTGGTATCTAATACTGGTAAATTTATTCAGTGTATTTTTCATCTCTAGAAATTTGATTTAACTCTTTATTTTCCTTGTATCTATTCAATATGCTCAATCTTTCCTTTAGCTTCTTGAATATAGGGAACATAGGATAACTCTCTTAATGTCTTTGTCTATAAATTATATCATTTTGTGTCATTTCTTAGTCTATTTCTAATAACTGATTTTCCTCCTCATTACAGATTGTAACTTTCTGCTTCTTTGCATTCTTGCGAATTTTGTTTAGATTCTATACATTGTGAATTATCTTTTTGGTTTCTGGAAATCTTGTAATCCTATAGATCATCTTAAGCTTAGTTCTGGGATACAGTTCAGTTACTTGGAAGTAGTATGATTTTATTGAGGGTTGCTTTAAACTTTGTTAAGCAGGACCAGATACACCTTCAGTCTGTGGTTAATTTGCCCTCTGCTGAGGCTATACTCTTCTGAGTCCTCTCCAATTTCCTTTGAATTACAAGGTTTTCCACTCTGGTTGATGAGAACACAAAATTTTCCCATCTTTGTGTGAGTTCCTGGAATTGTTCCATCTTCTCATGTTGGGTGGTTCTTTTCCCAGCCTTGACTAATTGCTTCATATGTGTGTGCTGGTCAGTACTTGGTTACAGATTTGAGAACTCTCTGTAGATCTCTGGAGCTTCCTTTTTTTGAAACACACTCCTTCATGGTACTCTGCCCCGTGAACTCTATTTTCTGTAGTCTCCCTGAACCCCCAGCCCTATTTCCTCAAGAAGGGTAATCTGTGGGCTCTGACTAGGTTTCCCCTCCAAGTATTCAAGTATTCTGTGGCTTGGATACACTCTCAAGGTAGTAAGCTAGGAGCAGTTATAGGGTTCATTTGATTTGTTTTCTCTCTTTCAGGGATCATTATCCTGTTCTACCTGATGGCCCATGTCTGAAAATTATTGTCTCATGTATTTTGTCTAGTTTTTTAATTTGGTCAGTTGGGAGGATAAATCTGGTTCTTTTTACTTCATTTGGGTAGTCAGAAGACCTGAAATTCATATGCACCCAGCAATCAGACTGATATTTTCCAAGGCAGAAGGCAGTCGATTTTACTTTTGTACTGGAACCTTTCAGTGCTTTTTTTTTTTTTTTAACATCTTTATTGGGGTATAATTGCTTTACAATGGTGTGTTAGTTTCTGCTTTATAACAAAGTGAATCAGTTATACATATACATATATTCCCATATCTCTTCCCTTTCAGTGTTTTTTTATTGGTCTTTTCAGAAATAAAGCTCTGCATGATTTTTGGCCCTTTTGTACCTTTTAAGCCTTAAGTCATAAGTTTTCTTTTACTGATTCTAATCTAGCTTTATTCCTCCTCTTTTCATTTCCCAAACATGCTGCAGACCTTGCATTTGTTATTATTCCATTCCCCAGGGTGTGCTTACTCCTTTCTTCACATGTCTAATCATTCTGTACTTTTAGCTTATTTATCACTTCCTTATTAGGGACTTTCCTGACCAAACTATCTGAAACATGACCTCCAACATGTTATTCCATCACGTGATTTTGTAGCACTTGTAAAGGCACTATAATTATCTTTATTTGTTTAATTCTTTATTTCTTTTATTGTACTTATTAATGGCTAATTATCTTATTTGTTTAATATATTTGTTCACTAGAATATAAGCTGTATTGTCTCCTTACCACATAGTAGGCATACATTAAATTTCTGTTGAATACTCTTTATTTATATAATAAATTTATCCCTATTTTTGTACATAATTTTCATGAATTCTATATTTATCTATAGGAAAAATTAAATTGTTAAACTGGATGGATTTATCTTAATAAGACTTTAAAATTTTTAGCATCATGTCTCTCATTTGTACAAGTAACAATTCTTGCCAACATTTGGTCCCCAACTCAAATGCCACCTGCCTGATTTTTCTCAGTCAAAAGAATTTCTATGTACTATAGTGACAATTTACTGTAGGATAGCACTTTTCACTTTCTAATTTTTTCTTGCCTCTTCTAGGCTATTTCTTGTGAGCAATGACTGCACTCTACACTTCTGTATTGCCCACATCTTTTGAGTTAGTGATTATCCTGAGTCTGAATGCTTAAGATACCCTTTTAAAATGATGATTTACATTTTGTAGTATGCTTTCTAACTTACTAAGTGCTTTTAAATTTATTTTCTTATTTAGAGTAATAGAAATTTCTCTGCTGTTAATGGTGTATATTATTGTATACTATAGATTATGCCTTTTGGTAATAACAGAGTAGCATTTTTCTGCCCAAAATACCAATAAGACCCATATTAAGAAATAATGTAGGATCATGATCTGTGTGCATTCATGGACAAAACATCTCTGTCTCCTTAATACCAAAATGAAATATTTTATCTCTCTGTCCCCAACACATGGCGCACTGCCTAGAACAGAGTAGGTGTACTTGCTCATTAAATATTTAATAAATTAATTATAAATAAAATTGGAACTCAATCAGAGTTTCAGCAGTCTGTGTTTTTTCTAAATTTCGTTGGTACCTCCAATCTCTGGAACAAAACCAACCCCAAGTAAATTTGTAGATAGTCAAAGGCAACAAAATTCATAATACCTTGATTTCTAATTACTTTCCATGATAACTTTGATTCTTTAATACAAGTTGGACATAACTTAGAATTATGATTTATAATAATTTATAATAATTATACATTAGAAGGGAATTTGCAAGCTATCTGGTCTAACATTTTCATCTAATCCATCTTATCTCTTGGCTTTATTACTTACGTATGCATTTGTAGTTATATTGCTCTTCCTTGGGAACTTCAGAGAGTTTGAGTTCCTTGTTAGGTTGAGAAATATCTGATTTAGTGTTCTCATAACAATTTTATTTGACATTTTAATACTAAGGGTAATTATTTTCTCTGAACAGTCTTCAAAGTGTCTTTCTCTGGTTAAATGGAGTGGCATTTATGTACAGTGTTTGCCTAGGTAATTCTCTAGATGTTTTGTTTTTGTTAATAAACATTTTGTTTTGTTAATAAAACAGTAAATTGAACCACATACTAGTTTTTCATGTTGCAGTACTAAACTAACTGTAGATTATTTTTATACTCACTAAGATATTAGAAGAGGTTATTAACACATTTCCACCCAAAGCAGTATTATTTATTTAAATTTTAAAAATGTAAACATGGTCCATTTAAATGTTAGCAGCTACTCAATATGTTCTGTAAGATTTAACTTCACATGTTTCTAAATGAGAATGCTCTATGCTTTTCTTGATAAATATGTTTTTATTTATCCTGAAGTCCAGAAAATAGAAATTTCCTTACTAGGAGACCTGCTATAGTTGTAGGTGAATATTGTGGAAGCATGGATGAAAGAAGACAGTCAGATTTCATTACTGAAAAAAATTCATTACAACATATTTGGGGAGAAAATAGAAAAAAGTTTTCTAATGAAGATATGAACCAGCCAACCCCAAACCTTCTATCAGATAACTGTGACTCTTTTATTAGTGAAAATATGATCAACTTATTAAACATAGATCAACAGAAGATAAAGAAAACCTTTGACAAGTGTCATTATGACAGTGCAGTCATTAGTTCTGATAAAAACCATTTCACTGATAGTTGCATTAGAAGTATTTTTACAGATCCAGAGTTGACTTCTAGTAATTCTACTTTTAATAAATCAAGTTTTCCAGAAAAGTGTCGACCAAACAAGAATTGTCAGAAAGAGTACAACAATAATGAAAGAAATAATTTTAGTACATCTTTTGAGAAGGATTGTTACCCAGCCAGCTCTGAAAAAAAAGGTTGGTGTTATAGATGGAAAGTGTAATAATCTATTGGGGCTTTTTGTTTGTTTGTTTTCAGTTTTAATGAATATCCGTGTGTGTGTGTGTGTGTGTGTGTGTGTGTTTGGGGGAACATGAAATTAAAAATAGAATGACATTCTATTATATGACATTGTGGACCAGTGGCATCCCTCTATATGGGTCATGCTAATAAGCTTCAAATTAAAAAATAGAAATCGTCTATGCTAAAGTTTTATTTCAATACATACTTTTATTTTTAAAGGAAAATTTGAAAGTGATTACCAAGAGAAGACATCCCAGAAAAAAAATCAGAAATATTCAGTGAACCATATGTAAGTTTTTAGGTAAATTTGGGGAATGCAAATTGGGATCTAATATAATGCATGTTTAAGGATTAAACTGATACAAAGTGAGGTAGGCATAATGCTGTCTGAGGGTGGGCAGACTGGCCTCAAAAATCAATTGTCAGACCTTGGTAATATCACCCTAGTTGAGAGTTTGGTCCTCATATTCACCAGTGCAAAAATATCTTCTTATCTGAATCATAGTGTTAATTAGATTTGAGAAAACTGACTTATGTGTTCAGGAAATTTATTTACCCACCAGAATGTCAATTAATTAATTTACAATAAGAAATAGGTGACATATATAGGAATGCTTACTGGCATAATTTTCGTACTGAATATTTTCTACCTTTTGGCAGCTTGCCATGGGAAGGTTGCTTGGTTAATATAGAATCAGAACAAGGGAGTAATAGAATTCAAATGTTAATGGCATAAACAAGCATATCAACAATGTATGGGACTGACATTATAGGAAATTAAAGAAGACTTGTCGTTTCAGAATATACCTAACTTTCTCAGTAATAATTATGATTTAATCAAATCTTCGTAATTGAAAATCATGAATTAGAATAGATTTTTATTTTGGAAGTACTTTCTTATGGAAATATGTAAAATATCTGTAATACAAAGAATTATTAGATGCCATTTTTATGGCATTGGCACAACAAATTAATTAAAAAATAGATTCACCACATTTAATAAAATCAACAACTTAGGTTCTTTGTTGTCAAACCTCCAAATATTCAGAAACTTATGAATGAAAAACAGGATGTTAAAACTTGAATTTTAAAACATATTTTATGAAAGTGATTTAGAACATTGCTTCCAAACCTGTGTGAAGATCCTCATCACTTGAGGGTTTTTTTTTTCCTAATAAATTTATTTATTATTTATTTTTGGCTGCATTGGGTCTTCATTGCTGCACGTGGGCTTTCTCTAGTTGCGGTGAGCAGGGGCTTCTCTTCGTTGCAGTGCGCAGGCTTCTCATTGTGGTGGCTTCTCTTGTTGCAGAGCATGGGCTCTAGGCATGAGGGCTTCAGTAGTTGTGGCTTGTGGGCTCTAAAGCGCAAGCTTAGTAGTTGTGGCGCATGGGTTTAGCTGCTCTGTGGCATGTGGGATCTTCCCAGACCAGGGATTGAACTCATGTCCCCTGCATTGGCAGGTGGATTCTTAACCACTGCGCCACCAGGGAAGCCCAAGGGGTGATTTTAAAATACAAAATATCAAGTTTGACCTACACAAAATAAATAGGCTCCTTAAGATAGAGCTTATGAATCCTTATCTTTTAAAAAACTTCTCTTATAATTCTGATCTTTAACCAACTTTGGGAATCATAATTTAGAACAATAATTTTCAGAGAGAATAAAACACACTCTAATACTGTCTTATTTAAAACCCTTAGGGGTAATATCCCTTTGGAAGAATTGTGTTCTAAGCAATCATGGGACTTTGGAATTGGTGAGGTAAAGTACATCTTACATTATCTTTCCAATTAAGTAAGTTGTATTATCATGTCTTATTTTAGTATTTAAAATTTACTTTGATTTAAGGTTAGCTCTTTCTGAAAATTTTCTTTTTAGGGTAACTTTTTTTAATATATTTTTTTACTCTGGGGAAATTATAGCTTAGATTGAGAAATAAAATTAACAACATTTCAGAAACTGTAATGTGCCTTATTTTAGTCAAACCAATATAGATGCATTTAACGTTTTTTCTCTAAGTCCTATAAAATTTATTCCAAGATGAAATTTCTTTAGGTTTAATTGTGTTACAGGTGAAAATAGTTATATATTTAAAACATATATAAACACTGGTTACCTAAGTTGTAATTCCTGCTCATAATAAGGGTGTATGATTCAGTCATTCAAAAAACAATACACATTCTTTTCAAGAGCGCATGGGACATTCTCTAGGATAGGTCACATACTAGGACACGGAACAATAAACAGTTAAGGAACAAGCACAAAGATGTAAAATATAGCATAAAAAACCCACAAAAGAGAAGGGAGTAAAAAAATGTAGATATTTTAAAATGTGTTTGAAATTAAATGACTATCAGTTTAAAACAAGTACAGTAAGTCCCCTACATATGAACCTTCAAGTTGAGAACATTCAAAGATGCAAATATGCATTCACATGTCCAATCACATAAATTAATTCATGTGTCTGGCATACATTGTTACATGTATGTGTCTTCTAAAAGTGGTTGTGCTTTTGTGTACTTTACAGTACAGTATAGAGTATAGTAGTACAGTGTCTTTATTTCAAGCCCAGGCTGTCTGGAAGCAAGTATAAAAGCAGCGGTGATGTATCAGGTACTGCTAAGAAGCACCAATTGATAACAATAGAATTGAAAGCCGAGAGAAAGGCTGAAGAGAGAAAAGAGGAAGAAGAAGTAACTGAAGAAGAACCAAAGAGATTCACAATGCAGGTAATTTGGTAAGGGGATTTTCTTTATTTGAGGAGGCACTGTTAGTTTTTGAGGCAGAGGACCCGAACTTAGGACATGAAAGTTGCAGCAGCCATTCAGAATGCAATCCAGTGCTACTGTGTCATCTATGATGAGAAAAAAAGAGCTACTACCCGCCAGAAATCACTGGGTCTTTTGTTCAAGAGGGTAGATAGAATTGAATCCAGCAAGGAACCAGAACTTTTGTCATCAATGTCAGGCATGTGTAAAATTGCAGCTTGCCCTCCATCTCTCATTGCTGATGATCCTTCAGCTCTACCATCTCCCACCTCCTCTCCCTCCTCCAGTCAGTAATTATTCTTGCCTGTTCACTCAATGCCAGCCCCTGTATGCCAGCTGTTGTACTGTACTACTGTACTTTTCAAGGTACTGTACTGTAAGCTTAAAAATATTTTCTTTACTTTTGTGTTTGTTTGCTTTTTATGTATTATTTGTGTGAACAATATTATAAACCTATTACAGTACAGTACTATATAGCTGATTGTGTTAGTTGGGTACCCAGGCTAACGTTGTTGAACTTACAAACAAATTGGACTTAAGAACGTGCTCTCAGAACAGAACTCATTCATCTGTAGGGGACTTACTGTAGATATAATTATGGGTCAACATATGTGATCCTCGTGGAAACCACAAGTCAAAAGCCTATAATAGCTACACAAAAAGCAAATAGCAAGGAAACCAAGGAATTACTAAAGAACCTCATGAAACCACAATGCTAGAAACAAAAAGAAAAAATGAACAGAGAAGAACTACAGAAACAACTGGAAAACAAGTGATAAAGTGGCCATAAGTACATACCTATCAATAATTACTTTAAATGTCAGTGTTCAATCAAAATACATAGGGTGGCTGATTGGGTAAAAACCAAGACCCTCAATATGCTGCTTACAGGAGACTTTAGGGCAAAAGACACGTACAGAATAAAAGTGAGGGGATGGAAAATGATATTTCATGCAAATGGAAACAACAAGAAAGTGGGAGTAACAATACTCATATCAGACAAAAGAGACTTCACAACAAACGATATAACAAAAGACAAAGAAGGGTATTATATAATGATAAAGGGATCAAACAAGAAGAGGATATTATACTTGTTAACATATTTGTACCCAAAACAGGAGCACCTAAATATATAAATCAAATACTAACTCTTAAAGGAAGAAAGGGACAATAATATAATAATAGTAGGGGATTTTAACACCTAACTGACATCAATGGACAGATTATCCATACAGAAAATCAATAAAGGAAGAGTGGTCTTAAGGACACACTAGACCAGTTAAACTTAGTAGATATCTATGGGACAGTACATCCAAAAACAACAGAATACACATTCCTTTCAATTGAACACAGAACATTCTCCAGGATAGATCACATACTAGACCACAAAACAAGCCTCAGCAAATTTAAGAGGATAGAAATTGCATCAAGCATTTTTTTCAGAACACAACTGTATGAAACTAGAAATCAACTACAGAAAGAAAAATGGGAAAAGAACAAACACATGAAGACTAAATGACATGCTACTGAAAAGCAAATGGATCAACAATGAAATCAGAAAGGAAATCAGAAAGTACCTTGAGACAAATAAAAATGGAAACAAAACTTTTCAAAATACATGGGATATTGCAAAGTCAGTTCTAAGAAGGAAGTTTATAGCGATATAGGACTTCCTCAGGAAACAAGAAAAATCTCAAACAGCCTACCACCTAAAAGAATTAGAAAAAGAAAAACAGAGATCAAAGTCAGCAGAAGGAAGGAAATAATAAAGATCAGAGAGGAAATAGAGATAAAAAACAATGGAGGGCTTCCCTGGTGGTGCAGTGGTTGAGTCCGCCTGCCGATGCAGGGGATACGGGTTCGTGCCCTGGTCTGGGAAGATCCCACATGCCGCGGAGCAGCTGGGCCCGTGACCCATGGCCGCTGAGCCTGTGCGTCCAGAGCCTGTGCTCCGCAATGGGAGAGGCCACAACAGTGAGAGGCCCGCGTACCGCAAAAAAAAAAAACAAAAAAAACAATGGAAAAGATCAATTAAACTAAGAGCTATTTTTCTGAAAAGATAAACAAAATTGATAAACATTTAGCTGGGTTCACCAAGAAGAAAAGAGAGAAGACTGAAATAAACAAAATAAGAAATGAAACAGGAGAAATAAAAACTGATACCACAGAGATATAAAGAAATTATAAGAGAATTCTCTGAACAGTTATATGCCAGCAAATTGGACAACCTCGAAGAAAGGACAAATTTCTAGAAACATACAGCCTGCCAAGACTGAGTCCAGAAGAAACAACTTTAACAGACCAATCACTAGTAGTGAAATAAAATCTTTAACTTGAAAAATTCCCTACAAATAAAAGTCCAGGGCAAGATGGCTTCACAGGGGAATTTTACCAAACGTATGAAGAACTAATACTTATCCTTCTCAAACTATTCCAAAAAATGGAAGAGTAGGTAACACTCCCCAATTCATTCTACAAGGCCACCATTACACTGATGCCAAAACCAGACAAAGACAATACGAAAAAGAAAATTACAGGCCAAATATATATATACATATATATATATATATATATATACATATATATATATATATGTTTTTTTTTTTTTTTTTTTTTTTTTTTGGCGGTACACGGGCCTCTCACTGTTGTGGCCTCTCCCATTGTGGAGCACAGGCTCTGGATGCACAGGCTCAGCGGCCATGGATCATGGGCCTAGCCGCTCCGCAGCATGTGGGATCTTCCCGGACCGGGGCACAAACCCGTGTCCCCTGCATCGGCAGGTGGACTCTCAACCACTGCGCCACCAGGGAAGCCCAGGCCAAATATTTTTGATGAATATAGACGGCAGAATCCTCAACACAATATTAGCAAGCCAAATCCAACAATATATAAACAGGATCATACACCATAATCGAGTTGGATTCATTCCAGGGTCAAAAGGATGGTTCAACATTTGCAAATCAACCAGTGTGGTATATCACATTAGCAAAAGGAAAGATAAAAATCACATGATCTCAATATATGCAGAAAAAGCATTTGATAAAATTCAACATCCATTCATGGTAAAAACTCTCATCAAAGTGGGTATAGAGGGAAAATATTTCAACATAATAAAGTCTATTTGTGACAAACCTATGGCCAATGTCATACTCAATGGTGAAAAATTGAAAGCCATCTCACTAAATTCAGGAACAAGATAGGGATGTTCACTCTTGCTGCTTTGATTTACCATAGTACTGGAAGCCCTAGCCACAGAAATGAGACAAGAAAAAGAAATGAAAGTTATCCAAATTGGAAGGAAAGAGGTAAAATGGTCATTAGTTGCAGATGACATGATACTTTATATAGAGAACCCTAAAGTCTCACACAAAAACTACTAGAACTAATAAATGAATGCAGCAAGGTAGCAGGATACAAGAGAAAGTTTTTAAAAGTCCCATTTAAAAATCACACCAAAAAGAATAAAATACCTAGGAATAAACTTAAGAAGATGAGAAACCTATACTCTGAAAACTATAAAACATTGATGAAGGAAATTGAACATGATACAAAGAAATGGAAAAGTATCACATTTGTGGCTTTGAAGAATTAATATTGTTAAAATGGCCATACCACCCAAAGCAATCTATAGATTTCATGTAATCCCTATCAAACACTCATGACATTTTTCACAGGACTAGACCAAATAATCCTAAAATTTATATGGAACCACAGAAGACCCTGAGTTGCCAAAGCACTCGAGAAAAAGAACAAAGCCAGAGGAATTACCCTCTCAGACTTCAGAGAATACAACAAAACTGAAGTATTCAAAACAGCATGGTACTGGCACAAAAACAGACACATAGATAAATGCAACAGAATAGAGAGCCCAGAAAGAAACCCACAGAACTGTGGTAAATTAATCTATGACAGAAGAGGCAAGAATATACAATGGAGAAAAGAAAATCTCTTCAACAAGTGGTGCTGGCCAAACTAGACAGCTACACATAAAATAATGAGATTAGAACGTTTCCTCACACCATATTCAAAAATAAACTCAAAATGGTTTAAGACCTAAATATAAGACATGAAACAATAAAACTCCTAGAAGAGAACATAGGCAGAATACCCTTTGACATAAATTGTAGCAATATTTTGGGGGGTTTGTCTCCTAAGGCAAAAGAAATAAAATCAACAATAAATAAATGGGACCTAATTAAATTTAAAAGCTTTTCCACAGCGAATAAAACCATCGGCAAAATGAAAAGCCAACCAGCAGAATGGGAGAAAATATTTAGAAATGATGCAATCAACAAGGGATTAATATCAAAAAATACATAAACAGCTCATACAACTCAATATCAAAAAAACCAAATAACCAATCAAAAAATGATCAAAGACCTGAACAGACTTTTTCTTCAAAGAAGACATACAGATGGCCAACAGGCCCATGAAAAGATGCTCAACATCACTAATTATTAGAGAAATGCAAATCAAAACAGCAATGAGATATCACCTCACAACTGTCAGAATGGCTATCATCAAAAAGTCTACAAATAACAAGTGTTAGAGAGGATGTGGAGAAAAGGGGACACTTGTACACTGTTGGTGAGACTGTAAATTGGTGCAGCCACTATGGAAAACAGTATGGAAGTTCTTTAAAAAACTAAGAATAGAGTTAACATATGATCCAGCAATCCCACTTTAGTATATATATCAGGAGAAAAAGAAAACACTAATTTGCAGTTACATGTGCCCCAAAATTTATAGCAGCACTATTTATACTAGCCAAGACATGGAAGCAACCCTAGTGCCCATCAACAAAGTAATGTATAAAGAAGATGTGGGAGATAAACACACACACACACACACACACACACACACACACACAAAATGGAACATTACTTAGCCATTTGCAGCAATGTTGATGACCCTATGGTCCTAGAAGATATTATGCTTTCTGAAATAAGTCAGGCAGAGAAAGAAAAATAGTGTATGATATCATTTATGTGTAGAATCTAAAACATAATACATATGAATGCATATGCAAAACAGAAATAGACTCACAGATATAGCAAACAAACTTGTGGTTACCAGTGGGGATAGGAAAGCAGGGAGGAACAAATTAGGGGTGTGGGGTTAATAGATACAAACGACTAAGTATAAAATAGATAAGCAACAAGGATGTATTGTATAGCACTGGTAATTAGCACAATTATCTTGTAATAACTTATAATGGAGTATAATCTGCAAAAATACTGAATTACTATGCTATACACCTAATCTAAATAATATTGTAAATCAACTATATTTCCATTAAAAACTGCTTTCCAAGATTCTGTTAGATTTCAGTAATTAATACAGTAAATAAAATCGGAATAAAACTGAATTATGTATTAATTTTCCTTCTGTTTGATAATCAGTGAAAATAAATAGTTTACCATCAAAAAAGAGAGAGAGAATGAGCTGCTAGAGAGATTTGGGAGTGCTCAAAGAAAGGTGTCATAGGAAAGAAAAATGAGAGATTTTTTAGGAAGGGAATGTGGTCAGTAATATTAGATGCTATCCTGTTACTCCTTTAAAGAACTCATATTTTCTAAATAAGAATAATATAGATATATCCTCTTAAAGAACGAATCATGAGCAGGTTAGAATCCTTAAAAAACAATCTCTACATCTATGGCAGCTTGAATGTGTCTAGAGCAAGTCAGAAAAGAAAATAAGCTCACTGGTAGAACCTGAAGGGTATCAGGTGCTATGAGTTCTTTAGGTAGAGCAGCCATCAGCTTTTAATTTGTGATGCCTAGACAGGGCTAAAGGCATAGTGGAACCCTGGCTAAAATCTTAAATTTTACAAGAGAGACCAAGGCAGGAGTCACAATAAGAGAGGAAGAAAAGGATTGGAGCAGTAGAGGAGCTGAGCTATACCTGCCTACTGGTTGGGAAACTTTGGGACAGGTAATTCCTACTGAGGCAGAATTAATGAAGAGATAGCAAACAAGCAAACCAAACCCAAAAATCAAACCAAACAAAAACTCCTCTTGGATGGCAGATAGTAGGGTATGGGTAATTAGGGGTGTTCCAAGATCCTTTTGTTGGATGTGGAATGGAATAGGAAAGAAGAACATCTTGGAGGATATAATAATTTTTTTTTCCGGTTTTCCCAATGAGTTTTATTTGGGCAGACCTGGGGACAGGGAGGGCCTGCGTCTAAAAGAAGGTGTTGGGCCTCTTAGTGGTGAGGTGTGGCTTGTGCTGGCAACAGAGAACCCTGTAGGGCAGTGGGAACTTGATCTTGGAGTCGTGGAACTGCTTGACTGCTGGTCGACAGCACTTGCTGGCTGCAATCTCTTCTGTTTTTGTGATCTGGATCGAGTGGGCCCAGGCGCGGTGCCAGGTGCCCATGTCTTGGTAGCACTGGGTGACCGCACTGGCTGTGGTCAGGTCCCGGTACTCTCAGTGCTGCGGAAGTCATAGCGCAACCAGAGCCAAAGTTCTTCACCCGCAGGGGAGATTTCTCCAACACCTGTCTGCAGTAGACAATTTCCCCTGAATACTCTCATCTTCTTCAGCTGAGACACAAAGTACCAGAAACAGGACTTGGCAACATGATTAGGTGCAAAGATGCACATGCAGTAGAGGGGAGACATGCCGCATTTGGGGGTCAGCAGGCAGTGCCCCACCTTGTATTCTGGAAGTGTGCCCGAGGCCTTCATGGTGTTCTATACGTGCTTGCTGCCACCCTCAAAAAGGAAACTACTTTATTATTTTTATGGAGGTATAACTGAATATAACAGTTATTTAAAGTGTACTACATAGTGATTTGATATGTGTACCCACTGTGAAAAGATCGCCACAATAAGTCTAGTTAACATGGATCACCACACAGTTACAAATTCTTTTTCTTTGGATGAGAAATTTTAAGATATACTCTAGAAACTTTCAAATATAAAATACAGTATTATTAACTATAGTCGCCATCCTGTACGTTACATCACCAGGACTTATTTATTTTATAATCGTAAGTTTCTACATTTTTACCACATTCGCTAATTTTGCCCATACCCCACCCCCCGACTCTAGGAACCACTAATCTATTCTATTTATGATTTTTTTTCAGATTACATGTATAAGTGAGATCATATGGTATTTTTCTTTCTCTGCCTGACTTATTTCACTTAGCATGGTGCCCTCAAGGTCCATCCATGTTGTTGCAGTTGGCAGGATTTCCTTACTTTTTATGGCTGAATAGTATTCCATTGTGTTTGTATATATAGATATATATACCACATCTTCTTTATTCATCCATTGATGGACACGTAGGTTGTTTCCATGTCTTGGCTATTGTAAATAATGATTCAGTGGACATGGTGGTGAGGATAATATTTTTGAGTTAGTGTCTTCTTTTCCTCGGAAAAATACCAGAAGTGGAATTGCTCAATCATATGGTAGTTCTATTTTTAACTTTTTCTTCCAGTTTTATTGAGATATAATTGACATACAGCATGTATGAGTTTAAGGTATACATCATAATGATTTGACTTACATGCGTCATGAAATTATTAGCACAATAAGTACAGTGAACATCCGTCATCTCATACAGATACAAAATTAAAGAAATAGAAAAAAATTCCTTGTGATGAGAACTCAGGATTTACCCTATTTTTAATTTTTTTGAGGAAACCCCATTCTGTTTTTCGGTAGCAGCTGAACAATTTACATTGCCACCAATAGTGCACCTGGATTCCCTTTTCTCCACATCCTTGCCAAGGCTTGTTTTTGCTTATATTTTTGATGCTAGCTATTCTCACAGATGTGGTTTTGATTTGAATTTCCTTGATGATTCATTTTGTTAAGCATCTTTTTCTGTACCTGTTGGCTGTCTGTAGATCTTCTTTGGAAAAATGTCTGTTCAGGTTGTCTGCCCATTTTTTAGTGGGATTGTTGTTTTTTCACTCTGAGTTATATGAGTTATTTATATATTTTGGCTTATCAGATATATGATTTACAAATATTTTCAGATATATATATATCAGATATATGATTTACAAGTATTTTCTTCCATTCAGTAGGTTAGCTTTTCAATTTTTTGATGGCTTCCTCTTCTGTGAAAAGCTTTTCAGTTTGATGTAGTCCCACTTGTTTATATTTGCTTTAGTTGCCTTTGCTTTTGGTGTCAAATTCAGAAAATCATTGCCAAGATGGTTGTCAAAGATTTTGCCACTTGTGTATTTTTCTAGTAGTTTTTTGGTTTCAGGTCTTATATTCAAGTCTTTAATCCATTTTGAGTTAACTTTTATGTATGATATAAGATAGGGGTCCATTTTTCATTCTTTTGTGTGTAGCTGTTCAGTTTTCCCAGCACCGTTTATTGAAAGGACTGTCCTTTCTCCATTGTATATTCCTGGCTCCTTTGTCATAAACTGATTGACCAAATATGTATGGGTTTATTTCTGGGCTTTCTTTTCTGTTCCATTGGTCTATGTGTCTGTTTTTATGTCAATATCATACTGTTTTTATGTCAACATCATACTGTTTTGATTACTATATCTTTAATATTGTTTGAGATTATGAAATATGATGCCTCCAGCTCTGTTCTTTTTTCTCAATATTGTCTTTGCCATTTGGGTTTTGTTGTGGTTCCATACCAATTTTATGATTTTTTTTTCTATTTCTGTGAAAAATATCATTGGAATTTTCACAGGGATTGCATTGAATATGCAGATGACTCTGACTAGAATGGGCATTTTAACAATATTAATTATTCCAGTTCATTATCATGGACTATCTTTCCATTTATTTGTGTCTTCAATTTCTTTTATTAATGTCCTATAGTTTTCAGCATACAGGTATTTCACCTCTTTGGTTAAACTTATTTCTAGGTATTTTATTCTTTTTGATACAATTGTAAATAAGATTGTCTCCTTAATTTCTTATTCTGATAGTTCATTATTAGTGTATAGAAATGCAACTTATTTTTGTATATGGTTATGTATCCTTTACCCGAGTTTATTGTACAGTTTTTTTGGCAACAATGGAATCTTTAGCGTTTTCTATATATAATATTGTGTTATAAGCAGATACAGACATTTTTAATTGTTCCTTTCAGTTTAGAATGCTTTTTCTTTCTTTTTCTTTTCTTTTTCTTGTCCATTGACTCTAGCAAATATTACCAATATTATATTGAATAAAAGTGGTGAGAGTGGGCATCTTTCTCTTGTTCCTGATCTTGGAGAAAAAGCTTTCAGCTTTTCATCATTGAATGTGATATTAGCTGTAAGCTTGTCATACATGGTCTTTATTATGTTGAGGTACATTCTCTTTATACTCTTTTGTTACAAATTTTTAGACATAGATGGATGTGAATTTTTGCAAGTGCTTTTTCTGCATTCATATCAATGATTATATGATTTTTACCCTTCATTTTGTTAATATGGTATATCTCATTGACTGATTTGTGTTATGTTGAACCATCCTTATCCTTGGAATAAATCCTACTTGATCATGCTGTATGATTCTTTTAATGTATTGTTGAATTCAGTTTGTTAATATTTTGTTGAGGATTTTTGAATCTATGTTCATCAGGGTTATTGGCCTGTAATTTTCTTTTCTTGTCTGGTTTTTGTATCAAGGTAATGCTGGTTTTATAAAAGGAGTTTTGAAGTGTTTCCTCATCTTCTGTTTTTTGGAAGAGTTTGAGAAAGATTTATATTAACTTTCTTTAAATATTTGGTAGAATTCATCAGTGAAGTCATTGGTCCTAGACTTGTTTGTTGGGAAGTATTTGATTACTGATTTGTTCTTCTTACTAATTATCAGTCTGTTCATATTTTCTATTTCTTCATGGATTAGTCTTGTAGGTTGTAGTTTCTAGGAATTTTCCATAAATTCTAGGTTGTCCACTTTGTTGGTGTTCAGAGTACTGTCTTATGATCACTTGTATTTCTGTGGTATCAGTTGTAGTGTCTCCTCTTTCATTTATGATTTTATTATTTGAGTCCTCTCTTTTTTTGTTGTTGTTGTGTCTAAATAAGTTTGTTAATTTTGTTTTATCTTTTCAAGAAAGCAGTTCTTAGTTTTATTTATCTTTTCTATTATCTTTTTATTTTCTATTTTATTTATTTCTGCTCTGAAATTTGTTATTTTATTTCATCTACTATGTGTAGGCTCAGTTCATTCTAATTCTAGTTCCTTGAGGTGTAAAGTTACTTTGTTTATTTGAGATCTTTTGTTTATTGATGTAGGCATTTATCACCATGAATTTCCCTTTTAGAACTGTTTTTGCTACATCCCTTAGGCCTTGCTATGTTGTTATTTCCATTTTCATTTGTCTCAAGATATTTTTTTCTCTTTTGATTTCTTCTTTAACCCATGGTTGTTCAGGAGCATTTTGTTTAATCTCCACATGTTTGAATTTTCCAATTTTCCTCTTGTAATTGATTTGTAGTTTAATACCATTGTAGTTGGAAAACATGCTTGATATTATTTCAGTCTTTAAAAAGAATTTGAGACTTGTTTGTTTTTTGATATTGAGCTCCATGAGCTGTTTGTATATTTTGGAGATTAATCATTTGTTGTTTCATTTGCAAATATTTACTCCCATTCTGAGGGTTGTCATTTTGTCTTGTTTATGGTTTCCTTTGCTGTGCAAAAGCTTTTAAGTTTAATTAGGTCCCATTTGTTTATTTTTATTTTCATTGCCCTAGGAGGTGGGTCAAAAAAGATCTTGCTGTGATTTATGTCAAAGAGCGTTTTTCCTATGCTTTCCTCTAAGAGTTTTATAGTGTCTGGTCTTACATTTAGGTCTTCTATCTGTTTTGAGTTTATTTTTGTGTATGGTGTTAGAGAGTGTTCTAATTTCATTCTTTTACGTGTAGCTGTCCAGTTTTCCCAACACAACTAACTGAAGAGGCTGTCTTTTCTCCATTGTGTGTTCTTGCCTCCTTTGTCATAAATTAGGTCACTATATGTGCATGGGTTTATCTCTGGTCTTTCTATCCTTTGCCATTGATCTATATTTCTGTTTTTGTGCCAGTACCATATTGTCTTGATTACTGTAGCTTTGTAATATAGTTTGAAGTCAGGGAGCCAAATTCCTCCAGCTTCGTTTTTCTTTCTCAAGATTGCTTTGGATATTCAGGGTCTTTTGTGTTTCCACATGAATTGTAAAATTTTTTGGTCTAATTCTGTGAAGAATGCCATTGATAATTTGATAGGGATTGCATTGAATCTGTAGGTTGCTTTGGGTAGTATAGTCATTTTCACAGTATTGAGTCTTCCAATCCAAGAACATGGTATATTTCTCCATCTGTTTATGTCATCTTTGATTTCTTTCATCAGTGTTTTATAGTTTTCTGAGTATAGTTTTTATAGTTTTCTAAGTCTTTCACCTCCTGATGTAGGGTTTTATGTTTTTCTTTTTTTAATACATTGATTGATTGATTGATTGATTTTTGGATGCATTGGGTCTTCGTTGCTGTGTGTGGGCTTTCTCTAGTTGCAGAGAGCGGGGGCTACTCTTCGTTGAGGTGTGCAGGCTTCTCATTATGGTGGATTCTCTTGTTGTGGAGCATGGGCTATAGGTGCACAGGCTTCAGTAGTTGTGGCACATGGGCTCAGTAGTTGTGGCTCACAGGCTTTGTTGCTCTGCGGCATGTAGGATCTTCCTGGAGCAGGGCTCGAACCTATGTCCCCTGCATTGGCAGGTGGATTCTTAACCACTGTACCACCAGGGAAGTCTCCCTTAGGTAGGTTTATTCCTAGGTATTTGATTCTTTTTGTTGCAATGTTAAGTGGGATTGTTCCCTTAATTTCTCTTTCTGATTTTTCATTGCTAGTGTATAGGAAAGCAAGAGATTTCTGTGCATTTATTTTGTATCCTGCAACCTTACCAAATTCATTGATTAGTTCTAGTAGTTTTCTGGTGGCATCTTTAGGATTTTCTATGTATAGTATTTTATCATCTGCAAACAGTGAAAGTTTTACTTCTTCTTTTCCAATTCGTATTCCTTTAATTTCTTTTTCTTCTCTGATTGCCGTGGCTAGGACTTCCAAAACTATGTTGAATAAGAATGGTGATATTGGACATCCTTGTCTTGTTCCTGATCTTAGTGGAAACACTTTCAGTTGTTTACCATTGAGTATGATGTTTGCTGTGGGTTTGTCATGTATGGCCTGTATTATGTTGAGATAGGTTCTGTCTATGCCCACTTTCTGGAGAGTTTTTATCATAACTTGGTGTTGAATTTTGTCAAAAGATTTTTATGCATCTATTGAGATGATCATATGTTTTTTTTAAATTTGTTAATATGGTGTATCAAACTTGTTGTTTTGCATATATTGAAGAATCCCTGGGATAAATCCCACTTGATGTGGTGTATGATCCTATTAATATGTTGTTGGATTCTGTTTGCTAGTATTTTGTTCAGGATTTTTGCATCTATGTTCATCAGTCATACTGGTCTATAATATTTTGTGTGTGATATCTTTTTTTTTTTGCGGTACACGGGCCTCTCACTGTTGTGGCCTCTCCCGTTATGGAACACAGGCTCCGGACATGCAGGTTCAGCAGCCATGGCTCACAGGCCTAGCTGCTCCGTGGCATGTGGGATCTTCTCGGACTGGGGCACAAACCTGTGTCCCCTGCATTAGCAGGCAGACTCTCAACCACTGCGCCACCAGGGAAGCCCTGTGATATCTTTTTCTGATTTTGGTATCAGGGTGATGGTGGCTTTGTAGAATGAATTTGGGGGTGTTCCTCCCTCTGCAATATTTTGGAAGAGTTTGAGAAGGATAGGTGTTACGTTTTCTCTAAATGTTTGATAGAATTCGCCTGTGAAGCCATCTGGTCCTGGACTTCTGTTTGTTGGAAGATTTTTAATTACAGTTTAAATTTCATTACTTGTGATACTTTCTGTTTATACTTTCTAATTCTTCCATGTTCAGTCTTGGAAAATTGTAGCTTTCCAAGAATTTGTCCATTTCTTTGTGACTGTCCATTTTATTGGCATATAGTTGTCTGTAGTAGTCTCTTATAATCCTTTGTAGTTTTGTGGTGTTGGTTGTGATTTCTCCTTTTTCATTTCTAATTTTATTGATTTGCGACCTCTCCCTTTTTCTCTTGATGAGTCTGGCCAAGGGTTCAATTTTGTTTATCTTCTCAAAGAATCAGCTTTAGTTTTATTGATCTTTGCTGATGTTTTCTTCGTTTCTGTTTCATTTATTTCTGCTCTGATCTTTATGATTTCTTTCCTTATACTGTCTTGGGTGTTCTTTGTTCTTCTTTCTCTAGTTGCTTTAGGTGTAGGGTAGATTGTTTATTTGAGATTTTTCTTGTTTCTTGAGGTGAAATTGAATTGCTATAAACTTCCCTCTCAGAACTTCTTTTGCTGCATTTCAGAGGTTTTAGGGGGTATGTTTTCGTTTTCGTTTGTTTCTGTGTATTTTTTAATTTCTTCTTTGATTTTTCAGTGATATCTTGGTTATTTCATACTGCACTGTTTAGCCTCCATGTATTTGTGTTTTTTATAGTCTTTTTCTTGTAATTGATTTCCAGTCTCATAGCATTGTGGTCAGAAAAGATGCTTGATACAATTTCAATTTTCTTAAATTTTCTGAGGCTTGATTTGTGACCCAAGAGATGTTCTGTTTTCACTTGGGAAGAAAGTGTATTCTACCACTTTTGGGTGGAATGTTCTATAAATAATAATTAAACGTATCTGGTTTATTTTGTCATTTAAACCTTGTGTTTCTGTATTTATTTTCTCTTTGGATGATCTGTCCATTGGTGTAAGTGGGGTGTTAAAGTCCCCTACTATTATTGTATTACTGTCGATTTCCCCTTTCATGGTCATTAGCATTTGCCTTCTGTATTGTGGTGCTCCTTTGTTGGGTACATAAACATTTATAATTGTTATATCTTTTTCTTGGATTTATCTCTTGATCATTAGGTAATGTCCTTCCTTATCTCTTGTAACATTCTTTATTTTAAAGTCTATTTTATCTGATATGAGTATTGCTACTCCAGTTTTCTTTTGATTTCCATTTGCATGTAATATCTATTTCCATCCCTTCATTTTCAGTCAGTATGTGTCCCTCGTTCTGAAGTAAAGACAGTATATATATGGGTCTTGTTTTTGTATCCATTCAGCCAGTCTGTATCTTTTGGTTGGGACATTTAATCCATTTACATTCAAGGTAATTACTGATATGTATTTTCCTATTACCATTTTCTTAATTGTTTTGGGTTTGTTTTTGTGGGTCTTTTTCTTCTCTTGTGTTTCCCACCTAGAGAAGTTTCTTTAACATTTGTGGTTAAATGGTTTGGTGGTGCTGAATTCTATTAGCTTTTTCTTGTCCTAAAAGCTTTTGACTTCTCCATTGAATCTGAATGAGATCCTTGCTGGGTAGATTAATATTGGTTGTAGGTTATTCTTTTTCATCACTTTAAATATATCCTGCCACTCCCTCTGGCCTGCAGAGTTTCTGCTAAAAAATCAGCTGATAACCTTATGGGGACTCCTTTGTATGTTATTTTTTGTTTTTCCCTTGCTGCTTTTAATATTTTTTTCCTTGAATTTAATTTTTGTTAGATTGATTAATATGTGTCTTAGTGTGTTTGCCCTAGGGTGTATCCTTTATGGGACTCTCTGTGCTTCCTGGACTTGGGTGACTATTTCCTTTCCCATATTAGGGAAGTTTTCCACCATAAGCTCTTCAAATATTTTCTCAGACCCTTTGTTTTTCTCTTCTTCTTCTGGGACCCCTATAATTCAAATGTTGGTGTGTTTAGTGTTGCCCCAGAGGTCTCTGAGATTGTCTTCAATTCTTTTCATTCTTTTTTCGTTATTCTGCTGCTCGGCAGTTATTTCCACCATTTTGTCTTCCAGCTCACTTATTTGTTCTTCTGCCTTGGTTATTCATTTCTTCCAGTGTATTTTTCATTTCAATTATTGTGTTGCTCATCTCTGTTTGTTTGTTCTTTAGTTCTTCTAGATCTTTGTTAAACATTTTTTGTGTTTTCTCAATCCGTGCCTCCATTCTATTTCTGAGATTCTGGATCATCTTTACTATCATTACTTTGAATTATTTTTCAGGTAGATTCCCTATTTTCTCTTCATTTATTGGTCCTGTAAGTTTTTACTTTGCTCCTTCATCTGTGACATATTTTTTTGCCATCTCATTTTTTTTTTCTTTATGGGTGGGATTGTGTTCCTATCTTAGTGGTTGTTTGGCCTGAGGCTTCCAACAGTGGAGTGTGTAGGCTGTTGAGTAGAGCTAAGTCTTGGTGCAGAGATGAGGACCTCTGGGAGACCTCACTCCAATGAATATTCCCTGGGGTCTGAGGTTCTCTGTTAGTCCAGTGGTTTGGACTCAGAGCTCCCATCACAGGAGCTTCAGCCCAACCCCTGACTAGTGAACCAAGATCCTTTTAGAGGAATGATATGCATCCAAATTTTAAGCCTCTCTGTCCAGAAGTTCCTTAACTTCAGTCAAGTTCTTTAATCTGGAGAACCACTTGCCAGGCGCTTCCCAGACCCCCTCTCTGTGACCGCCAAACTTCTTTTTCCTCCAGACCCTTTAAACTGCCTCTAGGTATTTTTCTGATTTCCTCTTTCCATTAGTTGTTTAGTAGGATATTGTTTAGCCTCTATGTGTTTATGTTTTTTTACAGTTTTTTTCTTTTAGTTGATTTCTAATCTCATAGTGCTGTGGTCAGAAAAGATGCTTGATATGATTTCAATTTTCTTAAATTTCCTGAGGCTCACTTTGTGGCCCAGTGATCAGTTCTGGAGAATGTTTCATGTGCACTTGAGAGGAATGTGTATTCTTCTACTTTTGGATGGGATGCTCTGTAAATATCATTTAAGTCCACTTGGTCTAATGTGTCATTTAAGGCCTGTGTTTCCTTATTGATTTTCTGTCTGAATGATCTGTCCACTGATGAAATTGGGGTGTTAAAGTCCCCCACTAATATTGTGTTCCTGTCGATTTCTCCCTTTATGGCTGTTAATATTTGTCTTATATATTGAGGTGCTCTTATTTGGGTGCATATATATTTACGATTGTTATATCTTCTTCTTGGATTGTTCCCTTGATCATTATGTAATGTCTTTCTTTGTCTCTTGTAAAGTCTTTATTTTAATGTGTATTTTGTCTGATATGAGTATTGTGACTCCAGCTTTCTTTCGATTTTCATTTGCATGGAACACTTTTTCCATCCCCTAATTTTCAGTCTGTATGTGTCCCTAGATCTGAATTGGGTCTCTTGTAGACAGAAGATATATGGGTCTTGTTTTCATATCTGTTCAGCCAGTCTCTGTCTTTTGGATGGAGCAATTAATCTGTTTACATTTAAAGTAATTATTGATATATATGTATTTATTGCCATTTTGTTAATTGTTTTGTGTTTGTTTTTATTGGTCTTTTTTCTTCCCTTCCTCTTTCATTCTCTTCTCTTGTGATTTGATGGCTAACTTTAGTGTTGTGTTTGCATTGCTTATTCTGCTTTATGTGTGTATCTATTGTAGATTTTCAGTTTGCAGTTACCATGGGGTTTTGATATATCAGTCTATATATAAGCAAGATTGTTTTAAGTTGCTTGTCTTTTCATTTCAAATGCCTTTCCAATATCCTGCATTTGTGCTCTCCTCTTCTCACAATTGCTGGTTTTGATACCATATTTTGTACGGATGATTTCCTACATTTACTGTTTGTTTGCCTTTACCAGTGAGCTTTTCCATTAGTAATTTTCCCATTTTTAGTTGTGGCTTTTTCTTTTCTGCTTAGAGAAGTTCCTTTAGCATTTGTTGCAAAGCTCGTCTGGTGGTGCTGAATTCTCTTAGCTTTTGCTTCTCCGTAAAGCTTTTGATTTCTCCATTGAATCTGAATTAAAGCCTTGCTCAGTGGAGTATTCTTGGTTGTAGGTTTTTCCCTTTCATCACTTTAATATATTGTGCCACTCCCTTCTCGCCTGCAGAATTTCTGCTGAGAAATCAGCTGTTAACCTTATGGGAGTTCCCTTCTATGTGTTGCTTTTCCCTTGTTGCTTTTAGTATTTTTTCTTTATCTTTAATTTTTGTCAATTTGATTACTGCGTGTCTCGGCATGTTTCTCCTTGGGTTTATCCTGCCCAGGACTCTCTGTGCTTCCTGGACTTGGGTGGCTATTTCCTTTCCCACGTTAATGAACTTTTCGACTATAATCTCTTCAAATATTTTCTCGGGTCCTTTCTCTCTCTCTTCTCCTTCTGGGACCCCTGTAATGCAAATGTTGGTGCATTTAATGTTGTCCCAGAGATCTCTTTGGCAGTCTTCATTTCTTCTCATTCTTTTTTCTTTATTCTGTTCTGCGGCAGTGATTTCCACCATTCTGTCTTCCAAGTCACTTATTCATTCTTCTGCCTCAGTTATTCTGCTATTGATTCCTTCTAGTCTATTTTTCACTTCAGTTATTGTTCATCTCTGTTTGTTTGTTTTTAATTCTTCCAAGTCTTTGTTAAACATTTCTTGAACCTTCTCAATCCTTGCCTCCATTCTTTTTCCAGCATCTTGGATCATCTTCACTATCAGTATTCTGAATTCTTTTTCCAGCAGATTGCCTATCTCCACTTCTCTTAGTTGTTCTTCTGGGGTTTTATCTTGTTCCTTCATCGGGGAGGTATTCCTCTGCCTTCTCATTTTGTCTAACTTTCTGTGATCGTGATTTCTGTTCCACAGGCTGCAGGATTGTAGTTCTTGCTTCTGTCTGTCCTCTGGTGGTTAAGGGTGTGTAAGAGGTTGTGCAGGTTTCCTGATAAAGGGACTCCACTGGTGAGTGGAGCTTGGTATTGCCCCTCTGGTGGGCAGGGCCATGCTCAAGAAAACTTTAAGCAGCCTGTCTGCTGATGGGTGGGGCTGTGTTCCTGCCCTGTTTGTTGTTTGGCCTGGGGCACCCAAAACTTTTGGGTGGGGCTAATGGCAGCCTCTGGGAGGGCTTACACTAAATGATTACTCCCCAGAACTGCCACTGCCAGTGTCTTTGTCCCCACAGTGAGCCACAGCCACTCCCCACCTCTGCAGGATACCCTCCAATATTAGCAGGTCGGTCTGGCCCTGTCTTTTATGAGGTCACTGCTTTTTTTCCCCTGGGTTCTGTTCCACACAGAACCTTCTGTTCCCCCTTCAAGAGTGGAGTCTCTGTTTCCTCCAGTCCCATGGATTTTCTGTGATCAAACCCCACAGGCTTTCAAAGCCAGATTCCCTGGGGGCTCCTCCTCCCATTGCTGGACCCCCAGGCTGGGAAGATGGACATGGAGCTCAGGACTTTCACTCCTGCAAGAGGGCCTCTGTGGCACAATTGCTTTACAGTCCATGGGTCACCCACCTGGCTGGCATGGTGTTTGATCTTATCGTGATTGTGCCCCTCCTAACATCTCACTGTGGCTTCTTCTTTGTCTTAGGCTGTAGGGTATCTTTTTTGGTAGGTTCTAGCATTTTTCTGTCCATGGTTGTTCAGCAATTAGTTGTGATTTTGGTGTTTCCATAAGAAAGGATGAGTCCACATTCTTCTACTTCACCATCTTGAGCCCAAGATAAAAGCTCTACATTTTTATTTCCCTCCCCCATTTTGTTTTTGATGTCACATCTTACTTCTTCTTACCTTGTGTATCTATTAACAAGTTACTGTAGTTGTTATTTTTACTACTTTTGTCCTTTAACTTTCACACTAGTTTTATAAGTGATTAACCACCCTTACAACATTAGATTATTCTAAATTTTACATATTTACCTTTACCAGTGAGATTTATACCTTCACATATTTTCCTGTTGCTAATTACTGTTATTTTGTTTTGTCTTAAAGAAGTTCTTCTAACATTTCTTTTAAGGCCAGTCTAGTGGTGAAAAACTCCTTTAGTTTTTGCCTTTCTGGAAAACTCTTTATCTCTTCTTCTAATCTGAAGAACAAATTTGCCAGGTAGAGTATTGTTGGTTGGTAGTTTTTTTTTCTTCCTGCAATTTGAATATATTGTGCCACTCCTTTCTGGACTGCAAAGTTTATGCTGAAAAACCTGCTGATAGTCTTATGAGGGTTCCCTTATACTTAACAAGTTGTTTTTCTCTTGTTGCGTTTAAGACTGTCTCCTTGTTTTTAACTTTTGATAAGTTAATTATAATGTGTCCTGGTGAGAGTCTATTTGGATTCATCTTATTTGGAACTTTATTGTCTTCTTGGATCTGGAGGTATGTTTCCTTCCCCAAGTTAGGGGATTTATTGGCCATAATTTTTTCTAACCAGTTTTCTGCCCTTTTTTCTTCTTCTTTTCATTTTTGGACCCCTATAATGTGAATATTGGTCCACGTGATATTGTCCCATAAGTCCCTTACACTATTTTCACTCTTTTTCTTTCCTTTATCTTTTTTGTTACTCTGATTTGATGAATTCCTTTGCCTTATTTTGAAACTTCTGATCACTTCTTCAGCTTAATCTGGTCTTCTGTTGAACCGTTCTATTGTATTTTTTGGTTCAGTTATTGTATTCTTCAGCTCTGATTTCTGTTAGGTATTTTCTTATATTTTCTGTTTCTTTGTTGAAATTCTCACTTAGCTCATGTGCTGATCTCCTGACCTCAGCGAGCAGTTTTATGACTGTTATTTTGTAAGGTATAAGCTAAATTGCTTATCTCCATTTCATTAAGGTCTTTTTCTGAGGCTTTACCTTTTTCTTTCATCTGGAAAATATTCTTCTGTTTCTTCATTTTCCTTGACACTCTTTGTCGGTTTTTATGCATTAGAGAAAACAGCTACCTCTCCTAGTCTTGAAGGAGTGGCCACATGCAGGGGATGATCACTGTGTTTCAACCTCACCCTAGGTCTTTGTTGTCTCTCAAACCTTTGTGATTGTCCAAGCAACTTAGTTCATTTTTAGTGGCTCCCAGTTGAGGGTGTGCCAAAACCACCAGGTTCCTAAATGGGAATATCTCAGTCAAAACATAGATTTAGTCTGATTGGAAGCTGGACCCTCTGCCAACAGTACACAAGTACACAAATATGCCTCTTCCATGAGAAAACTTTAAGATGGGAATTTCTTTCTGTTCCCTCTGCTCTGAGACATGGTGTGATAGCCAGTTGAGAACTGTTTCTTTGTTTGCTACCATCCCATTGAACCTGTGAAAACAAGGGCTGCTGACCACCAGAGCCAGGCTATCAAGGGATGTGTCCTTTGGGCAGCAGCCTCAAAAGTCAGGGCCTCAGACGTGTGCACAAACTCTTTTCTGGGAGATACCAATGTCAACTGAAAAAAATGCATAACCTAAAAATTGAGAATTATGTTTTATTCAGCAGGCATACTGAGGACTTAAGCCCAGGGGACAGCCTCTCAGATAGCTCTGAGGAACTGTCCCTTAGAGGTAAGGTAAGAGCCAGGTTATATAGGAGTTTTTGCAAAAACAAACAACAAACAAACAGATAGTCAGAACATCAAAGGATTACTGTTAATTAAAGAAAAACCAGACACCTCAAGTTAATAATATAGCATTTTTCTATGTGCGGGAAGCTGCAAGTGTCTGGGCTCATTGAAATCATTCCTTTGATATGCACCTTTACTGTCTAGGTCAGTATCCTGTCTTCTCCATCCTGAATCCCTCAGGGTGCACCTGTGGATGCTGGGGGTTGGGGAGGCTGCAGTAGCTGACGGCTGCAACATCCTTTGTTTACTGATTTAACAAGTGACATTCTTTGTGACAACCTAGAATAAGGCAGAGGGAAAGCGCAAAGATGGCACCTGCTGGTCTCTGTGGTCTTTAAAAAATATTTCAGTCTGTCTCTAAATGTGTGTCAAATAAGAAGCCTGTTCCTGAAGATTTAAGATAAGCAAATAAGCCTCTCTCAGGGAAACATTCAGGGTATGTTTCAGTCTGCTACCTCTGTGCTGTGCCCTGGGGGACTAACTGGTTAAGAATTCTTTCTCCATTTGCTATAGTGCTATAGGACCTACAAATGTAAGACCCATTGGTGGCCAGAGCAAGGCAGACAAGTGGTGGAAACCACAAAAACTGGGGCACAGATGTGTGTACAGGCTCATCTCTGGGAGCAAGGCAGAGGGAGCGCATGAAGATAGTGCCTAGACTCTGAGGTCTCTGGATAGGATTACAGTCTGCTCTTAGATATGAGTTTAATTAGAAGCCTTCTGTTCAGGTCACATCTATGAAGATAAACTAATAGGCTTCTTTCACAGAAAGATTGGGTATGTCAGTGGGCTACCTCTGCTCTAGGCCCTGGGTAGTAGTCTTGTGGAGCTTGTGCAAACACTTTGAGAACTGTTTCTCAGTTTGCTATAGTCTTGCAGATCTCATAGACAAAGGCTTCACTGGCTTTCAAGTCTTGATGTTTGGGAGGCTCATCTCTCAGTTGCAGGTCTTAGAAGTTCAGGAACCAAATATAAGGTTCCAACCATTAGTTCTTCATGGAGAAACTTGTAGTAAGTTCCTTCCTGATTGTGGGTTGCTGCACCTGGAGTGGGGTTTATGGTGTCTCAGCATAATCTGAGATTGAGTCTCAGCCTGTCCTACCTGCTTCAATGTAGGTTTTTTCTTATTTGGCCAATGTGTGGGAGGCTCTTGGCTAGTTGGGGTTTTTTGGCGGGAGGGGAGGTTCTTTTAGAAGAAATTGTTCTGTGTGTAGCTGTAGATTCAGTGTGTCCATGGGAGAAGGTGAGTTTAGGATCCCTCTACATTGCCATCTTTAACTGCAACTTATTTAATTTTAAAATAGTAGAGGAATACAGTTTAAATATGATTGTTTAAAATGGGAGGAAAATCACTAGAGAAATGGAGGCACATGGAAGAACTTCAGAATGCAAAACGGTGGGGATGTCACACTAGGAAACCTGATCAAGGTGGGAAAAAATGAGAACACTTCTACATAAACAATAAATGTAAAATGTAAGGAATGAATCCTGCTTAGCAATATATTAAATTTTATTAGAGGGCTGGTGTTTCTTATGAAGATTAGAGGAATATCAAATTGAGGAGACTAATATCTCTACATATTTTTCAAGAAACATGTAGAACATAATAATAAAGGTTGGAAATAAAAAGATAGCAAAAGATATGTATATAAAGAAAATATATAGTATTAGGGACAGTATAAATGCAATAAATGCCCATTAGAGAAGAGAAGAAGAGGATATAAAAGTTATTGATCCATACCAATTATGAAATCCTGCTGAGCAGGCATTGTGAAGGCTTGCTGAACCTAGAGAATGGGGGAAATTCCTTGAATAATTCAGTTTTATTTTTTTCTATTTGGGCTTCTGTTTTTCTCTATCAAAAGATATGAAGTTGGCATTGCAGTATATGTCTACCTTGGGGTCTATGTAGCTTTCTCAGTTTGTGGGTTCCTGGTACAAGTTTGAGACTTGAATGTTTTAAGGATTGAGCCTACAATACTTTTTTTTTTTTGTACAGCAGGTTCTTATTAGTCATCTATTTTATACACATCAGTGTATACATGTCAATTCCAATCTCCCAATTCATCACACCACCACCCCCACCCCCCGCCACTTTCCCTTCTTGGTGTCCATACGTTTGTTCTCTACGTCTGTGTCTAAATTTCTGTCCTGCAAACCGGTTCATCTGTACCATTTTTCTAGGTTCCACATATATGCGTTAATATACAATATTTGTTTTTCTCTTTCTGACTTACTTCACTCTGTATGACAGTCTCTAGATTCATCCACATCTCTACAAATGACCCAATTTCGTTACTTTTTATGGCTGAGTAATATTCCATTGTATATATGTACCACTACTTCTTTATCCATTCGTCTGTTGATGGGCATTTAGGTTGCTTCCATGACCTGGCTATTGTAAATAGTGCTGCAGTGAACACTGGGGTGCATGTGTCTTTTTGAGTGATGGTTTTCTCAGGGTATATGCCCAGTAGTAAGATTGCTGGGTCATATGGTAGTTCTCTTTTTAGTTTCATAAGGAACCTCCATACTGTTCTCCATAGTGGCTATATCAATTTACATTCCCAACAACAGTGCAAGATGGTTCCCTTTTCTCCACACCCTCTCCAGAATTTGTTGTTCGTAGATTTTCTGATGATGCCCATTCTAACTGATGTGAGGTGATACCTCACTGTAGCTTTGATTTGCATTTCTCTAATAATTAGTGATGTTGAGCAGCTTTTCATGTGCTTCTTGGCCATCTGTATGTCATCTTTGGAGAAATGTCTATTTATGTCTTCTGCCCATTTTTGGATTGGGTTGTGTGTTTTTTTAATATTGAGCTGCATGAGCTGTTTGTATATTTTGGAGATTAATCCTTTGTCTGTTGATTCATTTGCAAATATTTTCTCCCATTCTGATGGTTGTCTTTTCATCTTGTTTTTAGTTTCCTTTGCATTGCAAAAGCTTTGAAGTTTCATTAGGTCCCATTTGTTTATTTTTGTTTTTATTTCCATTACTCTAGGAGGTGGATCAAGATCTTGCTGTGATTTATGTCAAAGAGTGTTCTTCCTATGTTTTCCTCTAAGAGTTTTATACTGGCGGGTCTTACATTTAGGTCTCATCCATTTTGAGTTTATTTTTGTGTATGGTGTTAGGGAGTGTTCTAATTTCATTCTTTTACATGTAGCTGTCCAGTTTCCCAGCACCACTTATTGAAGAGACTGTCTTTTCTTCATTATATATCCTTGCCTCCTTTGTCATAGATTAATTGACCATAGGTGGGTGGGTTTATCTCTGGGCTTTCTATCCTGTTCCATTGATCTGTATTTCTATTTTTGTGTCAGTACCATGTTGTCTTGATTACTGTAGCTTTGTAGTATAGTCTGAAGTCAGGGAGTCTGATTCTTCCAGCTCCTTTTTTTTCCCTCAAGACCTCTTTGTCTATTCGGGGTCTTTTATGTCTCCATACAAATTTTAAGATTTTTTGTTCTAGTTCTGTAAAAAATGCCATTGGTAATTTGCTAAGGATTGCATTGAATCTGTAGATTGCTTTGGGTAGTATAGTCATTTTCACAATATTGATTCTTCCAATCCAAGAACATGGTATGTCTCTCCATCTATTGGTATTATCTTTAATTTCTTTCAACAGTGTCTTATAGTATTCTGCATACAGGTCTTTTGTCTCCCTAAGTAGGTTTATTCCTAGGTATTTTATTCTTTTTGTTGCAATGGTAAATGGGAGTGCTTCCTTAATTTCTCTTTCAGATTTTTCATCATTAGTGTATAGGAATGCAAGAGATTTCTATGCATTAATTTTGTATCCTGCAACTTTACCAAATTCATTGATTAGCTCTAGTAGTTTTCTGGTGGCATCTTTTGGAGTCTCTATGTATAGTATCATGTCATCTGCAAACAGTGGCAGCTTTACTTCTTCTTTTCCAATTAGTATTCCTTTTAATTTCTTTTTTTCTTCTCTGATTGCTGTGGCTAGGACTTCCAAAACTATATTGAATAGTGGTGAGAGTGGACATCCTTGTCTTGTTCCTGATCTTAGAGGAAATGCTTTCAGTTTTTCACAGTTGAGAATGATGTTTGCTGTGGGTTTGTTTTCTGATTTGGATTCCTTTTCTTCTCTGATTGCTGTGGCTAAAACTTCCAAAACTATGTTGAATAATAGTGGTGAGACTGGGCAACCTTGTCTTTTTCCTGGTCTTAGAAGAAATGGTTTCAGTTTTTCACCATTGAGAACAATGTTGGCTGTGAGTTTGTCATATATGGCCTTTATTATGTTGAGGTAGGTTCCCTCTAGGCCCACTTTCTGGAGAGTTTTTTATCATAAATGGGTATTGAATTTTGTCAAAAGCTTTTTCTGCATCTACTGAGATGATCGTATGGTTTTTATTCTTCAATTTGTTAATATGGTATATCACATTGGTTGATTTGCATATATTGAAGAATTCTTGCAGCCCTGGGATAAATTCCACTTGATCATGGTGCATGATCCTTTTAATGTGTTGTTGGATTCTGTTTGCTAGTATTTTTTGAAGATTTTTGAGTCTATATTCACCAATGATATTGGTCTGTAATTTTCTTTTTTTTGTAGTATCTTTGTCTGGTTTTGGTATCAGGGTGATGGTGGCCTCATAGAATGAGTTCGGGACTGTTCCTTCCTCTGCAATTTTTTGGAAGAGTTTGAGATGGATATGTCTTAGCTCTTCTCTAAATGTTTGATAGAATTCACCTGTGAAGCCATCTACTCCTGGGCTTTTGTTTATTGGAAGATTTTTAATCATCATTTCAATTTCATTACTTGTGATTGGTCTGTTCATATTTTCTATTTCTTGGTTCAGTCTTGGAAGGTTATACCTTTCTAAGAATTTGTCCATTTCTTCCAGGTTGTCCATTTTATTGGCATAGGGTTGCTTGTAGTAGTCTCTTAGGATGTTTTGTATTTCTGCAGTGTCTGTTCTAACTTCTCCTTTTTCATTTCTAATTTTATTGATTTGAGTCCTCTCCCCCTTTTTCTTGATGAGTCTGGCTAATGGTTTATCAAATTTATCTTCCCAAAGAACCACATTTTAGTTTTATTGATCTTTGCTATTGTTTTCTTTGTTTCTATTTTATTTATTTCTGCTCTGATCTTTATGATTTCTTTCCTTCTGCTAACTTTGGGTTTTGATTGTTCTTCTTTCTCTAGTTCCTTTAGGTGTAAGGTTAGATTGTTTGAGTTGTTTATTGAGGTAGGATTGTATTGCTATAAACTTCCCTGTTAGAACTCCATTTGCTGCATCCCATAGGTTTTGTGTTGTCATGTTTTCATTGTCATTTGTCTCTGGGTATTTTTTGATTTCCTCTTTGACTTCTTCAGTGATCTCTTGGTTATTTAGTAATGTGTTGTTTAGCCTCCATGTGTTTGTGTTTTTTATGGTTTTTTCCCTGTAATTGATTTCTAATCTCATAGCAAAAGATACTTGATATGCTTTCAATTTTCTTAAATTACTGAGCCTTGATTTGTGACCCAAGATGTGATCTATCCTGTAGAATGTTCTGTGCACACTTGAGAAGAAAGTGTAATCTGCTGTTTGGGGGTGGAATGTCCTAGAAATATCAATTAACTCCATCTGGTCTATTGTGTCATGTAAAGCTTGTGTTTCCTTTTTAATTTTCTCTTTGGATGATCTGTCCATTGGTGTAAGTGTGGTGTTAAAGTCCCCCACTATTATTGTGTTACTGTCAATTTCATCTTTCATAGCTGTTAACAGTTGCCTTATGTATTGAGGTGGTCCCATGATGGGTGCCTATATATTTATAATTGTTATATCTTCTTCTTGGATGGATCCCTTGATCTTTATGTAGTGACTTCCTTGTCTCTTGTAACATTCTTTAAAGTCTATTTTGTCTCATATGAGTATTGCTACTCCCGCTTTCTTTTGATTTCCATTTGCAGGGAATATCTTTTTCCATCCTCTCAGTTTCAGTCTGAATGTGTCCCTACGTCTGAAGTGGGTCTCTTTTGGACAGCATATCTAAACCTCAAAACCTGTTTTGAGGTTCTTGTATTTGTATCCATTCAGTGAGCCTGTGTTTTTTGGTTGGAGCATTTAATCCATTCACGTTTAAGGTAATTATCAATATGTATGTTCCTATGACCATTTTCTTAATTGTTTTGGGTTTCTTTTTGTAGGTCCTTTTCTTCTCTTGTGTTTTCCACTTAGAGAAGTTCCTTTAGCATTTGTTGTAGAGCTGGTTTGGTGTTGCTGAATTCTCTTAGCTTTTGCTTGTCTGTAAAGCTTTTGATTTCTCCATCGAATCTGAATGAGGTCCTTGCCGGTTAGAGTAATCTTGGTTGTAGGTTCTTTCCTTTCATCACTTTAAGTATATGATGCCACTCCCTTCTGGCTTGTAGAGTTTCTGCTGAGAAATCAGCTGTTAACCTTATGGGAGCTCCCTTGTATATTATTTGTCCTTTTTCCTTTGCTGCTTTCAGTACTTTTTCATTGTCTTTAATTTTTGCCAATTTGATTACTATGTGTCTTGGTGTGTTTCTCCTTGGGTTTTTCCTGTATGGGACTCTCTGCACTTCCTGGACTTGGGTGGCTATTTCCTTTCCCCTGTTAGGGAAGTTTTTGACTATAATCTCTTCAAATATTTTCTCGGGTCCTTTCTCTCTCTCTTCTCCTTCTAGGACCCCTATAATATGAATGTTGTTGAGTTTAATGTTGTCCCAGAGTTCTCTTAGGCTGTCTTCATTTCTTTTCATTCTTTTTTCTTTATTCTGTTCCTCAGCAGTGAATTCCACCATTCTATCTTCCAGGTCACTTATCCCTTCTTCTGCCTCAGTTATTCTGCTATTGATTCCTTCTAGTGTATTTTTCATTTCAGTTATTGTATTGTTCATCTCTGTTTGTTCTTTAATTCTTCTAGATCTTTGTTAAACATTTCTTGCATCTTCTCGATCTTTGCCTTCATTCTTTTTCCGAGCTCGTGGGTCATCTTCACTATCATTATTCTGAATTCTTTTTCTGTAAGGTTGCCTATCTCCACTTCATTTAGTTGTTTTTCTGGGGGTTTATCTTGTTCCTTCATCTGGTACATAGCCCTCTGCCTTTTAATCTTGTCTATCTTTCTGTGAATGTGGTTTTTGTTCCACAGGCTGCAGGATTGTAGTTCTTCTTGCTTCTGCTGTCTGCCCTCTGAACATACAATACTTTTTAAATGGTTGAATAATGGGGTTAGAGAAGAGGTTCTGTTCTATAAAGTTATTCAGGACCCCTGGCTGCTAGGGACTCTGCTGTCGCTTTCCATGTTTGCACTGTATGTTGATATCAGAGGGAAAAGGAAGTGGAGGATTATGGAGAAAATTTTTATAGACCAAGACTGGTAGTGTTCTGCACCATATTTGCCAATGAGCAGAACTTAAATCACTTGTTCAAACCAGCTGCAAGGGAGGCTAGGAAATGTAGTTTAGCTGTATGCCTAAGAGGAAGGGGAAACAGGTTTGATTGAGCAGCCAGACAGTTTCTCTTTTATACTACCTATCTATCTAAAAAACTGTATCCCACCAACAGAGAATATTTAGTTTCTATGAATCCATGGTACGTTTATAAACATAATTCATATATAATAATAAGCCATAAAGAAACTCTAAGATATTTATCTATGGAGAGATTCATAGCCACATTCCCTAGTAAAAAATCATTAAAGTAGTAATCAACAGCAACAACAAAAGGTGTTTAACCTCCCTTACCTTCTTGGAAATTAAGAAACACTGTGGGTTTAACAATGAAAAAGAAAAAAAAGAAAAAATCAAAAGAAAATGCAAATTACATAGAGATTGATGAAAATCAAAGCCAGTGGTGTGTTATACAGAAAATTTTTACCTCTAAGAGCTTTTATTATTTAGAAAACCTGAAAGTAAATGAACTGATATCCAACTTAAGAAATTAGAAAGAGAATAACAGAATAGATCTTCAAATTGCTTTAATATCTTTGTCTTTTTTCAACTACATTTGCTAAGGTTACCTGAAGCCTTTCCTTTTTGTCAATAAGTTATTTCTTGGTAAATGTCTATTCTGTTGCTTGCTGTTTCTAAACCAATTTATATTTTATTTCATTTTATTGTTCATCACAGGCAAATTTTTCTTTGTGATTTTAAAATCATCTGAGTTGAATTAAAGTAATATGAAAGAAGAATGCTATAAGATGAATTGGTGTGGTTAAAAGGAACTATAAGTAGGTATTATTTTATATTCTTTGGAGTTGTTAAAATTTTGTTTTTCTTCTAGATTCTGATGGAAGAAGGAGGAATGTGTTCTTTAAAAGGTGGGATACCATCTACTAAGAAAACCTGTCAGTATAACTATAAGTGAATTTTATTCTTTAAAAAAACAACATTTTAACAGAAATTAGTTAAATTTTAAGGTTTTTTTAGAGTTTTGCCAGCAAATATATTTTATAAGTATCTTAGAATATATTAATAATGCAATTGGCTCTTTAAAATTAATTTTGTCTTCTATAAAATGTTATACATGATGAGGATATATAATATATATGTACAACTTACTGAATAAAACAGATACCTTTGTACTTAGTTTGTATAGTAGTTTAAGAAATAATACATAATCAGTACTTTTGAATATCTTCTCAATTGCATTTCCTATCCTGCCCCCTAGTGGTAACTCTTTTCCTGAATTTGTTTTTTGTGATAGCACATATAGACTTTTCCAATTGCTTGCTTCTGAGCTTTCTGCAGCAAATTGAGGCAAACTCTATACATTTTTCTGAAACTTACTTTTTGTTCACCCAGCAATATGTTTTGAGGTTCAATCGCCCTGACACTTGTGACTCTAATACTGTTCATCATTTGTTTTCTCCTATTTAGCCTTCTATTGTGTGAATGTAGCACAATCTATGTATGCATCTTCTGACAAAGATTATTTGAGTTGTTTTTAATATTTTGCTATGATAAACAATGCTACTTTGACAAATTTTGACATTTCTCCTGGCACACATGTATAAATGTTTCTTCTAGGATATAATTCTAGAAGTTGAATTGGCTAGTTCATATGATATGCACTCTTCTAGGTAATGCAAAATTGTTTTCCAAAGTAGATGTGCCTGTTTAAACTCCTGGTTTAAACTCCTGGTTTAAACACTAGCAATAGGTAAAGAATCTTAGCTGTTACATATTCTCACTAACACTGGATCAGCTTTTTATCATTGTTGGCAATGTGATATCTTATTGCAATTTCAATTTATATTTTCCATTGTTGATTAGGCTCATTGGCCACCCATATTTCATCTGTGAAATGTCTTTCATGTCTATTGTCCATGTTTCTTTTAGGAAGTTTGGTTTTCTTTATTGGATGTGTCTTTTGTATATCTATGTCCTTTATACCTTTTATATATCCTAGATTCAGATTGCTTGTAGACTCCTGTGTAGCAGATATTTCATATTTGAGTAGCAAATATTTCATATTTGAGTAGCAGATATTTCATATTTGAGTGGTCTTTTTATTCTATATTGTCTTTTTGTTGACAACACTTTCTGGCACTTTTTAGATATTTTGCGGTTGAATGATTCTTCAGCATATCTAGTCTGTTGGGATACCTAGAAATCTTTATGGACTTTTTCCTTTTTTACTTAATTTAATTTTTTTAATATGTAAAGCATTAATTTGGTTTCTATCCCTCTCCTGTCTGCCCTATTTCCTTCTGCCTCATATGAGTAGCTATTTTTTGTTGGTTTACTGTTTATCATTCCAGTGGACTTTTTTTCTAAATAAAGCCTGATGTGTATAAATGCACATATATGTGTGTCTTAGTTCCCTGTTCTTTGCACTCTAAATAGGATATTTTATTTAATACAGTATATTTTATAGATGAATTAAATGGATTTATTTAATAAATTTTCTGTAGATTTCCTCATATTAGTACTGGACATTTATTCATCCTTTATTTATGCCCATTTAGTAATCCATTATGTGGATGATCTATAGTTTACTCAGTCAGTGCCCTGTTGGTGGATATTTAGGTTGTTTCAAGTATCTTTCTTACAAACAATGTGCAGTGAACAATTTTGAGCACATATTTCTTAATTGTGGAGGTACATTTTCAGGGTAATTTCTAGAAGTGGGATTGCTGAATCAAAGAGGAGATACACTGTGGGTTTTTTTTTTTTTGATAGTTATTGCCAAAATTTGATTTTGATAGAAATTTCCAAATTCCCCATTGCATCATTTTGTAATCCTACCAGAAATGTGCTTTTGATTCCACAGCCTCACCAACAGGGATTGTGGTCAAACTTAGGAATTTTTGTGAATCTTATAAAGATATATAGATAGAAGTTTCAGTTTGCACTTCTTTTTATATGAGTGCAGTCGAGCATCGTTTAAAAATGTGTAATGGCTATTTGTGATTTTTTTTCTGTGAACTCTCCATTCATGTCGTTAGGCCCATTGAGGTTTTACATCTTTTTCTTGATATTTAAGAGCTCTTTATATATTAATATTAAAGAGGTTTAGGTCTTTGTAATGTGTCACAAATATTTTCTGCTAGTTTATTAATTTTTGATTTGTTTTATCTGTTTTTACTTTGTTTATGGTGTCTCCTGCTTTGCAAAAGGCTTAACATTTTTTATGTAGCTAATATTATCAATCTTTTCTTTTATACCTTTGGATTTAATTAGGAAGACTGTTTACACTCCCTGGTTGCAAATGAATTCACTTATGTTTTCTTCTACTATTAGTATGATTTTATATTTTTGCACTTAGAGTTTATCCTGTTTTAGGAGTTTATCCTGATTCAAGTTTTTAAAAATGCATCTTTTCCCTAGGTATTTGTAATACTACCTTTTTATGTATCAACTTTCCATATATACTTCAATCTGTTCTGGGGCTTTCTTTACCATTCCATTGATCTTTCCTAATCTTCATGTGCTAATATCACATTATTTTTATTATGATTACTTTATACTATGTTTCATTTCTAAGAGTTACACCTCCCTTTGCACTTTTTAAAGAATTTTTCTGGCTATTTTTGATTAATTTTACATGTAAACTTTAAAATCAACTTGTGTAACTTCAAGGAAATGTTTCCTTTGGTGGGGGGGGCACACTGCTTGGCGTGTGGGATCTTAGTTCCCCGACCAGGGATCAAACCTGTGCCCCCTACAGTGGAAGCACAGAGTCTTAACCACTGGACCACTGGGGAAGTCCCGCCAAGGAAATATTTCAATTTTTATTGGGAAAGTACTAAATGTATACATTAATTAAGTGTGAATTGTCATCCTAATGATGTTGAGTAGCCCTATATAAGAATAAGGATGGCTTTTTATTAATTCAGTCTAATTTTATATCTTTAATAGTTGTTTAAAACGCCTTTATGCACTTTAACGTTTTCCTCAAGCAGATTCTGCATGTCCTTTATTAGATTTAGCTGTAGGTACTTTTCATTGTTTTTGTTGCTACTTTAGTGTGAATGTACACTCCATGTTTCTACATTAAGTAAGAGTCTGGATTTTGGACTTAGGCATGTGTATGTTGACTGTTTTATTGAGAGTTTTTTTAGAGGTGATTTTGAGGCTATTAGTAGTTTGGGGAAGAGTGATTATTGGCATCTATAGAAATGATTATTATCTTTCCCTCATATATCTTTTTTTGTACCCCAAAACACATAAAATTCACCCTTCCAACAATTTCAAAGGGTACAGTATACCTCTCCTTCCCCCCAGCCTCTGACAACCACTATTCCATTTCTATGAGTTTGAATATAAGTGTAATCATACAATATACAAATATTGTATGTAATCATACAATATTTATCTTTTTGTGACATTTCACTTAGCATAATGTCTTCAAGGTTCATCCATGTTGTAGCATACAACAGGATTTCCTTCTTTTATAATGCTGAATAATATTCCATAGTATGTGTAAACCACATTTTCTGTATCCATTCTTTTGTCAATAGACATTTAGGTTGCTTCCACCTCTTGGCTATTATAATTCTGCAATGAACATGGGTGTGCAAATATCTCTTCAAGATTCTGTTTTCAATTCTTTTGGATATATCCCTAGAAATGGGATTACTGGATCATATGGAAGTTCTGTTTTTAAATTTTTGAAGAACAATTCATACTGTTTTCCATATCAGCTACACCATTCTACATTCCCACGAAGAGTGCACCAGGGTTCCAACTCTTCCAAATCAGTGCCAACACATTATTTTCTGGTTTTTTTCCCTTAATAAGTAACCATCTTAATGGGTGTGAGGTGATATCTCACTGTGGTGTAGATCTTTTAAAGTGCTGAATTTTGCTAATGGATTTTGTGATGTGGACCATTCTAGCATTCCTAAAACAAATCCCACCAAGTCATGATGAATTATGATTAAGTTTGCTATTCTATTTAATTTTTAAATTTTTTTGTTCTTTAATTTTAAATTTAAAAGTTTTAATATTTATATACAATTTTTGCATTGATCCTATAAGTGAGATTGGCCTATGTATAATATGTATGTGTGTGTGTATGTGCATGTGTAATCTTTCTCAGATTTTGGAATTAGTGTTATGTCAGATTGACAAAAATTTTTTTAAACTGAGGCTATTTGAAAGCTTTCTTGAAATTTGAATCACTTGCCTCTTCAATGCACTCCCACTGTTTTATTGCAGATCCTCATCACTTCATAACTTGATTATTGAGTTAATCTCCTAACAATCTGCTTTCATGTAGTTTAACCCTTCTTTAATTAATCCCCAATTAGATGCCTTGGTAGACAGTCTAAAATTAATTTTGTATTAAAGTGCACCTCTACACTTTCTTTTCCCCCATCCCATATGCTATTTTTCATCTTGTCTTTTGGGAAATTGTTTATTCATCTTCCAAAACCCATTCTTTATCTTGTGCTTTCTCTATTACTCTTCACTAAACCTTTTTTCCCTAGAGCTCATCACACTTAGGTCTCTACCACTTTTGTACCTTCTATGACTTCTATTGTTGGGTCTAATTTTGTGACTGTTTAAAAAAAATAAATGTATGTCTTTTTCTCCATCTCAAGAGTCTGAATACTTTGAGCATTATGGCCACATATTCCTAAAAACTACTAAGTGACTTACTTAAGGTAATTACTCAATAAGTGTATAATTTACATTTTAATCTACATATCCTTTCTTACACTGTTAGAGGTAAGACATTCATTTAACGGACATTTGTCTTCTCTACTAATAACTATGGGTTTACTATACTTATGAACTGAATGAACCTTGTTGTGGGGGAATGCCCTTAGATCATGTTGTTAGTAAAATCCTACTTTTCTTTTCTCTGCTTTCCATTGTTGAGGAGAACCTGCTTTGGGAGGGTATAAATTCCTTCTAGTATGATGAACTAAGGGTAACTGAATTTACCTAAGTTCTCTCTACCTCTCAGCTGACTGACGGCTAGATTCTGTTACAGAAGGTATCAGATCTGATCTGAGGTATGAATAGTAGTCATGGTCTGTTGTGTATGGGAGGACATGTGATTTAACATGTGTTGTTGCACCACATTCCATTACCTTTTTCTTTTTCTTTTTGGATAGCAAATTCATTTTCACAAACAAGAAGAGGAATGGTTGAAGCTACTGTTGATCTATAGTATTTATGCATGCTAGGGAGTCATGACCTACTTTTCAAGCTCATTTTTAAACTTTACTTGTAATCATAAGAGAACACATTAGGCAGATAATGAAAGAATAACATACTGGATGCTTTGAGTTGTTTTACATACAGCTTTTTAAAAAATAAATTTAACAGTGTCACAGTCACCATCAAATTTCAATAGATTATATATCTTTTTATATTATTTTGAATTCATAAATGGCTTTAAAATTCTATAGTTTTGAAATCATATTAAAGGTTAAATACAGTTTTGATTGTGTGATAAAACTTCATTTACTCAATTAGCAAATATCTGGTACCTTAACTTGGCTTATTTCTCCTTCGTACAGATTGACACTTTAAATTATTTGCTCATAAAAAATGGTTCATTGTATTGGAAAAAATCAATTCAACTTCCTCTGTTCTCCTTTCTTCCCTTACGTTAGGTACCCTCATTTTACTTGTAGATGCACATCTTTTACATGTAGAATAAATCCATAATACCCTGTCAAAAATGCAACCTGCCACATATCCAAAATTTTAACTTTTAAAATGCTCTATAGTATGTTAGCTAAACTTATTTACCAGCAGCTATCTTCTGCCTATGTACATATTAATAGGTACCATTCTTCACAAATTAAATTTTTATTTTCAGATCTTGATTCTTCACGGAGTAGTCAGTCTACCAGTTGCTCCCCAAGGCCAGCAGATAGTTGTTTCAGTTCTAGTTCAGAGATGGTAAGTTATGCTCTTTTTTTTTTTGCTTGTTAATATATGCTATACTAATTTAGAGTGATTTGTATTTCTCATCGTTTACTTTTTCATTCTGAAAAAAATAGTTGAGATAATAGTGAAAATAAATGTAAACAAAAATGTGAAAATATTAAAAATGTAAGAAGAATGTAAATTAAAATGTAATTGAGCATCATTCATTCATGCTTATGAGATGATGAATGTGTTCATTGTTATTTACAAAACCCACTCTTACTGAGATGTATGTGTGTGTATATGATAAATGCATTCTTCCTTTAAAAGCGTTTTTAAAAGAACCTATTCACAATAATTGAAAACCTAAAACAACCAATAATACACACAAAAAGAAAGTCTCCAGACTTATGTGAAGAAAACTATAAAATACTATAATCTGAATAATTGGAGTGACATGTTTAATGCTGAGTGGGAACTGTAATCTGAATAATTGGAATGGCATTATATTCTGAGTGAGTTTCTCGCAAATCACATGTTTAAATGGAATTCTCCATTAATTCTTCCATCTTCGTTTCACCTGCCTTTTGTCTCTAGCTTGCTGTCCAAACTGCCTTGCTGAGGAAGGACATCAATGACCTCTAACGATGCCAAATTCATTGGACAATTTTCAGTTTTTATTTTATAAGAATTTCTAACAATATTAATAGAAATTATTATTTTCTTTTCTTGAAACATTTTTTTCTCTTTGCTTTTGTGATACACACTATCTTAGTTCCCTGCATACCTCTCTGAATGCTACTTTATGCCTTTGCCCACTTCTCTTCCACCTTTCCCTGTATATAAATGTTGTAATGTTTAGGGTTTGCTTCAGGAGCCTATTCTTCTCTTAACCTACACTCCAAACTCTAGATGATGTTACATACTCCATTGATTTTTTATACTATTACCTGGTTGATGACAATTCTCAACTTTATGACTTTAGCTTAGATCCTTAATTAGGTGTCCAATTTCTTATTGGATATCTTCTTGGATATTTCACAAAAAACTGAACACTTCTGATCTCCCCATATCAGTTTTTCTGATAGTTCCCATATTAGTGGATCCCTTTTCTATCCACTCAGTTGTTCATGCCAGAAACTTTAGTTTGGCATTTCTTTCTGTCTCATCTGCCTTCCTTAACCATATTCATTTCATCACTTGATCCAATCAATTCTACCTCCAAAATAAATTGCATATTTATCTACTTCTCACCTAGGGTACTAGGTGTCAGTACCCTAATCTAAGGTACCGTCATCTTGTTCTTGAACTGTTAATGGTTGTTGCCCAAGAGATCTCTCTACTTCCACTCTTGCCCCACTTTTTCTCTAGTTAACAGTCATCATGGTCTTTTGAAAACTTAAACTGAATGATGTTACTTCTATGTTTATTCAATGGATTCCTGTTTTACTTTAGAATCTAAACTGCTTTCATTAGTGACAGGCCATGTGTGGTCTAGCCCCTGGCTACATCTCCAACTGCTAGTATTCCTCTCTCACCACACTTTACGCATACTGACATTCCACTTCCTTAGCTTCTTAAGTCACTTTTCTGCTTCAGCACATTTATATATTCTGTTTCTTACATTACTGTTATTCATCCTTTAGGTCGCAGCTTAAATATGTCACTTCTTTTGAAAGCCCTTCCTTGGCTTTTCAATCTAAATTAGACTCCTTAGTTATGCTCTTGAAGTGCTTCATGCTTGCTCTTCATAATGCTTTGTTCAACTTGTAATTACATATGCTTGTGTGTAATTATTTGATTAACGTCATTTCCACACATAAGAGTGTGTGCTGTAGAGAGCAGCAAATATGTCTGCTTCACTCACATTGCAGGTGCTGAGTATTTATTTCTTGAATAAATAAATGTACTGATCCTATTTTCTCTAATTTATGCCCAGCCAGTTTAATGCTGTTTCTTGGGCTTACTTTTCCTATTTTAGTGCCAATCAGCTTAGGTCTATACCTCATTTTAGGTTTTTTTATGTTAACTTTGCTTTTTATTTTTAGCTAGAATAATCAATACTTTTATATAAGATTTTTATTAAAACAGTATTTTGGTTAGTTCAGTAATTAAAAGATAAATTTTTCTTGAAGTTGAAAAATTCAAGCTACTAAATTGAAATCTAGACCTATTAAAAGTTCTTAAAATTTGATTTTTTATATAACAGTTTTGATATTTATTGCTGTTTAACCTTTCTTTTGTCTATTTGATTTCCTGTTAGCTGATACCATTCTTAATGAGTCTTTCTTGAGACTGAGCTCGTGAAAGATACAATATAGATATTTTTTGACTTAATGACTCAATGAGTGAATATTAAAACAAATTGTATGTGTTAGCTTTTTCTTTCAAAGTTATACTTCTACTTCACTCTTCTTAAGTAGTTGAAGAGTATATGTTGTATTTCATTTCCTCTCTGTGAAAAGGTAGTAGGGTGATGTCACCTATGAGTATGAAGACTAATAATGGACAAAAATCTTCTCTTTTTTGTGCTTTTGCATCTTTAATATAAGGATTATTATTGTTTCATGCTATTTTAAAATCCATAACCTTGATTAAAAAAAATTCTAAATCTAGGTTGATTTGCCACCTGCCAAAGTCTCTTTTTTTTTTTGAAATTTTCTATAATGTGAATTTTAAGAATGTCTACTTTCGGGCTTCCCTGGTGGCGCAGTGGCTGATGCAGGGGACACGGGTTTGTGCCCCGGTCCGGGAAGATCCCACATGCCACCGAGTGGCTGGGCCCGTGAGCCATGGCCGCTGAGCCTGCGCATCCGGAGCCTGTGCTCCGCAATGGGAGAGGCCACAACAGTGAGAGGCCCGCGTACCGAAAAAAAAAAAAAAAAAAAAGAATGTCTACTTTGAAGTGATTGTTTTTTTAATTTAAGCATCATTAAGAGCAAAATTACTAAATTTCTTTTAGCCATCTGAAGATGAAGATCAAATTGAAGGTTCAAATAGGAGATCCATCAAACCAAAGAAACAACTAATAATTTTTATTTAGAAAGCATGGAGAAACTTCCATGTGATAGGATTATTAAAAACAATGCCAAATTTCATAAACAAAATGAGGATTTTAACCAGTTCTCAATGAATAGTAATATAGATCAGTTTCCACAGTCTCAGTGTAATTCAGCACATATATTTCAAAACGTAACCAATAATAACTGCATTCTACAGGTTGCAAGGTGTGATGCATGGATACAGACGGAGAGTGAACCTGTAATTGAAGAAAAATTAGATGCTGCCATACAATGTGATATAATTTCAAAATGTAAATGTAGAAAAGATGTGTCTTCCTTTTGTAACGTTGAAAGGTGCAATGAAAATATTAAGGCAGATACCACTGGAGGGCAGGAAATCCTTAAAAACAACTAATATTCTAAAACCTCAGCCTGAGATTTTGCATTTGGTTTAACGTTTAGAGTTTTATTAACATAATAAAGAATGAGAATATTTTTGTAGCTAAGCAACTAGGTGGAAGTATTCCCATAGGTATTTTTAATAGCTTTAGTATGTCAAAGTTTTTTAGAAAATAAGATATATGTAAATTTACTATCTTTCTTATGGTAATTATTAATTACATTATGATATGCTGTTGTTTATGGATTAAAAATATGTTTAATTACTTCTTTGTTGCATTTATGTTAAAATTTAGTGCTGTTGCATCTTTTGGCAAAAATGTTCTCTCCCAAGATCTTAAGACAGAAAATAATACTAAATAATACTAAATATGTTTTATAACTTAATTATAAGAATTTTCTTAGCTACTTCTCTTAACTACTATACCATCATTAAAAATTCTGGCCTTAATTTTTAGATAAAGTATTTTTTTCTAATTTGGAGAACATTTTTTGGTTTTGCTTGTATTAATTCAGAGGAATGGTTTTTCTCTTCAAGATTAAAAAAAATGTTTTAATGCTTTTGTAAAAGAATTGATCAACATTGGAAAATAATTTATGTTTACTAATTTTAATATTACATAAGATTTTCATAAATAATGCATCAGAATTTCTCATTTGTAAAATATGGGCTTTGTTTCCAACATAACAATTACTGTTTTTGGTCAAGATTTTAAATGTTCACACTAGTCATTTTAGAAAATGGACATTTGTATGGGTATATTACAAAGTGGCCAGCAGGGGGCATTCTGATATCTAACTGTAACAAAAATAAAATTGTTAGGACTTTCTGTTAAAGGATGATTAGATGCTGCATTTTTACATGTACACATATCACTCAATAGTTTGTTTTACAGAGGTGATCTGAAACATAACAATTTAGAAACACTAATAGCTAATATTTAAACAGTAGCAATCTTTAGGTTTTTAGCTAGTTTTAGGAAACTCTCTTTGCTGCCTCAGAGAGAGCACAATGAACTCTAAAATAATTTTCTTAAAGTAGGGTAATCTCATGAAAGGGTAATATAATTATCTGATGTACACTGGTTTTTTTTCAAAAGGCCAGATTTTCATCCTGGTATTCAATAAAAAGTATTCCATAGTGGATTGATTATCCTGAGCAATTGTTTTGTAAAATATGACATATTCTAGTAATGAAGACCTATATATGGAGAAGACGACAATACTGGTGATACTAGAATAAGATTGAGCTTTGAATCTTGGGTTGTTTCAAGTATCATGTAAACTGATTTTTTCCCCAAATACAAATCAAAGTCTAGCAGCTATTAAAAGCACATTCATTACAAAAGTTCACACCTAGTTACATTTTTATCAATATCATAATGTGGCAGTTAAGATAAGTAAGGTAAAGAAAAATATAGGGGCTATTTAGTGTAATGACTGCACACAATGATAGCAGGGTAAGGTTCAGTGTAGTAAAGAATCTAAGTTTGCCCCAAAAGAGATCTGGTTTTTTACCCTTGGCTTTTGTGAGGTAATCTCTAAGCTCTTGGAGTGTCATGGCTGATAGATGCCTTGGGACCTTGGGCCAAGCCAGATAGTTAACAGTGTGATTTAGGATGGGACTCTGAGTCAAGCAATATCAGCTCAACTTCCTAAGGGGCTAGAAACTGAAATCAGCCATATGGGCTGTCAGTCATGCCACTGTGATAGAGCCAGAGTAAAGGCTCTGGACACCAAGGCTCAGGTGGGCTTCCCTGGTTAGCAGTACTGTGTGTTGTCACACATTGATACCAGGAAAATAACACTGTCCATTACTTGTAGAAGACTGGAAGCTCTGTATTACTTTCTTAGACTCTGTACTAAGTGCCTCTTACCTGGGCTGATTTTAATGTCTCCTTTCCTTGTAGTAAACTGTAACTGTGAATATAACAGCTTTCAGTGAGTTCTGAGTCCTTCCAACAAATTATCAAATCTGAAGGTGCTCTTGGAACCCCTGAATTTTTATGGACTGTTCCCTAACATTGTAGTTGCTAACTCTTTAGGGAAATAAATATATTTGGATAGGAAAGTGAGTACAGATTTACAAAATAAAGAGGACATATATAACAGAATAGATTATAACATACTTTTCAAAATACTAGTTTAGAGTTTCTCTTGGTGAAACAATTTAATGAAAAAAATTAACTGAGGTAAACATAGCCTTCTTCCATATTTGCAATTTAAGGTTTATAGAACAAAGTAATCCTAGCTAAGTTTTATCCAAATGAAACAAAATGGAAAACTTAATGATTCTGCACACATTTGTAATATAAACTGTCAATCACAGTGACTTCAAATAAAATACTGTACATCCAATAATGGCTATTGTATATAATATCGATCTGGAGTTTGTGTTTAACAGTTTGTGAAAAGTTGCCACCTGAAATAATATGAAGCTATATTTAGGGGTAGTCTCATGTAATTTACTTTTACAGCACATCGTAATTGTAAGTTATTTGTGTAATTTCTTCTTTCATGTTTATTTTCCCCATGACACCATATATGGCAGTATGACAAATGTCAGTACTCTGTTCACATTATCTTGGCACTTTCCATTTCAATACATGCCAACCTGATTTCCAACTGCCAGCACATTTGACTCATTCCCTGAGGGGTTTCTCCTTGCTGCAGATACCTGTTTGGCCTATGTGCAGGCAGGCAGGTAGTACCAGGGTATTAATACTGTCTGAAAGCGGTCTTTTTAGAGCAATGACTGATGGTAGATGGTGAATAAACACCCCAGTTCCCTTGCCTCTTGAGCAGGATAACGTCCTCAGAAGTGTGTTCTACACCACTGCTTAAAGTGTGATCCACTGACTTGTAACATCAACATCACCATTGCTTGAGAGTTGGTTAGAAATGCAAATTCTTAGAATCCACTCCAAAATTACTGTATCAAAATCTCTTGGAGTGGGGTCAAAGAATCTGTGCTTAAATAGGTGATGTTTATACATTCTAAAGTTGGAGAAACACTATTCTTCCAGAGTTCCTCAGAAGTATTATGCTTCAGTTGCTTTCAATGGTAACTTGCTTGATAGTAAGCCCTTTGTTAGCGTCCTTCTTTTCCTATCTCACTTCTTCAATTCCATACCAGTGTTTCTTGAGATCACCCCCCAAACATACTACATGCACTTAAATTCTTGGCTTATGATTTGCTTCTGAGGTAATCCATACTGACAAGTTAGGGACCATGACAAATAGCTGAATGAATTGTCTTTATTGGTGTCACTCAAATGTTAACATAAATAATTTTCTGGTTTTACAATTCTCTTGTACCAGTTTTCTATTTCTGCCACCTGCTGAAAACTCAGTAAATGGGACTAGAAGCATATAGACACAAGTGAAGAGAGAATTAGTGAAATGAAATATTCATCATAATAAATTATCCAGATGCAGGAGAGAAAAAGAAATAGAAAATATGAAAGAGAGTGAATTAAACAGTAACAAGGATATAATGAGAAACTCCAACATATGTTTAATTGAAGTATCAATAGCAGAGGAGAGAAATAGGATTTTGAAGAGATAATGGCTGAGAATTTTTCAGAATTCATCAGTCACATTAATCCACAATTCAAGGAGGCCAACAGATTCCAAGTAGTATAATGTGACATCCATGTCTAGACCCAGCATAGTGAAATGGCAAACCTCAAAGACAAGATGTTGAAAGGAACTGGAGAGAAAATGACCTTCCTAGAAGGACAACAACACTGTTAGGTTATTTTTAAAAGCAATAATGAATGCCGAAAGACTGTAAAAATACCATTCAAATCCTGATAGAAAAATAACAAGTCACTCTAGAATTGTGTTTCCAGCCCTACACATCTAGCACTATTTGACACCACCATACTAGCCAATACTAGCATGAAGGACCGAATTTTGTAGGCTACAGCAATTTATATTTAAGCTTTTTGAATACAGGTACTGATTTCTCTTTGTGGAAAAAGTTTCTAATTTTTTTACTGTTTGGTTTTTAACCCATATGCACAATTTTTCCACTGCTTCTATTTTTTTAGGCCCTCTTCTTATTGACTTTGCAACACTTGAAGTTGTTCCAGCGATGGACTTTATTTATCTTCTCAGTGTTTTCTCTGATGGTCCACAATATATATTCCTTTATGCCTGTTGCTGAGGAGCTACCACATGTTCTCTCATTCCTTTAAAATTACTTTATTATTTCAAACTTCTCTTTAATACTTAAAGCTTTACTTTTACATGCACTGCTTGGCCTTTTTGAATCAAGATATTTAGATCTGTTTTGAATGTTGATATCTATATCTATCTGTTTATATAGATATCCACAAATATGAAAACTTAAAAGATAACAGTGAATTAAGGTAACTGCTAAGTTTTTAATGGATGTGTGTTCATTTTGTATATACCTATATGGTTCAGTTCAAATGGGTGCAGTTTTGTGCATTCACCTAGTGTCTTGGGTCCACCCACCCATGGGCCAGCACTACTCCCAGGACATCCTGGGCCCTGGCCTGCCTACCAGCAGGTTGACACCAGCTCCAAGACACCTTGGAACCCTCAGCATTGCACACCAGGATCCAGCCCCAATCACAAGTAAGCCGACACCAGCTTTAGGATACCCTGGACTGTGAAGCCAGCCATGTCAGGAACCAGTCCCCCCTATCAGCAGTTTGATACTAAATCCAGGAACCCCAGCTTCACAACCACCCACCCCATAACTTGACTCCACCTACCAATAGGTCAACACTAGCCCTGGAACCCCCTGAGGCTCCACAGCCAGCCATCTCATGACCTGGCCCCACTCACCAGTGGCCAGAAGCCTCTTCACAAGACAGGTTCTGGCCACCAAATGGACCAGGAGCCAACCACAACTGCTAGATAGTCCATAGTAGTCAGTCCACCACCACAGAAGGACACATGCAGCCTACATAGGGGGCGCCCCAGAGCATATAGCTCTGATAACCAGATGGGAGTGCACTGCTGGGAAGCATAGAACATCTCCTACAAAAGGTCCCTTCTCCAAGGTTGGAAAGTGTAACCAACCTACCAAATACATTGATATAAAAACAGCAAATTAGGCAAAATGAGGTGACAGGAATAAGTTCCAAGAAAAAAAAGGAACAAGGTAAAACCCAGAAGAGAAACTAAGTGAAGTGGAGATAAGCAATCTACCCAATAAAGTGTTCAAGGGAATGACTCTAAAGATGTGCAAAAACTCAGGAGAACATTGGATGAACAGAATAAGAAGTTAGAAATCTTCAACAAAGAGAAAATACAAAGAAGAACCAAACAGACGTGAAGAAAATAATAACTGAAATTTCAAAATACACTGGAAGGAATAGTAGATTAGATGATACAGAGGAACAGATCAGTGAGCTGGAAGACAGAATAGTGGAAATGACTGAAGTTGAACTGAAAAGAGAATAAAAAGAAATGAGGACAGTTTACTACCATTCACATTATAGGGCAGTCTCAGAAGGAGGAGAGAGAGAGTAGGGGCAGAGGACATATTTGAAGACATAAAAGATGAAAATGTCCCTAAGCTGGAAGAGAAAACAAACATCCAGGTTAAGAAAGCACAGAGTGTCCCATACAGGATCAAGCAAAAGAGTACCAGACCGAGAAACATTGCAGTTAAAGTGTTAGAAATTAAAGAGGTAGTATTAAAAAGCAGCAAGGGAAAAGCAGCAAGTTACATAAAAGGAAACTCTCATAAATCTATCTGCTGACTTTTAAGCAGAAATTCTTCAGGTGAGAAGTGACTGGTACAATATATTTAATGAGATGAAAGGCAAAAGGCTACAACCAAGAATACACACACAGCAAGGCTTTCATTCAGATTTGATAGATAAAGAGTTTCATGGACAAGCAAAAGCTAAAAGAGTTCGGCACCACCAAACCAGTTTTACAACAAATGTTAAAGGGACTTCTCTAAGTGAAAAAGAAAAGGCCACAACTAGAAACAGGAGAATTACAAAAGAAAAAATCTCATTGGTAAAGGCAATGTATAGTAAAGGTAGTAAATCAACCACATACAAGCTAGTAAGAAGGTTAAAAGACAAATATAGTCAAATCAAATATATATCCACAATAACTGGTTAAGGTATACACAAAAGAAAAAGATGTAAAATATGAGGTCAAAACAAATGTTGTGGGAGGATAAAAATACAGTGTTGTTAAAATTCATTTGAACTTGAGAGGTCAGCAACTTAAAATAATAATGTATACCTCATGACAATTACAAACCAAAAATCTATAATGATAAATACACACAAAATAGAAAGGAATCCAAACATAACACTAAAGATTGTCATCTAATCATGAAAGAAGAGAGCAAAAGAACAAAAGAACAAAAAACAACTACAAAAGCAACCCCAAAACAATTAACAAAATGGCAATCAGTACATACATATCAATAATTACTATAAATTTATATGAACAATATGCTCAAACCCCAAGATATAGACTGGCCAAATGGATACAAAAACAAGACCCATATATATGCTGCTTATAAGAGACTGACTTTAGATCTAAAGTTACACACAGACTAAAAGTTGAAAGGATGGAAAAAGATAGTCCAGGAAAATGGAAGTCAAAAGAAAGCTGGTACATCAGTATTTATATCGACAAAATAGACTTTAAAACAAAGACTGTAACAAGAGAAAGAAGGACATTGCATAATGATAAAGGGATCCATCCAAGAAGAAGATACAACAATTGCAAATATATATGCACCCAACACAGGACCACCTAAATACATAAAGCAAATATTAACAGACATAAAGAGAGAAATTGACAGTAACACAATAATAGGGACTTTTAACAGCTCACTTACATCAACGGACAGATCATCTAGACAGAAAATCAACAAAGAAGCACTGGCCTTAAATGACCCATTAAGACCAGATGAATTTAGTAGATGATAGGTAGATTATAGATATAGATAGAACATTCCATCCAAAAGCAGCAGATTACACATTCTTTTCATGTCCACGTTGAAAATTCTCCAGGATATACCACATGCTAGACCACAAAATCAGTCTCAGTAAATTTAAGAAAACTGAGACAATATCAAGCAACTTTTCTAACCACAACACTATGAGACTAGAAATCAACTACAAGAAAAAAATCTGCAAAAAACACAAACATGTGGAGGCTAAACAATAAGCTACTAAACCAATGGATCACTGAAGAAATGAAAGAAGAAATAAAAGAATATGGGAGACATATGAAAATGAAAACACAATGGTCCAAAATCTATGGGACACAGCAAAGGTGGTTCTAAGGGGGAAATTTATAAATAGTGATAAAAGCCTACCTCAAGAAACAAAAAATCTCAAATAGAAAACCTAACTTTATACCCAAAGGAACTAGAAAAAGAAGAACAAGTGAAACCTAAAGTTAGTAGAAGGAAAAAAATCATAAATATCAGAGCAGAAATAAATAAAATAGAGACTAAAAAATAGAAAAGATCAATGAAGCTAAGAGCTGGGGAATACCAAGCATACAAATAACTTATGCCTATTTTGCTCAAACAATTCCAAAAAATTGAAGAGGAGAGAACAATCCCAAATTCATTTTATGAAGCCACCATCACCCTGATACTAAAACCAGAAAAAGACACTGCCAAAAAAAATTATAGGCCAATATCTCTGATGAATATAGAGGAAAACTTCTTAACAAAATATTAGCAAACCAAATCCAAGAATACTTAAAAAAAGATCATACACCATGACTAAGTTGGATTCATTCCAGGGTCACAAGGATGGTTTGACATAAAAAAAAATCAATGTGTTACACCACATTAACAAAAACATGATCATCTCAATAGACTCAGAAAAAAAATTGATAAAATTCAACATCCATTTATGATAAAAATTCTCACCAAAGTGGGTATAGAGGGGACATATCTCAACATAATAAAAGCCATCTATAGCAAACCACAGCGAACATAATAATGGTGAAAAGCTGATAGCCTTCCTACTAAATTCAGTAGCAAGACTAAGATATCCACCATTTCTATTCAACATAGTATTGGAAGTCCTATCCACAGCAGCCTAACAAGAAAAAGAAATAAAAGGTATCCTAAATTGGAAGGGAAGGGGTAAAACTGTCACTCTTTGCAGTTGACATGGTGCTCTATATAGAGAGCCCTAAAGTCTCCACACAAAAACGAATAAATCAATTCATCAAGGTAGCAGGATGCAAGATTAATGTAAATAAATCGGTTCCATTTATTTTCACTAACAATAAAATGTCAAAAAGAGAAAGTAAAGAATAATTCCATTTAAAATCCCGTCAAAAAAATAAAAATAAAATACCTAGGAGTAACTTAACCACAGAGGTGAAAGTCCTATACACTAAGCACTATATAACATTGTTAAAGGAAACTGAAGATAATTAAAAGAAATAGAAAGATATCATGTTCTCTTGGATTGGAAGAATGAATATTGTTAAAATGGCCATACTACCCAAAGCAATCTACAGATTTAATGTCATCCCTATGAAATTTTTCACAGAACTAGGACAAATAATCCTAAAATTTATATGGAACCACAAAAGACCCAGAATTGCCAAAGCAATCCTGAAAAAAAAAAAAAGCTGGAAGCATAACCCTCCCAGACTTCAGACAATACTACAAAGCTTCAGTAATCAAAGCAGCATGGTATTGGCACAAAGACAATCAATGAAGCAGAATACAGAGCCCAGAGTTAAATCCACGCACCTATGGTCAATTAATCTACAACAAAGTAGGCGAGAATATACAATGCATAAGACAGTCTCTTTAACAAGTTGTTCTCAGAAAGCTGGAAAGCTACATATCAGTCAATGAAATTAGAAAACTTCACACAATATGCATAAAAAAACTAAATGTGGCTTCAAGACATAAATATGAGACATGACACCATAAAATTTCTAGAAGGGAACGTAGGCAAAATATTCTCTGACATAAATCGTAGCAGTATTTTCTTAGATTGGTCTCCATGGCAAAAGAAATAAAAGCAAAAATAAACAAATGGGACCTAATCAAACTTAAAAGCTTTTGAACAGCAAAGGAAACTATCAACAAAACAAAAAGACAACCTATGGAGTGGGAGTAAATATTTGCAGATTTTGTGACTGACAAGGCATTATATCCAAAATATAAAAATAACTTATACAACTCAATATCGAAAAAACAAACAACACTATCAAAAAAATGGGAAGGAGACCTGAATAGACATTTCTGCAAAGAAGACATACAGATATCCAACAGGCATGTGAAGAGATGCTCAACATTGCAAATCAAAATCACAATGAGATGTCACCTCACATCTGTCAGAATGGCTATCATCAGAAAGTCTACAAATAACAAATGTTGGAGAGGATGTGGAGAAAAGGGAACCCTTATACACTGTTGGTGGGAATGTAAATTTGTTGCAGCCACTGTGGAAAAATAGTAGGGGGGGTTCCTCAAAAAACTTAGAACTACCATATGATCCAGCAATTTCACTCCTGGGTATATATCTGAAGAAAATGAAAACACTAATTTGAAAAGATATATGCACCCCAATGTTCATAGAAGCATTATTTACAACAGCCAAGAAATGGATGCAACCTAAGTATCCATCAACAGGTGAATGGGTAAAGAAGATGTGAGATAGATAGATAGATAGATGATAGATAGATAGATAGATGATAGATAGATAGATAGATATAGATAGATAGAGATATACACCCCAATACAATGGAATACTACTCAGCCATAAGAAAGAATGAAAATTTGCCATTTGCAACAACATGGATGGAACTGGAGGGTATTATGCTTAGTGAAATAAGTCAGATAGAAAAAGACAAATACTGTATATATTTTATATGTGGAATCTAAAAAATAAAACTAATGAATATAACAAAAAAGAAACAGACTCTCAGATATAGAGAACAAACTAGTGGCTGCTAGTAGGGAGAGGGAAGGGCAAGACGGGACAGGGGATTAAGAGGTATAAACTACCACGTAGTTTAATAAATAAACTACAAGGATACATTGTATAGTACAGGGAATGTAGCCAATTTTTTTTTTTTTTTTTGCAGTACACGGGCCTCTCCCGTTGCGGAGCACAGGCAACAGACGCGCAGGATCAGCGGCCATGGCTTACGGACCTAGCCGCTCCGCGGCATGTGGGATCTTCCCGGCTTCCCGGACCGGAGCACGAACCTATGTCCCCTGCATCGGCAGGTAGACTCTCAACCACTGTGCCACCAGGGAAGCCCTGTAGCCAATATTTTATAATATATAAACTATGAATGGAGTGTAGTCTATAAAAATTTTGAATCACTATGTTATACTCTTGAAACTAACAAAATATTATAAATCACCTCTACCTCAATAAAAAAAATAAAATTTAAACTGTTATTTTCCTAACAGTTATTTGAAAAAAATAATTTAAAAATGGGCAAAGCACCTGAAGACATTTTTTTCAAGGGAAACATACAGATGGCCAACAAACACATTAAAAGATCCTTGACATCCAGAATGGCTGTCATCAAAAAATCTGCAAACAATAAATGCTGGAAAGGGTGTGGAGAAAAGGGAACCCTCCTACACAGATGCTGGGAGTGTAAATTGGTGTAGCCACTATGGAAAACAGTATGGAGGTTCCTCAAAAAACTAAAAATATAGTTGCCATATGATCCAGCAATCCCACTCCTCAGCATATATCCCAAGAAAACTATAAAACTATAATTCAAAAATATACATGCCTCCCAATGTTCATTGCAACACTATTTACAATAGCCAAGACATGGAAACAACCTAAATATCCATAGACAGATGAATGGATAAAGATGTGATACATATATACAATGGAATACTACTCAGTCATAAAAAAGAATGAAATAATGCCATTTGCAGCAACATAAATGGACCTAGAGATTATCATACTAAATGAAGTAAGTCAAGAGAAAGACAAATGCCATATGATATCACTTATATGTAGCACCTAAAATATGACACAAATAAACTTATCTATGAAAAGGAAACAGACTCACAGACATAGAGAACAGATTTCTGGTTGCCAGAGGGGTGGGAGGGTGAAGAAGGGGTGGATTGGGAGTTTGGGATTCACAGATGCAAGCTACTATATAAAGAATGGATGAACAACAAGGTGCTACTGTATAGCACAGGGAATTCAGTATCCTGTGATAAATTATAATGGAAAAGAATATGAAAAAGAATATATATATACATATATATATACATATATGTATGTATAACTGAATCACTTTGATGCACAGTAGAAATTAACACATTGTAAATCAACTATACTTTAATAAAATAAATTTTTTAAAAAGATGATTGACATCACTAATCATCCTGGAAATGCAAATCAAAACCACATGTTATCTCCTCAAACATGCCATAATGGCTATTATAAAGTAGATAACAAACAGCAAGCATTGGAAAAATGTGGGAAAAAAATGGAACACTTGTGCACTATTAATGGGACTGTACATTGTGCAGCCACTCTGGAAAATAGTATTGAGATTCCTCAAAAAAATTAAAAATAGAGCTACCATACAATCTAGCCATTTCACTCCTGGGTATTTAGCTGAAGAAAATGAGAACACTAATTAGAAAAGATGTATGTACACCTATGTTCTTTGCAGCATTACTTACAATAGCCAAGATATGAAAACAAACTTAGCGCCCATCAATAGATGGATCTATATAGAAGACGTGATATATACATACAATGGAATATTACCAGCCATAAAAAAGAATGAAATCTCACCATTTGTGACAGCATAGATGGACCTGGAGCATATTATGCTAAGTGAAATAAGTCAGACAGAGAAAGACAAATAATGTATGATTTCATTTGTATGTGGAATCTAAAAAACAAATGTAACAAAACAACAGAGAAGAAACACATGATTGCCAGAAGGGAAGTGGGTGCAGGGAGGAGAGAAACAAGTGATGGAGATTAACAGGTAGAAAATTCCAGGTGCAAAATATGAGTCACATGTATGAAATATACAGATGGGAAAGATTCAATAAGTATGTAATATCTTTGTATGGTGACCTATTGTAATTTGAATTATCATGATGATCATCTTGAAATATATAGAAATATTAAATCATTATGTTATGTAACAGGAAACAAACTCATAGAAAAGAGATCAGCTTTATGGCTACCAGAGACTGAGGTTGCGGGGAGACGGACTTGGATGAAGGCAGTTAAAAGGTACAAACCTCCAATTGTAAGATAAAAAAAGTACCAGGGATGTAACATACAGCATGATAAATATAATTAACACTGTTTTATGTTACATATGGAAGTTAAGAGAGTAAATCCAAAGAGCTTTCATCACACAGAAATTTTTTTCTATTTCTTTAATTTTGTATCTGCATGAGATGATGGATGTTCACTAAACTTATTGTGTTAATCATTTCATGAGGTCTATAAATCATATCATATGCTGTACTCCTTAAACTTATGTAGTGCTGTATGTCAGTTATATCTCCATAAAACTGGAAGAAAAGAAAAAGAAATTCATGTCATTCTCAAATTGTCCCCTAATATATCATATGGGAACAAATTTGCCTTCTCAAAACAATTGTTGTAGTAAAACCGACTCTATTTTCCTCCAGACAGAAGGGTCTTTTTATTTTCATAATGGTGTCTTTTGAAAAACAAACGTTTTAAGTTTTAATAAAATCTAATTTATCTTTTTCGAAAAATCATGGTCACAAATTCTCTTCTGTGTTTATTTCTAGAAGTTTTATATTTTAATTTCTTACATTTATGTTTATAATTCATTGCCAGCTAAATTTTTTGGTATAAGGTAATGTTGTAAGAGTTTTGTTGTTGTTGTTGTTTGTATATAGATAGACATTCAATTGGTCCAGTAGCATTTTTTCAAAAGACAATTTTCCCCTGTTGAATTGACTTTACAACCTTGTCAAAAATTACTTGACCAAGAGGCTTCCCTGGTGGCGCAGTGTGTAAGAATCTGCCTACAAATGCAGCGGACATGGGTCGAGCCCTGGCCTGGAAAGATCCCACATGACACGGAGCAACAGAGCATGTGCGCCACAACTATTGAGCCTGCGCTCTAGAGCACGTGTGCCACAACTAGTGAGCCTGTGTGCCTAGAGCCTGTGCTCCACAACAAGAGAAGCCACTGCAATGAGAAGCCCGTGCACTGCAACAAAGAGTAGGCACAGCTTGCCGCAACCAGAGAAAGCCCACATACAGCAACAAAGACACAATGCAGCCAAAAATTAAAATAAAATTAAAATAAATGAAACAAAAATTAATTGACCGAAATCACCTTGAGGGGGCACCTTCAATATGGTGGAGGAGTAAGACATGGAGATCACGTTCCTCCCCACAAATACATCAGAAATACATCTACATGTGGAACAACTCTACAAAACACCTACTGAATGCTGGCAGAAGACCTCAGACTTCTCAAAAGGCAAGAAACTCCCCACATACCTGGGTAGGGCAAAAGAAAAAAGGAAAAACAGGGACAAAAGAATAGGGATGGGACTGCACATCGGGGAGGGAGCTGTGAAGGAGGAAAACTTTCCACACACTAGGAAGCCCCTTCACTGGTGGAAATGGGGGGTGGGCGGGGGGAAAGCTTTGGAGCCACCTTGGAGAGCATATCAACAGGGGTGCAGAGGGCAAAGTGGAGAGATTCCTGCACAGAGGATCAGTGCCAACCAGCACTCACCAGCCTGAGACGCTTATCTGCTCACCTGCCAGTGTGGGTTGGGGCTGGGAACTGAGGCTCAGGCTTCGGAGGTCAGATCTCAGGGAGAGGACTGGGGTTGGCTGCATGAACACAGCCTGAAGGGGGCTAGTGCACCACAGCTAGCTGGGAGGGAGTCCAGGAAAAAGTCTGGACCTGCCTAAGAAGCAACAGACCATAATTCGGGGTGTGCGACGAGAGGGGATTCAGAGCACTGCCTAAACGAGCTCCAGAGACAGGCGCGAGCCGCGGCTATCAGCGCAGACACCAGAGACGGGCATGAAACACTAAGGCTGCTGTTGCAGCCACGAAGAAGCCTGTGTACAAGCACAGGTCATTATCCACACCGCCCCTACCAGGAGTCTGTGCAGCCCGCCACTGCCAGGATCCCGTGATCCAGGGACAACTTCCCCAGGAGAACACATAGCGCACCTAAGGCTGTTTCAACATCACACCAGCCTCTGCTGCCTGTAGCCTCACCCTGCATTCCGTACCCCTCCCTCCCCCAAGCTTGAGTGACCCAGAGACCCTTAATAAGCTGTTACATTAACCCCAACCTGTCTGGATGGGAACAGACGACCTCAGGAGACCTACACACAGAGGCAGGGCCAAATACAAAGCTGAACCCCAGGAGCTGTGTGAACAAAGAAGAGAAAGGGAAATTTCTCCCAGCAGCCTCAGTAGCAGTGGATTGAATCTCCACAATCAACTTGATGTATGCTGCATCTCTGAAACACCTGAATAGACAATGAATCCTCCCAAAATTGAGGCGGTGGACTTTGCGAGCAACTGTAGACTTGGGGTTTGCTTTCTGCATCTAATTTGTTTCTGGTTTTATGTTTATCATACTTTAGTATTTAGAGCTTATTATCATTGGTAGATTTGTTTATTGATCTGGTTGCTCTCTTCCTTTTTTTATTTTATATATATATATATTTTCTATTTTCTCCTTTTTCTCTTTTTGTGAGTGTGTGTGTGCATGCTTCTTTGTGTGATTTTGTCTATATAGCTTTTCCTTTCCCATTTGTCCTATGGTTCTGACTGTCTGGTTTTTGTTTTTGTTTTTATTATAGTTTTTAGTGCTTGTTATCATTGGAGGATTTGTTTCTTTGTTTGGTTGCTCTCTTCTTTCGTTCGTCTGTTTTTTTATTACTTTTTTATTTTTAGTAATTTTTTTTCAATTTTAGTAACTTTATTTTATATATTTTTTTCTTTCTTTTTCTCTCTTTTCTTCTGAGCTGCTTGGCTGACAGGGTCTTGGTGCTCTGGCCAGGTGTCAGGCCTGAGCAGCTGAGGTAGGAGAGCAGAGTTCAGCACATTGGTCCACTGGAGACCTCCCGGCCCCATGTAATATCAAACAGCAAAAGCTATCCCAGCGATCTCCATCTCAACATTAAGACCCAGCTCCAATCAATGACCACAAGCTACAGTGCTGGATACCCTATGGCAAACAACTAGCAAGACAGGAACACAAACCCACCCATTAGCAGAGAGGCTGCCTAAAATCATAGTAAGTTCACAGACACCCCAAAACTCACCACTGGATGTGGTCAGGCCCACCAGAAAGACAAGATCCAGCCTCATCTACCAGAACACAGGCACTAGTCCCTTCCACCAGGAAGCCTACACAAGCCACGCAACCAACCTTACCCACTGGAGCAGACACGAAAAACAATGGGAATTACAAACCTGCAGCCAGGAAAATGGAGACCCCAAACACAGTAAGTTAAGCAACACAAGAAGACAGAGAAATATGCAGCAGATGAAGGAGCAAGTAAAAACCCACCAGACCAAACAAATGAAGAGGAAATAGGCAGTCTACCTGAAAAAGAATTTAGAGTAATGATAGAAAAGATGCTACAAATTTTGGAAATACAATGAAAAAAATACAAGAAACATTTAACAAGCACCTAGAAGAACTAAAGAGCAAGCAAACAATGACGAACAACACAATAAATGAAATAAAAAATCTCTAGAAGGAATCAATAGCAGAATAACTGAGACAGAAGAACAGATAAGTGACCTGGAAGATAAAATAGTAGAAATAACTACCGCAGAGCGGAATAAAGAAAAAAGAATGAAAAGAATTGAGGACAATTTCAGAGACCTCTGGGACCACATTAAACACAACAACATTCAAATTATAGGGGTCCCAGAGAAGAAGAGGAAAAAAAACAGAACTGAGAAAATATTTGAAGAGATTATACTTGAAAACTTCCCTAATATGGGTAAGGAAATAATCAAGTCCAGGAAAGCAATGAGTCCCATACAGGATAAATCCAAGGAGAAACACTCCAAGAAACATATTAATCAAACTATCAAAAATTAAATACAAAGAAAAAAAATTAAGAAGCAGCAAGGAAAAAGCAACAAATAACATACAAAAGAGTCCCCATAAGGTTAACAGGTGATCTTTCAGCAGAAATTCTGCAAGCAAGAAAGGAGTGGCAGGACATATGTAAAGTAATGAAAGGGAAAAACCTACAACCAAGATTACTGTAATCAGCAAGGATCTCATTCAGATTCGATGGAGAAATTAAAACATTTACAGATAAGCAAAAGCTAAGAGAATTCCGCACCACCACCAGCTCTACAACAACTCCTAAAGGAACTTCTCTAGGCAGGAAACACAAGAGAAGGAAAAGACTTACAATAACAAACTCAAAACAATTCAGAAAATGGTAATAGGAACATACATATCAGTAACTACCTTAAATGTAAATGGATTAAATGCTCCAAGAAAAGACATAAATTGCCTGAATGGATACAAAAACAAGACCTGTATATATGCTGTCTACAAGAGACCCACTTCAGACCTAGGGACGTGTACAGATTGAAAGTGAGGGGATGGAAAAAGATATTCCATGCAAGTGGAAATCAAAAGAAAGCTGGAGTAGCAATTCTCATAACAGACAAAATAGACTTTAAAATAAAGACTATTAGAAGAGACGAAGAAGGACATTACATAATGATCAAGGGATCAAGCCCAGAAGAAGTTATAACAATTGTAAATATTTATGCACCCAACATAGGAGCACCTCAATACATAAGGCAAATGCTAACAGCCATAAAAGGGGAGATCAACAGTAACACAATCATAGTAGGGGACTTTAACACCACACTTTCACCAATGGACAGATCACCCAAAATAAAAATAAATAAGGAAACACAACCTTTACATGATACATTAAACAAGATGGACTTAATTGATATTTATAGGACATTCCATCCAAAACCAGCAGATTACCCTTTCTTCTCGAGTGCTCGTGGAACACTCTCCAGGATAGAACATATCTTGGTCACAAACCAAGCTTTGGTAAATTTAAGAATACTGAAATCATAGCAAGTATCTTTTCCGACCACAACTCTATGAAGCTAGATAACAACTACAGGAAAATATTTGTAAAAAATATAAACACATGGAGGCTACACAATACAATACTTAATAACCAAGAGATCACTGAAGAAATCAAAAAGGAAATAAAAAAAATACCTAGAAACAAATGACAATGAAAACACAGTGACCCAAAACCTGTGGGATGCAACAAAAGCAGTTCTAAGACAGAACTTTATGGCAATACAATCCTATCTCAAGACACAAGAAACATCTCAACTAAACAACCTAACATTACACCTAAAACAATTACAGAAAGAACAAACAAAAACCCGAAGTTAGCAGAAAGAAAGAAATCATAAAAATCAGATCAGAAGTAAATGAAGAGGAAATGAAGGAAATGATAGCAAGGATCAATAAAACTAAAAGCTGGTTCTTTGAGAAGATAAACAAAATTGATAAACCATTAACCAGACTCATCAAGAAAAAGAGGGATAAGACTCAAATCAACAGAATTGAAAATGAAACAGAGAAGTAACAACTGACCATGAAGATATAAAAAGGATAATGAGAGATTACTGCAAGCAACTACATGCCAATAAAATGGACAACCTGGAAGAAATGGACAAATTCTTAGAAAAGCATAACCTTCCAAGACTGAACCATGAAGAAACAGAAAATATGAACAGACCAATCACAAGCACTGAAATTGAAACTGTGATTAAAAATCTTCCAACAAACAAAAGCCCAGGACCAGATGGCTTCAGAGGTGAATTCTATCAAACATTTAGAGAAGAGCTAACACTTATCCTTCTCAAACTCTTCCAAAATATAGCAGAGGGAGGAACACTCCCAAACTCATTCTACGAGACCACCATCACCCTGATACCAAAACCAGGCAAAGATAAAAGAAAGAAAACTACAGGACAATATCACTGATGAACATACATGCAAAAATCCACAACAAAATACTAGCAAACAGAATCCAACAGCATATTAAAAGGATCATACAACATAATCAAGTGGGGTTTATCCCAGGAATACAAGGATTCTTCAGTATACGCAAATCAATCAATGTGATACACCATATTAACAAACTGAAGAATAAAACCAGTATGATCATCTCAATAGATGCAGAAAAAGCTTTTGACGAAATTCAACACCCATTTATGATAACAACCTCCAGAAAGTGCATAGAGGGACTTACCTCAACATAATAAAGAACATATATGACAAAGCCACAGCCCACATCATCTTCAATGGTGAAAAACTGAAACCATTTCCACTAACATCAGGAACAAGACAAGTTTGCCCACTCTCACCACTATTATTCAGCATTGTTTTGGAAGTTTTAGCCACAGAAATCAAAGATGAAAAAGAAATAAAAGTTATCCAGGGCTTCCCTGGTGGGGCAGTGGTTGAGAGTCTGCCTGCCGATGCAGGGGACACAGGTTTGTGCCCTGGTCCGGGAAGATCCCACATGCTGCGGAGCGGCTGGGCCTGTGATCCATGCCTGCTGAGCCTGCGCATCTGGAGCCTATGCTCCAAAACTGGAGAGGCCACAACAGTGAGAGGCCTGCATACTGCAAAAAAAAAAAAAAAAAGAAGAAAGGAATCCAAATAGGAAATGAAGAAGAGTAAAGTTGTCACTGTTTGCAGATGACATGATACTATACATAGAGAATCCTATAGATGATACCAGAAAAATACTAGAGCTAATCAATGAATTTGGTAAAGTAGCAAGATACAAAATTAATGCACAGTAATCTCTTGCATTCCTATACACTAATGATGAAAAATCTGAAAGAGAAATTAAGGAAACACTCCAATTTACCACTGCAACAAAAAGAATAACATACCAAGGAATAAACTTACCTAAGGAGACAAAGACCTGTATACAGAAAACTATAAGACACTGAAGAAAGAAATTAAAGATGATACAAACAGATGGAGATATATACCATGTTCTTGGATTGGAATAAGCAACATTGTGAAAATGGCTCTACTACCCAAAGCAAACTACAGATTCAATACAATCCCTATGAAACTACTAATGGCATTTTTCACAGAACTAGAACAAAAAAATTCACAACTTGTATGGAAACCCAAAAAACCCCGAATAGCCAAAGCAATCTTGACAAAGAAAAATGGAGCCAGAGGAATCAGGCTCCCTGACTTCAGATTATACTATAAAACTACAGTAATCAAGACAGTATGCTGCTGGCAGAAAAACAGAAATATAGATCAATGGAACAGGATAGAAAGCCCAGAGATAAACCCACGCACATATGGTCACATTATCTTTGATAAAGGAGGCAAGAATAGAGAAAAGACAGCCTCTTCAATAAGTGGTGCTGGGAAAACTGGACAGCTACATGTAAAAGAATGAAATTAGAACACTCCCTAACACCATACACAAAAATAAACTCAAAATAGACTAAAGATCTAAATGTAAGACCAGACACTATAAAACTCATAGAGGAAAACATAGGCGGAACACTCCATGACAGAAATTACAGCAAGACCCTTTTTGATCCACCTCCTAAAGAAATGGAAATAAAAACAAAAATAAGCAAATGGGACCTAACGAAACTTATAAGCTTTTGCATAGCAAAGGAAACCATATACAAGGTGAAAAGACAACCCTCAGAATGGGAGAAAATATTTGCAAATGAAGCAACTGACAAAGGATTAATCTCCAAAATATACAAGCAGCTTATGCAGCTCAATATCAAAAAAACAAACAACCCATTCCAAAATTGGGCAGAGCCCTAAATAGACATTTCTCCAAAGAAGATATACAGATTGCCAACAAACACGTGAAAGAATGCTCAACATCACTAATCATTAGAGAATTGCAAATCAAAACTACAATGAGATATCACCTCACACCAGTCAGAATGGCCATCATCAAAAAAATCTACAAACAATAAATGCTGGAGAGGGTGTGGAGAAAAGGGAACACTCTTGCACTGTTGGTGGGAATGTAATTTGATACAGTCACTCTGGAGAACAGTACGGAATTTCCTTAAAAAACTAAAAATAGAACTACCATATGACCCAGCAATCCCACTACTGGGCATATACCCTTAGAAAACCATCATTCAAAAAGAGTCATGTACCACAATGTTCATTGCAGCTCTATTTACAATAGCCAGGACATGGAAGCAACCTAAGTGTCCATCGATGGATAAATGGATAAGAAGATGTGGCACATATATACAATGGAATATTACTCAGCCATAAAAAGAAACGAAATTGAGTTTTTTGTAGCGAGGTGGATGGACCTAGAGACTGTCATACAGAGTGAAGTAAGTCAGAATGAGAAAGACAAATACCATATTCTAACACATATATATAGAATCTAAAAAAGAAAAAAAGGTTCTGAAAAACCTAGGGGCAGGACAGGAATAAAGATGCAGACATTGAGAATGGACTTGAGGACATGGGGAGGGGAAGGGTCAGCTTGGACGAAGTGAGAGAGTGGCATGGACATATATACACTACCAAATGTAAAATAGATAGCTCGTGGGAAGCAGCTGCATAGCACAGGGAGATCAGCTTGGTGCTTTGTTTCCACCTAGAGGGGTGAGATACGGAGGGTTGGAGGGAGACACAAGAGGGAGGAGATATGGGGATGTAAGTATATGTATAGCTGATTCACTTTGTTATACAGCAGAAACTAACACACAATTGTTAAACAATTATACTCCTATAACGATGTTAAAAAAAATTGACCATGAAGTGTGGGTTTGAACTCTTTATTTAATTCCATTGATCTATGTATCTTTTCTTATATAAATAATACATTGTCTTGATTAATGTAGTGTTCTAGCAAGTTTTGAAAAATTCAGGTAGTGTTACTACTTGTTTTTTAAACAATGAATTTGGCTTTATATGTATTTCCGTATAAATTTTGGCCTGAGCTTGTCAATTTTCATGAAAGAAATTGTAGGTGGATTTTGATACAGATAGTGTTGAATCAATATGGTAATTTGGGGGAATTGACATCTTCATAATATTGAGTTTTACAATCAGTGAATATATTATAGCTCTCCATTTAGTTAGGTTTTCTTTAATTTCTTATACCAAGCTTTTGCATAGACCACAGGTTCATGAACAAAATAAATGTTTTTAGCCACTATTTTTGAGGTGTTTGTTTTTGAATAATTGATCAATGAAACACATTTTAGTACCTGGAAGTGAGGTACTGCCATAATAGAAACTGAAAATGTGGCTTTGGTAGTGAGTGGCAGTCTGAAGATGGAAGGACCTTGAGAATATTCTTAAAGTCTAATGGCCCTTGAAGAAACTTCTGGTGGCTTGTCAGTGAGAGCTGAAAGGAAATTGAGGATAATGTTACTGAAAATTGGAAGAATGGGTACATTATGTGGCCCTATGACCTGAAGTAATGTGGGAAATAGAATGAAGTAGAAGTGGAAAATTGAGATTTCAAAGGAGAGTGTTGAAGATGCCACCCAGCTTCTTCTAGCTGCCTATAAGTAAAATGCAAAATCAGAGTGTTAAGAAAGATCCTTATATATAATGGATCCAGGACTTCCTGGAATTAAAAATAAAGCTGTTTTTCGTTTCAGTTTCTTCAGATGGCAAATGATGCTGAAATTATGAAAAGACTTTTGGACAAAAATCATTCCAAGACACAGTCAGGAAAATAAGGAACAAATATGATATCAAGGGTGTTGTTACACTACAACTCTTTGCAAAGACCTCAGAAAAATTCGAGATGGTATCTAAAACAGATGAATATCTCTAAGGAGTTTAAAAAGCATGTATTGCAAATTGTTTCTGTTCAACAATAGGGCTTTTAAGAATACCAAGATCTTTTCGTGAAAGCAGCCAAGGATATAGAAATTCTTATCATGGTGAATTTTGTGCGTTTGACTCTTGTCTGATGGGATGAACCGCACTGCTATTTAAAAGAAATCCACGAAGTTTTAAGAGAAGTGTACTTGCAAAAACACTACCAGGTTTGACTAAAAGGGACAGAGATAGTACAACGTGAAAAGAAGCCTTTGGACTTTTGAAGTTTCCACTGGCAGGAAGCAAGCTGATAAAACTATGTAATCTGCAAACATCAGAATTTTTTTTTATTTATGGAAAAGGATGACTAAGAGGGTGGAACCATAAACTCAGAGAGTAGAACTTAGACGTATAGAGATGTTATGCTGCATTCCCAGGCCTGTTGCATGGAATCAGTATGTCCCTGGCTGGTATTCAGAATTGTGTATGAACTAGTGACTGCTTCTTGCCGTTTTTTACCTCCCTTTCAATGGAATAGTCTACAATGATTATCTCATGCCTCTTTCACTGTGGTATGTTGGTGTGCAGAACACCTATAACTCGTCCTTTTAGTTCACCAGGTCTACAGATTGAGAATAGCTATAGCTGAGGAGCTGCACTTGATAAATAACATCTGAACAGTTTGATACACACTTGGATGAGATTCTGGACTTTGAACCTATGTATGATGCCATAATAGATGAGACTTTTGCACAGGTGGTGCTGTCTTGGGAAGTAGAGAGTGTGTTTTGCATGCAGAAGGAATATAATTTGAGGCAAAGGTATGCTTGCAATTTCTTTGACTCTCCTTTCACAAAAAGTGGAGTCTAATTGTCCTTCCCTTGATATGTGTGAGCCTTAGTGACTTGCATCCAGCAAATAGAATGAGGCATAAGTGATGTTGCAGGACTCCCAAGACTATGTCATAAAAAGTGATATTTCCAGCTAGTGCTCTCTCTTTCCATCTTTCAGGACACATGCCTTAGTTGCCCTGAGCTGCCATTTAAGAAGTCTGGCTACCATGAAACCTCCATACTGGAGAGACCACATGGAATGACCATATGGAGATACAGTAAAATGCACGAGGAGCCCAGTTTTCCCAGCCCCAGCCTTTCCAGTCTTCTCAGCCCAGGCACCAGATTGTGTGAGTAAATGAGCTAGACCCCTGCTTTCAAGAAGCCACAGACAAAGATGTGTAGAAATAAGCTGTCCTTGCTAGCCCTGCTCAGATTGAATATTTATGATATTTATGATCCAAATGTGTTGTTTTAAGCCAGTAAATGTTTTGAGGTGATTTGTTACACAACATTAGATTACTGGAGCAGTTCGTGTTTACATCATATTATTCTCACTCATTACATTTACTGTTGAGAGGGAGAACACTGTTTTGCACTTTTTTTTTTTTTTTTTTTTTTTTTTTTTTTTTGCAGTACGCGGGCCTCTCACTGTCATGGCCTCTCCTGTTTTTGTGCCAGTACCATAATGTTCTGATGACTGTAGCTTTGTAGTATAGTCTGAAGTCAGGGAGTCTGATTCCTCCAGCTCCATTTTTTCTTTCTCAAGATTGCTTTTGCTATTTGGGATCTTTTGTGCTTCCATGCAAATTGTAAAACTGTTTGCTCTAATTCTGTGAAAAAGGCCATTGGTAATTTGATAAGAACTGCATTGAATCTGTAGATTACTTTGGGCAGTATAGTCATTTTGACAATATTTATTCATCCAATCCAAACACATGGTATATCTCTCCATCTGTTTGTGACATCTTTGATTTCTTTCATCAGTATCTTATAGTTTTCTGAGTACAGGTCTTTGACCTCCTTAGGTAGGTTTATTCCTAGGTATTTTATTCTTTCTGATGTGATGGTAAATGGGATTGTTTCCTTAATTTCTCTTTCTGATCTTTCATTGTTACTGTATAGGAATGCAAAAGACTTCAAGACCTAATTGTAAGACTGGATACTATAAAACCCTTAGAGGAAAACATAAGAAGAACATTCTCTGACATAAATCTCAGCAAGATCTTTTTTGATCCACCTCTGAGAGTAATGAAAATAAAAACAAAAATAAAATAATGGGATTAAACTTAAAGTTTAAATTAAATTAATTAATTAGTTTAAATTAATTAAACTAATTAAACTTAAAATCTTTTGCACAGCAAAGGAAACCATAAACAAAATGAAAAGACAACCCACAGAATGAGAGAAATTATTCACAAATGAAGCAACTGACAAAGGATTTATCTCCAAAGTATACAAACAACCCATGCAGCTCAATACTAAAAAAAAAAAAACAACCTTATCAAAAAGTGGGCAGAAGAACTAAATAGACATTTCTCCAAAGAAGACATACAGATGGGCAAGAGGTACATGAAAAGATGCTCAACATCACTAATTATTAGAGAAATGCAAATCAAAACTCCAGTGAGGTATCACCTCACACTGGTCAGAATGGCCATCATCAAAAAATCTGCAAACAATAAATGCTGGAGACGGTGTGGAGAAAAGGGAACCCTCCTATACTGTTGATGGGAATGGAAATTTGTACAGCCACTATGGAGAACAGTATGGAGGTTCCCCAAAAAAACTAAAAATAGAGCTACAATATGATCCAGCAATCCCACCCCTGGGCATATATCTGGTGGAAATCATAATTCAAAAAATACATGCACCCCAATATTTATTGCCACACTATTTACAATAGCCAATAGCAACCTAATGTCCATCAATAGAGGAATAGATAAAGAAGATATGGTACATATATTCAACGGAATATTACTCAGTCATGTTCAATGGACTATTACTCAATCATTAAAAAAGAATGAAATAATGCCATTTGCAGTGACATGGATAGATCTAGAGATTGTCATACTGAGTGAAGTAAGTCAGACAGAGAAAGACAAATATCATATGATATTGCTTAAATGTGGAATGTAAAAAAATGGTACAAATGAATTTATTTACAAAACAGAAATACAGTCAGAGATGTAGAAAACAAACTTATGGTTACCAAGGGGGAAATGGGGAAGGGATAAATTGGGAGATTGTAATTGACATATACACACTACTATGTATTAAATTGATAACTAATAAGAACCTACTGTATAACACAGGGAACTCTACAATGACTTATATGGGAAAAGAATCTAAAAAAGAGTGGATATATGTATATGTGTAACTGATTCACTTTGATGTACAGCAGAAACTAATACAATATTTTACTCAACTATACTCCAATAAAATTAATTTTTAAAAAAAGAATGAATAGAGAAGAGTTATAGCAATTCTTTCTGATGTTAAATTTTACAGTTTTAGAGTTAAGATACTTTAAGTCTTGTTGATATGCCAGTAAATGATTTTTATTTAAAATTTCTTTTATTAAGGTGAAATCACTTGCTCACATTAAAACTCTATTCTTTTCTCTTGCATGTTGCCATAATAGTTAATTCTTTGACCTGCTATTGGCCATTTGGTTCTCAGACAAATTATTTGGTTCTGAATAATACTTCTGGTGTCACTGAACATGTATGTGAACAGTATTTTCCACTCATCAGTTGTTTTAAGGACTTTTATTGATATGTTAGTTATGAGTTAGAGAGAAGGTAAATGTATAAAATTTGAGAGTATTTAAGAAGGTAGATCAAAAAAGAAGTGACGGGCTTCCCCGGTGGCGCAGTGGTTGAGAGTCCGCCTGCCAATGCAGGGGACATGTGTTCATGCCCCGGTCCGGGAAGATCCCACATGCTGCGGAGTGGCTGGGCCCGTGAGCCATGGCCGCTGAGCCTGCACATCTGGAGCCTGTGCTCTGCAACCGTAGAGGCCACAACAGTGAGAGGCCCGTGTACCGCAAAAAAAAAAAAAAAAAAAAAAAAGAAGTGCCGTTTGAAAAAACAAAGTACAATGAATCCAAAAATATTCTTTTCCTATCATAACATAATTATACTGAAACTTCATTACATTTCATATTAGTCAATTCTAATCTATCTTTAATAATTGATAATAGGGAAATACTTCATTTTACATAAGATGAGATCCAAGTGTTATTATTTTCCTGAGCTGCTTTTACTTGAAAATAAGTTCATCTGACTTTACAGAAAGTGACCCCCACAAAAAAAATAAGTGACATATCCTAAATTATTTCATAAGATCTCTGAGTAATGATTTATTTGTTCAATACCCATGAAGGTGATATATTTTAATATATGTCTTTTTTTGATGTTTTAATTATTTATTGCCAGTTAGGTGCCCATGTTATTTATATTAGTGTTGACCAGATTCCACTGAGCCTTAAAAGTAACTAAATATTAATTATTAATAATGAGTTATGGCAATTATATTTCTATAGACCATACACTGAAGATGATGTATCACTGTAAATAAGAAAACTTTTCAAAGACAGAAGATGATAGCCAGACCTGGAATTTCAATAAATGTTCTTAGTTTTTATTTTTTTCCTATTTATTTATTTATTTATTCTGTTTTGTAAACATATGTTCATTTGTATCATTTCTTTTTAGATTCTGCATATATGTGATATCATACATTTCTCTTTATCTGTCTGACTTACTTCATTCAGTGACAATCTCTAAGTCTGTCCATGTTGCTGCAAGTAGCAGGATTTCATTCTTTTTATGGCTGAGTAATATTCCATTGTATATATGTACCACATCTTTATCCATTTCTCTGTTGATGGACATTTAGGTTGTTTCCATGTCTTGGCTATTGTAAACAATGAATACAATGAAAAATATGGTGCATTTACCCTTTGGACCATGTTTTTCTCCAGATATATGCCCAGGAGTGGGATTGCAGGGTCATATGTTAGCTCTATTTTTAGTTTTTTAAGGAACCTCTGTTCTCCATAGTGGCTGTACCAATTTTCATTCCCACCAACAGTGTAGGAGGGTTCCCTTCTCTCCACACCCTCTCCAGCATTTATTCTTTGTGGATTTTTTGCTGTTAGCCATTTTGACTGGTGTGAGGTGATATCTCATTGCAGTTTTGATCTGCATTTCTCTAATCATTAGTGATATTGAACACATTTTCATTGGCCATCCATATGTCTTCCTTGGAAAAATGTCTGTTTAGGTCTTCTGCCCATATTTTGATTGGGTTGTTTATTTTGATGATATTAAGCCACATGAGCTGTTTGTAAATTTTGGAGTCTAATCCCTTGTCGGTCACATCATTTGCAGATATTTTCTCCCAGTCTGTAGGTGGTCTTGTCATCCTATTTATGGTTTTCTTTGCTGTGAGAAAGCTTTTGAGTTTAATTAGGTCCCATTTGTTTATTTTTGTTTTTATTTCCATTATTCTGGGAGACAGATCAGAAAAGATATTGCTGCAATTTATGTCAGAGAGTGTTCTGCCTATGTTTTCCTCTAGGAGTTTTATAGTGTCTGATCTCACATTTAGGTCTTTAACCCATTTTTAGCTTGCTTTTTTGTATGGTGTTAGAGAATGATCTAATTTCATTTTTTGCATGTAGCTGTCCAGTTTCCCCAGCATCATTTTTTGAAGAGACTGTGTTTTCACCGTTGTATAGTCTTGTCTCCTTTGTCGTAGATTAACTGACCATAGGTGTGTGGGTTTATTTCTGGGCTTTCTATCCTGTTCCATTGATCTATAGTTCTATTTTTGTGCCAGTACCATACTGTTTTGATGAATATAGCTTTGTAGTATAGTCTACAGTCAGGGAGCCTGATTCCTCCAGCTCCATTTCTCTTTCTCAAGATTGCTTTGGCTACTCAGGGTCTTTGGTGTTCCCATACAAATTTTAAGATTTTTTCATCTAGTTCTATGAAAAATGCCATTGGTAATTTGATATGGATTGGATTGAATCTATAGATTGCCTTGGGTAGTATAGTCATTTTGACAATATTTATTCTTCCAATCCAAGAGCATGTATATATTTCCATCTGTTTGTGTCTTCAATTTCTTTAATCAGTGCCTTATATTTTTTGGAGTACAGGTTTTTTGTCTCCTTAGGCAGGTTTATTCGTAGGTATTTTGTTCTTTTTGATGCCATGGTAAATGGGGTTGTTTCTTGAACTTCTCTTTCTGATCTTTCATTGTCAGTGTATAGCAATGCAACAGATTTCTGTGTATTAATTTTGTATCCTTCAATTTTACCAAATTCATTGATGAGCTCTAGTAGTTTTCTGGTAGCGTCTTTAGGATCTTCTATGTATAGTATCATGTCATCTGCAAAAGTGACAGTTTTACTTCTTGTTTTCCAATTTGGGTTCCTTTTATTTCTTTTTCTTCTCTGATTGCCATGGCTAGGACTTCCAAAACTTTGTTGAATAAAAGTGGTGAGCATGGGCATCCTTGTCTTGTTCCTGATCTTAGAGGAAATGCTTTCATCTTTTCACTGTTGAGTATAATGCTAGCTGTTGGTTTGTTGAACATGGCCTTTATTATGTTGTGGTAGGTTCACTCTATGCCCACTTTCTGGAAAGTTTTTATCATAAATGGGTGTCAAATTTGTCAAAAGTTTTTTTCTGCATCTATTGAGATGTTCATATGGTTTTTATTCTTCAATTTGTTGATGTGGTGTATCACTCTGATTGATTTACCGATATTGAAAAATCCTTGCATCCCTGGGATAAATCCCACTTGATCATGTTGTATGATCCTTTTAATGTATTGTTGGATTTGAATTGCTACTATTTTGTTGAGGATTTTTGTATCTATGTTCATCAGTGATATTGACCTGTAATTTTCTCTTTTAGTGGTATCTTTTTCTGGTTCTTTATCAGGATGACAGTGACCCCATAGAATGAGTTTGGAAGTTTTCCTTCCTTTGAAATTTTTTGGAACACTTTCAGCAGGTTAAGTGTTACCTCTTCTCTAAATGTTTGATAGAATTCACCTGTGAAGCCATCAGGTCCTTGACTTTTGTTTGCTGGGATTTTTTTTTTTTTTTTTTTGCAGTATGCGGGCCTGTCACTGTTGTGGCCTCTCCCGTTGCAGAGCACAGGCTTCGGAAGCACAGGCTCAGCGGCCATGGCTCATGGGCCTAGCCACTCCATGGCATGTGGGATCTTCCTGGACCAGGGCACGAACCCATGTTCCCTGCATTGGCAGGCGGGCTCTCAACCACTGTGCCACCAGAGAAGCTCTATTTTTAATTTTTTGGAGGAATCTTTATACTGTTTTCCTTAGTGGCTGCATGAACTTACATTCCCACCAACAGTTTGCAAGTGTTTCCTTTTCTCCACATCCTTGCCAACACTTACTATCTTTTTGATAATAGCCATTTTGACAGGTGTGAGGAGATATTTCATCACAGTTTTGGTTTCATTTCCCTGATGACTAGTGAAGCTGAGCATCTTTTCATGTGCCTGTTAACCATTTATATGTCTTCTTTTGACAAAGTTCTATTCAGGTGCTCTGCCCATTTTTAATTGGATTTTTTTTTTTTATGTGGAGTTGCATAAGTTCCTTATATACTTTGAATGTTTACCCCTTATCAGATATATGATTTGCAAATATCTTCTCCCATTCAGTAGGCAGCCTTTTCATTTTGTTGATGCTTATTCTTCACTGTGTAAAAGCTTGTTAGTTTGATACAATCCCATTTTTAGTTTTCACTTTTGCCTTTGCCTGTGGAATCAGATTCAAAAAAATATCACTCAAATCAATGTCAAGGAGGTTACTGCCTATGTTTTCAAGGAAATTTATGGTCCCAGGTCTTACATTCAAGTCTTTAATCCATTTTGAGTTAATTTTTTATATGGTGTAAAATAATTGTCCAGCTTTATTCTTTTGCATGTAGCTGTCCACTTTTCTCAACATCATTGTTGAAGAGACAACAAATCTCTTTTCCCTGTTGCATATTCTTGCTTCCTTTGTCATAGATTAGTTGACCATGTAAGAATAGGTTTATTTCTGAGCTCTCTATTCTGCTCTATTGATCTCTATTTTTGTGCCAGTACCATACTGTTTTGATCACTATATTTGTGGTATATTTTGAAATCAGGGAACATTATTCCTCTGGATTTGTTCTTATTTCTCAATTTGCTTTGGCTACTTGGGGTCTTTGGTGTTTCTATATATATTTTAGGATTTTCTTTAGTTCTGTGAAAAATATCATTGGTATTTTGATAAGGGTTATATTGAATCCATAGATTTCTTTGGGTAGTAGAGGCATTTGAAAATATTAATTTTTCCAATCCAAGAACATGGTTTATGTTTTTATTTATTTGTGTCTTCTTCAATTTTCTTCATCAATGTCTTATAGTTTTCATAGTACAAATTTTTCACCTCCTTAGTTAAATTTATTCCTAGGTATTTTATTCTTTTTGATGTGATTGCAAATGGAATTGTTTTCTTAGATTTTCTTTCTGAAAGTGTATTATTAGTGTATAGAAAAGTAATAACATGTTAATTTTGTGTCTTTTATCTTTACTGAATTTATTTATTTTTTCTAATAGCTTTTTGATGGAGTCTTTAGAGTTTCTTATGTATAGTATCATGTCATCTGCAAATAGTGACAATTTTACTTCTTCCTTTCCAATTGGTGCCATTTATTATTTTTTTCTTGCCTAATTGCTGTGGCTAGAATCTTTTTTTTCTTTCTTTCTTCTTTTTTGTTTTTGCTGCAAGCATATGTCTTTTTTGTTTGTTTATTTGTTTGTTTGGGGTGCTGTTTGTCCTTATTTTTAACCTTGCCAGGGAATCCAGCAATACAGATTTTAATTGTCTGGCACAGTCACTGACCAGAGCAATTTTCTCTGGGCTCAAAAAATCTGGGTGACATTTTGAGCAAATTTACTATCACTTTTCTTTTAGGGTAAAAAATATTCTTTCTACCCATCATTACATGGTGTTGTCCTGGGAACTCCATCAAAGCACAGACTCACTAATCAAGTTTCTTTGCATAGGATTAAGATGGAAATGTTAATTTTTAAAAACTACAATCCATGTTTTCTTAAAATCTGTTGTCATTATTCCATAGGAGGAGTGGGGAATCCATTGTTACATGGAGATCATTGATCCCAGGGTGTGCAGACAGGGAGATAGCACGCAGGCTTGTTATAGTTGTTTGGTTTGGAGTTTTCTTGTTCTTGCAGATCTGATCCTTCTTTATCCTCTTGGTGCCTAGGGTTGGGGCTGGGGTAGGAGGGGGAAGTGAGCAGTCCTCTGACTGAGGGAGGAGATGGAGTGGAGGCCTTTGTTTTAAGACCATGGTTCTGATTATGTGGTTAGAATTTCAAATCCTGTGTTGAATGAAAGTGGTGAGAGTGGGCATCTTGTCTTTTTCCTGATTTTAGAGGAAAAGCTTTCAGCTTTTCACCATTGAGTGTGATAGCTGTGTGTTTGTCATAAATGGCATTTATTATGTTGATAATATGTTGATAATACTTTGATACAACCACTATGTTGAGAATTTTTATCATAAATGGATATGAAACTTTTTCAAACGATTTTTATGCACCTATTGAAAGGATTATATGATTTTTGTCCTTTATTTTGTTAATGTGGTGTATACATTGGTTGATGTGCAGATGTTGAACCATCCTTGCAGCTCTGGAATAAATCCTACTTGTTCATGGTGTATGATCCTTTTAATGCATTGTTGAATTCAGTTTGCTAATATTTTGTTGAGGAGTTTTGCATCTGTACTTATCAGGCATATTGGCCTGTAATTTTTTTTAATGTGTGTGGTGTCTTCGGTTTTGGTATCAGGGTGATGCTGGCTTTGTAAAATGAATTTGAAAGCATTCTCTCTTACTGTTTTTTTGAATAGTTTGAGAAGGATAGGAATTAAATCTCCTTTGAATATTTGGTAGAATTCACCAGTGAAGCTGTCTAATCCTAGATATTTGTTTGTTGAGAATTTTTTGATTACTGATTCAATCTCATTACTAGTAATTTGTCTATTCAGATTTTCTATTTCATCATGATTCATGGAATTGGAAGATTGTATATTTCTAGGAACTTAAATATTTCTTCCTGGTTGTCCAATTTGTTGGTGTATAATTGTTCATAGGAGTCTCTTATAATCATTTATATTTCTGTGGTATGTTATAATGTCTCCTCTTTTATTTCCAATTTTATTTATTTGGCCCATCTCCCTTTTTTCTTGCTGAGTCTGGCTAAATGTTTGTCAGTTTTGTTTATTGTTTTAAAAAACAGCTCTTAGTTTCATTGATATTTTCTAAGTTTTTAGTCTCTATTTCATTTATTTCCACTCATCTTTATTATTTCCTTCCTTCTACTAATTTTGGGTTTTGTTTCTTCTTCTTTTTCTAGTTCCTTTAAGTATAAGATTAGATTGTTTGAATTTTTTATTGTCTTTTGAGGTGGGCTTGTAATGCTATAATCTCCCTTCTTAGAACTGATTTTGGTGCATTCCATAGACTTTGGAATGTTGTGTTTCCATTTTCATTTGTCTCCAGGTAATTTTTGATTCTCAATTTGATTTCTTCAGTTACCAATTTGTTGTTCAGTAGCATGTTGTTTAGTCTCTTTGTGTTTGTGTTTTTCCTTGTGTTTTACAAGTTTTCTTCTTGTAATTGATTTGTACTTTCATATCACTAAGGTTGGAAAAGATGCTTGCTATGATTTCAATGTTCTTAAATTTATTGAGACTTGTTTTATGACCTAACATGTGATCTATCCTGGATAATGTTCCATGTGCACATGGAAAAAAAATGTGTATTTTTATGCTTTCAGATGGAATGTTCTCTATATATCTATTAAATTCATCTGCTCTTAATGTGTTGTTTAAGACTAGTGTTTTCTTATTGACTTTTTGTCTGGAAGACCTATCCATTGATGTAAATGGAGTATTAAAGTCCCCTATTATTGCTGTGAATTTCTCCCTTTATGTGTGTTAATATCTGCTTTATATATATTTAGGCGCTCTTATGTTGGGTGCATAAATATGTACAAATGTTATTTCTTCTTGTTGGACTGATTCTTTATCATTATGTTATGCTGTTCTCTGTCATTGTTAGAGTCTTTATTTTAAGGCCTATTTTGCCCAATAAGCCTAGTATTTTGCCTAGTACTGTTACCCCAGCTTTTTTTTTGGTTTCCATTTTCATGGAATATCTTTTTCCATCCTTTCCGTTTCAGTCTTTGTGTGTCTTTATCTGTAGTGAGTCTCTTATAGGCAGCATATATATGGGTCTTATTTTTTTTATCCATTTAGCTACGCTTTGTCTTTTGATTGGAGCATTTAGTCAATTTACATTGAAAATAACTGTTGTTAGGTATGTACTTATTGCCATTTTATTCCTTGTTTTCTGATTATTTTTGTAGCTCTTCTGTGTTTCTTTCTTCTCTTGTTCTCTTCCCTTGTGGTTTGATGACTTACTTTAGTGCTTTGTTTAGATTTCTTACCTATTATTTTTTTGTGTGTATCTGTTACAGGTTTTTGGTTTATAGTTACCATGAGATGTGTGTATATATATATATATATATATATATATATATATATATATATATATATATATATATATATATATATATATATATGTTTGTAGTTACCATGAGATGTGTATATATATATGAGAGAGAGAGAGAGAGCAGTCTATTTTGACAGTTGTTAGAACACATTTCAAAAGCGCTATATTTTTACTCTTCTCTTCCACATTTTGTTTCCATTGTCTTATTTTACAACTTTAATTTTGTGCATTTCTTAACTAATTATTGTAGTTAAAGTTGATTTAACTAATTTTGGTTTTTGACCTTCATACTAGTTTTATAACTTGTTGATCCACTACCTTTAGTTTGTTTGCCTTTACTATTGAGGATTTTTTCTTGCATATATTTTTTAATTTCTAGTTATAACCTTCTGTTTCAGCTTAGAGAAGTCCCTTTAACATTTCTTGTAAGGCTGGTTTAGTGGTGATGAACTCTTTTAGGTTTTGCTTGTCTGGGAAATTCTAATCTCTTCTTCAACTCTGTATGACAACCTAGATGTGTAGAGTATTCTTGATTGGAGTTCTTTTCCTTTCTGTCTTTTGTCCTGCAAAGTTTCTGCTGACAAATCAGCTAATAGTCTTATGGTGGTTCCCTTGTACATAACTGGTTGTTTTTCTCTTGCTGCTTTTAGATTTTTCCTTTATCTTTAATTTTCAATATTTTAATTATGTTTCTTGGTGTGGATCTCATTGGGTTCATTTTGTTTAAAGCTCTCTTTGCTTCCTGGACCTGGATCTCTTTTTTCTTTCCCAGGTTAGGGAAGTTTTCAGCCAGAATTTCTTCAATTGTTTTCTGCCAATTTTATTTCCTATGGTGAATTCCTATGGCAGATTTCCTATGGTGAAAGTGGAATTAGGAATTAGAATATGTGTGAATTATATTGCTTTCCAAAATGTTTGTATCAAATTAATAGGAGATAGGTATTCATTTTCACTAAAACAATGTTGTAATTTTTAATGTCCTTTTTTGTTTGCATGTTAGTTTTGTTTTGATTTGTGGGGGGCACTTCACCAAGCAAAAGTGAAAATATTAAGGTTTTATTTAGTTTGTATCTTGGGTTCACTTGCAAGGATAACTTGTGGTTAGAAATATGAATTGCCAGATGGAATCAGTGAGACCCTTATTTTGCTGTAGAAGTAATATAGTGAAAAAGAAAGAAAGTGAGATTTGGAGCTGAAACAACTATATCTGCTAACAAAATACAATTTTCTTGTTTTTTTAAGAAGGTTATTTTTTCTCTTTTCAAAATTTTGTTTTTTTGCTTCCCCCAAACTAAGGGATAATATTTAAAATCCAGCTATTCAATGATATTTTTATAATAAAATTAAAGCCATGTAAAAAGAAATCTGATTTGTGTTGTCTGAATGAACTAAAAAATTTAATGTAACATGAGTAGTTGTTTCATGAAAAAAAGTGCTCCTTTACATTCTTAAACATTTTAATTTATAGAAAGCATTTCAAGTTCTTTCAAAATTCATTTCTATAGTTCTCCCTGGAAAGTTATTTGTCTCATGCATTTAGAATTTTCATTAGATTTACATCTCTCTTATTCTATCATTCCAACTGGACTTTGAGCTTCTCATGGGTCACATCCTTCCCTTTATAAGAATACCTTACATAGGACCTACTATAATCCTGGGGACATACAGGCATTTCAATAGAATTCAATCGGCCTGATCATCACCTTATTGGGGAATATGATTAGAATGTTATATCTCCATTTTGCTGAGGAGAATCAGTATTACTGGGGACAGAAGAATTTTATCACATGATTCATTTCATAGTGCTTGGGGTATGGAGTGATGGTAGAGTGACAGTGTTTTCTGATCTGTGCTTAGCTGGATGCTCTTTTATAAAAGGCCACTCTCTCAGGTTCCTTTCCACAGTTAGACATCTTTTTTTTTTGAGAGAGAGGAAGAGGTCATGTAACTGCCAGTTATACCTATGCTATGTTTATTAAGTGTGTTGATATATGAGCTCCAACATCTAGCAATTTGAGGGCTTCCCTGTTGACACCTTCAGGTTATCTGAGATTCCTGATTAAACCTCAAAAATAAGGTAATATATTATTTTTGTTTTCTGAGGTTACAGCTGTCTTGGAGCTCAGGGACTTCCCTGCTTGTGACAACCTCTGAAAAGGTTTCAGTGTCTTCTGGTCACTTGCCCAGTAGTTCCTCCTGGTATGAAAAAGGTCCCTTAAAGTGTATAAAAAGGTATTGTGTCTACCTCAGCTGGAGTAATCCTAATTGTATATTATAGAGCCGAGGAAGCTGATTAGTTTCTGGTCTGGCATGTAAGGAGCTTGGGAGTTATACCACCCTAATAACAAATAAAAAACTGAACAAACTGAAAATCAACAACTCTTCACAGGGCAAATTGCTGCCCCCTAAACTGGAGACAGGAGGACACAGAGAATCACAACTTACTTAAGCAAAAAGTCAAGAGCAGAAACCTCTATGGGAAGCAGTGTCAAGGTGAGAAAACTAAATTGTAATTGATGGAAGCTCAGTGTGGAAGTGTGACAGTTAAAAATTCCAGGATGTCACAGTCATACTGAGGCTTCCATACACTTTTTTGAGCTTTACTTCTAAGAGCTCTACCAGGTTCTGACAGTGGAGATTGGGGAAAAATCTCTCAGGCTTCTGGCAGGAGGAAGAAAAAGGAAGCATTTTGAAATAGGCCAGAGCATTCTGTTCTTAACAAGGTCAAGAGAAACTCAGTTACTACAGCCTAACCTACTGGAGCTTTATCAGAATCTAATTGACCTGGAGGAAGAGAAATACCCATCTTTAGTTCCCTATAGTCATCTTGTTCCACCTTAGGGAAAAAAAAACAAAAAACAAATGAGAACTTGTGAAGTTCATAGGCCAGGGGCACAGGCTCACTAAAATACTGAGACTTAATCACAGGACTATAGAACACTTCTCCTCCACCCACACCCTATATCTGTATCACTAAAGGCCTATTTATTGGAGTTCCTTTTATCCAGTATGTCAAGTCCAGCTTTCAAGAAAAAATTACAAGGCATACTAAAAGGCAAAAAACACAGTTTGAAGAGACAGAACAGCATCAGAATCAGATTCAGATATGCCAATGATGTTGAAATTATAAAACTGAGAATTTGTTGTAACTATGATTAATTTGCTAAAGACTCTAATGGAAAAAGTAGACAATATGCAAGAGCAGAGGGGTAATGTAAGCATAGAGGTGAGAGTTCTAAGAAAGAATCTATTCTTTCAATAAAAGAAACACTAAAGATCAAAAACATTTTGACAGAAATGAAGACTGACTTTGATGGGTTCATTAATAGACTGGAAACAGCTCAGAAAAGAATCCCTGAACTTGAGAATATGTCAACAGGAACTTTCAAAACTAAAATCAAAGAGAAAAAATGACTTAAAAAATTGAACAGAATATCCAAGAATTGTGGGACAATTCCAAAAGGTGTAACATACATGTAATGGAAATATCAGAAGGAGAAGAAAGAAATAGAAGAAATATTTGAAGCAATAATGACTGAGAATTTCCTCAAATTTATGTCGGATACAGATCAATGATCTAGGAAGCTCAGATAAATGTCAAAAAACCTACACTTAGGCATGTCATATTCAAACTGCAGAAAATCAAAAATAAAGAAAAAATCTTGAAGGAAGCCAGAGAAAAAAAACACCTTACTTATGGAGGAGAAATATTAAAATTACATTTGATTTCTCAGAAACCAGGTAAGTAAGAAGAGAGTGGAGTGAAATATTTAAAATGTTGGGAGAAAAAAAAAAAAACAAAAAACACCAACCTTGAATTCTAGATCCTGTAAAATTATCCTTCAAAAGTGAAGAAGAAATAGATCTTCTCAGATGAAAATTGAGAGAATTTGTTGCCATAAACCCTGACTTGCAAGAAATGTTAAAAGAAGTTCTTCAGAGAGAAAGAAAATGGGCTTCCCTGGTGGCACAGTGGTTGAGAATCCGCCTGCCGATGCAGGGGATGCGGGTTTGTGCCCTGGGCCAGGAGGATCCCATGTGCTGTGGAGTGGCTGGGCCTGTGAGCTGTGGCCGCTGGGCCTGCGCATCCGGAGCCTGTGCTCCACAACAGGAGAGGCCACAGCAGTGAGAGGCCCGCTTACCACAAAAAAAAAAAAGAAAAAAAAAAGAAAATGATGTAGGTCAGAAACCTGGCAACAACAAAAAGAATGAGTGAAGGTAAATTAAAAACTTTTATTTCTTATTCATAATTGATTGAACAAATAGTTTATTCAAAATAATAACAACACAGCATTCAATGTATAACTTATGTACAAGTGAAATGAATGAGAGCAGAAATAAAAGGAAAAGAAATGAGAAATTAGGAATATTTTGTTATTATATGGTACTTATTCCACCCGTGAAGGAGTACAGTGTTATTTGAAATGGACTTATATTAGTTGCACATGCATATTACAAACTCTAGGGCAACCACTTTAAAAAAGTGAGGAAAAAATTATAATTGATACGCTAAGAACAAAGAGGAATGGGATCATATAATATGTTCAATTAAAACCACAAAGGGCAGAAAAAGTAGAAAAAATAGGAACACAGAACAAAGGCAACAAATAGAAAAGAGTTACAAATATGATAGATATTACATCACTTTAAATGTCAATGGTCTAAATACTCCAATTAAAAAGTGGATTGTTGGGCTTCCCTGGTGGGTCAGTGGTTGAGGGTCCGCCTGCCGGTGCAGGGGACACAGGTTCATGCCCTGGTCTGGGAAGATCCCACATGCTGCAGAGTGGCTAGGCCCGTGAGCCATGGCCACTGAGCCTGCGCGTCCGGAGCCTGTGCTCCACAATGGGAGAGGCCACAACAGTGAGAGGCCCGCGTACCGCAAAAAAAAAAAAAAAAGTAAAGGGATGGAGAAAGAAATACCAAGCTAACACTAATTAAAAGAAGCTGGAGTAGCTATATTCATTTCAGACAGAGAACAGTTTAGAGCAAGGAAACTTATTAGGATTCTGAGGGTTAATTCATAAATGTAAATTTGGGCATGTTTTCAGAAACTACTGATCATTTTTGACTTCAACTAAATCCTAATCCTTTCACATTTGACTCTAAATTATACTGTCAGTTTTATCCAGTAGTTATGTTTTAGTTCCTAAATCCATAATCAGAGACCCTGCAGGAAGAAAATAGTACAAAAATTTTCAGGTAGAGGCAGGTATCAATTTTTCCATGATAAAACTCATTGTAAAAAACAACAACAACAATAAAGGGAAGTGGTTAAAAGTGACAGAAACTGACCTGGGTCTAAATTCAAACTCTGCAAGTTATGCTACTGAACATATTACGTTACTTCCTGTGACTCAATTATTTCCTCATTCATAAAATTGTGGTAATAACAGTCTTTTTTGTATAGGGTTTTTGTGAGGATAGAATAAAATGATGTATACAAAGTATCTGTCATATGAGTTGTTGTCTATAAAGAAAACATAGAAACAGATTAATTTATTATAAAACATGCAAATTCCACCCCAAGCTTGCTATCCTAATACTTAATAATTTTGTTATTATAAACAGATTTCCCCTTCTTTTAACAAGAATCATAAAAAACAAAATTTATCATCCAAATGTGTTTATGTGAAAACACATGCATTCATATACCACATGGAATTTGCTGTTTGATTAAAACAGCTTTCCTATACAGAGGTTCATTTTCAAACCATGCTTGTTGATATTGGCCTGGTGCCATGGTGTCATTTTCATCATTTTTTACCCAGAAAAAGCTTCCACTGTTCCTTTGTGGACCACAGGAGCACCTGTGATGCATGCATCCATTTATTCTTCAAATATTTATTGAGCACATATTATATGCTAGGCATTGTATGAGGTGCTGGAGAGTCAGTGGTTAAATAATACAAGTTCCCTGCTCTCATGCAGCTATATTCTAGTGGGAGAAACAGACAAGAAATAAGAAAAATAATTCTCAAATAGTGATAAACACTCGGAAGAAAATAAAACAAGGTTGCCTGATAATGTCATGGAGAGGAAGGGAGTAATTAAGTTGTATAATCAAGGTAGGCCTCAGAGATGATTTTGAGCTGATATTTGAATAACAAAAAAGAATTAGACGCACAAATAGGGTGATGAGCATACCAGGCAAAGGTAAAACCATGTGCAACACCCCTGAAGTGTTAGTGACTTAGCTTTATGAATTCCTAAGTAACTTGAAGATAAATCCGCTCAATTAGTTCAATATTCAGTAGATGAGCTTATTACCATTTGAAAGAAAGTGATGATTTCAAAATTCTAATGCAATGGTTCTCACACAATCATGTGCTTAAGAATCACCTGGAGAGTTTGTTAAATTAGTTTCCTGATCTAAAATAGCTGAACTCGTAAAAACAGAGAGTAGAATAGTGGTTACTAGAGGCTGGGGGTTAGAGGAATTGGGGAGATGATTAAGGGTACAAACTTGGAATTAGTGGACAAATAAGGCCTGATGAGCTTTATAGACAATATTGTATTATAAACTTCAAAGCTGCTAAGAGACTAGATCTTAATTGTTCTCACCACAAAAATGTTATATGATATGATAGAAGTATTAGCTAACTCTATGGTGGTGCTTCTACTGCAATATATAAATGTATCAAATCAATACATTGTATGCCTTAAACTTACACAGTGTTATATATGTCAATTATATTAAAAAAAAAGTTTCCTGGGCTACAATTCCAGAGATTCTGATTCAGTAGGTCGGGTAAAGTCCACAGATTTGCATTTGTAATAAACTCACAGGTGATGCTAGCGCTACTAGTCTGGGGACAACACTTTGAGAAACACTGCTCTATCAGATCTGTCTTGTGAGTTTAATATCTATTTGATAAAAGTAAAGCATGCCAACATTTTCTTTCATGTAAAAAATTTACTTACCATGCATGGTGATCATCTGAAATTAAGTTTTGTAAGTGTAGTGGAAAAGTGCATGAAATACTGGAGGTAAAAAATACCTGGTAAAAAATACCTGGTAAAAAATTCAAAATGTTTCATGTTGAATTCATAGCATCTATAATAATATGAGCTTAATTTCAATATAGTCTATTGGTAAAAGGGTTAATGTCAGTTGTCATTCAGAGAGGATTTCAAAATTATTTTTTAAATGCTGAAAAGAATTTAAATGATAATTAACTGAGGGTTTTTTTTAAATTATTTTTTTCATGGCTGGGAGATCACATAAATAGAAATTATATATTACATCCTGTTAATCAGGAGAAAATGAGAAGGTTGTGTTCTTATCTGCTGTGCCATTCAGGAGAATACTAATGGAAAAGAGGTGGAGAAAGGAAGAAGGGTATCAGGATAGTCAGCAAGATCAGCTCAAACCGTTCTGGTCAGCAGAGAGTCTGGCTGTTGCACTCACACAGCCCGCATGACGTGTCAAAGAAACCCATGTGCTCCTGTCCCTATGCACATGACCTTAGCATCAGGGATAGCATATGGACGATGATACTAAGAACAGCAAACAGTTATCCAGCACTTACTATTTGCCATTCCTCTAAGTGCTTTACACGACTAACCAATGTTACCCCTCCCTGCCGCAACACTTACATGAGGTAGATAGTAACATCTCCATTTTATATATAAGAAGGTGAGGCAAAGAGTAACTCAGTGATTTAGGTTACCAAGCAGTAAGTGGAAACGCTGGGATCCAAACCTAGATAATTTGTATCAGTCTGACCTCTTAAATAATGTACTATACAGATCTTCCTCATTCTGATGGGGTTACATCCTGACAAACCAATCCTAAACTGAAAATACACTTAATACTAACCTACTGAAATCATAGCTTAGCCCAGCCTACCTCAAATGTGCTCAGAATACTTACATTAACCTGCAGTTGGGCAAAATCATTTAATGCAAAGCCTGTATTACAATAAAATGTTGAGTATCTCATGTAATTTATTGAATACTGTTTTGAAAGTGAAAACAGAATGGTTGTGTGGGTATAGGATGGTTATAAGCATATCAGTTGTTTACCCTGGTGACAGCGTGCCTGACTGGGAGCTGTGGCTGCTGCCCTGCCCAGCATCACAAGAGAGACTATCATACCACATGTGGCTAGCCTAGGAAAAGATAAAAATTAAAAATTCGAAGTACAGCTTCTATTAAATATGAATCACTTTCACATTATCTCATAGTTGAAAAATTAAGTTGTACCACTTTAAGTTGGAAACCATTTGTATACTGCTTCATATTTGGAAAAGAATCCCCAAATTAAAGGTTTTCAAGATTTGTGTCTATAGTCCAGGTTAAAATGAGGTATCTGATTCTTTTTCTTCACACCCTTTAAGTTATAATACAGCAATAACATGATGTCTATTTTTTAATATTTCTGCCTGGATCTGACAAGAAGACATTCCAAATGAGGACCAAGAGAGAAAGAGTGTGGTGTAGTCACTGCAGAGAAAAATTTTGTACACACTTCCTAGTGTGTGATCTTGGGCAAATCACCAAAATGTTCTGAATTTAAGTTTTAGTATCCACAAAAGGATGACAACATTTACCCCACAAGATTAGACAATTAAATGAAGACTTTTCTGACCACTGATACAGATATGAACTGCACTATTCAGGTATTCAGATGAGTGGACACTCTATACATAACTTATGGGATTTTCAAGGGTCATTTTGACTGTAGGATTTTTGCCTTACCTGCTGACATCAGAATCCTTGCTTAAGATGCAACTCCATTGTAAGCCTTTGAGTGAAAGTGGATCTAGTGTCTTCAGAAGATCTCCTCAGACTAGTTCTATAGTTGGGGTCAGGATAGTACACCCTAACTATGGAGATAAGTCTGATGGCTGCCCAGATCAAACAATAATATAATGCTTACTAATAAAAGCTACAGTTGGGGCAGAATGGCAATGAAGAGCAGCAGAATTCCAAAAGAACTGTCAACTGGTCATCCAGCAGATATTTTGTTTTCATTTACAAAGCAACAACCATAAACAATTTTTGTCAATCTGACACAATGGTTCATGTCAACATCTGGTTCTGACAACAATAAGAAACAATATTTCAAGGATTTCTGAGTACTTCATTTCAAAGTTTTATATTTACTATTTAGAATAACTCCTTGCAATAATTTTTAGGTATTATAAAATAGTTTAAAGGTAGTTAAGTTTAACCATGGTCAAAAAGAGGTAAAATATCATTAAAATGAGTAGCATTGCATAAATATATAGAGGTAGGTAAACTTTGTAGATGCTTTTACTTTGTAACCTAGATCCTAAAATCCAAGGAAAAGAATTGGATAAAATACAAAACTACAAGGGAGACAAATGAGTAGTGAATTGTCTTAACTTTTATTTGACTATTTTCATTTACAGTTCTGGCACTGACACTTTTTTTAAAAAAAGATTTAAATTTTATGTAAAGATTGAACTTCAATAAAATAACTTAAAAAACATTTACATATACATCACTAAATCTCCATAAAATATACAATACTTTTGATACAACTATAGGCTACAATGACTTTGAAGGAAATGATACATATTCATAATTTTTAAGAGATATCCCATGTGTCATATGTAGGAATAAATATATGGGATTTGCTAAGACATGTGGAGTATTAAACACTATATAACATGCATTCTCAGAAATTAAAATATACTTTTGAAAACATATTTTAAAAGCATAAACCTGTGTTTTCATTTAATCTAGATGTACATTAGAGCTTTTAAATAGAAATTTGAACATTTATTACAAATAAAAGATACTATAACATCAAGTGAGATATAGTCCAAAAGCTGCTAGGAACCAGTTTGGACATGTAGAATATAAATTTCAACTTTGGCTAGAGATAAGTATCATTTTTTTAACCTTCAAATGAGACGAAATAATGTTAAATTTGCTAAAATTTTAAAACTTGACAAAATATTGGTGGATTTAATTTTTAGTACTTGTAAGCTATATTTCTTTTTCCCATTTATATAGATATGATAAAATTAAGTGCATGGACTTAACTGTCTAAAATCAAAACATGAATATTACTGCTAAATGAAGGTAGATATTTAACATTCCATAGACCAAATCACTCAAGTGCAACAGACTGTGTTTTATACATACAAAGTAAAGATTTATAAGAATTACATTGTTTTACACTCACAAGCAAATTATGAGATAAAATTCTTTCATGTACTTCTGAACATCATTAACACTTACAAAATACCTCTCTGATGATTATTGGCACATGAAAATCTCCTTCTCTAAGAGATGATGTTTAAGAAAGTTGGTAGCAGTAAGCTGTTTGGCATTTTAAAATGATTGCTATTTCTAGAAAATAGCAGCAATATTGCTCACCCAGAAGAACTGAAAACTGATACATTGCTACAACCTGAATCACTTCATCAAATTAGCTTAACATTACTGTACATGAGGCTAAGAAAACAGATAGAAAGTGACAGAAAACAGGATGTTAAAACTAATGCAGAGAACAGTTCTGAGTCTCTTAACAGGCAGAAGCTACATATGAGCTGTAAATTTTACCCACAATTCAATACATTTTGGTATAAAGCACATATTATGAATTCTCTGCTTCCAGCATGGTATGTCATTCTTTTATTCGTAGTTACTGAAAATGTCTGAATTTGGCAACTTAAAACATGATACAACAACTGTATAAATGTCAGTTGTTAGGTACTTAGTATAATTTGAGATATTATAACTAAGAGAATAGTAAAAGAATCTGATTATAACAAAACATCTTATTTATTGTTCTTAATTACTGTGCTGATGAAATAAAGTCAAAACAATTTTCCCACTGCCCTTACTGTATTACAGTATTTATAAAATATATTAGTGTCATTAAACTAATGAGACTAGTGAGACTTTCTTAGATAACATGTGAAGAGTATTTTCTAGAATATTCTCCCCCCAAGATCTATGGATTATTATAGTACATTTCAGTTTTACTTTCTGATATAAAAGGAAAAGGATAAGTTGTCAACTTATATTTTTCCTATTAATTCTTCCTCTATATAACTGATTTTGAAATTATAGTAAACAATTTCTAAATTCTCTGCTTTAACAGATTTCCTATTTTAGAGTAAATAACTTAAGAAATAATATTTAGACTCTTTTATATTAAAATGGTTCAGTGGTAAAATAAAAATATGAAAAGCACTTGATAGCATTACTCTCATAGCATTTTCCATCTGGGAACTAACTACTGCATATGACTGGGAACAAAATTTCAAATGGAAATATTACCCTTTAAACCTAGTCTTAATTTAGATCTTTTACATATACATTAAACATCATGTTTTGGGCAATTATTGACTAAGGTGAAACAATCAAAATTATAAGAAATTTTATATTTAAGAAAAATATTAATACCAAATCTTTAAAATCTGACATCACATTTAGCCCTATGTGTTCAGACGCAGATGAAACGTTACATTCTCTTAAGTCTAGTGCAGATCTCACCAGCCATCCAGCTAAGCCTCAGTAGGGGTTATGACTGTCTTCCGTATATTTTCCTAAATCACAATATACCTCTATTAAATTTGCAGCATGTTTAGAAGGAAACATATAATTTCAGCTAAAAGCATGATGCTTAATGTGTTTTAATATGGTAGGTCAAATCATACCATATATAAATTGTCCTACAAAATATATATTTGATGATATTTCAAATGGAATGTTTTCAAGTTGATAGCAGTAGCCAAAGATGCTTGATAACTTAAAAGGTGCATAATACTAAAAAACCTGCAAAATTCAAACATTAAATTTTTAATATACTATAAATGTTCGCTGAATCTAAAAATAATACCCTAATTGTATAAGGTTCCTTTTCAAGTAGTTATTAAAAAATTATAAATAATTCTTATACTGTGCCTCTCTTATACTTCAAAGATATGGAATATTATCTTTATCACTATATAAATAACAAGTAGTCCCTTATAGAAGGAATTGAGGAGAATAGAGGAAAAGAACTGTGGCTATTTTTCCCTGTTATTATGTGCATTTATGGATATAAAGTTGAAAACACCATTTGCTTATGTCAAGGAGAACAGGCTATGTTCTGCTTTAGGAAATAATGAGCCCAGGTGCTCCTTTAATAAAGTTACTGTGCATTCAGCTCAGCTGAGTATAAGCATATAGTTAAGGCTATGTATACAATAAAGAGAAGAATTGAGGCAATTATTTGGATAAATCAGGAAAACAAACTTCTAAAGAGATCATTTTATGGGTCTAAATACTTTTTCTCCACATTATATTCTGATATATTTTACCACACAATAATTCATTTTCCGCTTCACTCTACCTGTGTGAAATATACAGATAATAAATTTCTTATGGGATAAGAAATATTGATAGAATAATAACTTTCTCTATCAAAGCACATCTGCTTTTCTGGGGAAAATCAAAATCAATATCCCCTTAGAAATCAATTGCCAAAGTGCCTAATTCAAGGAAAGAAGCTCTCTAATTTTTTTTAGTTACATGAAATTATCAAAGGGAGAAAACTCTTTTTCGGCTGAAGGATTTTTAGGTTTAAAGAATGAACCTCCTTGGCTACATTCTCAGCTGTGATCACTGTGATAAGAACAAGCAAGAGAGACCAAACCATCTTGGAGACTGGCAGAAACATACTGAATTTACAGAGAGCCACTTTTTCACTCCAAAGAGTACCTTATTAGATATTTAGGGCTATTTTAAAATGCATCAAATGTATGCACTCTTAACTGACCACAGAAGAGTCATTCGTATTTCCACTGGAACTAGCAAGTAATTTTGTGAGTGAGTTTGTACATACTATATAGTTCTTAACATATGAGTGAAAATTGGAGTTCACTGATGAATGAGCATAAAAACCAATGAACACTTTGAAAAGATATTGTAGAAATGTAGTAAGTCAACATCTCTTAAAGGCATATTACATGAGAACCATTAATCTGTTCCAGTAGAAAATCCCAATTTTTAGACAAGGAGGAAAAAAATCCAAGCCAAGCATGAGACAAAGGAAAAACCCACAGACAAATCTATGTATCTTTTAATATAGAATGTCAGGTAAAATGAGAAAGGGTGTGCAAAATAAAAATCAGTTTATGCTCTCAGAATTTAAAGGAAAAAAAAAGACGAGTACCGTAAGTAACAAAATGTGACAATTCCCTTAGGAAGAGTTAATAAAAAGTTAAGAAAAATAAAAGTCCCACTACTTAATTAAACAAACATCAGTAACAGCAGGATTATTTCTGCCACTGATTTTCTTCCTTCCTTTCTTGTTTCAGAAATTATTTGATTAAAAGAAGGGGAAAATTAGTCTGCTAGAAGTTATTTATATCACACAAATGAAGGCACAAATACTAGGACTCCAGAGTGGATGAGTGAAGGCATGGTGAATATCTGGTGATTTTGGCATGAACAAAAACTGACCCTGAAACACAGTTGAAGATCTAGTGCTATTTTGTGTTTACAGTTGCACACCTAAGTGACTAACTCAGGGTTAAAAATCTTTAAGGTCCATAAAAATCTTTTCTTTCTTACTTTCTAGCAATAAAATATACTTATCAAAACTTGCTAGCTAATCTGTGCAAATGTATACTTCTCACTGATGCAAAAAATATGTAGGAAAATAAACCCTAAAAGCCCTGCTTTTCATAATGTTCAAATGATCCTATACAGAGTCAGCTTCTGAAGAACTTTCCAGATATGAATTGGAGAGACAAACCAAAATGTGGGATCCAAAGGATATAAGGACAGCTGTGCCCCTGTAGGACGCACTTTTGAATTTGTTGATGAAAGCTTAAATGGAGTTTACTTTCTAATAGCTGATCACAGGTAAGCTCCGTGTCCTTAGGAGAATTTAGGGCCAACAGGCCATACTTTGACAGAAAATACCCTTGGACCATACTTTAGAATCCTCTGCTGTAAGTATATCACACATATATGATTTGGCTAGATTAGCACTGACTCAATTGCCACTAATAATTATATATAGTCTTAGGAAAAAAGGATTATCACGGAAATCACTGGGTATAATATTCATTTTAAACTATCTCAGGAAGGAATTATACACATTTGCTCAAAAACTATTAGTTTAAAATCTCTGTAGATTTTTTTTTACATCTCTGCTTGTGAAAAAAAATGTCATTGTGATTGTATCTTCCTTGGAATCAAATATTCTAGAATATAAAGTCATTCAAAACTAGACTGTGGAAAGAACCAGATTAAAAGCAGGGCAGTGAGGTCACCAATTGCTGTTCTTCTCTCCCAAGTTTGTTTAAATTACTAAATATATCAGCAGCTGACAATTATTCCACATCAGAAGCGTCATTGTCAGAAAGATGATAGTTACTTCCCTTCACCCGAATATATTCAATATATCTCCCTTCATCAGAATCTGAAGCACCACATGTACATAGCCTGTTGTCAAAGAGTGATTCAATTTCCTCTAATTTTTTCCCTTTGGTCTCAGGAAGACAGCCGTAGATGAAAAGGAGACCCACAGCAGCGAATCCAGCATAGAGGAAGAAGGCTCCTGCAATGGGAAATAATATATATGTATAGGTTTACATTGGAAACGTACTTGATTTTAACGGGTCAATCATGCATGACTGTGGTCTGAGCTGGAACCAAAAAATTGCTTCCAGCCTCGTTTATTCTAATTGTTCTAATGCTGTGAATATAATGCAATTTGTCTTTCTAAACTCAAGTCGTGTAATCACACTCAAGAAGAATGACAGACCAGGCTCAGATATAACTTCTGCTTTGAAGTCTTTCCTCACTTCCCTGGTTAGAGTTAATTGTGTTTTCACAAAACTCTGCTGAGGCAAAGTGGTATATAACAACCAAGAAGTATTATAATTAGGTAAATATATTTGTCTGTCTTGTCTACTAGACTTGAGGCACTTTGAGGGAGAAATTTCCTTCTCATTTGTCTTGTATTTCCAGAACCACATTCAATGACGATATTGCTGAATTCATGGGTCAATGCCCAAAGTCTGGAAGTCAACTTTGAGTTTTCTCTTACTCTCCCACCCAATACCCACTCTGTTAGAAAATCCTGTTGGATCTACCTTCAATCACAATCCAAAGATGACCACCTCTCACCATTCCTGGATATCTCTGGTCTTAAAAGACAAATGGCTGGAGAAAGGATATCAGATTGCGAGTTGGAAGATCTGGCTTAAGTCTTGCTATGTGGCTTCTAGACAGTCATTTAACCTCCTCCCTGGACCTCAGTTTCCTCATTAAGTAAAATCATTTCTCAGCTCCTATTTAAATTTATGGTTTAAATTATAATTCTGTTAAGTTTTACAACCCAAATCAGGACTGGTATAGGAAAGATGGTTATGAGACGCTTGAGGAGGAGACCAGAAAAAGTGGTCTCCTCAATGACAGAGTCTATGGCTTGTCTTTGGGTTCCTAGTACAGTGCAGACACATTGGAGTGTTTAGAGAATGAATGTTCTCTTGTTGACTGCCAGATGGAACTCACTGGGTAGCAGATCTGAAATAAAGGGCTATACTAGACGTCATGAAGACATATTTGAAAGTCAAGCTATAAGCTAAATAGTACAGCAATTAAAGAACTGAATAGTATTTCTCAGTTCTGCTGAATCATTACAGAATGTAGAAAAACATTACTAAAACTACTTTCTTAAAGTAGTTTTTATGCCTATAAAGTAGTTTAGTAGGCCTATAAGTAACCATTTCAGAAATGGTTCAGAAACAGAAACATTTCTTGGGAAGACTCAAGGAAAACTAGAGAGGAAAAATGCTGCTGAATTGGCCACTCCAAAGAATCTGCTCTTTGGAATGAGGAGCCATGAGAAAATAAAAGGGAAACAGAGGTAAACTATGAGACATTAGGAAAAATATGAAAGGGTTGACTAAACCAAGACATAATTTGTTAGATTAAATCATCAGAAGCTACATAATTCTTAAGGAGTGGGACCTGCATAAATCAAATACTTTCTTTAATAAAAGTACAATTCCATTTACAAATATAAATAAATAAAATTACTTCATTTCAGTTTGGTTTACATTAAACACTTACTACAAGTTTATATATTTTTATGTCTTATACTTGATAATCAGAAAATAATAATAGGTCATCTGGAATGAATAGCTGAGTGTTATAGTGAGAGAAAGGCACCATGTCTCTGTAGACAGTGTAGGTCTGAAAGTCACAAAGTGATGCAGGCTGAATCCTTGAGCAGTTTCTTGAATTGTCTTGACCTTGTTTCCTGATCTGACAGGGAAAATAAATTCTGCCTGGCTAAACTGCAAAGAATAGAAAAAATGTATGCTACATTCCTATTAGAATTTTGGATGTTAGTTGCTCAAAAGAGTGATAGACAGCATTATTAAGTTTTACTAAATGACTAGGGAAGAATAGTTGCTAGTAAGATCAGCATGCCTAATAAATTGGTAATGTTTTCATCTAAAGGGTGATACTGACAAGCTAGCTCTTGGAGAATGTGGAATTTTGAGAAAAAAATGATAGGAGATAAAATCCTGTGTTCTGAATACAGATAAGCAAAATTGTGAACATAAGAAGAGAAACGGAATCTTCTGTGGGGAGGGGCAAAGAAAGGATGGCAATCATGTTGATAATACAGAAAAAAAATAAGTGCAGAGGGTAAAACATTTTAGACCAAATCAGGACGCTAAACTCTAAAATGTCTAACAGAGTAAATATAGTCTATAGTCTGGCTTTATAAAATATAATGTTGAGAAACAGTCATCATCTTTCACAATTTAGGTACAGTGGCATGATTAGAAGTAACAAATCAAACCTGTTAGCACTAAATTCATACAGTCAAAAACAATTAGATGGATTACAAATATTCTTAAAGGCCATGAAGTTTCTTGTGTGTGAACCAGATTCCCAAAGCCAAATTAAGGAAATTCTATTCCTTTTATAAAAATCTGAGTAATCTAAAGAAGGCAAATGCCAAAATTGCGTATATGGGCTTCACTGGTGAGACCTGTGGTTAAGCCACAGAGGCGAGGTGTAGGCAGGCCTGGGAGGCTGTGACCTGCTCCATGTAATGGGCAAGACAATTATGTAACTCACTTTCTTAATTATGCCCCCTTGGAATGAAAATGAAAAAAATGTAACAAGTCTGTCAGGATTGTTAAAGAGTGCAGATATTCCTCAGCTTTATTCTAAAGGAAATAAATCTTATTAGAATCCTATATTAAGTTTCAGATTAAAACAAATATTTAATTGAATCATATAAAATGAGGAATTAAAGACCATGTTTGATTGAATTTCAGTACTTCAACACAGGAACTTTAATAATAATGCTCATCAAGGGATCTATTTAGTCACATGTGTTATAAATAAAGTGATATACTGGTGACATTTTAATGATAACTTTTAGTAATAAACATTACTGAATGGGGTCCAAGGCAGACCTTTCTAGGCAGTATAGTTTAGGAAGGAATCAAAACCTGAGGTCTTCAGAATGGCCGTCATCAAAAAGTCTACAAAGAATAAATGCTGGAGAGGGTGTGGAGAAAAGGGAACCCTCCTGTACTGTTGGTGGGAATGTAAATTGATACAGCCACTATGGAGAACAGTATGGAGGTTCCTTAAAAAACTAAAAATAGAATGACCACACGACCCAGCAATCCCACTACTGGGCATATACCCTGAGAAAACCATAATTCAAAAAACATCATGTACCACAATGTGCATTGCAGCACTATTTACAATAGCCAGGACATGGAAGCAACCTAAGTGTCCATCTACAGATGAATGGATAAAGAAGATGTGGCACATATATACAGTGGAATATTACTCAGCCATAAAAGGAAACGAAACTGAGTTATTTGTAGTGAGGTGGATGGACCTACAGTCTGTCAAACAGTTTAGTAAGTCAGAAAGAAAAAAACAAATACTGCATGCTAATACATATATATGGAATCTAAAAAAAAAAAAAGGTTCTGAAGAACCTAGGGGCAGGACAGGAATAAAGACGCAGACATAGAGAATGGACTTGAGGACATGGGGAGGGGGAAGGGTAAGCTGGGACGAAGTGAGAGAGTGGCATGGACATATATACACTACCAAATGTAGAATGGATGGCTGGTGGGAAGCAGCTGCATAGCACAGGGAGATCAGCTCGGTGCTTTGTGATCACCTACAGGGTTGGGATAGGGAGAATGGGAGGGAGACGTGAGAGGGAGGGGATATGGGGATATGTGTATACATACGGCTGATTCACTTTGTTATACAGCAGAAGCTAACACACCATTGTAGAGCAATTATACTCCAATAAAGATGTTGGAAAACAAAAATAACTTGAGGCCTTATGAAACAATAAGAAAGGAAGTAAAAGAAGACATGAATATTTCCAGAGAAATACATCATTATGGTGCATATTTGTTAAATCAGGAATATAAACATATACCTTACATAAATCAGTAACCTATAGATTAAAATATAGAGCAATAAATAGGGAAAATCTAACCTGAGCTGAGATACTGTTCCACTAGTGAGGACCTAATGGACAGTGTGCTGACCTGATAGAAGCTTGGCTTAATGCAAAGCAAAAAGCTTCTTCCAAGGAGATATTTCTGAAAGAAGCCTGGCTATGCCATATTTAAATTTTGCTTCTGTTGCCTCATGTTTTTCTGACAGAATTTATTCAAGGAAGAGGTGCTTTGCTATCAAAAGTCTTACCACATAGACTTTTATTATTTGGTCTATGACTTTCTATTAAAAAATGCTTTCTCAAGATATTAGTCTATATTTAGGTCTTCATATATTTAAGTGTTCTCAAGAATCAGAAAATATGGATAAATATTGTGTTCATATTTATGCTGTTAGGAAGATAAGCTTACAAATTTATGTAAAACATTTTAATTGCCAAATGGGATAAGGCTGAATATACTAAATATATATCCAGTTTAAAATGCCAGCGCATTCCCTTTCCAAGAAAATAAATATTTCTAAATGTCCCTAATGGTGATCAGCAGAGAGAGGAGTTTTTTCTCAAGATATTAGTCTATATTTAGGTCTTCATATATTTAAGTGTTCTCAAGAATCAGAAAATATGGATAAATATTGTGTTCATATTTATGCTGTTAGGAAGATAAGCTTACAAATTTATGTAAAACATTTTAATTGCCAAATGGGATAAGGCTGAATATACTAAATATATATCCAGTTTAAAATGCCAGCGCATTCCCTTTCCAAGAAAATAAATATTTCTAAATGTCCCTAATGGTGATCAGCAGAGAGAGGAGTTTTATAAAGATAAAAAAAGCATTAGATAAATAGTTTTAAATAAAAGCAAATATCAATTCAGCATGTTCAGAAGACAGGAGGAATAGACTTTTATAATGTTTCCTCATATTCACCATTCATCTAAAAGTTCATCCGTGTAATTATTCATTTGACAAATACTTCTGAGCGCTTATTAAGTGAATAGGATGCCCTGGAGGGCACTGGGAATATAATGGTGAACAAAGCGTAATCCTGGCCTAAGCTCAAGGGATTTATGGTCCAGTAGTGAGGGGTGGGGTAGGGGAGCTGACAAATAAACCTGTTCTTACAAAAAGGAATTATAATTAGCCAGAACATGGGATGGGGTGAGATGAGGTGATAGGGGAGGGGATCAGAGAATGGACTAAGCAATAGGCATTCAATATACAATCACAGAGGCTCATGAGAAGATTAGAATGAAAACCTCCTATTTCATCATTTAGAATCCAATCACAGCTATAAACTCATACAGTGAAGAAATCCTCTTGCTAAAAAGCCAAAATCATTTCATTTTAGCAAAGATAAACTTGAAGTAGCTTCCCAAAGTTTTTTCCTAACTCAGTCACTTCTCAAGATTGTTTTCTTCGAGGTACGGTCTCCACACATTTTCACTTGAACACTTCTGCCACATTTATAGTTTTGGCAGTGGTAAGCGCTGGCCTCAGTGGATCCTGAAATGCTTTGGCCTGAACAGCACAGATGACAGAGCGGAAGGCATAACTCATAGCACAGCATTTGGGGGACCTACTTTAACCCTAATTCCACTCTTGGATACCACTCCATCCCTGTTATGAGACATCTTCAAGCATTAGCCCTAGACTCCTGCAGTTTTCTACCATTCTCTGTTTATGTTTTTTCATTAAACTAAAGGCCTTGCTGTGAAGATTTCCAACTGGGGAGATAGCTGGGAGATGTCTGGGTCTGAAGTGTAGGCGGGTGGGTGAAGGCTATAAGCAATACTGCTTAGGAAAGGAGAGTTCCTCTTATCTTTTCCCAGAAACATTGCCAAGGACTGTGGGGAATAAGAAAGCCATATAGAGAATTTATAATAGCAAAAATATAACCATCTAATCTTTCAATCACAAATGATAGCATATCTAAAAATAGAGTAGGAAAATAAAAATGAAACTATAGCTGGAAAAAATATTCTCTTACCATAGTATGTAAGATACTCTGCTGTGTGTAAAAATGTCAATGAAACCAGAACATTGAAAATCCAATTTATTCCAGATGAACATGCATTTCCTGTACTTCTTGCCCAAAGGGGATATATTTCAGAATTCACAGTCCAAGGCATTGGTCCCATTCCTGAGAAATACAAAATGAATTTCAGTAAATGTAGTAAGTAATTTAAAAGCGTTTTTCTCCTCTAAATAGAGACAGTTTAATTAACATAACAATAATAACAACAAAGCCTTTGTTTACCAGGTGCGAAGAAAACAAGATATAAAATAAGGCCCAGAAGTGCAGTCCAGGAGTATGGAGTAGGGCAGAAATTGTAAGCCCAAAATACTTCTTCTGTTTTGAATTTGGTTTCATTTTCACATCTGAAAAATAATGCAATATAAATATAAACTTAGGGTTTTAGGGTATAGTTGCAGAAATTCAGTGTGATCATCTAGAAGGTATTTGGAAGTTCCTTAATCTCATTAAGGAAAAGAATCCAACATGTTTCTCTTGAAAAAAAATTTAAGATTTAAATAGGAGGATTAGATATGTAAGCTGACATAAAACTTTTTAGAGCTGAATATAATTCAAGAACAACACATTGTGCATTCAACTCAACAGCAAAAAAACAATCTGAGTGAAAAATGGGCAGAGGATCTGAATAGACACTTTTTGAAATAAGACATACAGATGGCCAACAAGTACATGAAAAGGTGCACAACATCACTATTCATCAGGTAAATGCAAATCAAAACCACAATGAGATATCGTCTAACATCTGTTAGAATGACTATCATCAAAAAGACAAGAAATAGGGCTTCCCTGGTGGCGCAGTGGTTGAGAGTCCGCCTGCCAATGCAGGGGACATGGGTTCGTGCACCAGTCCGGGAAGATCCCACATGCCGTGGAGCAGCTAGGCCCGTGAGCCATGGCCGCTGAGCCTGCGCGTCCGGAGCCTGTGCTCCGCAACGGGAGAGGACACAACAGTGAGAGGCCCGCGTACTGCAAAAAAAAAAAAAAAAAAAAAAAAAAAGACAAGAAATAAAAAGTGTTGGTGAGGATAAGGAGAGAAGGGAACCCTCGTGCATTGTTGGTGTGAATGTAAATTGGTGCAGCCACTATGGAAAACAGTGTGGAGATTCTTCAAAAACTTAAAAATAGAACTACCATACGATCCAGCAATTCTACTTCTGGGTATTTATCAGAAGTAAACAAAAACACTAACTTGAAAAAATATCTGCACTCCCATGTTCACTGCAGCATTATTTTCAATAGCTGAGACATGGAAACAACCTAAGTATCCATCAATGAATGAATGGATAAAGCAAAATGTGGTGTATATATATAGTATATACATATATATAGTATTCAGCCATTAAAAGATGGAAATCTTGCCATTTGAGACAACATGGATGGACCTTGAGGGCATTATGCTTAGTGAAATAAATCAGAAGAAAGACAAATACCATATGATCTCACTTATATGTGTAATCTTAAAAAAAACAAAAATAAAAAAGAGCTCATAGATACAGAGAACAGATTGGTGGTTGCCAGGGGTGAGGGGTAATGTGAGGTGAAAATGGGTCAAAAGGTACAAATTTCCAGTTATATAATAAATGAGTCATGAGGATGTAATATATGGCATGGTAGCTATAGTTAATAATACTGTATTGCATAAGAGAGTAGATCTTAAAAGTTATCATAAGAAAAAAACGTAAATATGTGTGGTGACGGATGTTAACTAGACTTATTGTGTTGATTTCCCAATATATTCAAATATTGAATTATTGTGTTGTACACCTGAAACGAATATAATGTCGTATATGTAAAATATACCTAAAAAAAATGCGTTTCATACCCATTTCGTATGTCAGACATGATTTCCAGTTAGTCCTTGAAGGCTGCAGCAACAGTTTAAAACCACTGAGAATAAGTAGGTTGTGGTAGAAAGCTTTAGATTTTGCAGTTAGGACAAAATTCAAATTCCAGAACCAGACTTTTTTCATTTGTTAAATGGGGTATAATGCCTAACAGGTAATTTTAGGGATTAGAAGGGTCACCTGGAAAGGGGTGATAGGGGAATCTGGGCAGGGAGCAATGCTTATTTCTTATTCAAACTAACCCTTTACTTTCCTGCTGTGTGTACTTGCTTCTCTATCAGTCACTCCCTGCTGACTTTGCTTCCTAGTTCTACTAGGAAGCAAAGTCTATTGTTCTAGACTGATTCTCAAGTTGAACTTCCAATTCTTTACCTTAATTGAAATTTGAATTGCACCTGAAGACACGATCAGCCTGAAAAAGTTTCTTATCCTTTACTGTCATTTTTTACGCTATTGTTTTCTCTCTACCAACCTCTATTTTTGAACCTTGACATCTAAGCCCTGTCCTTATTGCTGTGTTTATGACCTCCATCATAACACCCCATCTGACTTGATGCCTGGTCAGTCATCTTCTCCATCCCTCTCATCCTCTGCCACATTCATTTATGTCTACTTCTGGCCTGTCTGATACCTTGGCTTCATAGTTCCTTATTTAACCTCTGAAACTGAGGAAAGGGCATTATAATTAGCTTGATTTGGGACTATTTTACTTCAAAATTTTACTGTTTTACTTCTCAAACTTAGAGCATTCCGTTTCTGATTACAAGCACTTTATTTCTTCATTTCTGGTAGCTTGTTCCACACCCAAATTACAATCTTTAGATTCTACACTTCTCTCAGTATTCATTCACATCACTGCTTAGACCATGATGCCAATACTGTCTTCGCTGACCTCTAGAATCCATCTTTCATTCCTCCATGCTTGCCTGTCATTCTCACAGTTTCAGTTCCCAACCCTCTGCGGGACCATTAACTTCCTTTAATAACAGCTTTTCAGAAGCTGGGCAAAATTATGAAACCATGCTGCTGAATTCTATTAAAAGTTCATGCTATTTCTTCTCAGTTGGGTTCCTAATTATGCTTATTTTTATCCTTTATTGTCTTCTCTACTGAATTTTCTGCTTATTTCAGAGTAGACATTGAATAAACTTTTTGTCAACTGCTGCCTCAATTAATTAAAATATTTCTTACTATCCTCTAGTTATGAACTCTTTCCCTCTCTTTCTGGGTGTGAAGAACTTGCCTCCATCTTTAAGACAATTGAGGACTTTCAATTTGAATACGCTCAATTTTTCTCTACTGGACCTCTACTTTTCTATATTTTATTTCAGATTCTTCTCCTACCTAGAATGGTAACATGTCCCTTTCTAAGGTCTGCCCTTCCTATTAGTGGGCCTACATCTCATTCTCCTTCTGTCTCCTCTGGGGTCATGTTCCATCAGTAGTCAATTCTCTTTATGCTATCTTTAGTTTGTTCCTACTTGAGCCTACCCTTCTGTTTACAACACAAAAAATTACTCCTATTAAAATCTTTCATCCCTCTCATATTACTACTACTAGCTCATCTGAAATTACAAAGAGTTTATACTAGTGAGCTCTATATCCTTACTATGCACTCTTTCCTACACAAGCCCATTTCCCCACCTACTCAGACACTTTCTTGATTCTTATTCAGTCCCTGTTTTTTTCCGAATCTGCTCACCCCAGAATCGATGACCTCCTAATCCCCAAATGCACTTATCTTGCCTTAATTCTGAGGCTCTTTGATTACCCTGTGGTGGTTGATACTGCTGAAATCCTTCCTTCTCTTTCTCCTTTGCTTTCATATCTATATATCCATCTCAACTCTCTGATACATATGTCTTCATTGCTTTTTAAAATGCCTCTTCCTCCCCTCAGCCTCTAAACATAGGTGTTCTCTAAGGTTCTGGTTTGGAGCTTATACCCTCTCCCTTAATCATCTCATCTAATTTTAGGGACTTTTGATCTCCACATGGATGCTCCCTGCCTTGACCTTTTCCTCAAGCTCCATTTAATAGAATTTATATATCTGCTGAATATCCATATCTAGATTTCCTGCTATGGCTACAATGGAACGCATTGTCTACTCCAGGAGGCAGAGTGAGGCTGTTCTGAGTTCAACTCATGACTCTACCACTTATAAGCTCACTCATTCAAAAATTTATATAATGAACACTTTTTTATGGTCAGACATGAGAGATAGAGCTATGAACAAAATAACCCTTTGCACTTATGGAAATGATGGTTTAGTGCGCACAGGCACAGTTCTGTTTTCTGATCTGTAAAATAGGGGAAAGGACTATTTTCATAGGCTGTTGGCAACATTAAATGTGATTATGCGTACTGAGTGCTTAGCACACTGCCTGGCATGTAGTGTATGCACAATAAATAGTTACTTTAATAGTGCTTCTCACGACATTTCTCTTAGTTGAAATGGAGTTGAAATCTTGGAGTTATCTTCAATATCTTCTTATCCATCTCTCTTTAAATTCTCTATACTTTTAGGTCCAAGTAAAGAAGGGTGGCCACGACTATGAGCTCTGGGACTGCCATCCTACTTTCAAATCTAGGTTAGGACACCCAGATTTGAAGCTCATATGTATGTGATCTAGGCACTTAACTTTTAAAAGCCTGTATCCTCACCTGTGAAATAAGGATTTTCCTGGCACCTACGTCAAAGAGATATTTTTGAGGCATATATGAGTTAATGTATGCAAAGAATTTCAAAAGAAATCATAGTTATATTTCCTAGACGTAATTTCTTGAATCTAACTCTTCCTCTCTATGTGCATTCATACCACCCTAATTCAGACTCTTGAGGGTTTGTTTCACCAACTGTATCTGTCTGTGGCAGACTCTAGAGTAGACACTCTATGACCCATGTTTCCTGATGTTCACACTCTTGGATTATCCTCTCCCCTTAAGTGTGGGGGTGACCTTTGACTTGTTGGTTACAAACCAACAGAATGTGGCAAAAGTGACAGGACACATGTGATTAAAATTACAGTGCTATTTAGCTGAAGTCTCTCACTCCCTTGCTGGCTTTCAAAAAGCGAGCTGCCACGTTACGGAATGCCAGTGTTGGAATGCTCATGGCAAGAACTGAGAGAAGTCTTTAGGAGCTGAGGGTAGCCTTTGTGACAGCTAGCAAGAAACTGAGTCCTTGATACAAAAGTTACTGAATTCTGCTAACAAAAGCTAATCCTTTCCTAGTTGAGCCTCAGATGAAATCACAGCCCCAGTCAACACTTTGATTGTAGCCTGTGAGACCCTAAGCAGAGGACATACCTAAGCTGTGCCTAGACTCCTGACCCACAGAAACTGATATCATAAATGTTGGTTGTTTTAAGCTGCTAAGTTTGTGGTAACATTGTTATGCAGCAATAGAAAACAAATACAGTTTCTGAATTATTTTTCCTGCTTCTAGCATTGCTTTCTTCAAACTACTACCCCATCAAGTTGAGCTCTTTAGAGCATTGTTCTTGCCACCTCATTGCTCAAAAGCCCTCATCCTCCTTATTCCAAATGTCTATGAAACGGGGCCTGCAAAATTTGGCTGTAGCCTACCTTATCCGGTGCTGTTGTATACAATCTCTTTCTCCAACTAAACTAGACTACTTATTTTCTGAACCTACCTTCCAGACCCAGCATCTTCTACTCATGCCATTTCCTCTAACTGAAAGCAAATTCTCACTCCTGATCTCCACTATCAAAATCTACCTCAGCCCTCAAGGCTAGTACAGATGCCACCCATTCACTTGTCTGAAATATTCTCTCCCTCCTCTCAAGCCTTTTCATTTTCCTCATCTGTATTGTTATCACATAGTGCTCTGTATTATGCTCTCTGAATATACTCCCTCTTCTACTGTCCTGAGCTCTCATCCCAGGCAGCATAGCACAAAGGTTAAGGACACAGGGTCTAGAGTCAGGCTGCACGGTTTTGAATCTCAGTTCTGCCACTTATCCACTGTTTAACTTTGGGCAAGGTACTTAACCTCTTTGTACCTTGGTTTTCTAATCCGTAAAATGAGAGTCTCTAATAATAGACTTGTTACAAAGATTAATTGCTCAGCACAAAGAAAGCAAGTTATCTAGGCGTTTGCCAAAGAATAGTCATTTTTGTGTCGCCCTTCTAAAAATCTCAACCTCTAGTCCATAATAGTACTCTGTATAGAGAAATATGCTCATTGAATGATGAATGAAGCATACATTTGTTTAATCCTGCATTAAACAGCATTAGAAATCCCCTGATCAATAATCCTCCACCTTCACTTCCCACTAGTCAAATAGTCTTTTGGGTTGTGGACATCTTAAAATGAGAAAATAGGATAGAAAGTGGGAGAGGGGAGGGGAATGATGGGAGAAAGGGATGGAGGGGGAAGAAAGGGAAGAGACAGGCTGCTGTGGAGGGAAATGCTTGCAAATAATCAAATCACTAAAATTCACTGAAAAATTCTATTTACTATTTACACTGATTATTATCAAAGTTCTTTGCATGATCGCTTGCTGGAACAATGGAAAGCAGGATATTTTCTGGTAGACTCTGTGCTTGCTGTGATGTAGCTTTTAACCATCTGGACACACATATTTATATGCATAAAAGGCTAACTCCTCTTCATCCTCATGCTGATTTTAGGAAAGCACTGCAGGCATGGACCTGGCAGAGTTACATACCCAGCAATACGTAGATAGCTATTGACTAAGAATGTGACATCATACATGACCTTCAAAATATAAACGCTAGGAATTCCAACTAAAAAATAAAAAATGTATATTCCAAGTGCTATTGCAAAATACCCTAATGTCTTCCTGGCTCACTGACTGCTGGTGGAAGAACACAATGCTCTGGGGAAAGAACAAAAATACTCTGACATCAGTGTGTGGGTTGGGATAAGAAAAAGTCATACTAGAGCACATCCTAGAGCAAAACCAGAAAATAATTACAATAATGGCAGCGGTGCAGATAGTGCTGCAGTGGACAAAGCAGAAGAATCATATGCAAGCAGGCAAAATAGGTCTCATTTTGGCAGAGTGAGAGAACTACTTTTTACTAGCAGACTAGACTAACACCTGATATGTAGACCAAAAAAATGATTAGTTCCCTGTTCCAGCCATGGAGCCCACAGTGCTTCCCTTAATAATGCATCTAGAAATTAACAGCCTTCTTTGAAGGTAGAACAATCCTCCCTTGCCTACTCAACACCCACCCCCAAATCAGTTCATACGTAGAGCTATTTCTGCCTATTTTTTGGTGTTACTTTTCCATCAGATCTCTAAAGAGTTTTGAACCAAATAAATAACCAAAGGAACTAAGTGGTGCAATTGCTCTTGCCACAATTAACCATAAGGAACTTATTATTTGCTTCCTACAGAGGATATGCTTTTTGTTTTGTTCCTTTATTTACTATGATGAAATTATTTAAGTGCTTCAGGTTCATGTATGGGGGATGGGTGAAAATACAACTTGTATTTATAGCACAAAACTTCTAATTTTACCTATCCAATCCTAATCATTGAGAAACCTACAGAACTTTGCCACCTTCCCAAAAGAGTTTATAAAAGACCTGGGGTTTTGGAGAAGGGAAGGGACAGCTTACTACGATTTGTGTGACACATCTACCATTCTTCTACTGGGTTTACTGCACATGCTTTACTCATCAATTCATTACGTAGAAGTGTGAGTGAAGCATGATTTCATCTCCAATTCCTGATGCAGGACTGTGGTTTCTTTGAACAAGATCATTAAGCTATCACCTCAAAACACAATGGATACTGCTAAGGGTTAAATTTAATAGTTCTTTATCCATAGGAATTTATGATCTGATTACACATTTATAGTCTGATGCTGGTGGTAGAGAGGTACCTAGAAAAAGGATAGAGTATCTCCCCAGGAAAGGACAGCTTCACTTTTGTCTGAGGAGAAATAAAGAAACACAACACCAATCAATCAGAGGACTAGGATGATATAAATTTAGAAATAACCCTAGCCATGAGAAATTTCAAATCAGCAAAGCGACCAGAAAAAGTTACTCTTACAAACCTGAATCATTACTACTCAGAGAGTGTAATTTCTGTTCACTAGTATAATTCCTGTATAATAAACTAACATGATTATGTCATAATTATGACATAATTATGTCATAATTATGTCAATTATGACAATAAACTTATGTCAAGCATAAGTTGAACTGCAACATAGCATTTAAACTCTGACGTATCTGTAGTTGAATAATTTTAGGAAAGTATGGCTCCCGAGCTTGCAGTATGCAGACCATGATGAACATCTTGGCCTTGGATAATTTTCTATTGTCAAACCTTTTCCCCTGTTTTCATGTTTTACGTTTTTCCTGCAGAGGACTGTCACATAAAGGCAAGTTGAGAAAAAAATCACCTCTTATCTTTTGTTAATTACTATTATTTTCTGGTAAAAATAAAACCTTTAGAATTATTGAGATGATTAAACATGGACATCGGTAAATTTCAAAAGCACTATAAGTTTGGAACTAAAAGCCATTTTTATTGAATAATAAAGAATTAATAAAGTTTTATTTATATATAAATCACTGTATATAAACCATTTACCAGTATGTTGGCTAGCTTATACGTCCTAAATATGTGAAAAAGATGGACAGAATATGAGTGGGCAAGCAAATGAAAATAATGATAATACTTAAAGCTGATGAAGATACAGTGGTATTGGTATATCTCTAATTCTGGTAAGAATTTAAGTTAGTATAACTTCCTCTTGGGATGAAATCTGGCAGTTTTATGTAAGAATATTCACACCCAAATATTCCTGGCCCAAAGTTTCGTTCCTAAAATTTATCCTTAGAAAATGATCTATATGGAAAAATATTATATGCTGATATACTTTCACTGTACTTTTATTTATCACAAGCATAACATAGTTAAATAATTAGAAAAATTGCAGATATACTACAATGGAGGGTAGTTAAGTCAATTAAGGTACCATAACTGAATAGAATAAAGAAGCCATTAAAATAATAATTATAAAGTAAGTTGGGCCAAGCCACAAAGGATGGTCTGGGTTTGAAGATTGGTCAAAATGTCTTAGATTTAACTTCAGTTACTTTCATTTTGGTATCAAACTGGCAAACAAACAGTACAATGGATGCACAATTAAGGACCCAAGTAAGAGGACATGGTCCCCTGTTGCCTTTCTGGCCCCTCCCAGACTTGTCTCTGAAGTTCTGTGCTCAGTGTAGAGTAAAGAATCTGCCAAGTCAGAGGAGCCCTGAACTCTGCCTTGGAGAGAGCTCATATTAGCATTCAGGGTTCAACCCCATTTCTGTGTAAGAAAAATTTTCCACTGTATTGCTTAATAAGAAAATACTTCGTTCTTTTTCTTACTGCATCATCACACCTACAGCCAGCCTGGTCGTGGTCCACTTTGTAAAGATTACCTGGGAACATGGAAAATGCCATGAAGTTGGCAGTATAGGGGATATCAAACTCAAAGTATTATCTAGGATATAGGTTATATGGGTAAGAGTAAATGGAAACATGGAAAATTGGGGGGAAAGTAAATCTATTAAGATGATGATTGTTTTCACTTTTGAATTTATAGTTGTGACAGTGTCGCTCTGACAAGGTGGGAAAACCTTTAGTGACTCATAGACAACTAATCCTGGGATTCTTCTTCCATTTTTTTCACTCTAAAATTTTTCCCATAGTAAAGGCAGACATTAAAGTTATTAGCTATTCTTCTGCTTTGACTGGCACTGAAAGGAAGGGAAATCTTGCCTTTGAATTACATACCTTCTCCATCACGCTGTTACCCAAAAGGGTTCAAAAGCTTTGGTTTGCATATTTATATGCCATAGTCATCACTATACTGCTTCCCTTCTCAGGAGTCTCACAGGGCCTGCCTCTATCCACATCTTGGGGGTCTGCCATGTGCAAATGGTAATGTTCTGTCCCACAAACTGCCTGCCTAGCTCTAACTATGTTTGACACCAAGGCTGTCAATAGCCTTGGCATAGGGTGGATGCTTTATACCAGAGAATGTTGAGAAACGATTTATATTCTCTCTCAGTAAGTCAGAATACGAAATGTCTGAAGAGGATAGAGCAATACAGAAGTGGAAAGACTCAGAGAGAGAATAGGCAGAGGTCATAAGAAGGGTCATGTAGCTGATAGCCATGGGGGACGTGCAGAAGAGACAGGCCAAGAGCAGACAGCTACCAGTCTGATGATTAGTATTCTAGATATCCATGAAGCAGGGCTGGGTAGAAGTTGAGACTTTTTTCTTTCTCATTACCCCCCTTACTTTTCTATGCAATTTTACCATAAAACTTCCATTAACTGAGGAAATCAAGTGTGTCTCTGTTCCTCTCAACATGAGAAGTTCTAACAAGATAAAGGCTAAGTTCTATAATAGAGTACTGATCCTGATTCTAAATCTATAAAATTCCACAGGTCCTCAAAAGAGTGTACAGAGTGTATCACAATGGCCATACAGATCCATTCCTGCAACAAGGTTTTTTCAAACATCACAACATGGGCTTCCCTGGTGGCACAGTGGTTGAGAGTCCGCCTGCCGATGCAGGGGACAGGGGTTCGTGCCTGCGCGTCCAGAGCCTGTGCTCCGCAACGGGAGAGGCCACAACAGTGAGAGGCCCACGTACCGCAAAAAAAAAAAAAAAAAAAAAAAAAAAATCACAACATTTCCCCACGTAGTCACTGTGAGAGGTGCTACACTTATTCCAATTATGCTGTATTATATTGCTCACATTTTCTAGAATTCCTTTGGGAATCATATTCAGAATCTGCTTCTTTATCAGTCAAGAAAATCAACCTTATTTTTTTTTTTCTTTTACTTTCTACTTCAGGCTCTCTTCCTTTCCTTTCCTTCCCTCTTTCTTTTATTTCTTGCCATCGTGAGGCAATCATGAAGAATTCTGAAGTACTGGGTGGAAAGATGAGACTGAACCAATGGAGTGGAGGTAGGGAAACAGTGTAATGGAAATAACAGCAACAAACACAGAGAAAAAGTGCATTTGTGTGTTATGGGCTCTAGAACAGTGAGAAATGGGAGGGATGATACTAAATGGGGTTTGCTGAAGGCACACTTCTCCAGTCATCAGTATATAAGCTGACAGCCACTTGCTGTGATATCTTAAATGATGTTCATTATGTGGCACAATGTATACATTCATCAAATAAATGAATGAAGAAAAGGCTTAATGTGTTCAATAGAGTTATGCTACTGGTTACTACTGATTTAATAATTTAATAACAATTTAATAATCTTTTAATAATTAAAAACAAATTTTCAAATAAAAAATACTAAAGCAAGTAAAATTAGTAATACAATTTATATATTATATATACATATATAAAGGGTTAGGATTGGTCCTCGTGATTGTGCTGTGACAAGGATCTCAGAATGGGGAGTTATACCACCCCTCTCAAGTTTCAATCAGAGACTTGAGGTTTTTCCACACTGAAGGGTTCTCCCTCCTACCTGACTTCTTTTACTGCCCCTGTTTTACTTGGGGACCTTTCTCCAGTGAGGACACAGCACCTCTATCTTCCTTCTTCCTTCCCCGGGCTTCACAGGCCAGTACTTAGTACAACACTTTACACATAAGCAACGCTCAATTAATGTTTGTTAAATAAAACAATAAAAATAATTTAATCAGTTCCCATTAAGCTGGTCTTTGATCATCTGACACTAATTTCTTATATTGTAATTTAATTTCACCAATTAAATTACAATACTATTTTACAATTATATTGTAAGCATTAGAGAAGACAGATATATTTGTCATTAAAATTTTTTAAATTCTAAGAAGGTTATTGCTACTTACTTAAAAGAGTTATTGCCTGTGGTAGTACATGCTTCCATACCATAGGCATTGCAAAATCCATCTGTATCATTTCAAACCATACCAAGACTTTGATTTAATTTTCTTTCCACTGCAAGAATGCTTGCACAGGATCCCTCACTTGTTTTTATTTGCAGGTGCATGGGAATGAATGTAGCTGATATTGCTGTAGGCTATCTTGATACAAACAATGGTGTAATTTGTTCTTGGATTCTTTTCAATCCATGCTACAGCTGCCTTCCATCAAGTGTGAGTTCTATGGCTTCTTTATTAAAATTGTGCTCCCAACAGAAATGTCCTTGAATAACTGTAAATCTTCACTTGATGAAACTGACTAATATTTGTATAAAGTATTACACTATACAATACACCTTAATATACATTAACTCATTTAATTCTCATAATAATCCAAAGCAATAGCACCATTCTTCCCATTTTGCATATGCTACAAGCCTTTTTAAAATACAGTGATTCTTCCCAAGATTACACAACAGAGGTAACAAACATTTGAAATTCAGTGTTCTCTGTTTCCTTCACCTTCAACATAATCATGCCACCAGTTAACGTATATACGAAAACCTCTCTCTCGGGGTACTTTACTTTTTGTGGAGTTTAAATGGAAAAAGAATTGAGATGAAAACTCTACTTGAAATCTCCCCTAAGTCAGTGTTCTTCCTTAATGTCAGGAGTAAAGGCAGTCATTTAAACCTCTATCTAAAATGAGTAGAATAAAATGCGTCCTAAAGAGCATTAGGAATTAAAATAAGCAGCATCATGACAAACCTGGGCCTCTGTGTCTTGTACATTCTCTTTTGACTCAGCATCCATTTTTTCTTCAAAGCACAAAACAATAATTAGAACAAAAAGAATGCTTATATAAGCTGGACACTAAAATATATAACAATCTCAATAACTGGCTAACTCATTTGAGGACAACACTACAAATGTATGACAAGGAAAACAGTCATTCTAATACTATAAGATGGCAGTATAGCAGTCTTTAAATAATACATATTCTAAAACACAAAGCTACCTAATGACTTTATCTGATACAGTTATAAGGAATTTAAAAAGTTTTCCCAGAAGTTTCTTGGAGGATGATGAAAATACATATGGAATGTCTCAGCAATTACTTTAAAAGAAATAGTGCCATTAGTTGACATAAAAATTTTGTAAATAATGAGATGGAAAGTCAATATAATAAAACCATAAGACAGTTTCACATTATTTTATCTCAAATTACTGCTAAAGTGAAAATGTAATAGCTTAACAAATTAAGCATTATAACTGCAATTGCCTGTTTTCTCACTTCCTGATTTGTAATAGAAACTTCTGAAATACCTTTTATCAGCAATGAAACAGAACTATAAAACAGAAAAGATGCATCTCAATTGTTCTAAGCAAAGGATGGTTTTTCTACCATTTCGGTGAATACAGCTAAACAGGTCCACTGAAATCCACATCCTTCCTTCTGATCTGTTCCTGGCACTGGAGCAAAGCAAACTGTGTCATACTCACGATCACACTCATCCTCCTAAAAACAGCTGTGGCTTCACGCTGGGGGAGGCCCCTGCACCAGCCTTAACTGGCACCTCCTCCACTTCACTACCATCAATCACCCCTGTGCCTCCAACCCCAGCCCAGAGGCAGGTTCACAGTTGGGGCTCATTAAATATTTGTTAAATGAATTACTTTATTTCCAAAGCAATTTTATGTTAAGGATAGAATAGATTAGCAATGTAATGTATCTTTTATTCTTTGTGTGAATTTTCATATATTTTGATAATCTATAGCAGGTATTTAAAGCTACATAAATTTTAACTCCAAGTAATTACTCATTTGATTAATTTATCATTTAACAAATAAATGTCTGTGTGTTCTAGGCATGAGAATAAGCATTAGAATAGATGAAATTAAATATTAAATCATTCTATCATTCAACAATCATTTACTACAAGCTAAGTGCCAACTGAAATTATTAGATACACAGCCAAAAAGAAATTGTCAGGTGAAGTGAGATGGGAGTTTTTATATTTCCCAATACACACACACATACCATAAAAGAAATATTTGTGGAAATCTGTGGTATTTTTCCTTACAGAGAGAGAAAAGGGTATGGTAGCAATGGACAAAAGTGGAGGGTGGGCTTGGGTAGGACTCTGACGTATCTTGAAGGAGGGGACTTAGGCACATTTGCCTGTATTTGTAGGGTTGTTTAGGCGATCATCTCTAATGTCTGGTAATGAGGACTATTCTGGGCAAGTGAATAAGCAATGGACAATCTGAGATTATGGGTGTTGCATGAACATGTGAACTGGGAATTACTCAATGTTTGGGTTCTATCTTGGATCCTAGATAAACTTGTACTCTGTGGGGTTAGGGTAACCATGGTCATGGAATTATGCCTAGAAATAAGGCCAAGGTCTTAGCAGATACAGACAAATTTTAGGGTGAAAAGCATATACTCAAACTTAAGGAAGGCTTGCTATGCTTTTATTACAAAGTAAAAGGTAGTCTTCTGTTGAGAAAACCTTGAATTTACCTTGGGAGAAGTTTTCCCAGAAGGACCCTTGGAGCTAGTAATATGTCTCAAAGTTCCTTCACTTAAGGGAAAGGAGGTCCCAAAGCATCTGAAGTACATTCTCAGCAGATACTGGTATATACAGAGAGAACACAAAATTCAGAGGTGGGTCCTCAGGGATGGTTAGATCAGTCTGGCTGCCCTAATCATAGAAAACCCAGTGTCACAAAATTTAGGAGTTGGGTAAACTTCAGACAAAGAATGTTAAATATGGGCTCAACCCTGGTGAGTGGATCATTTTTGCACTATCTTTACCCTATGTGGAGTGTGGAGTGTGGGAGATAGCTCAAGGGCCTCTCTCTCCTATAACAGGTAAAAGTCTATTCTCCCTGGAAAGTGAGTGTGACTTAAATTTAAGATTGCAGTAAATGGGCTACTTTGAGCTCCTTTTTGTCCCACTTGTCTTTGTTCTTGGTTGGCTTAGTACCTATAACAGCAGGAACATTTTTATGAGTCAAATCATAGCTACAATTAAATTTTCTCTAAATGTGTTTTCTTTTAAAAAAGTTAAAATTAGGGCCCTGTAATGTAGTAAAATAATGTAATCAACCTAGATGTTAAGATAAACCTCTGATCCATAGACCAGGAATGACTCAATCTGGTTAAAAGCTACAGAGGAAATGAAGATGGATTTGGGTATGTGGCCAGTTTTATACAGAGGTTAACAGAACAAACTTTGCAATAGAGCAGACCAGAGTTTGAATTCTAGCTCTACTACTCACTAGCTAGCTTCCACCAATGACATTAAGCAAGTTATTTAACCTACCTGAGGCTTGCTACCTTTCTTTAAAAATGCTTAGCATGTAATGAAATTATTATTATGAAAATAACAGTAATTATTCTTGCTATTAATAAAATGCATGTATTCAGCAGGCCTGGGGTCCAAAGACAAAAAAAGAATATTTTTTCCTTCTATAAAGTTCTATACATTACAATACTCCCTTGTGGATATGATGTGCTTCCTAAAGGAGAAGGAAGTAACATCATCTGGATTCCTAGGACATTATTTTTTCCTTCAGCTCATTTTATTTGTTTATGCCAGTCACAAGCTTTGTGTTAATCTTTTAATAAATTGTTATACTTCCTTAGCTTTCTCTTTTGTTCTTATTGAAACAAGTTTTCCCTTCATTCAATCATGAATGAACTTATTGGTATTTCTATACAGTAATGTAAGCATTGTCTTTCAGACCATTATGATAAATTTTAGGATGAAAATGAATAAATAGCAAGGGTAAGAGACAAGAGAAGGTGGCCTCTGAATAAATAGATGAATCATGATGCAAAGTGAATGGAAAGAGTTGAGAGACTTAGCTCATATTTCTTCTTTGTCTAAAAATATAAAAGGGAGAATTCACCAAGTTTATTGATGATAAACTGATATTTGCTAGCCATGAATCGACCAAGAGAGGAGAGGTATTGTTACTCACTAAATGTACAATACAAGTTTACTGGTACCAAGATAATATGTGCTACTGTTATATGTGATAGGGTTCATTCATCATAGAAATTTGACTGAAGTATGAGAATATATCCTAAGAACAATTACATAGTAATCAAAATAATATTCTATTACGTACTTGCTGAAGTATATAAAAAAAGTATTCCACTTCTAGGAGACTTATGTATATTCAAATGAACTAATCATAACTTTCTATATGTGCAAAAGAATTAGAAAGCATCTAGAATGTTCCTAAAAATACTCAAGCTTGCCTGTTAGGTCTGTAGTGATATAATGCTGCTTACGTTTTTGATAAGCACAATTAGCAGAATGCTGACCTCTATGAGAAAGTAGCTCAACAATCAAAGCTGCCCTGCAACCTGAATGTCCAAAATTCTATTTGAATTACTCATCTACATGTATCCTTTCATCATTAAATAAATATTTTGGTGTGCTTCCTTAGAGTTCTTTTCCCACACATATTTAAAAATCTAGTTTTTGTGTGTGTGTGTGTGCAAATAAAATTAGGTTCGTGATATAGTTGTTTTATAGCCTGTCTTAATTTATTAAAATTTATCATACATACAAGGAACTTCTTATAAGATATTTATGTATACTCTAAAGAACATTAAAAAGATAATCACTGATATACTCAACAACCAGGTTAAGAACTACATCATTATCACACTTCAGAAGCTGTCTGTGGGCCACTTTCTGACTGTATCCTCTCCCTTGACCCACAGATAATCACTATCATTAATTCTGTGATAATTATGCTGTCTCTCTATTATGATCCTATTTATACACTCATTCCTAAAACATAAGTTGCTTGGTTGTGCCTGATTTTGATTTAATATAATGGGATTATATGCTTTCTCTTATGACTTGCTTCATTCTTTAATATTATGCTTTTGAGATTTGTCCATGGTGATTCCTTTAGCTTATAGCTGATTTTCAGTGCTCTATAGTATATAGTTGTATGAATATACCAGTTTATCCATTCAATTGTTTTTTTTTCCAGTTTTAAAAAGTGGCATATAATGCTGCTATGAACATATTTTTAAACTGTGTCCTGGTGCATGTGTCTAAGGGTTTCTCTATTAAATACAGGGAAGTAGAATTGTGGGATGATAGGTATATACCAAGTCAACTTCATAGATAACACATATTGTGTCCTAAGGAGTTGTACCAGTTTAGATTCTCCCCAGCAGTAGACAAGGGATAGCTCTGCATGGAACCTAAACATTTTTTTTTTTTTTTAAAACATCTGCTAATCTGATAGATGAAATGGTAATCCATTATAGTTTTAATTTGCATTTCCTTAATTAAGAGCTTAGAAGTGTTATAATTATGTGAATATATTTGTCTGTCTTGTCTACTGGACTGGAGGCACTTTGAGGGAGAAATTTCCTTTTCGTTTATCTTGTATTTTCAGAACCACATTCAATGTGATATATATATATATATATATAAAACAAATCTAATACCTGAAACCTCTGCAGGCAATTACTGCTGTCATGTGTTTCTTTGATTCCCATTCATGGTGCCTAGTACCCTTGGATGTTTTGTGATTTGCTCTGTGAACTGCTTGTTTTCCTTGGAATTTTATCTATGGGAATGATTTGAGGATTTTATTGAGGTTGATATTTCCAGATAGGATTTACATTTGCTTCTGCTAGACCTGCAGGAGCTGCTGTAAAACCAGGACCACTTTAGGTTAAGTCCTCAGCTAGAGGTTTTACAGACACAGGGAGCATGAAGCCACACATAAGGACTGACTTCTGGTTTTAAATTCTTGGGGTGGAGTGGTTTCCCCTTCTATCCACCTGAGGGCTGAGAAAGGAAAGTTTCCTTGTTGTACTTTCTGCAAGAGAACATTTTTTTTTTCTTTTATAAGTTTTATCGAAGTATAATCCATATGCCATAAAATTAATCATTTTCCAGTATATACTTCAATGATTTTTAAGTATATTCACAGAGTTGTGCCACCATCATCACTATCTAATTTTGGAACATTTTCATCACCCCCAAAAAACCCCCATCCTCGTTAGCAGTCTCCCCAATCCTTCTTCCTTCAAGCCACTGACAACCATAATTCTACTTTCTGTCTCTAGATTTGCCCATTATGGACATTTCATGGAATCGTATAGTATGTGGCCTTTTATACCTGTCTTCTTTCACTTAATGTTTTCAAGGTTATACATGGAAACTCATATTTCATTTCCTCTCAAATGCAGGGTATAGCCCTTGACATCCTAACTTTACCTCAGTGTGACCAAGTTACTAAGTTTTTTTTTTTTTTTTTTTGCGGTACGCGGACTCTCACTGTTGTGGCCTCTCCCGTTGCTCCGGACGCGCAGGCTCAGCAGCCATGGCTCACGGGCCCAGCCGCTCCGCGGCATGTGGGATCTTCCCGGAGCGGGGCACGAACCCGTGTCCCCTGCATCGGCAGGCGGACTCTCAACCACTGGCGCCACCAGGGAGGCCCCAAGTTACTAAGTTTTAGCCATTGGAATGTGAGCAGAAATAATGTATGTGAATTCTAGGTCATTTTCTTAAAAGAAAGCTGCTTGCTCTCCCTTTCTTTTTCCCCATTCCCATGGGCTGGCGCAAAGTGATGGTGATGGTGAGTTGGCTGAAACTATGTAGAAGGTATTATTCCTCAGAGAGAAAGAGCGTGGAGACCTAGGTCCCTGATCATGTTTTGGTGCACAGTCACAAGGTTTAGTGTCTCTGGAATATTGAAATTGACTGAAATAAACCTTATTTAGATAGATCTTTTGGTTACAACAGTTTAACCTGTATACTAAATAACATAATTAGAATGTAGCATCATTTATTTTATCATTTGCTAACTGGATATTATTCCAGTATTTTTAACAATAATAATTCTGCCATGAACATATATGTCCTTAACTTCCTCTCCAATTATTTCCTTATAACACATTTCTAGAAGTAGGGTTGCTAATCATAGGTTGAGGACATAATTAAGTCGATAGGTATTCACAAATTTCCATTTAGAAAGATGATTTGTTTTATCCTTGACAGTGCAGTAGAGTGCTTTTTGATCATTTTTTAAAACTTAAAAAAAAAAACAACCTAAAAAGTGCTATTTGATAACGTGCTTAGGGTAAATAATAGTAACTAATGAACAGTGAAAACTATTCATTTTATTATTTGTATAAGTTCTGATGCTAAGAAAATAACACACATCTCTTCAAGGGATGTAAAGTAAGCATGTGATCATCCCTAAGCCCTTCAACTGGGAAACAATGGTAAAAATTGTATTATGTTTGCAATATAATTATCTTTAAGTACATTAAAAAATGCTAACATTTTCAGCATACACTGAACTTATTTTGGATTTCTGACTTGCATCTCCTGACCTATAATTATAATGTTATTTTCCCATTTCAGCTCAATATTTTCTCATTTATGTTGTGGTTCTGTAGCAGAAAATGTTTTTCTGTTTTCATAAACAATAGTAATATGGAAAAAATATGTAAGTGGTGATTTGACACAAAATGAGGAACTAATCCAATAACCCATCTCCTCTTAGCTAAATATTTCAATCCGTTTCACATACATGAGGACAGTTGCCTAATTTTTGTTGTCTTGTATTGGCAGCTTTTATGCTGTGAGAATGATAAACATAAATCAGATAATTTAATCATAGTCCCAGATACAAGTGTGCTCTAAAATAAAAAAGTTAATGGATACATGTTACATGCCAGTTATGGTAAACACACACATACATAGATATAGACTGAAAAGCATACATTCTGCCCATATGAATATAAAAGCTATTGTTTTGATTAAAATCTACTTCACACATGATTTTATTTGGAGTTATGGGAAACAGCCTGCAAGATGTCCCCCAGTGATCCCACTTCCTGGTACTCATGCCCTTGTGTAGTTCCCACTGAATACGGTTATCTGTGTAACTAATATTGTGGAATGATAGAGTATGATTCCTGAAGCTAGTTCATGAAAGATATTGAAAGATATTGTGACTGCCTGACTGTCTCTTGGATCACTTGTTGTGGGAAAGCCAGATGCCATGTCACGGGAACACTCAATCAGCTGGACGGGGAGCTACACATGAAAAGAAACTAAGGCATGACTAACAACAACCAGCATTAACTTGCCAGGCACATAAGTGAATCGCTTTGGAAGTGTATCCTTTAGCTTTAGTTAAGACTTCAGATGAGAGCAGTCTATGAGCAACACTGAGCTAGAATTTCTCAGCTAGGCTATTTCTGGACTGCTGGCCCATAGAAACTATATGGCAATAAATGTTTATTGTTTGATGCCACTAAATTTGGGGTCTATATTACATAGAAATATTACTAATATAGGGGCTTTTGAATATAAAATGATCAATTAACCTGAATAAGAAATTGAAAGGCAAAAGGAGAAATCTTAATAGTAAATTAAAATCTATATTCCCAAGTAACTTTTTTTTTTTCAACATCTTTATTGGAGTATAATTGGAGTATAATTACAATGGTGTGTTAGTTTCTGCTTTATAACAAAGTGAATCAGCTATACATATACATACATCCCCATATCTCTTCCCTCTTGCGTCTCCCTCCCTCCCACCCTCCCTATCCCACCCCTCTAGGTGGTCACAAAGCACAGAGCTGAACTCCCTGGGCTATACAGCTGCTTCCCACTAGCTATCGATTTTAGATTTGGTAGTGTATATATGTCCATGCCACTCCCTCAGTTTGTCCCAGCTTTCCCTTCCCCCTCCCCATGTCCTCAAGTCCATTCTCTAGTAGGTCTGCGTCTTTATTCCCGTCTTGCCCCTAGGTTCTTCATAACCATTTTTTTTTTGATTCTATATATATGTGTTAGCATATGGTATTGGTTTTTCTCTTTCTGACTTACTTCACTCTGTATGACAGACTCTAGGTCCATCCACCTCACTACAAATAACTCAATTTCGTTTCTTTTTATGGCTGAGTAATACTCCATTGTATATATGTGCCACATCTTTTTTTTTTTTTTTTGCGGTACGCGGGCCTCTCACTGCTGTGGCCTCTCCCGTTGCGGAGCACAGGCTCCAGACGTGCAGGCCCAGCGGCCATGGCCCATGGGCCCAGCCGCTCCATGGCACGCGGGATCCTCCTGGACCGGGGCACGAACCCGCGTCCCCTGCATCGGCAGGCGGACTCCCAACTACTGTGCCACCAGGGAAGCCCGTGTAACACATCTTCTTTATCCCTTCATCTGTTGATGGACACTTAGGTTGCTTCATGTCCTGGCTATTGTAAATAGAGCTGCAATGAACATTGTGGTACATGACTCTTTTTGAATTATGGTTTTCTCAGGGTGTATGCCCAGTAGTGGGATTGCTGGGTCATATGGTAGTTCTATTTGTAGTTTTTTAAGGAACTTCCATACTGTTCTCCATAGTGGCTGTATCAATTTACATTCCCACCAACAGTGCAAGAGGGTTCCCTTTTCTCCACACCCTGTCTAGCATTTATTGTTTGTAGATTTTTTGATGATGGCCATTCTGACTGGTATGAGGTGATATCTCATTGTAGTTTTGATTTGCAATTCTCTAATGATTAGTGATGTTGAGCATTCTTTCATGTGTTTGTTGGCAATCTGTATATCTTCTTCGGAGAAATGTCTATTTAGGTTTTCTGCCCATTTTTGGATTGGGTTGTTTGTTTCTTTGATATTGAGCTGCATGAGCTGCTTGTAAATTTTGGAGATTAATCCTTAGTCAGTTGCTTCATTTGCAAATAGTTTCTCCCATTCTGAGGGTTGTCTTTTGGTCTTCTTTATGGTTTCCTTTGCTGTGCAAAAGCTTTTCATTTTCATTAGGTTCCATTTGTTCATTTCTGTTTTTATTTCCATTTCCCTAGGAGGTGGGTCAAAAAGGATCTTGCTGTGATTTATGTCATAGAGTGTTCTGCCTATGTTTTCCTCTAAGAGTTTTTATAGTGTCTGGCCTTACATTTAGGTCTTTAATCCATTTTGAGTTTATTCCATTGTATGTTCTTGCCTCCTTTATCAACAATTAGGTGACCATATGTGCGTGGGTTTATTTCTGGGCTTTCCATCCTGTTCCATTGATCCATATTTCTATTTTTGTGCCAGTACCATACTGTCTTGATTACTGTATCTTTGTAGTATAGTCTGAAGTCACGGAGCCTGATTCCTCCAGCTCTGTTTTTCTTTCTCAATATTGCTTTGGCTATTGGGGAATATTGTGTTTCCATACAGATTGTGAAACTTTTTGTACTGGTTCTGTGAAAAATGCCAGTGGTAGTTTGATAGGGATTGCATTGAATCTGTAGATTGCCTTGGGTAGTAGAGTCATTTTCACAATGTTGATTCTTCCAATCAAGAACATGGTATATCTCTCCATCTATTTGTATCATCTTTAATTTCTTTCATGAGTGTCTTATAGTTTTCTGCATACAGGTCTTTTATCTCCTAACAGGTTTATTCCTAGGTATTTTATTCTTTTTGTTGCAATGGTAAATGGGAGTGTTTCCTTAATTTCATTTGCAGATTTTTCATCATTAGTCTATAGGAATGCAGGAGATTTCTGTGCATTAATTTTGTATCCTGCTACTTTACCAAATCCACTGATTAGCTCTAGTAGTTTTCTGGTAGCATCTGTAGGATTCTCTATGTATAGTATCATGTCATCTGCAAACAGTGACAGCTTTACTTCTTCTTTTCCAATTTGGATTCCTTTTATTTGCTTTTCTTCTCTGATTGAGGTGGCTAAAACTTCCAAAACAATGTTGAATAACAGTGGTGAGAGTGGGTAACCTTGTCTTGTTCCTGATGTTAGTGGAAATGGTTTCAGTTTTTCAACATTGAGGACGATGTTGGCTGTGGGTTTGTCATATATGGCCTTTATTATGTTGCGGAAAGTTCCCTCTATGCCCTTTCTCGAGGGTTTTTACCATAAATGAGTGCTGAATTTTGTCGAAAGATTTTTCTGCATCTATTGAGATGATCATATGGTTTTTCTACTTCAATTTGTTAATATGGTGTATCACACTGATTGATTTGTGTATACTGAAGAATCTTTGCATTCCTGGGATAAATCCCAATTGATCATGGTGTATGATCCTTTTAATGTGCTGTTGGATTCTGTTTGCTAGTATTTTATTGAGGATTTTTGCATCTATGTTCATCAGTGATATTGGCCTGTAGTTTTCTGTTTTGGTGACATCTCTGTCTGGTTTTGGTATCAGGGTGATGGTGACCTCGTAGAATGAGTTTGGGAGTGTTCCTCCCTCTGCTATACTTTGGAAGAGTTTGAGAAGGATAGGTGTTAGCTCTTCTCTAAATGTTTGATAGAATTCGCCTGTGAAGTTTTCTAGTCCTGGGCTTTTGTTTGTTGGAAGAATTTAAATCACAGATTCAAGTTCAGTGCTTGTGATTGGTCTGTTTATATTTTCTATTTCTTCTTGGTTCAGTCTCAGAAAGTTGTGCTTTTCTAAGAATTTGTCCATTTCTTCAAAGTTGTCCAATTTATTGGCATATAGTTGCTTGTAGCAATCTCTCATGATCCTTTGTATTTCTGCAGTGTCAGTTGTTACTTCTCCTTTTCCATTTCTAATTCTATTGATTTGAGTCTTCTCCCTTTTTTTCTTGATGGGTCTGGCTAATGGTTTATCAATTTTGTTTATCTTCTCAAAGAACCAGCTTTTAGTTCTATTGATCTTTGCTATTGTTTCCTTCATTTCTTTTTCATTTATTTGTGATCTGATCTTTATGATTTCTTTCCTTCTGCTAACTTTGGTGGTTTTTTTTGTTCTTCTTTCTCTAATTGCTTTAGGTGTAAGGTTAGGTTGTTTATTTGAGATGTTTCTTGTTTCTTGAGGTATGATTGTATTGCTATAAACTTCCCTCTTAGACCTGCTTTTGCTGCATCCCATAGGTTTTGGGTGGTCGTGTTTTCATTGTCATTTGTTTCTAGGTATTTTTTGATTTCCTCATTGATTTCTTCAGTGTTCTCTTGGTTATTTAGTAGCATATGGTTTAGCCCCCATGTGTTTGTATTTTTTTTTTTTTTTTTTTTGCGGTATGCAGGCCCCTCACTGCTGTGGCCTCTCCCGTTGCGGAGACGCGCAGGCTCAGCGGCCATGGCCCACAGGCCCAGACGCTCCATGGGACATGGGATCCTCCCGGACCGGGGCACGAACCCGTGTCCCCTGCATCAGCAGGCGGACTCCCAACCACTGCGCCACCAGGGAAGCCCGTGTTTTAATTTTTTACAGAGTTTTTACTGTAATTGATATCTGGTCTCATGGTGTTGTGGTCGGAAAAGATACTTTATACGATTTCAATTTTCTTAAATTTACCAAGCCTTGATTTGTGACCCAAGATATGATCTATCCTGGAGAATGCTCCATGTACAGTTGAGAAGAAAGTGTATTCTGTTGTTTTTGGATGGAATGTCCAATAAATATCAATTAATTTCATCTTATTTAATGTATCATTTAAAGCTTTTGTTTCGTTTTTGATTTTAATTTTGGATGATCTGTCCATTGGTGAAAGTGAAGTGTTAAAGTCCTCTACTATGATTGTGGTACTGTCGATTTCCCCTTTTATGGCTGTTAGCATTTGCCTTATGTATTGCGGTGCTCCTATGCTGGGTGCAGAAATATTTACAATTGTCATATCTTCTTCTTGGATTGATCCCTTGATCATTATGTAGTGTCCTTCTTTGCCTCTTGTGATAGTCTTTATTTTAAAGTCTATTTTACCTGATATGAGAATTGCTACTTCAGTTTTCTTTTGATTTCCATTTGCATGGAATATCTTTTTCCATCCCCTCACTTTCAGTCTGTATGTGTCCCTAGGTCTGAAGTGGGTCTGTTGTAGACAAAAACAGTCTTGTTTTTGTATCTATTCAGCCAGTATATGTCTTTTGGTTGGAGCATGTAATCCATTTACAATTAAGGTAATTATCAATATGTATGTTCCTATTATGATTTTCTTAATTGTTTTGGGTTTGTTATTTTAAGTCTTTTCTTCTCTTGTGTTTCCTGGCTAGAGAAGTTCCTTTAGCATTTGTTGTAAAGGTGGTTTGGTGGTGCTGAATTCTCTTAGCTTTTGCTTGTCTGTAAAGGTTTTAATTCCTCTGTCGAATCTAAATGAGATCCTTGCTGGGTAGAGTAATCTTGGTTGTAGGTTTTTCCCTTTCATCACTTTAAATATGTCCTGTCACTCCCTTCTTGCTTGCAGATTTTCTGCTGAAAGATCAGCTGTTAATCTTATGGGGATTCCCTTGTATGTTATTTGTTGTTTTTCCCTTGCTGCATTTAATATTTTTTCTTTGTATTTAACTTTTCATAGTTTGATTATTAGGTGTCTTGGTGTGTTTCTCCTTGGATTTAACCTGTATGGGACTCTCTGTGCTTCCTGGACTTGTTAACTATTTCCTTTCTCATATTAGTGAAGTTTTCAACTATAATCTCTTCAAATATTTTCTCAGTCCATTTTTTTTTCCTCTTCTTCTTCTGGGACCCTTATAATTAGAATGTTGTTGTGTTTAATGTTGTCCCAGAGGTCTCTGAGAGTGTCGTCAATTCTTTTCATTCTTTTTTGTTTATTCTGCTATGCAGTAGTTATTTCCACTATTTTATTTTCCAGGTCACTTATCCGTTCTTCTGCCTCAGTTATTCTGCTATTGATTCCTTCTAGAGAATTTTTAACTTCATTTATTGTGTTGTTCATCATTGTTTGCTTGCTCTTTAGTTCTTCTAGGTCCTTGTTAAACATTTCTTGTATATTCTCCATTCTATTTCCAAGATTTTGGATCATCTTTACTATCATTACTCTGAATTCTTTTTCAGGTAGACTGCCTATTTCCTCTTCATTTGTTAGGTCTGGTGGGTTTTTACCTTGCTCCTTCATCTGCTGTGTGTTTCTCTGTCTTATCATTTTGCTTAACTTACTGTGTTTGGGGTCTCCTTTTTGCAGGCTGCATGTTCATAGTTTCCATTGTTTTTCGTGTCTGCCCCCAGTGGGTAAGGTTGGTTCAGTGGGTTGTGTAGGCTTCCTGGTGGATTGGACTAGTGCCTGTGTTCTGGTGGATGAGGCTGGATCTTGTCTTTCTGGTGGGCAGGTCCGCATCTGGTGGTGTGTTTTGGGGTCTCTATGACCTTATTATGATTTTAGGCAGCCTGCTAATAGGTGGGATTGTATTCCTGTCTTGCTAGTTGTTTGGTATAGGGTGTCCAGCACTGTATATCTTGCTGGTCATTGAGTGGAGCTGGGTCTTGGCGTTGAGATGGAGATCTCTGGGAGATTTTCACCGTTTGATATTACGTGGAGCTGGGAGGTCTCTGGTGGACCAATGTCCTGAACTTGGCTCTCCCACCTCAGAGGCACAGGCCTGACACCCAGCCAAAGCACCAAGACCCTGTCATCCACACGGCTCAGAACAAAAGGGAGAAAAAAAGAAAGAAAGAAAGGAAGAAAAAAAAACAGTTATTAAAATAAAAAATAATTACTAAAAATAAAAAAAAATTAAAACGTAATTAAAAAAAAGAAAAAAAGGAAGAAGAGAGCAACCAAACCAAGAAATAAATCCACCAATGATAACAAGTGCTAAAAACTACACTAAAAAAAAAACCCCCAAAAAACCACCAAAAAATGGACAGACAGAACCCTAGGACAAATGGTAAAAGTAAAGTTATACAGACAAAATCACACACAGGAGCATACACATACACACTCAGAAAGAGAGAAAAAGGAAAAAAAAAATATTCTTTATCCCAAAGTCCACCGCCTCAATTTGGGATGATTTGTTGTGTATTCAGGTATTCCACAGATGTAGGTTACATCAAGTTGATTGTGGAGATTTAATCTGCTGCTCCTGGGGCTGCTTGGAGAGATTTCCCTTTCTCTTCTTTGTTCTCACAGCTCCTGGGGTTCAGCTTTGGATTTGGTCCAGCCTTTGAGTATAGGTCACCTGAGGGCGTCTGTTCTTTGCTCAGACAGGACGGGGTTAAAGGAGCAGCTGATTAGGCTCACTGAGGCCGGGGGGAGGGAGGGGTACGGAATGTGGGGCGAGCCTCCAGTGGCAGAGGCTGGCGTGATGTTGCACCAGCCTGAGGCACACTGTGTGTTCTCCCGGGGAAGTTGTCCCTGGATCACGGGACCCTGGCAGTGGCAGGCTGCACAGGCTCCCCAGAAAGGAGGTGTGGAGAGTGACTGTGTTTGCACACAGGCTTCTTGGTGGATGCAGCAGCAGCCTTAGCGTTTCATGCCTATCTCTGGTGTCCAACTGATAGCTGCAGCTCACACCCGTCTCTGCAGCTCGTTTAGGTGGTGCTCTGAATCCCCTCTCCTCGTGCACCCCGAAACAATGGTCTTTTGCCTCTTAGGCAGGTCCAGACTTTTCCCGGATTCCCTTGCAGCTAGCTGTGGTGCACTAGCCCCCTTCAGGCTGTGTTCACGCAGCCAACCTCAGTCATCTCCCTGGGATCTGACCTCCAAAGCCGGAGCCTCAGCTCCCAGCCCCGCCCATCCTGGCGGGGGAGCAGACGAGCCTCTCGGGCTGGTGAGTGCTGGTCAGCGCTGATCCTCTGTGCGGGAATCTCTCCGCTTTGCCCTCCGTACCCCTGTTTCTGTGCTCTCCTCCGTAGCTCCAAAGCTTCCCCCTCGCCACCCGCCGTCTCCGCCAGTGAAGGGGCTTCCTAGTGTGTGGAAACTTTTCCTCCTTCACAGCTCCCTCCCACTGGTGCAGGTCCCATCCCTATTCTTTGGTCTCTGTTTTTTCTTTCTTCTTTTGCCCTACCCAGGTACGTGGGGAGTTTCTTGCCTTTTGGGAGGTCTGAGGTCTTCTGCCAGCGTTCAGTAGGTGTTCTGTAGGAGTTGTTCCACATGTAGATGTATTTCTGATGTATTTGTGGGGAGGAAGGTGATCTCCACTTCTTACTCTTCTACCATCTTGAAGTTCTCCCCAAGTAACTTTTAATTCATCAAAAATTTACAAGATACTATTATGAATAAGAGCCCTTTAACTTTGTCTAACTGTAGAGCCAGTGCTTCACTCCGAAATAGGCCAGCTAGCCTGTGTTCAGCCTCTTTGCAAGGTACATGAATATGCCTCCCAGGAATATCCCAGGCTAGTGCTAAGGCAGAGGAGAGACTTACGGGACACATCAGCTCCATTCAAGGTTTTCCTAAGTTTTTAGAACATTTCCCATGACACCTTTGTATAAACATAAAAATCTCTCACACCACTTTATACTAAATGAAGTTCAAAATACTTTATAAATGGTCCCCAAAATAAATCGAGGTAATGAAACAAAGGTACTGCCTCTCTTCAAACTATATGCAATCTCATCACACTTATCCCCCATTCCCACCTCAGGAAAGGTACAACCACCTGGAAAATCAGTGTTGTACTTTAATTTTGAACATTAGCACCCCAAGGTACACTTTTACAGGGACATACACAGAGTAATCTCAAGATTACAGTAAAAATAAGTTTCATTTCCATGGCCACTGGCTGAATAAAGCAAATAAAGGAAACAAATATGACAGCTCAAAACAAAAATCTGAAATATAGCTAGTAGGTGGGTCAAAAAAGACTGGAAAAATCAAGGCTACAGATTGGTCTGTACAACTAATAGCAATTCAAAAGGTGGAGACTGGATATCAGTGAAATGCAGCAACTGAATGCATTTTGAAGGCCAATTATAAAAAAACATGCACAGAGACAAAGAGGAATAATGCCTTCCCATTACTAAAGTCTGACAATTGAGGAGGATTTGCTGAATCATGAGTTCACATTACCCAGAAAGAAACTTGGTAGACCTTTCAGTTCACTGGTCCAGAGAGAATCAAATTTATAACAGTATAATTTGTAACCTGTCAGAATCCTTAGAGTAAGAATTTGTTCCCGATCTGCATTGAAGCAGCTGTTACATACAAAATATGTAATGAAGATAGATCAGCTTTTTCTTCAATTCCATGAAAAACAGATCCTTGTTGAGAAAACTTATACACAATACTTATCGTGTATTTAGCTGGAACTATTCCAACCTTCTTAGTACATGGAGAAATCAGGGCAACTCTAAAACTGCCGCTGAGCTTCCCACACCAGTCATACATCTTCAAACCCCTGGCATTTTTGCAGAGAGGTAATAGATACTGACATGTTCTGAATAAGAACTGTAAACAAAAGAAAAATTTGTGGCTAAATTCCCTTCTGAAAATATTGATATTATAAATGGGAATGCAAGTTATGCCGAGTAAGATTTTGCAGACTCATTTCCCAGGGGGGGCTCTGTGGGTAGCAGAGTCATAAACAGAGAAGTTCCCTCAGAGATGATGACAATCTACCTGAGAGGGCTGAACTTCTGGCTAGCCTGATTCCCACTGGCACAAAGGTAGGATTCAAAATTGGTAGTATTCCATTACAAGATTATTTAAAAAGTCAGGTAGTTGATTCCATAACTGACTCCCATCCCTCCCCAATATCTTTTTTTGTCTTTAGTTGGAGATGTTATTTAAGTGAGGGGCTGGACCATTTTAGGGAGTTACTCAGTTTTCCTGGGTATCTTCCATGTTACAAGGAGGTATACATGTTATTAAATTTTTTTTTTTTTAAAGTCAGGTAGTTGAATAAAAAGACGACTAGAATAGGAAAATTCACTGAAGGTACTAGTGCTGAAAGAAAAAAGATTTAATTGGGAGTCAGCTGACTTATTCTCTTGTCCCAGCTTGGCCATTAATTAGTTGGCTTTGTGAGTCTTAGCAAATCATTTAAAATGTCTGAGATTCAGTTTCCTAATCTATATAATGAAAGAACTAGACTAGGATCTAGGACTTACTAGTTTGTGGAAAATCAATATTGTGCTGAGGAAAATTCTCAGGCTGCTTGGACCCCATTAGGACAGGAGACTGTAACTAGATAGTAATGTCTGCCAGGGCAAGACATGGTGAAGGAATGGCTGGAGAAGGGCACAGTTGCTACCCTTGGACTCAATCATCTTTAAGGGCACTTGCAACTATAACTTTCTATCATTTATTCATTGAACATAACTAACCAGAAAACCCATGATAGGTTATTTCAAGAGCTTAGTAATAACAGAAGGAAAATCCTTTATTGTTAAATGTTGTTAATTTGCAGAGGTAATAATGACTATATTAAAGAAATTCATGTTCAGTTAAAAAAGAAAAGTAAACTTAATGGTAGGTACTAGGTGGCAGAGATAAAAATCCAAGATCATGACCAGAACATGCTTATGCATTTCATAGGCATGAAGCAATATTATACCTATCACAGGTATAATATCCAGCACTTCATTAAAATGCCTTGTACTTTGCCTGTTACCTCACTGTAAAACTCTAAATACCTAGAGCAGCACTTTAAAAAAACACTGTAGGCTTTACCACCTAAATTTGAAAAGAAAATTGATTAAAACAAGAGCTGTCAATTTACTGTCACATTTTTTTTTTTCGGTATGCGGGCCTCTCACTGTTGTGGCTTCTCCCGTTGCGGAGCACAGGCTCTGGACACGCAGGCTCAGCGGCCACGGCTCACGGGGCCAGCCACTCCGTGGCACATGGGATCTTCCCGGACCGGGGCACGAACCCACGTCCCCTGCCTTGGCAGGTGGACTCTCAACCACTGTGCCACCAGGGAAGCCCTACTGTCACATTTTTAATCCATGGTTTTTCTGCTGTTATTGGAGAGATCATTAATCTATTTCTCAATTATGAATTAACAAAAGCTTAATTAAAATGTGCATTTATCCAACAACAAACTAGAAAATATTTTAAGTGATTTTAGTCTAGTAATTTACACATTCATAAAAATATTTTAAAGTACATTCTGATAAACTTGTAAAATCCTAAGTATAGGAAACCACAGAAGTTAATGAATTCAAATTCATTTCCTCTTGTAAGGCTTGGTACTAAGTTATCTGACCATAGTGGATTGACTGTCCTTGGATCAAAAAAAAACATGATGAAATCTAGCAGTAAGAGAATATGCTAATGATAAATTTCAATATCACTGACATTTTCAAGACAATAAAACCTGCTTAAGTCTATATGATAGTTTTGAGCTTTACTTGAACTCTGAAAAGAATAAAATAAAATTGCTATTCAAAAAACATAAGTAAAATTTGCTTTCACAAGTTCTTGGGAACCTTGGTAACATTAACCTCTCTTTTTTTTTTGTAATAAACAACACACCATAAATCATTTCGTATTAGATGAACAAAAACATAAATCATTTAAGGTCTCTCTTTTTCTTGGGTCCTAGAATCCATCTTCAAGCATCTGAATGGGAAGAATATTTTTCTTGCTTCTAAGCTAATCTTTTAAAATTCTGATCGTGGGTTTACTTTTATATCTATCAAATACATATGTTGTTTGAGATTTTCTGGCTTTAGGGATAGCGTAAGTCATTCTGGAATATCTCTGCCCTTAAAGTAGATTGCTTTTGTAACACTGAAAATAATGGACTAAGTTATTCACTCATAAAAGAAAATATTTATGGAACCAGGCACCATTCTAGGTGCTACAGCAGTGAACAATATGGAAGTCCCTGTTTGCATAGATTTTATATTCTAGCAGTTGGAGATAGGCAATATATAAGTAAGCAAATAATTTCAGATAATGGTAATTGTCATGAAGAAAGAAATACCAGAGTGAAAAACATAGAGAAAAACTAAGTGGAAATGGGCATTCGATTGGCTAGTCAGGGAAAGTGGGGCCAGCTTCTTCAGTGTGTGACATGTGTGATTGCACAGGCCCATGCTTAGGAGAGCTGGTTTAATGCTCTGCTGTCACTGTCTTGAAGTTTTTAATAAAGGATCTTAAATTTTCATTTTACACTGAGCCTCACATGTCCCTGGTCTTGCAGAGAAGTGAGACCTGAAGAGCAAGAAAGAGCTAGATCTCTGTGATAATGTTGGAGGGACATTCTACGAGAGGGAACAGCAACAAAACCTTGACGTGTTTGAGAAACAGAAGACTAAGAAGACTGATGCATGGAACTGAGAGAAATGCAGTGGCAGCAGGTGAGGCCAGAGAAGTAGGTAAGGGCCAGTTCATATAGGGTCTTGTAGGAGATTGGATTTTATCTAGTACAAGGATCGTGTACTTGATAAAATTGTGTAAGAAGGAAATTTCACTCAGTGGCAGAGGGACACAAGAAAGCTTGTCCATATACACATATTTATATATGTTTATATCTACAAGCCAAATTTCACATCAGATTGAAATTTCTTGGTATAAACTGAATGACTTAGGAATGTCCAATTAGATAAATTTACATAAAAATATGTACTAGGACACTAAAAGGGCAACTCAACCAGTATGGAGTAATCTAAGATAATTACATTTGAAAAGAAGTCTCAATGTAGGTATCTTCCATGGGCCCTCTGGGATACTAAAATGACAGAAATGTCTAAATTTGTTTGTAATAGTGTTCAGAAAAGAGGAGTAACATACAGCTACCCCCAACTGAAATATAGGGCACAGGGCAGCCACTCTAGGGGTCCTTTTAAGGGACCAACCTGCAGGTTGGTGACAGTCCTGCACAGTACCTAACAAAAGCAAATGGAAAAAATTTCTGGAAGAACAATCTCAATACAAAGGATTGTCAAGATAAAACCATGTTGAAAATAAACTTATGCTACAATTATACAGAACACGTAAGGAAAAAAATCTACTGTGATCAATTGCTAGTAGATAACAATAAATCACAGATTCACAGCTGCAAAAAACTTTAAACTGTAAAACTCATCTACAAGCAAAAGTAAATAATTAAATGATTAAAAGAAGATATCTAAGATATAAATAAAACACCATAAAATATTCAGATTTGAAAAAGAATCAAATATAATTTAAAATATATAGTCATTGGAAAGAAATCCTTCAATAGATGTGCTAATCATCAGATTAGACACCAGTGAGGAAAATTAGAGAACTGGATGGTCTGAGAAAATGTCCCAGAACATGGAACTAAAAATGACATGAAATAAGAGACAGAGAAGGCAGAACGTGAAGGCCAACATGCATCTCACTGGAATTCCAGAAGGACAGAAGAGAGAGAATTTGGGGAGAGGGACAATATTTTGAGATATAATGCTGGGAATTTTAAGTGATGAGAAACAAGACTCTTCATATTCAGAAAGAACAATGATCATTTAGCAGGATAAGTAAAATTAAATTCACATCAAGGTACATTATTTGAACTACAGAATACTAAAGACAAGCAACAGGGCTTAAAGCATCCAAAGAAAGCAAAGAATACTTAAAAATGAATTATAACTACCCTGGCAGCTGGCTATTCAGAAGACTAAGAAATGACATTTTCAAAGTATTGTGAGGAAAAAACCCCTAAATCTAGATTTCTATGTCCAGGTTATTATCAATAAAGAGTGATGCAAAAATAAGTAAAATTTCAGACAACTATTGGTAGAGTTGTCTCTCAATACTCTTGCAGAAAAGGCTTCTAAAGGATATAGTAGAAAGAAGAAATATATATATATATATTTCTTCTTACATATATTCATATATTTATGAATATAAGTTTAGCAAAAACAGAAGGAAAAAAATATAGAACAAGAAATTATGAGGGGGTGGCCAATATGGTAGAGAAGGAAAACCCTGAAATAATCTCCTCTCATGGACACACCAAAATTACAGCTACTTACAGAGCAATCATCTATGAGAATGACCTAGAGACTACCAGGAAAGATTTTCCACAACTAAAAACATAAAGAAGGAACCACAATGAGATGGGTAGTAGGGGCAAAGATGGGGTATAATCAGGACTCCCAGGTGGGTGACCCACAAATGGGAGGAATATCACAATCATAGAGATGCTCCTCAGAGAGTCATGGGTCTGAGCCCCACATTGGGTTCCTTAGCCTGGGGGTCCTGCACCAGGAAGTCAAACTCCCAGAAGGTCTGGCTCTAAAAGCCAGTGGGGCTTATGTTCAGAAAAGCTTCAGGAGTACAAGACAGAGACTCCATTATTAAAGGCGTGTGCAAAAATCTCACATGCTCTGACTCCCAGCACAGAGGGGTCTGCGTCAGGTCCACCTGATGATCTTGGAGAACCACACAGAGAGGCAGGAGGCAACTGGGACTTCCCTTGGGGAAGGAGATGCTGGAGTCAGCCATTTTGGAGAGCTTATTCTACTGAGATACCACTGGCACTGGCAAGTGCTATTTTTGAATCTTCCCTCTAGCCTATTAGTGCTGGGGACCTGGCCCAATGTCAGCACCAGCACTGAGGTGCTGATGCAGAAAGCCTGGCAGGGACCTGGCCCAATATAAGAGCAGAACTGTAGTCACCACATGAGCCAACCAGGCAGGGCTGGTTCCCAGCCTCCTACATGCCCACAGTAGTCATGCCCCTCACCCCACAACAGAAGAGCACATACAACCCCCTTATAAGGTACCCTAGGAGCATATAGTTGCATAGAGGGGACTGTGCTGCTGGGCCACATAGGAGGTCTCCTATATAAGATCACTTCTCCAAGATTGGGAAATGTAATGACCTGCCTAACACATAGAAATAAACAGAGAACTGACCAAAATGAGGAGACAGAGAAATACATTCCAAATGAAGGAACAAGAAATAACCTCAGAAAATGAACTACACAAAACGGAGATAGGCAATCTACCCAATAAAGAGTTCAAGGTAATGATCATAAAGAAGCTCAATGAACCTGGGAGAAGAATGGATGAACACAGTGAGAATTTCAACAGAGTTATGAAATATGAAGAAGAACCAATCAGCTGAAGAATGCAATAACAAATTAAAAGTACACTAGAAGGAATCATCAGTAGATTAGATATTAGAGAAACAGATAAGTGATCTAGAAGACAGAGTAATGGAAATCATCCAAACTGAACAGAAAAAAAAAAAGAATTAAAAAAAATGAAGATAAGTTTAAGAGACCTTGGAGACAATAACTGCTATACCTGAATTTATATTTTAGGGATCCCATAGGAGAGACAGGAGAAGAGAGGGAGAAAGAAGCAGAGAAACTATCTGAAGAAAGAACAGCTGAAAATTTCCCTAACCTGGCAAGGAAACAGACATCCAGGTCCTGGAAGTAAAGACAGTCCCAAACAAGATCAACCCAAAGAGGTCAATACCAAGACATGTTGAATAAAATGGCAAAAATTAAAGATAGAGAGAGAACCTTAGGAAAGCAGCAAGAGAAAAGTAACTAGTTAAGTTGAAGGAAACTCCCAAAAGACTACCAGCTGACTTTATAGCAGAAACTTTGAAGCCAGAAGAGTGGCAAGATATACTCAAAGTAATGAAAGGAAAAAAACCTCTGAAAAGAATACTCTATCTGGATAAGTTATCATTCAGACTTGAAGAAGAGATAAAGAGTTTTACAGACAGGAAAAAGTTAAAACAATTCAGTACCACTGAACCAGCTTTACAAGAAATGTTAAGGAGACTTCTCTAAGTGGAAAAGAAAAGGCCACAACTAGAAATATAAAAATTATAAAAGGAAAAATCTCATTGCCAAAAGAAAACATACAGTAAAGGTAGCAAATCAAAAACTCATAAAGCTAGAAGGGGCTTCCCTGCTGGTGCAGTGGTTAAGAATCTGCTGCCAATGCAGGGGACATGGGTTCAAGCCCTGGTCCAGGAAGATCCTACATGCCATGGAGTAACTAAGCCCACGAGCCACAACTACTGAGCCCGTGTGCCACAACTATTGAAGCTTGTGTACTTAGAGCCCGTGCTCTACAACAAGAGAAGCCACCGCAATGAGAAGCCCGTGCACCACAGCAAAGAGTAGCCCCTGCTTGCCGCAACTAGAGAAAGACCACGCATAGCAATGAAGACCCAATGCAGCCAAAAATAAATAAATAAAATAAATTTATTAAAAAAACTCATAAAGCTAGAAGAAATGTTAAAATCATCTATATCCACAATAAAAGGTTGAGATACACAAAATAAAAAGATGTAAAATATGATGTCAAAAATACGTTGGGGGGTAGTAAAAATGTAAGGTGGTTAGAATGTGTTTGAATTTAAGAGCTTATCAACTTAAAATAATAATATATTTATGTGTATACGTGTATATTTGTGTATTACATACATACAGTTATATATAGTTATATATGAACTTCATGGTAATAACAAACCAAAAACCTATAATAGGTACACACACAAAAAAGAGAAAGGAATTCAAGCACAACACTCAAGACAGTCATCAAATTACAAAGGAAGAGAGCAGAAGCAAAAGGAGCCCCCAAAAATAAATAAATAAAACTACAAAACAACCAGAAAAAATTAACAAAAGAGCAATAAGTACATACCAAACAATAACTACTTTAAATTTAAATGGACAATATGCTCCAATCCAAAGATATAGACTGGCTGAATGGATACAAAAACAAGACTCGCATATTTGCTGATTACAAGAGACTGACTTCAGATCTAAAGGTACACAGAAAGTGAAATTGAAAGGATGGAAAAAGATATTCCATGAAAATGGAAATCAAAAGAAAGCTGGGGTATCAATACTTGTATCAGACAAAACAGACTTTAAAACAAAGACTCTAACAAGAGACAAAGAAGGGTGTTACATAATGATAAAGGGATCAATCCAAGAAGAAAATATGACAATTGCAAATATATATTCACCCAATGTAGGAGCACCTAAATACATAAAGCAAACAGAAACAAACATAAAGGGGGAAATTGACAGTAAGACAATAATAGTTGGGGGGACTAACATGCCACATATATCAATGGAAAGATGATCCAGACAGAAAATCAATAAAGGAATACTGGCAGTAAACAGCACATTAGACCAGATGAATTTAATAGATATATAGAAAACATTCCATGTAAAACAGGCAGAATACACATTTTTAAAAAAGTGCACAAGGAACATTCTTCAGGATAGATGACATGCTAGGCCACAAAACAAGTCTCAAAATTTAAGAATATTAAAAAAAAAGAATATTAAAATTACATTAAATATATTTTCTGACCACAAATGTATTGACTATAAATCAACTAAAAGAAAATAAACTACAAAAACCAAACATATGGAGTCTAAATAATACGCTACTAAACAACGAATGGATCACTGACAAAATCAAATAGTAAATTAAAAAATATCTAGAGACAAATAAAAATGGATAACAATCCAAACTATATCATATGCAGCAAAAGCAGTTCTAAGCTTATAGTGATAAAAGTCTACCTCAGAAAATAAGAAAAATCACAACTAAACAATCTAATCTTACACCTAAAGGGACTAGAAGAAGAAAAATGAAAAATCCAACGTTAGTAGAAAGAAAGAAATAATAAAGATCAGAGCAGAAATAAAATAGAGACTAGAAAAACAATAGAAAAGATCAATGAAACCAAGAGACAGTCTCTAGGAAAGATAAACAAAACTGGGAAAAATTTAGCCAGACACATCAATAAAAAAAGAGAGAGGGCTCAGATCAATAAAATCATAAATGAAATAGGAGGAATTACAATCAACATTCACAGAAATACAAAGGATCATAAAAGGTTACTATGAACAATTATATGCCAATGAAATGGACAACCTAGAGGAAATGGATAAATTCCTAGAAGTCTACAATCCCCCAAGATTGACTCAGGAAGAAATAGAAAATATGAACAGACTAATTACCAGCAAAGAAATTGCATCAGTAATCAAAAAACGCCCAAAAAACAAAAGTCCAGGCCTTATGACTTCAGAGGTGAATTCTACAAAACACTCAAAGAAGAGTTAACACCTATCCTTCTTAAACTATTCCAAAAAAGTGAAGAGGAAGGAACAGTTCTGAACTCATTGTAGAAGGCCAGCATCATCTTGATAGCAAAACCAGACAAAGAGACTACCAAAAAAAAAAAAATCACTGATGAAAATAGTTGCCAAAATCTTCAACAAAATATTAGCAAACCTAATTCAACAATACATTAAAAGGATCATACACCATGATTAAGCGGGATTAATCCTAGGGATGCAAGGATGGTTCAATATTTACAAATCCATCAATGTGAAATCCCACATTAGCAAAAAGAAGAATAAAAATCATATGATTGGGCTTCCCTGGTGGCGCAGTGGTTGAGAGTCTGCCTGCCCATGCAGAGGAGACGGGTTCGTGCCCCGGTCCGGGAAGATCCCACATGCCGCAGAGCAGCTGGGCCCGTGAGCCATGGCCGCTGAGCCTGCGCATCTGGAGCCTGTGCTCCACAATGGGAGGGGCCACAACAGTGAGAGGCCCACGTACCACACACACACACACACACAATCATATGATCATCTCAATAGATGCAAAAAAAGCTTTTGGCAAAATTCAAAATCTATTTATGATACAAACTGTCAACAAAGTGGGTATAGAGGGATCTTACCTCAATATAATAAAGGCCATATATGACAAACTGACAGGCAACTTCATATTCAACAGTGAAAAGCTGAAAGCATTTCCTCTAAGATCAAAGAGATGATAAGCATGCCCATTCTGGCCACTTTTATTCAACATAGTATTGGAAATCCTAGCCACAGCAATCAGACAAGAATACAAAATAAAAGGAATCCAAATGAGAAGGGGAGAAGTAAAACTGTCATTGTTCACAGATGACATGATACACTACATGGAAAATCCAAAAGATGCTACCAAAAACTATTAGAACAAATAAGTGAATTCAGTAATCTTGTAGGATACAAAGTTAATACTTGTACTCTGAAAACGATATGACATTAATGAAAGAAACTGCAGATGAAACAAACAAATGGAAAGACATATCATGCTCATGGATTGGAAGAATAATATTGTTAAAATGTTGCTACTACCCCAGGCAACCTACAGATTCAATGCAATGCCTATGAAAATACCAAATGCATTTTTTTTAACAAAACTGAACAAATAATTCTAAAGTTTTTATGGAAACACAAAGACTCAATAGCCAAAGAATAAAGCTGGAGGTATCATGCTCCCTGATTTCAAACTATACTAAAAAGCTGTAGTCATCAAAACAGTGTGGTACTAGCACAGAAACAGACACATAGATCAAAGGAACAGAAATGACAGCATAGAAATAAACCCACACATATATGGTCAATTAATCTACAACAAAGAATGTAAGATTATACAATGGGGAAAAGTCACTCTTCAATAAATGGTGTTGAGAAAACTGGACATCTACATGCAAAAGAATCAAACTGAATTACTTTCTCACACAATGTACAAAAATAAACTCAAATGGATAAAAGACTTGAAATTAGGAACTGAAACCATTAAACTCCTAGATGAACACATAGGCAGTGGGCTCTCTGACATCAGACTTAGGAATATTTTATTTTGGATCTGTCTCCTCAGGCAAGAGAAACAAAAGCAAAAATACATAAATGGGACTATATCCAAATAAAAAGCTTTTGCACAGTGAAGGAAACTATCAACTAAATAAAAAAGCCATCTACAGAATGGGAGGAGATATACGCAAATGATACACTTGATAAGAGGTTAATAACCAAAATATCTAAAGAATTCATACAACTCAACATCAAAAAAACAAACCATGCAATTAAAATATGGACAAATGACCTGCATAGACATTTTTCCAAAGAAGACATACAGATGGGCAGCAGGCATACAAAAAGATACTCAGCATCACTAATCATCAGGGAAATGCAAATGAAAACCACAATGAGATATCATTTCACACCTGTCAGAAAGACTATTATTAAAAAGGCCATAAATAACAAGTATTGGCAAGGATTTAGAGAAAAGGGAACCCTCACGCACTGTTGGTGGGAATGTAAATTAGTGCAGCCACTGTGGAAAACACTATGGAGGTTCCACAAAAGATTCAAAATAGAACTACCATATGATCCATGAATTTCATTTCTGGGTGTTCACCCAAAGAAAACAAAAATAGTAATTCAAAAAGATAAATGTACCCCAATGTTCACTGTAGCATTATTTACAACAGCTTAGATATGGAAGCAACCTAAGTGCTCACAGATAGATGAATGGATAAAACAGATGTTATACACACACACACACACACGCACACGTGTGTGCACACACATACAATGAAATATTACTCAGCCATAAAAAATTGAAATCTTGCCTTTTGTGACAACATGGATGGACCTGGAGGGTATTATGCTAAGTGAAATAAGTCAGACAGAGAAAGACAAATACCATGTGATCTCACTTATATGTGTGATCTAAAAACAAAAACAGACAAAGAAAACAAAATGAAAACAGACTCATAGGTACAGAAAACAAACAGGTAGTTGTCAGAAGGGAAGCAGATAGGGGGTGTTGGGAAAAATAGGTGAAGGGAATTAAGAGGTACAAACCGCCAGTTAGAAAATAAATAAGCCATGGGGATGTAATATAAAGCATAAGGAATATAGTCAATACTATTGTAATAACTTTGTATGGGGACAGATGACTACTAGACTTATGGTGATCATTTCATAATGCATGCAAATGTCAAATCATTACATTAGGTACACCTGAAACTAATATAAAATTATACATCAACTATATTTCAATAAAAAAGAAAGAAATTATAACAGAAAGCTGGTTTTCATGTGGATAAATGTAAACAAGCAGTGATTTGATAAAAAGGCACTGGTTAGAATGGTGGGAAAAAAATACTATGTTTGCTATTCAGAAGACATACTTAAATATATGGATGCAGATAGTTGAAATAATAATGAAGAAAAAGATATAACAAACAAAATTAACAAAAAGAAAACTGGTGAAACTATACAATAATAGACATAATGGATTTTGAGGCAAAAATAGTTATCAGGCATAAATGATTCATAATAATAAAAGGTTCATTTCATCAGAAAAACATAATAGTTCTCATCTTGTAAACACCTGATTAAAGATACTTCAAGCTATGTAGAGCAACACTAGGATTTCAAATAAAACTGACAACTTCACAATCATGAGGATAGAATTGAATATTCATTCTCGAAAACTCCTAGGTTAATAATAATTATTATCTGTCAAAACCAATTTACTTATCATTCTCATGTTATAAACATATACTTGCTTTAGTATTCCCTGTTTCCTCTGCTCTTAGGTTGTTCTGCCACTTTTGCTAATGCAGTGTAACATAAAGGGGACACAGACTGGTTAATTAATTAATTTACTCAACAAATATTTACTGCTTGACTCCTAGGCTCCAGGCATTTTTCTAGTCTGTGGTGTCAGAAAAGGTCTCTACTCTCATGGAGCTTACATTCTAGGTGGGCACACAGAAAACAAACAGATAAACATAAAAATATTTTTGTATTTACATGTTAAGTATAAACATAGTATTATAAATACTAAAAAGGGAAACAAAACAGAGTGAGAAGTACAAGGAGTAGGGCAGGGGTAGTTTGCTATTTTTATAGGGCTCTCAGTTAAGGGCTCTAATGTAAGGTAATGATTGAGCTGAGATGGAAGAGAGCACTCCCTGTAGGTATCTGAAGACAGGCAAGTGTGAAACCCGAAGATGGAAGCCTGCTCAGTATCTGCAAGAACAGAGGCTGCAGCAAAGTGAGCAAGGAAGACTGCATTGGGAGGCCAGGTCAGAGAAGCATGTGTTCATGTGCTCAGAGTGTGTAGGACTTTGTAGGGGTGGTTTTTATTCCAAGTGACACGGGAAGCCATGAGAGAGTTCTGAACAGAACAGTAGTGTGAACTGGCTTCCAGTTTAAAGGGTCACTGTGGCAGTTTTGTGAAGAACATAGTACAGGGGAGGCCATGCGGGAGCCAGGTATCGCAGGCAGATGAGTTAGGAGGCTCCTGAAGTAATCCAGGGGAGAGAGGACAGTAGCTGGAAACAAGGGTACAAGAAGTGGAAGGGATGGGAAGAAGTAGGATTCTGGGTCTATTGTGAAGAGGGCCCACAGGATAAATGATGAGTCTTTTCTAGGCAGCAGCAGCCACCCACATTATACTCTTTCTTTCAGGTTCTTAATGCCTCTGATTTGTTTTTCTTTTCACAGTCCTAACCCCCACAGGCTATTGGCCTGAAAAATCTGTATTGAAAAACTGATCTATTGCAACATGTGTAAAAGAAAAAAAAAAAAGCTTTGAAGAAGTTGTAAATACTGGTAAGAGCTCTCATTAAAAAATCTGTTCTTTGAAAAACGCTATTGGTATTTTGATAGGGATTGCAATGAATCTGAGATTGCCTTGGGTAGTATGGTCATTTTAACAATATTAATTCTTCTAATTCATGAATCCAGTATACCTTTCCATCTGTTTGTGTCATCTTCAATTTCTTTCATCAGTGTCCTAGTAGGTTTTGAGTACAATAGGTCTTTTACCTCCTAGGTAAGTCTATTCTTAGATTAAGTTTATTCTTTTTGATGCAATGGTAAATGATATTGTTTCCTTAAATTCTCTTTCTGATAGCTCATTGTTATTGTATAGCAATGCAACAGATTTCTGTACACTGATCTTGTATCCTGCAACTTTACCAAATTCATTGATGAGCTCTAGTAGTTTTTTGGTATCATCGTTAGGATTTTCTGTGTATAGTATCATGTCACCTGCAAAAAGTGACAGTTTTACTTCTCCCTTTGTAACCTGGATTCCTTTTATTTTTCTTGTCTGACCACTGTTGGCTAAAACTTCTAATACTATGTTGAATAAAAGCAGCAAAAGTGGGCATCCTTGTCTTGCTTCTGATCTTAGAGGAAATGCTTTCAGCTTTTCAACACTGAGTGTCATGTTTGTCATTGGCTTATCATATATGGCCTTTATTATGTTGAATTATGTTCCCTCTATACCCACTTTCTGGAGACTTTTTATAATAAATGGATGTTGAATTTTGTCAAAAGCTTTATCTGCATCTATTGAGATGATCATATGGTTTTTATTCTCCAAATTGTTAATGTGATGTATCACACTGACTGATTTATGGATACTGAACCATCCTTGCATCCATGAGATAAATCTTACTTGATCACAGTGTGTATTTTTAATGTATTGTTGGATTCAGTTTGCTAATATTTTGTTGAGGATTTTTATATCTACATTCATCAGTGATATTGGCCTGTAATCTTTTTGTATGTGTTTGATATCTTTCTCTGGTTTTGGTATCGGGGTGATTCTTGCCTCTTAGAATGCATTTAGAAGCATTCCTTCCTCTGCCATATTTTGGTATAGTCTGAGAAGGACAGATGTTAATTCTCCTCTAAATGTTTGGTAGAATTCACCAGTGAAGCCATTTGGTCCTGGACTTTCATTTGTTGGGAGTTTTTATTACTGGTCAATTTCAGTACTGGTAATGAGTCTGTTCATATTTTCTATTTCTTCTTGGTTCAGTCTCAGGAGACTGTACATTTCTAGGAATTTGTCCATTTCTTATAGGTTATCCATTTTATTGGCATATAGTTGTTTGTAGTAATGAATTTGTATGGAAACACAAAACACCTTAAATAGTGAAAACCATCTTGAGAAAAAAGAACAGAGCTAGAGGTGTCACCCTCCCTGACTTCAGACTATACTACAGAACTATAGTAATCTAAATAGTATGGTACCAGCAGAAAAACAGACACATAGATCCTTAGAACATAACAGAGAGCTCAGAAATAAACCCACACACTTATGGCCAGTTAATCTATGACAAAGGAGGCAAGAATATACAATGGAGAAAGGACAGTCTCTTCAGTAAGTGGTGCTGGGAAAACTGGAAAGCTACACGTAAAAGAATGAGATTAGAACACTTCCTCACACCATATACAAAAGTAAATTAAAAATGGATTAAAAACCTAAATGTAAGACCAGAAACCATAAAAATTGTAGAAGAAAACACAGGTAAAACACTTTGACATAAATCACAGTAGTATTCTTTTGGATTTGTCCCCTAAGGCAAAGGAAACAAAAGCAAAAATAAACAAATGGGACCTAATTAAACTTAAAAGCTTTTGCATAGCACTAGAAACCACTGACAAAATGTAAAGACAACGTACTGAATGCGAGCATATATTTGCAAATGATATGAGTGATAAGGGGTTAATATCCAAAAATACAAATAGTTCAAATAACTCAATATCAAAAAACCAAACAATCTGATTAAAAAATTGGCTAGAAGACCTGAATAGACCTTTTTCCAAAGAAGACATACAGATGGCCTACAGGCCCATGAAAAGGTGCTTAACATCACTAATCATCAGGGAAATACAAATAAAAAACACGAGATATCACCTCACACCTGTCAGAATGGCTATCATCAAAAAGACCAAAAATAACAAATGTTGGGAAGGATGTGGAGAAAAGGGAACCCTTGTATACTGTTGGTATGAATGTAATTTGGTGCAGCCACTGTGGAAAACAGTATGGAGGTTCTTCAAAACCTAAAGATAGAACTACCATATGATCCAGCAATTCTACTCCTGGGTACTTATCTGAAGAAAATGAAAACTAACTAACTTGAGAAGATACATGCATCTCAATGTTATTCGCAGCATTATTTACAATAGCCAGCATATGGAAGCAACCTAAGTGTCCATCAATAGATGAATGGATAAAGAAGATGTGGTATATATATGTACAACTGGATACTACTCAACCATAAAAAAGAATGGAATTTTGCTGTTTGCAACAACATGGATGAACTTGGATGGGATTATGCTTAGTGAAATAAGTCAGGTAGAGAAAGTCAAATACTGTATGATATGACTTATGTGTGAAATCTAAAAATAACACAAACTAGTAAATACAACAAAAAAGAAACAGACTGACAGATATAGAGACCAAACTAGTGGTTACCAGTGCAAAGACAGAAGAGGGGAGAGGCAAGATAGGGGTAGGGAATTAAGAGGTGCAAACAGCTATGTGTAAAATAAATGAAATACAATGATATACTGTACAGCATAGGGAATATAGCCAATATTTTATAATAACTATAAATGGAGTATAATCTTCAAAAATTGTGAATCACTAAGTTGTACACCTAAAACTTATATAATATTTTAAATCAACTATACCTCAATAAAAATCTATTCTGCATAAACAATCTGTTCATTAAAAGGCAAAGGGAAGTGAAGGGAGTTTGAGGGGTTGGCACCTCCTCAGTAACTCAGGTACCCAGGAAACTGGATCTGAGTGGGCAATTCAGTCAAGGTCTTAGACAAATGACAGAGAAAGGGGAGTTACCTGGCCTTTTCTTCACTTTTGTTTGCTGAATGGAAAAAGGAAAGATAGCTGAATGGACATTTTAGAAACATAGGCAGAGAGCAGAAAGCTGTGGGGAGAATTCACCTAGTTTCATGGGTAAATGGATAAATCAGCAAGAGACAATTAATAGCTGGTGTATTCATTAAACACTCTTCTTAGCTATAGCAGCTTGCCTGAAAATTTTACAACCTTCTTTCTGATATTGGCTGCTGCCTGAGAAAGCTTAGAGTGACAAAATCTTAGCTATAGCAGAACAGATTATTTAAAATCACAAGATCATTTGTATATGAATGCATGAAACAGGCCCCTGAGAATATAATTTCAAAATCAAAAAATTAATAAAAATTTGTTGAGAAGTTTATATTTTAGAGTTGATTTCCCTGATCTTGCCTGAAACCTCTGAAGCTGAACTATCAGACCAAAAGCTCTCAATCCTTTTGAAAATGAAATGAAGGATATGTCGGAACCATAACTTTGTCCAACAAAGTGTAAGGTATTCTTAAGGGAAATATCTAACTGACCCTAGGTGCCTGATGAATTACCCTTTTCCAGGACAAAAGGGTATTCTGTCCTTTTCCCCTAAATGCTACTGGATACATTTTCCCTAGGCTCCAATTAGAAGCGACACAGGATGTTGACTACATTTATCATTATCCGCATATTATAAAATGTCCATAAAAAGGCATGTTTTCAGTTGAGACAAAATCTAATCTGAGGGCTTCTCTGGTGGCGCAGTGGTTGAGAGTCCGCCTGCCGATGCAGGGGACACGGGTTCGTGCCCCAGTCCGGGAAGATCCCACATGCCGCGGAGCGGCTGGGCCCGTGAGCCATGGCCTCTGAGCCTGAGCGTCCGGAGCCTGAGCTCCGTCCGGAGCCTGTGCTCCGCAACGGGAGAGGCCACAGCAGTGAGAGGTCCGCGTACCGCAAAAAAAAAAAAAAAAAAAAAAAATCTAATCTGAGATAGATCTAGGTGCTAGATACATGAAATTCTACTGTGCTTGAAAAGCTATAAATTCTTAAGAAAACTTCCTTATAGTTCAACTCAGGAAAAAAATCTCAAGGGTACTTTAGACAGTATACAAACGGTCAACAACATAATATTTGAAAATTCTCCTAAGTGCTTAAATTACATATGGGAAACAATTTAGTTGTTATAAGTTTTGTCATGTAATAATGAAATCAAGATATTTGAAAATAACTTTTTAGCATTTAAAATGGGAAACAACCCAGATGTCCCTCAATTGGTGAATGGTTAAAAAATGATACATCTGGTACTATGCAATACTAGTTAGCAATAAAAAGGAACAAACTGTAACAGGGTGGCCTGAGTTACATCGCTGTGGCTAGAGGGCCCAAGCTTACAGGACCTGCCACCTCTGCCCAGTTCCCTGCCTGTGGGTGCTGCTGTGACTGGGAGGCTGGAGTCATGCGCACTACCTCCACTGCTGTTACTGGGTTGTCTGGGGATGTGGCCTCAGCCACTGTGGCCAGGGACCAGGATTGTGGGCACCATCTCTGCTGTTTCCCTGGTTCCGCCTCCTCTATGTGTTCCGATCTACCCATGTTCAGATGCACAGATGTATGGATCTCTCCAGCATCTTGCTGTGTTGGGCGGAGGAACCCTTGTTGAGTTATGGATGTTTAACTAGATGTAGATTGAAGGGCATAGACAAAGGAACCATCCCACAATGCTATGATGCTGCTATCACCCTTAATTTCTTAAAGCTGTCTGTAAATCTAAAATTATTTAAAATTAAAAGGTTAAAAATTTTTAAATAAAGCATGGCTAGAAGACATGATGAATGTACGAGCTTGGCTAATCATTCACTTTCAAAGGTAAACTGATAAAGTTATTCAGAATTTGGCTTTTAATAACTACCAGGAGAATCTTGCAGTAGCTCATGGTGCCACCAAATGCTGCTTGCTAAAAGAAGAATCAGTCTGCCCTTTGAAAACAACTAGAAAAATGTAATTTTGTATCTTAGGATCTGCTTTTGGTCACTGGAGATTAGTTTTGCTTTTCCAGAATTTCAAATAAAGACAACTATACATTATATATTGCTTTGTGTCTAGATTCTTCTGCCCAATATAGTGTTTTGAAATTCTACCAAGGTATTGGATATACCAGTCATTCATTTTGTTTATTTCTGAGTGGTATTCAACTGTTAGGGTATATCATAGTTTGTTTATCCATTAACTTATTGATGTAACCTTTGGAGTAGTTTCCAGTTTTGTCTATTATGAATGAGGCTGCTATGAACAATAACATATAAATCTTTCTTGGATACATGTTTTTATCACACTTGAGTAAATACGTAGTAGTTGATTACTGGGTTGTACAGAAAATGTATGATAAGCTTTATATGAAACTTCCCAGCTGATTTCCAAAGTGTTTGTACCAGTTTACATTCCCACAGACATGCTTTGCAACCTCACTAACACTTGGTAGTGGTCAGTCTTTTTCATTTCATTCTAGTGGTTAGCTGTGGCGTGGCATGTCACAGTGATTTTTACTTGCATTTCTCTGATGACTAAACAATGTTAAACATCTCATTATGTGCTTATTTGCCATCTCTATATTGTGTTTTGTAAAGTGTCTGTTCAAATCTTTTGGCCTTTATTTGGGTTGTTTCCTTGTTTATCTTATTATTAAGTTGTAAAAATTATTTATCCATAAAGTTCTTTGTCAGATGCATGTATTGTAAATAGTTACTTCTGGTCTGTAAATATTACTTCTAGTTTGTATGCTTTTTACTCTTTTAACGGTGTCTTTCAGAGTAGATAATTTCAATTTTGATGAACTCTAATATATCAAAAAATTTTCTCTTTTATTGTCTGTGCTTTTTGAGTCCTACCTTCCTAAAAATTATTTGCCTATCTTGAAGTCACAAAGACTTCCTCCTACGTTTTCCTATAGAAGTTTTATGATTCTAAGTTTTACATTTAGGTCTATGATCCATTTTGAGTTATTTATTGTTTATGGTGTGAGGTAAGAATTGAGGTCCATTTCTCCCTGATTTAGATAGCCAATTTTTCTAGTGCCATTTGTTGAAAAGAATATCCTTTCCTCGTTAAATTAACTTTGTATCTCTGTTAAAAATCAACTGGTCATACATGTATGGATTTATTTCTAGACTCTATTCTGTTTCATTCATGTGTATGTCTGTCCTACCAATACCACATTATCTTGATTTCTGTAACTTTATAGTAAGTCTTGAAATCCTTCAAGCCAAATCTTCATTGTTCTTATTTTTCAAAACTGTTTTGGCCACTCCACTTCTTTTGCATTTCTGTATAAACCTTAGAACCGACTGGCCATTTTTACAGAATAATCTGTTAGGAGTTTGATTGGTATTATTTGAATGTATAGATCAGTTTGGAGAAAACTGACATCTTAACAATATTGAATCTTCCAATTCATGAGCCTGGTATATCTCTCTACTTAGTTAGATCATCAGTTCATTCAGCAACATTCTGTAGTTTTCAGTGTAGTTGTCTTGACATTTCTTGTTATATTTATCTTTAAGAATTTATACGTTTTGGTGTTATTATAATTAGCTTTGTTTTTAAAACACATTTCATTTGCCAGTTGTTAAGTATTAGAAATAAAATTCATTGTTGTATATTGACCATTTTAAGAACTTGCTAACCTCACTTATTTGTTCTAATAGCTTTTGTGTAAAAATAGTTTCATCTGAAAATAGAATACATGTTCTTTTCCAACCTGTATGCTTTTTCTTGCCTTATTATACCAGATAAAACTTCCAATAAAATGTTGCATGGAAGTAGTAGGAGTAAACATTCTAACCTTGTTCCCAATGTTAGAAGGAAAATATTCAGTTTTCATCATTAAGTATGATGTTAGCTGTAGGGTTTTCCCACAAATGTCCTTTATCAGTTTGAGGAAATTTCCTTCTAATACTATCCTTCTGAGAGTTTTTAATCACAAATGGGTGTTAAATTTTGTCAAAACCTTTTTCTGTATATATTGAGATGATCATATGTACTTTTACCTTTATTCTATTAGTATGATGAATTACACCAACCGATTTCAGAGGATAAATCAATCTAGCATTCCTTTATATTGCTGGATTCAATTTGAGAATTTCTGTGTCTATATATATGAGGGATATTAGGATGTTGTTCTAAAATTCTCCTTTTTTGGTAGTTTTTGTATGGCTTTGGTACCAAGATGATACCAATCTTAAGTTCCCCCGCCCTCCACTTCCCCTGCTACTCTCTGAAAGAGTTTATGTAAGATTGGCATTATTTCTTCCTTAAATATCTGGTATCATTCACCAAGGAAGCCATCTGGGTTTGGGTTTTCTTTGTGGGGAGGTTTTTAATTACAAATTTGATTTTTAAAATAGATATGATTTAAGTTTTTTATTTTTGTGTGTATTTTGGTAATTTGTATCTTCAAAGATTTTGTCCACTTCATCTAAGTCTTTTCTTTTAATTCTAATAGTAATGAGTTATGTATTCTCTTTTTTTTCCCCTTGATGAATCTAGGTATAGTTAATCAACTTTATTGCTCTCTTTAAAAATAGCTTTTGATTACATTCACTTTACTGCTTCATCTACTGTCCTGTATTCTATTTTATTGATTTCTGTGTATCCTTTCTTTTCTTCTACTTACTATGCGTTTTATTTGCTCTTCATTTCCTAGCTTCATAATTGGAAGTTGTTAGATTATTGATTTGAGACCGTTCTTATTTTCTAATATAATTATTTTAAACTAAAATTTGCCCCAAGCATTGCTTTAAGCTGCATCCCAAGATTTTTGATGTATTTTCACTTTCACTGGGTTGAAAATATTTTCTAATTTACTTTGTGAGTTCTTTTTTACACTATGGGCTACCTGGCAGTGTGCTGTTTAATTTCTAAATATGTGGAAATTTTTGTGAAGACTTTTTTTTTTTTTTTACTGATTTCTAAGTTAATTTTACTGTGGTCAGAAAATGTACTTTATATGAATTCACTTATTTAACATGTCGAGACTTGTTTTATAACCCAGAATATTGTAGATCTTAGTAATGTTCCATGTTCATTTGAGAAGAGTATGTATTCTGCTGCTGTCACTACCAACTTTGAATCCCATCATGACTTCCGTTTGATTTAAAATTTAAAATAATTAAAAAATTTAATTTGTAATATTAATTAAACAAAATTCCTACACTACATACATTTTTTGAACTAGGGTTTCCATTTTATATTGAAAAATGTAAATCTTGGAAATTCTCTAATGCCTACCCTCACAAGTCTTAGGTAACTCCATATTTTAAAAGTTTCAGTTTTGGACAATATCCAGTATGAGTGATTTCCTATTGCTTCATTAATATTATATTGCCAAATTCTGTAAGGCCATAATCACACCTTTCAGGAGGAGGAAAACTGCTCATGAATATTCTCTTAAATTTTGCCTGCACAATGTTGTTTATTTCTTTATGACAATTAGGGGTTAAATTAACTTAAAATGTGAAGACTAGGGACAAGACTCCAAAAAATTAACCAACCATTCTGATGTAGATTGTACTTCTGGAGTTTTAATGTCATCACTTTACCGCTCAAGGCAATGGGCTACAGATATAGACAGCAGTTGATAGTTTATGAGGAATAAGCTCACTGATGACATTTAATGAATTATTTATAATTTCCTCAGTGTACATTTTTTTTACCAGCCTAAACATTTTACAAGTAGCGGGTAAAGTGGAAACATCTATTACTTTAAGAAAAATACAACAAGGCTTGAGCTGACTTTATTATGTCATCAAGTAACATACTGTCTTACTAAAGAAATTTAATAAAAATTCTGATAATACTAAGCATTGGGATAGTTGTATAAGGTTTAATGAAAATGAATTGATGAAAGTTCTTATAAACTTAAAAATGCAATTATAGAAAAATGAACTCTTTTTTATCTCAAAATACTTGCATGCTTAATAAAGAAATTTTTAATTTTACACTTGCCAATTAGGTATGCAATTCCAATTTACAAAGTTAGTTAAATCAGGAAGTTATCTTAGATTGTGGAAGTTATCCATAGATTGTGGAAATGAGATTTACAATCAGGTCTTTTTAATCAAGTGTACATATTCTTTTCACATATATTTTCATTTGACTTTTTCAATGATCTTGCATGGCAAGTAAAATCCTTCTTTCCATTTTAAAGATAAGCAAACTGATAACAAGACAGGTAAAATAAATGACCCAATGGCACACTGTGGTCAGCTACTGAGTCCAGATAAAAATCAAAGTCTTCTGACCCCATGTAGTGCTTTCTTTCTGCTATACCAGAGGTCAATTCATTTTAGACTTTTGAAAAAAACTTCTGGAATCCCATATACTCAACTATGAGTCAGAAATAGAAAAGGAGGAAATAGAATAAGGCTTAGAATCCTGTGAGCTGTGGTGGATATGATAATGGTCTGGCCTTTATTTGTTAACTACTGTCATTTCTACTACAAGTTTCTCAAAAAAGTCTGGCCTCATCTATATTATACAAAATCATTCACAAGAATAAAATTGACAGATTCTTTGTCAAAATACCTAGAGGACTGGTGGCTGGAGCACTCTCATTTTCTTTTTACTATTCTTTCAACAATTTTCACACATACCGAAAGATTTCTATGTGCCAGGCATAATGCCTGGCAGATAGAACAACACTGTCTAACTTTGCCCTTGAGAAGTTTCCAGTTTGAGGACAGAGGAAAACAGGTATATAAATTGCCATAATGCAACATAAGGAAATAATTATAGATTATTGATAAAGTACTAGAGAGCAGCTGTACTTAAGGGGCTGAGAATAGGGTGTTTTGGAGTAATAGCTGAAAAGTATCTTAATATATGCTAGCTGTAATGAAATAACTTCTTATATTTCCAGTCTGAGAAAAATAATTAACTACTATTTTACAATAGTTGATAAATTATATCACAGGCCACCACTCTCTAAGAGATTTTTGAGAGTTTTCTGTAAGGCCAAACTTTTTATATATTTTATGTATAAAATAAATGTAGCCAAAAAACCAGAGAAGTAAAATAATCTTTTAATGTTTACACTTCAGAATCAGTGGGTGATATTATAAATCCAGAGGTTTCTGAAATATTTTCCCTTTTGTTCAGAGCAATATTTTTTGTTCAAGAAATTCAATTAGATGTTCAAGAATTAATCAGTTAGCTATACTGTAGATCCTACAGTGTTCACAAAATTCTAACTATAACATTTAAATCCATGAGGCATATAGTGTGTCCTAGAGTGATACTGAAGTTTAAAATAGTTTCACTTGAATTTGTCTCTTCCTCTTAAAATTTTAGTGAACTGATTGTTTGTTTCCGGGTTGGGTCTATGCTTTATTGTCATGCTTCTCAAATTAGCACATGTGCTACAGAATAAAAGCACATTCCCAAAGAACAAAAATCTTCCTTTTGTTACTGATGGGATGAAGGATGAGATGAGAGGTGGTAGGTTGGGGTTGTCTAGAAAAACTAATGGATAAGTATATAACAATTATAATACTAAACTGAACGTGGCTATACTTTAGAATATAAAGGAGAATTCATATAAATTAAAAAAAACACTAGATTAAAAACCAAGCAAATACAAACAAACCTGCCCTCTCATGTGTCTCCTTGGACTATGCTGCCAGAACTTCTATCCATTGGCTTTTATTCTGCTTAGCCCTTAGGGATAAGTTTGTGATAAGCAATGCTTTATTGAATTCAGAATAATTCTGAATATTATTATTTTTAAGAGTTTGAAAGACTTTAATAAAAAGAGGCATAGAGGATCAGATGCTCTGAACTTGTTTTATATCCAATACACTAGGTGTGCCCGATCATTTCTCTTATCTTGGGCAAGTATATTATTATTCCAGTGTGGTTTGGGTCATTTCCAATTTTAGAATGACAACAGCCACAAACGCCTTGAAAGGGGGAAGAGAATATGTAGGTAGTAAGCAACTTTCTTCTTCTCTTTTCAAAACAGCACACACAGAATATCTCATTCAATTTTTTGGGTTGGAAGATAAAAGAAGAATGAATGGTATTGGGAAAACACTAACTTCTTTGAACATCTCACTCAGGAGTACTGAAAACAAATTCATAAGGGCTAGAAAGTGTCTTCCAAAGACTCAGATTAATTCACAACCAGTTTTATGTCACTCATTTCAGGAGTGGTGTGTACATGTGGGGTGGGATGGAGGAGGTCATCGGTCAAGGTTACACTGCTGCTACAAATCACAAGTAAATTCACGGGGTGATCAGTTCCATTCTTATTTCAATTTAGGATGGGCTCTGCCAGCTTCCAATTGTGGATTACATGCTCCACAAATTTAGGCTCACAATAATTTATATTCTATCACCTCCTTATCTAAAGCAGAAAACAATACCTTCCCTGAAATGAAATGGTTGTACTACAGGACATGAAAAATTTATAGAAACCAGTTGAGAAAAGAAACTGATGATTGCTGAGGGGTTTAATGAAACAAAGATATAGTACCCTTCATCTACATTCAAAAAAACGTTATTTGTACACAGTAGATATAATAAAATTAACGCTATACATACTATTTCATCTTTAGCTTTTTGTATATGTTAAATATATACTTAAGAAATATCTATGCCCAATGTATTCAATATACAGCTATTAAATACTAAATCTGTAAGAAAAATTCAAAGCTGTCAATCTTATGAGGACTTTGTCAACATCTAGAGCAATTCTGCTTACTTCAAAGGCAGTTCCTTGCCCAGGCAAGAGAGATCTGCAAATAAGAAAAAAATCACTACAGAGAAGACTGACTATGTCCACAGGTTGTTTCCTGAGCTGCCCTCCTGGAACTTGTCTACGTTTGCCCTTTTTATCTCCAGATTCTTCTCTACTTTACCATTCCAATTTGAATATCTTTATGATAACAACTTCCAGCTCTTTATCCTCTCCCCATACTCTTAATTTACTTCCTGCATTATACTCTGCTGCTGAGCTTTCTTGAGCCACTCCTATGACCCAACTGACATACCTAGGAGTGTGACCCCCCTTCATAGTTATGCCAAATAAACGAAACCAGAATATGTCATGCCAAAATAGCCTTTTCCATATAAGAATTATTTTGATCTAAAGGCAATTAAAAAGCAGCAAAAGCAGGAAAGCTCTCTGCCCTTCTATGTGCCTAAAAGCAGGACATAAATTTAGAAAGATGTCCCTCCTTCCCTCTCTAAACATCACAGGAACAACTTTAGACTATTATCAGCCGGGAGATGGCACCAGAGGAATCTATGTAACAGACTTTACCAGCTAGCCTTGATCTCCCATTCCTTTCCCATATATTTGCCTTCCTACAATTTGCCACCTCTAGGGACTCAAGGTCCTTTGCTTTTGCCTTGTCACTTCTCTAAAATTTATTGCTCTTTGTTGAAAATGCTACATAAGCCTGAATTCTGAGCCACCTCTTTGAGTTACTCATTCCTGAGCTTCTCATATTAACATGTATATATGAGATATAGACGTTAATAAACTTCTGTTTGTTTTCTCTGGTTAGTCTGTCTTGTTACAGAGCCTAGCTGAGAACCTAGGATGGGTAGAGGAAGAATTTTCTCCCCTAGGTGAATTCTCAGAGCTTGCCTCCTTCCTGGTTCAGGGCAGACAGAAATAATCACATAGAAATTCTCAGGCTTAAATAAGCAGCAGTACTAAATATGTTTCCTAGTTTAATTGTAAAAGATATAGACTATTTCCTTCTTAATTTCTATTTAAAGGAGCAAAGTTGTAACACTGTATCAAGAATTATTTGCTAAATGTTCACTGCTCCCAAGATATCACATATCTTACAAATCAATGAAGAACTTAGAATAATAGCTTTGTTAACAAGGAAGAGGATGTTCTGGGCAATAATACATCTTTGTTGAACTCTGATGTTACTAAAAGTGGCTTCTGTGACATTGCCGAAGGCAAGGACATTTCTATGCTTCGTAATCACCTTTGAAATTATTTTTCAAGACTGTCTAACTGTCCTACTTGATCTCTCCCAATTTTTAAGAATACTAAACTTTGCAATCCTATTTTAGGTTATAGGCAAAGTTATTAGTTAATGTTTGTTGAATAAATAGGCAGAATATATGTAGATAATAAGTTTCATACATGTTTTCCCCCACATGACAACTACAGTCTGAATGCACAGATGTAGAAAAGAGTTTCAGATGTTATTGAAATATAAAATGTTAACTTAACTATGTTCTGCCCTTTCCTTTATCCCTAGATTCTCTTGAGCAGAATTCTGATCTCCTGTTTCCTAAGCCAAATAATTAAAAGTAACAATAGGTCTGCATAATCAACTACTTCCTAAAAGCTCAATACTAAAACAAGTAAGATGATTTTCCACTACTAATCAGTTTTCAGTCAACCAGCATGCACCCACAAGAAACAAAATCAGTACAGTTATCTGAACAATAGTTTCCCATCCCTGATGCTTCAAAAGTTTGGACAGCTCTAATATTTTAATAAATGCGTTTCCATGCATCACACATCAGTCTCATTTTTAAGCTTTCAATGAAATTTTCATAAAGAATAATTAAGAACGTTCACTGCAGCGTTATTCACAAGAGCCAAGATATTGAAACGACCCAAGTGTCTGTCCATGGATGTATGGACAAGGAAAACATGATTTTATGTATGTGTGTATACACACACACACACACACACACACACAAAATGGAATATTATTCAACCATAAAAAGAGGAATATCCTGCTATTTGTGACAAAATGGATGAGCCAGGAGAGCATTATGCTAAGTGAAATAAATCAGACACAGAAAGACAAATACTCTATGATCTCACTTATATGTGGAATCTAAAAAGTCAAGCTCATAGAACCAGAGAGTAGAATGGTGGTTGTCAGGGTCTGGGGGATACAAGAAATAGGGAGACGTTGGTCAAAGGGCACAAACTTTCAGTTATAAGATGAGTAAGTTCTGGGGACCTAATGTATACCATGGTGATTACAGTTAACAATACAGAATTTTATATTTGAAATTTGCTGAGAGAGTAAATCTTAAATGTTCTCACCACACACAAACACACAAAAGGTCACTATGTGAAGTGCTGGGTGTGATAACTAACTTGATGATGGTAGGCATTTCACAATGTATATGTATGTTAAATCACCATGTTATACACCTTAAGAAAATCATATTGTACAACTTAAATATAAACAACTTTTTTTTTTTTGCTAACATAAGTAACTTTTTATTAAAAATAACAATATTTTTCAAAGCAAAAAAAGATTAGCAAGAAGACTGGCATTATTTTATATTTTTCAAATCTCTTAACTCTGGCTTAATATAATAAATCTGAAATAAACAACTTTTATTTGTCAATCATATCTCAATAAAGCTGGAAAAAATAATAATAAAGAATAATATATGCTATATCTTCATGAGGCTTAAAAGCTCATAAAATTAATTAATGATTTATTAATGGGTTTACAGTTTAGAGACATTTTCCTCAGTTATGTCATAGAAAGTTCAAGTAAGTTACCATGATAGGGGGTATTCAACATTATTTTAAAATATACTTAAGGTGGGAACACATAATTTTATAAATATTTACAGTCCATACTTTTTTTTTATTTTTATTTTTTTTGCAGTACGCTGGCCTCTCACTGCTGTGGCCCCTCCCGTTGCGGAGCACAGGCTCCGGCCGCGCAGGCTCAGCGGCCATGGCTCACAGGCTCAGCCGCTCCGCGGCATGTGGGATCCTCCCGGACCGGGGCACGAACCCGTGTCCCCTGCATCGGCAGGCAGACTCCCAACCACTGCACCACCAGGGAAGCCCTACAGTCCATACTTTTTATCTGAAATACTCTGCCTCATAGCTTGCCATAAACATTTATTCCTCAAGCCTTCCATTATTTGAAATTCCTAAAAGCCAGGTTTGGTTTTTAAAACTCATTCCATATTTGCACATTCTACAACACATTTTCACACACCTTCTCTCCCAAATGGCCTTGATCTTAAGTAGTATACATGGTAAATACTTTTCTTTTTTTACATATTTGTAAAAAGAAACATTCATTTATTTACAATTACTTTAAAACTTGCTTGCATAAATGTTTCTATCTGTCCTAAATTATAAGTCTTGAGGTAATGTTTGTGTCTTTTTATCAATAAATACATATTTTTGTTTTCACAGAAGAAAAATATTTATAAGCCTTATAAATCATCACATACATCACATACAAAGGACAAAGCAGAAAAGAGGGAAGATAAGATCCAATATGCAGAACACTGTAGAAAGATCACAGAGCTCTTTAGAGGCAGAGCTGAGTCTGAATTTCTGCTCTGCTGCTTATTTTGTGACTTCAGTCAAGTTTCCTAACATCTCTGGCCTTATTTTTTTCCCTACCTCAGAGGATAGTAATGAGGACTAAGTTAATGTATATAAAATACTTGGTAGAGTTGCTGGAACGTAAAAAGTTTCCAGTAATGGTAGTAACTGCAGTTTATCATCGTTATTGTTGTAGACATTATTTTTGTCTTCCTCTCATTATTGGAGCTGGTTATTCAGTGTCCTAAGGCCTTTTTCATCTCCTCACCCTTTACCTTCCCTTTGACCCCTGTTCTTTACTGCAGAACTCTTTCCTGCTCTTCTCATGAGTGCCCTAAGCTTCAGATACCACCCTTTCATTGCTAACTCCCAAACTGATATCTCCAGTCTCGTTTCCTATTCTACATCCCCAGTTAAATGCTGAAATGTTGTTTCAAATTTAACATGTCTAAAACTAATTTATTTCTCTCATAATCTTTCCCACATCAGTAGGAGTGGTGGACAAGAAGCCACAAGTGCACAGAGAACTAGGCCAGGCTTAGGTACACGAAGATCCCCTAAATCTCTCAGTCTTCATCTCCTGACCCTGTAAAGTTCCTCTGGGATGGGGAGAGCCTTGCTCCCATGGACTTTATATCTCATGTATACTGCTGGTGTCCAAATCCTGGCCATTGCAGTCATTGCCATTGCCTTGTTACCGGTGAGTCCTGGCACTGAACAGGAAGATTCCTAGATACTTCTGGGTTTTAATTCTGGTCCCTTCCTAAGTCCATAACTTTGTCTAAGTCACAGCCCTGCTCTGTGGCTTGATTTCCTCACTTGTAACACAAGGGTGAAGACACTAACACTAAGGTAACCATATAATTTTAGTCCAAACCAGGACACGTTTTTTTTTTTTTGCGGTACGCAGGCCTCTCACTGCTGTGGCCTCTCCCGTTGCAGAGCACAGGCTCCGGACGCGCAGGCTCAGCGGCCATGGCTCACGGGCCCAGCAGCTCCGCGGCATGTGGTATCCTCCCGGACTGGGGCACAAACCCGTGCCCCTGCATCGGCAGGCGGACTCTCAACCACTGCACCACCAGGGAAGCCCAAACCAGGACACTTTTGAGAATGAAAGGGAGCTGTTAATAATTATGATTAGAGTCACAAGCATACCATGACTATTCTGGGCAAACCAGGAAGTAGAGTGGCCCTAGCTATCACTCATATCCCTTCCTGCATTTCTAATAGTTGAAATAAATACATTTTTAATACCACAGAGCACAATATCAAATTTCAATGTTATCAAATGACTTCAGAAAAAAAAAAACCTCTTTGTATTTCCAGTTACAAATGGATAGAATTTAAACATGAATAGAATTTAAATTCTGTTATAAAAAGCCAACCTACCAATAATTAAACGTAAAAATATTAACATATATGAGTCTGTACCTGCATAACAGGTCTATTTCCAACCTTTTCCTCATACTCATATATCAAATAAATAAATAACAACATAAAGGAAAAAAAATTTGTTTTAGAGGGTTCCAGGGCACATGTGCCTCTGAAATGAAAATAAAGTTGGTTAATACTTTGGAACTATTTACCTTAAAACTAAATTCTTAAATGACATGGGGAGCACTTATCATAATAGATGGCAAGTGACGATACAATGAACAGTGTTATAATGAATTCTTCCCAGAAATCACAGGGATAGAGTATTATGTTCTCAGTTTCCAGGTTGCCATTTGGGTATTATTTTGAAACACTAAGAATTCTGATTGGTTCTGGTACAAACTGTAGAAGTTGTAAACCCAGATAATAACTAATGGAAAACCAATTTTGCTTACTTTTTTCTGAAGCTAGCATTGAAACCATGAGTAGGAAGGATTTGAGTGCTAAATTATGTGTATTGAGGCAGCAGCTCTTTAATTTGAATAACTGGATTTTAGTTCACACCTGCTATCTAGCAAGAAACTTCCTGAGAGTATTTGTATTTCTAATGCTATCCTTCTTTCTGTATCTTAGCAATGTGTATAGTCTTCCCTTTAAATGTCTTTATTAAAATATATAACAACATTTTAAACTGCAGATACCATCACTCTATATATCCCTTATATTAATAAATTTCCAAATGCCTTGCCTTACCTTCTACCCGTGCTTTTAAAAATTCTTCCCTCTTTTTCTATCAGAATTTTACCTTCTAAACCCAAAGTCATTCACGTTAGCCCCTACTTAAATATCTAACAGCTCCTACCACATATAGCAAGATTCTTCAAAGTTAAGGCATTTGGTAACCACCATATCTTTCTTTTTCCTGTATTATTATTTGTTTAATAGTTTTTTTAGATGAGCTTCCTTTTATAGTGTAAGTAAATTTCGTGCCACTTGCACAGTGGAATGCAGTTCATCTTGCTTTATCAGTCAGAAGAGAATAGGTTATGCAGAGGTAACAAAAGAGCCCCAAATCCCAGTGTCATAAACTGGGTTAATTTATTGCTCATGCTACTAGTCCATTGAGGTTAGTCATGATTCTGGTCCACATTTTCTTTACTCTGTGACCAAAGCTAATGGAACACCTTCTATACCGGGACATTGACAACTTTACTGCAGAGGGAAAAGAGGATATGGTCAATCCTTGCTCTTAAAGCTTCAGCTTAGAAATGACACAGATTGGTTCCACTTTCATTTCCTTGGCCAGAGCAAGGCATGTGGATAAGACTGAATGGGCTAGGGAAATCTAATCCTTTCCTAGCGAGTGCAGCAGATAGTTTGAACAATAATACAATCAAACACACTTATCAAGAATAGAAGATAATTAAAATAAAATGGAATGAAAACAAAATGTTATTAATTTCTAGTTAGATAATATTTCCTACCAAGTGTTAAAATTTTGCCAACTGATTTTCTTCTTAATATATTTAGAATATTTGAAAGAGAACTGTATCTCTCTATATGATATAATTCATATCCACATCCAGGTATAACATAAAGTCATTCACCTAAAATCATTACCAGTGTGATTTCCACACCTATGAAAATACAACTACAAAAGTAAAAATAGAACTCCTAAATAAGGCTCTCTGAAACTCTGATCCAAACTCACATTTCCAGTGTCAGCTCCAGCCATGCATTTTCCTTCCTCTTGTTCCCACTGCTCCCTATGCTCCCTTTTTGACAAATCCAACCTCCTCAACCTCATCTCTGCGGTACCACACCTTCTGTTGCTTAATTGCACCATTATTTGATGAACCAAGACTCATTTCTGTTATATTTACCAAGCACATGCAATTCACGCCTTGGCCCTTATTCTCATACAAACAGTCCTACAGTCTTCTTTAGTGAGAAATAACTCACAGACTACTTTTCAGATGAAGTATAAACTGAAGAATAATTTTAAAAATGGAAAAGGAAGTGACTACAAATGTAAGGTTTTGGCCTAAGATGAAGGGTAGTCAAAACATTATGAACATTACTAATTAGATAAAACTGTTAAATGTGTTTATTTACTATAATTAAATGTCAATGAAGAAATTGGACAAACTAACATGAGGGAGATAGACAAATTATTCAGAAATGTTTTGCTCTTTTCTGATTTGTACACTTTGCAACATAAATAGCATCAGAACCTGCAATATAGATAATCACTAAATCCAAGAGAGTCGTAGTTTCTGGACTTGAAAACAGAGGCTTGTGATCTCTGAAATTATTTATGGATAGATAAAACTTACAAATATATACTATACAGCTACAGATCTTAAAGGGATTAATCTAACATAATGACTTCTATTCAAGCAAAAGCATGAAGAAAAGTGTAATTTAAAAAGCAAAATGGAGGGTAGGAGGAAGATGGTGGAAGAGTAAGACGTGGAGATCACCTTCCTCCCCACAGATACACTGGAAATACATCTACACGTGGAACTGCTCCTATAGAACACCCACTGAACGATGGCAGAAGACCTCAGACCTCCCAAAAGGCAAGAAACTCCACACGTACCTGGGTAGGGCAAAAGAAAAAAGAAAAAACAGAGGCAAAAGAATAGGGACGGGACCTGCACCAGTGGGAGGGAGCTGTGAAGGAAGAAAGGTTTCCACACACTAGAAAGCCCCTTCACGGGCGGAGACTGCGGGTGGTGGAGGGGGTAAGCTTCCGAGTCGCGGAGGAGAGTGCAGCCACAGGGGTGTGGAGGGCAAAGCGGAGAGATTCCCGCACAGAGGATCGGCACTGACCAGCACTCACCAGCATGAGAGGCTCGTCTGCTCACCTGCCGGGGTGGGCGGAGCTGGGAGGTGAGGCTCGGGCTTCCGTCGGATCGCAGGGAGAGGACTGGGGTTGGCGGCGTGAACACAGCCTGAAGGGGGCTAGTGCGCCACAGCTAGCTGGGAGGGAGTCCGGGAAAAAGTCTGGAGCTGCCGAAGAGGCAAGAGACTTTTTCTTACCTCTTTGTTTCCTGGTGCACCAGGAGAGGGGATTAAGAGCACTGCTTAAAGGAGCTCCAGAGACGGGCGCGAGCCGCAGCTAATAGCGTGGACTCCAGAGACGGGCATGAGACGCTCAGGCTGCTGCAGCCACCAAGAAGCCTGTGTGCCAGCACAGGTCACTATCCACACCTCCCTTCCGGGAGCTGTGCAGCCCGCCACTGCCAGGGTCCCGTGATACAGGGACAACTTCCCCGGGAGAACGCACGCCACGCCTCAGGCTTGTGCAACGTCACATCGGCCTCTGCCACCACAGGCTTGCCCTGCATCCATACCCCTCCCTCGCCTGGGCCTGAGTGAGCCAGAGCCCCCGAGTCAGCTGCTCTTTAACCCCGTCCTGTCTGAGCGAAGAACAGACGCCCTCAGGCGACCTACATGCAGAGGCGGGGCCAAATACAAAGCTGAAACCCGGCAGCTGTGCGAACAAAGAAGAGAAAGGGAAATTTCTCCCAGCAGCCTCAGGAGCACAAGATTAAATCTCCACAATCAACTTGATGTACCCTGCATCTGCGGAATACCTGAATAGACAACGAATCATCCCAAATTGAGGAGGTGGACTTTGGGAGCAAGACAGATTATTTCTTCCCCTTTTCCTCTTTTTGTGAGTGTGTATGTGTATGCTTCTGTGTGAGATTTTGTCTGTAAAGCTTTGCTTTCACCATTTGTCCTAAGGTTCTGTCCGTCCGTCTTTTTCTTTTACTTAAAAAATTGTTTTTCTTAATAATTATTTTTTATTTTAACAACTTTATTTTATCTTTATTTTTTCCTCTTTCTTTCTTTCTACTTTTTCTCCCTTTTCTTCTGAGCCGTGTGGATGAAAGGCTCTTGGTGCTCCAGCCAGGAGTCAGTGCTGTGCCTCTGAGGTGGGAGAGCAAACTTCAGGACACTGGTCCACAATAGACCTCCCAGCTCCACGTAATATCAAACAGCAAAAATCTCCCAGAGATCTCCATCTCAACACCAACACCCAGCTTCACTCAACGACCAACAAGCTACAGTGCTGGACATCCTATGCCAAACTAGCAAGACAGGAACACAACCCCACCCATTAGCAGAGAGGCTGCCTAAAATCAGAATGAGGCCACAGACACCCCAAAACACACCACCAGATGTGGACCTGCCCACCAGAAAGACAAGATCCAGCCTCATCCAACAAAACACAGGCACTAGTCCCCTCCACCAGGAAGCCTACACAACCCACTGAATGAACCTCAGCCACTGGGGGCAGACACCAAAAACAACGGGAACTACGAACCTGCAGCGTGCAAAAAGGAGACCCCAAACACAGTAAGATAAGCAAAATGAAAAGACAGAAAAACACACAGCAGATGAAGGAGCAAGGCAAAACCCCACCAGACCTAACAAATGAAGAGGAAATAGGCAGTCTACCTGAAAAAGAATTCAGAATAATGATAGTAATGATGATCCAAAATCTTGGAAATAGAGAAGGGAAAATGCAAGAAACATTTAACAAGGACACAGAAGAACTAAAGAGGAAACAAGCAACGATGAACAACACAATAAATGAAATAAAAAACACTCTAGAAGGGATCAATAGCAGAATAACTGAGGCAGAAAAATGCAGAAGTGACCTGGAAGATAAAATAGGGGAAATAACTACTGCAGAGCAGAATAAAGAAAAAAGAATGAAAAGAACTGAGGACAGTCTCAGAGACCTCTGGGACAACATTAAACACACCAATATTAGAATTATAGGGGTCCCAGAAGAAGAAGAGAAAAAGAAAGGGACTGACAAAATATGTGAAGAGATTATACTTGAAAACTTCCCTAATATGGGAAAGGAAATAGTTAATCAAGTCCAGGAAGCACAGAGAGTCCCATACAGGATAAATCCAAGGAGAAACATGCCAAGACACATATTAATCAAACTATCAAAAATTAAATACAAAGAAAACATATTAAAAGCAGCAAGGGAAAAACAACAAATAACATACAAGGGAATCCCCATAAGGTTAACAGCTGACCTTTCAGCAGAAAATCTGCAAGACAGAAGGGAGTGGCAGGACATATTTAGAGTGATGAAGGAGAAAAACCTACAACCAAGATTACGCAGCAAGGATCTCATTCAAATTTGATGGAGAAATTAAAACCTTTACAGACAAGCAAAAGCTAAGAGAGTTCAGCACCACCAAACCAGCTTTACAACAAATGCTAAAGGACCTTCTCTAGGCAAGAAACACAAGAGAAGGAAAAGACCTACAATAACAAACCCAAAACAATTAAGAAAATGGGAATAGGAACATACATATCGATAATTACCTTAAATGTAAATGGATTAAATGCTCCCACCAAAAGACACAGACCGGCTGAATGGATACAAAAATAAGACCCATATATATGCTGTCTACAAGAGACCCACTTCAGACCTAGGGGCACATACAGACTGAAAGTGAGGGGATGGAAAAAGATATTCCATGCAAATGGAAATCAAAAGAAAGCTGGAGTAGTAATTCTCATATCAGACAAAACAGACTTTAAAATAAAGAGTAGGGCTTCCCTAGTGGTGCAGTGGTTGAGAGTCCACCTGCCAATGCAGGGGGACACGGGTTCATGCCCCGGTTGGGGAAGAACCCATATGCCGTGGAGCGGCTGGGCCCATGAGCCATGGCTGCTGAGCTTGCACGTCCGGAGCCTGTGTTCCGCAACAGGAGAGGCCACAACAGTGAGAGGTCCGCATACCGCAAAAAAAAAAAAAAAAAAAAAGATAAAGACTATTACAAGAGACAAAGAAGGACACTACATAATGATCAAGGGATTGATCCAAGAAGAAGATATAACAATTGTAAATACTGATGCACCCAACATAGGAGCACCTGAATACATAAGGCAAATACTAACAGCCATAAAAGGGGAAATGGACAGTAACACAATCATAGTAGGGGACTTTAACGCCCCACTTTCACCAATGGACAGATCGCCCAAAATGAAAATAAATAAGGAAACACAAGCTTTAAATGATACATTAAACAAATGGACTTAATTGATATTTATAGGACATTCCATCAAAAAACAACAGAATACACTTTTTTCTCAAGTGCTCATGGAACATTCTCCAGGATAGGTCATATCTTGGGTCACATCTCAAGCCTTGGTAAATTTAAGAAAATTGAAATTGTATCAAGTATCTTTTCTGGCCACAATGCTATGAGACTAGATATCAATTACAGGAAAAGATCTGTAAAAAATACAAACACGTGGAGGCTAAACAATACACTACTTAATAACGAAGTGATCACTAAAGAAATCAAAGAGGAAATCAAAAAATACCTAGAAATGACAATGGAGACATGACGACCCAAAACCTATGGGATGCAGCAAAAGCAGTTCTAAGAGGGAAGTTTATAGCAATACAATCCTACCTTAAGAAACAGGAAACATCTCGAATAAACAAACTAACCTTGCACCTAAAGCAATTAGAGAAAGAAGAACAAAAAAATCCCAAAGTTAGCAGAAGGAAAGAAATCATAAAGATCAGATCAGAAATAAAGGAAAAAGAAATGAAGGAAATGATAGCAAAGATCAGTAAAACTAAAAGCTGACTCTTTGAGAAGATAAGCAAAGTTGATAAACCATTAGCCAGACTCATCAAGAAAAAAAGGGAGAAGACTCAAATCAATAGAACTAGAAATAAAAAAGGAGAAGAACTGACACTGCAGAAATACAAAAGATCATGAAGGTTACTACAAGCAACTCTATGCCAATAAAATGGACAACCTGGAAGAAATGGACAAATTCTTAGAAAGGCACAACCTGCCAAGACTGAATCAGGAAGAAATAGAAAATATGAACAGACCAATCACAAGCACTGAAATTGAAACTGTGATTAATAATCTTCCAACAAGCAAAAGCCCAGGACCAGATGGCTTCACAGGCGAATTCTATCAAACATTTAGAGAAGAGCTATCACCTATCCTTCTCAAACTCTTCCAAAATATAGCAGAGGGAGGAACACTCCCCAACTCATTCTACGAGGCCACCATCACCCTGATACCAAAACCAGACAAGGATGTCACAAAGAAAGAAAACTACAGGCCAATATCACTGATGAACATAGATGCAAAAATCCTCAACAAAATACTAGCAAACAGAATCCAACAGCACATTAAAGGGATCATACACCACGATCAAGTGGGGTTTATTCCAGGAATGCAAGGATTCTTCAATATACGCAAATCAATCAACGTGATACACCATATTAACAAATTGAAGGAGAAAAACCATATGATCATCTCAATAGATGCAGAGAAAGCTTTAGACAAAATTCAACATCCATTTATGATAAAAGCCCTCCGGAAGGTAGCCATAGAGGGAACTTTCCTCAACGTAATAAAGGCCATATATGACAAACCCACAGACAACATCGTCCTCAATGGTGAAAAACTGAAAGCATTCACACTAATATCAGGAACAAGACAAGGTTGCCCACTCTCACCACTCTTATTCAACACAGTTTTGGATGTTTTAGCCAAAGCAATCAGAGAAGAAAAGGAAATAAAAAGAATCCAAATCGGAAAAGAAAAAGTAAAGCTGTCACTGTTGGCAGATGACATGATACTATACATACAGAATCCTAAAGATGCTACCAGAAAACTACTAGAGCTAATCAATGAATTTGGTAAAGTAGCAGGATAAAAAAATTAATGCACAGAAATCTCTGGCATTCCTATACACTAATGATGAAAAATCTGAAAGTGAAATCAAGAAATCACTCCCATTTACCATTGCAACAAAAAGAATAAAATACCTAGGAATAAACCTACCTAAGGAGACAAAAAACCTGTATGCAGAAAATTATAAGACACTGATGAAAGAAATTAGTGATGATATAAATAGATGGAGAGATATACCATGTTCCTGGATTGGAAGAATCAACACTGTGAAAATGACTCTACTACCCAAAGCAATCTACAGATTCAATGCAATCCCTATCAAACTACCATTGGCATTTTTCACAGAACTAGAACAAAAAATTACACAGTTTGAATGGAAACACAAAAGACCCTGAATAGCCAAAGCAATCTTGAGAATGAAAAATGGAGGTGGAGGAATCAGGTTCCCTGACTTCAGAGTATACTACAAAGCTACAATAATCAAGACAGTATGGTACTGGCACAAAAACAGAAATATAGATCAATGGAACAGGATAGAAAGCCCAGAAGTAAACCCAAGGACATATGGTCACCTTATCTTTGATAAAGGAGGCAAGAATATACCGTGGAGAAAAGACAGCCTCTTCAATAAGTGGTGCTGGGAAAACTGGACAGGTACATGTAAAAGTATGAGATTAGGACACTCCCTAACACCATACGCAAAAATAAACTCAAAATGGATTAAAGACCTAAATGTAAGGCCAGACACTATCAAAATCTTAGAGGAAAACATAGGCAAGACACTCTATGACATAAATCACAGCAAGGTTCTTTTTGACCCACCTTCTAGAGAAATGGAATAAAAACAAAAATAAACAAATGGGACCTAATGAAACTTCAAAGCTTTTGCACAGCAAGGGAAACCATAAACAAGACCAAAGGCAATGCTCAGGATGGGAGAAAATATTTGCAAATGAAGCAACTGACAAAGGATTAATCTTCAAAATTTACAAAACAGCTCAGGCAGCTCAATAACAGAAAAACAAAGAACCGAATCCAAAAATGGGCAGAAGACCTAAACAGACGTTTCTCCAAAGAGGATATATAGATTGCCAACAAACACATGAAAGAATGCTTAATGTCATCAATCATTAGAGAAATGCAAATCAAAACTACAATGAGATATCATCTCACACCAGTCAGAATGGCCAGCATCAAAAAATCTAGAAACAATAAATGCTGGAGAGGGTGTGGAGAAAAGGGAACACTCTTGCACTGTTGGTGGGAATGTAAATTGATACAGCCACTATGGAGAACAGTATGGAAGTTCCTTAAAAAACTACAAATAGAACTACCATAAGACCCAGCAATACCACTATTGGGCATATACCCTGAGAAAACCATAATTCAAAAAGAGTCATGTACCAAAATATTCATTGAAGCTCTATTTAAAATAGCCAGGACATGGAAGCAACCTAAGTGTCCTTGAACAGATGAATGAATAAAGAAGATGTGGCACATATATACAATAGAATACTACTCAGTCATAAAAAGAAACGAAATTGAGTTATTTGTAGTGAGGTGGATGGACCCAGAGTCTGTCATACAGAGTGAAGTAAGTCAGAAAGCAAAAAAGAAGTACCATATGCTAACACATATATACGGAATCTAAGAAAAAAAAAAGTTATTAAGTACCTAGGGGTAAGACGGGAATAAAGACAGAGACGTACTACAGCATGGACTTGAGGATATGGGGAGGGGTAGGGTAAACTGTGATAAAGTGAGAGAGTAGCATGGACATATATACACTACCAAACGTAAAATAGATAGCTAGTGTGAAGCAGCCACACAGCACAGGGAGATCAGCTCGGTGTTTTGTGACCACCTAGAGGGGTGGGATAGGGAGGTGGGAGGGAGGGAGACGCATGAGGGAAGAGATATGGGAACATATGTATATGTATAACTGATTCACTTTGTTATAACGCAGAAAGTAACACACCATTGTAAAGCAATTATAATCCAATAAAGATGTTAAAAAATTGTAGAAAGAATAAAAAAAAAGTTACAAAAAATAAAAAGCAAAATTGTGAGGCTACCATCACCTTGATATGAAAGCCAGACAAAGGTATCACATAAAAAAGAAAATTACAGGCCAATATCACTGATGAACATAGATGCAAAAATTCTCAACAAAATACTAACAAACCAAATGCAACAATACATTAAAAGGATCATACACCATGATCAAGTGGGATTTATCCCAGGGATGCAAGGATTTTTCAATATTCACAAGTCAATCAATGTGATACACCACATTAACAAAACGATGAATAAAAACCATACAATCATCTCAAATAGATGCAGAAAAAGCTTTTGATAAAATTCAACATCCATTTATGGTAAAAACTTGCCAGAAAGTGGGCATAGAGGGAACATACCTCAACATAATAAAAGCGATATATGACAAACCCACAGATAACATCATAGTCAATGTTGAAGAGCTGAAAGCATCTCCTGTAAGATCCGGAACAAGACAAGGATGTCCATTCTCATCACTTTTATTCAACATAGTTTTGGAACTCTCAGCCATAGCAATCAGAGAAGAAAAGGACTCCAAATTGAAAAGGAAGATGTAAAACTGTCACTATTTGCAGATGACATGATACCATACATAGAAAATTCTAAAGGCACCAGCAGAAAACTACCAGAGCTCATCAATGAATTAGGTAAAGATTCAGGATACAAAATTAATATACAGAAATCTGCTTCATTTCTATACACTAACAATGAAATATCAGAAAGAGAAACTATGGAAACAATCCCATTTACCATCACATCAGAAAGACAAAAAGCTAGGAATAAACCTCCCTAAGGAGGCAAAAGACCTGTACCCTTAAAACTATAAAATGCTGATGAAAGATACTGAAGACCACATAAACAGGTGGAAAGATACACCGTGTTCTTGGATTGGACAAATCAACATTGTTAAAATGACCATACTACCCAAGGCAATCTACAGGTTCAGCGTAATCCCTATTAAATTACCAATGGCATTTTTCAGAGAACAGGAACAAAAAATTTAAAAAATTTTATGGAAACACAAAAGACACCGAATAGCCAAAACAATCTTGAGAAAGAAGAATGGAGTTAGAGGAATCACACCCCCCGACTTCAGACTATACTACAAAGCTACAGTCATCAAAACAGTATGGTACTGGCACAAAAACAGACACATAGATCAATGAATGGAACAGGATAGAAAGCCCAGAAATACACCCACATGCTTATGATCAATTAATCTACAACAAAGGAGGCAAAAATACGCATTAAAGAAAAGGCAGTCTCTTCAATAAGTGGTGCTGGGAAAACTAGACAGCTATATGTATAAGAATGAAATTAAAACATTCTCTAATACCATATACAAAAATAAACTCAAAATAGATTAAGGACCTAAATGTAAGACAGGATACTATAAAACTCCTAGAGGAAAACATAGGCAGGACACTCTTTGACATAAATTGCAGCAATATTTTTTTGGCTCTGTCTCCTAGAGTAATGGAAACAAAACCAAAAATAAACAAATGGGACGTAATTAAATTTAAAAGCTTTTGCACAGTAAAGGGAACTATAAATAAAACGAAAAGATAATCTATGGAATGGGAGAAAATATTTGCAAACCATGTGACTGACATGGGATTAATTTCCAAAATATACAAACAGCTCATGCAGCTCAATATCAAAAAACAAACAACCCAATCAAAAAATAGGAAGTAGACCTAAACAGACATTTCTACATAGAAGACATACAGATGGACAACAGGCACATGAAAAGATGCTCAACATTGCTAATTATTAGAGAAATGCAAATCAAACCAGAATGAGGTACGACCTCACACCAGTCAGAATGGCCATCATTAAAAAGTCTACAAACAATAAATGCTCTGAGAGGGTGTGGAGAAAAGGAAACCCTCCTACATTGTTAGTGGGAATGTAAACTGGCGCAACCATTATGGAGAACAGTACGGAGGTTCCTTAAAAAACTAAAAATAGAGTTGCCATATGATCCAGCAATCCCACTCCTGGGAGTATATCCAAAGATAACTCTAAATTGAAAAGATAAATGCACCCCAGTGTTCACAGCAGCACTATTTACAATAGCCAAGACAAGGAAGCAAACTAAATATCCATTGACAGATGAATGGATAAAGAAGATGTGGTATATATACGCAATAGAATACTACTCAGCCATAAAAAAGAGTGAAATAATGCCATTTGCAGCTTCATGGATGGACCTAGAGATTATCAGAGTAAGTGAAGTATGTCAGACACAGAAAGACAAAAATCATATCACTTTTATGTGGAATCTAAAGAAGTGATACAAATGAACATATTTACGAAACAGAAAGAGACTCACAGATGTAGAAAACAAATTTATGGCTACCAAAGGGGAACTTGGGATTAACAGATACAGACTACTATATATAAAATAGATAAACAATAAGGACCTACTATATAGCACAGGGAACTATATTCAGTATCTTGTAATAACCTATAATAGAAAAGAATCTGAAAAAGAGTATATATGTGTACAATTGAATCACTTTTCTCTATACCTGAAAGATTACAAATCAACTCTACCTCAAAAAAATAAAAATTATAAAAATTTAAAAAAGCAAAATTGATTAAAAGTATCCTGTTATATTCTCTGTTACTTCTCTCTATAGATAAAATATATGCTAGCAAAAATTAATTTTGAACTATACTGTTATTAGTTTAGTAGCAGAGCTTGAGGATTTTAAATCCCTAATATGAATAACTAACAAAAATATCAATCTTGTACATGAATAATTAAGATACTGATATAGTTTGTTAATGATAAAATAAATTCCTTTTTCTAAATGCAAAACCGATATATGTCTTTAAAAATTAAAAAAGAAGAGGTGATAAAGGGAAAATCCCCTTTTTGCTATTTGGCCTACTTCTGTAATACACCTGATCTTATACTGTCACCATAGATATATTGCTTCCCTAGCATACCAATGAATGTTTGGAGGAAATTTGCTGAATACTTCTTCCAATAATTATTAAGAAGTATTTTTCATGTAGTATGACTACAAGCAATATGCAGTATGCATATTTGGAGTACATGGTTAATTTTTATTTTTTAAACTTTCTTAGTGTTTTAATGAGTACCAGGTAAACATTTAACATTGTTTATTAAAAATCACATCATTCTCATTTTTCCTTTAGAATGAATGTAGAAGATATCACTAAAATGAAATAATGGGAACATCATATCCTCTCATTTGTAACTTTGTTACTTTCAAACCCTTATATATTTTCTGGTGATGGCAGACTTTTCCATTTTTGTTATTTAATGATTATTGACTGAATGGTAAGGCACTGAGGAATTTAAAATACTGCAGGATACAGACATTGGAATTTATAATCTAAAAGAGAAGATACATCCAAACTCAAATCACTATCACATAAGACAGTATAATTATAAGTAATACAGGTAAGTGCTAGAGGGGACAACAGGGGATATAATAAGCATTGTTCTCTGGGGCTAATCAGAGAGATTGCAAGGAAAAAGTGATACCTGATCTGGGCAAAAAATAATGCTTAGAAGTCAGAGTCAGAGATTCAAAAGAGGGAGAAGGAGGGTAAATCCTAGGCAGAAAACACAGCATGAGGAAAGGCAAAGCGATCAGAAATCATAATGGATATTAGGGTGATAGCAGGGGGTTTCGATTGACTAGACTTCTGTGTGGGTAGCTGGGAAGACAGGCTGGGTGTTGTATCAGAGTGCAGATTTGAGAAAAATATCTGCTGAATGAATACAATAAACCAGACATTCAGTGCAAGTTAGAACAATGAATTGCCAAATAAGGATCTATCTGGCTATTTTGGTGTGCCTAATTACAGAGCGAAAATGTTGTATTATAGGAAGCAAATACTGAATCAGCACATTAAGAAAGTATCCCTAATTAACAATACTTTTAAAGAGTCAGAATATTTGAAGTACCAGAATAGATTATTTTTGTTTTTGTGTGTATAGAAAGCCAGGAGAGATGGAGGTGCATGAATAGACACAGATAAATAAATAGAAAGTATTCTAATGCACTTATCTGTTAGGAAGTGCTTATTCTAGTCTAGAAAATGTGTTATTGACAAATGTAAGAAAAATAAAAATTGTTACAGGATATTTACTACTTATATGTGTGCAGAACATTACATTTTTATGAGTTTCTTCAGAAATACTCATTTTAAGTTCATAAAAACCATACTGCTGTGGATAAAAGGGAACCCTCAAATGTTGGTGGGAATGTAAATTGGTGCAGCCACTTTGGAAAACAGTATGGAGGTTCCTTAAAAAACTAAAAATAGAGCTACCACGTGATCAAGCAATCCCACTCCTGGGTACATATCCAGAAAAAATGAAAACTCTAATTTGAAAAGATATATGTACTCCAGTGTTCATAGCAGCACTATTCATAATAGCTAAGACACAGATGCAACCTAAATGTCCATTGACAGATGAATGGATAGAGAAGATGTGGGGTGTGTGTGTGTGTGTGTGTGTGTGTGTGTGTGTATAGACATATATATATACACATACACACGCATATATATATATACATACACACAATGGAATATTGTATGTTATATTGTATATTAGGAGTATGGGATTAACAGACACAAACTACTATACATAAAATAGACAAGCAACAAGGATTTACTGTATAGCACAGGGAATTATATTCAATATCTTGAATAACCTATAATGGAATATTACCTGAAAAAAATAACTGAATCACTGTGCTATACATCTTAAACTAACACAATATTGTAAATCAACTATACTTCAATAAAAACAAATAAAAAACAATATTGTTCAACACAGCAATTATATTATTCCCGTTTTACAGATGAAGACTGGGGCTCAGAGAGGCCCAAACTGTCCCAGTGCCAATGATGAGGGAAATGATAAAAGCTCAAATTTGAAGCCAACTCAAAAATGTGCATCTTTCTTCTACCCAATTGTTGCTTCCCTAAAAGCAATGGACTTACTGGCTTTTTGACTTTGAGAAAGTAATTCAGACCCTCTAAGCCTCACTGTCTTCATCTGTACAATGGGAATAAAAATCACACTTCACAGAGGTATCAAGCTGGTTCTGGAAAGTTATGTTTTTTCTAGGAAACTATTTTATCTGTTTCCAAATGCACTGGACAGCATTATTCATAATATTCTCTTATGAATTTAAAAATCTTTACTATCTTTATATGCCCTTTTTTCTCATTCTAAATACTGTCTGTGCCTTCTCTCTCTTCTTAACCAGTATTGCCAGAGTTTTCTCCATTAAATTTGTCTTCTCTAAGAACCAACTTTTGTTTTTGGATCTTCTCTAGTATTTCTTTGCTTTGCATTATTTTTTCCTCTTGTCTTTTAATTTCCATCCTCTGCTTACTCTACAGACTAACTCTGTATTCTAGCTCTCACTTCTTGTGGATCTTGTCCGTTACTAATTTCAGTGTCCTGGTTTCCATTATGATTCCTTCTTAATTCATTAATTAATTTGAAGTTTTTTTTTTTTAAGTTTACAGACTAAAGTAAAAGACGTGATAAATATCTTTCTATTGCTTTGCAGTGTTATCACTGAAAAGACATTTTGCACAATACTGATTATCTGGATTTACTTAGAACTTATTGGAATTTACATTTATATAAATTTATTCTTTGTGCTTGAATATGGTAAATCTTCATAAGTGTTTTATGTTTGCTTGAAAAGAATGAAGTTCTCTATGTGTTAGGTTCATTATTTAACTCTTACATCAAGCTTGTTATTAAGTTTTCCAAATTCTCTAACCTCTGCTATTTTTTGTCTTCTTGATTGAGCACTTATCTAATTTTTTCCACTCCTTTATTTCCAGTCTTTCAATGACTGTCTCTTGTAAACTGCAAATAACTGCATTAAAAAAATCTAGTGCGAGGAACTTTGTCTTTAATAGGTATGTTTAATTGAGTTATTTTCACTTTAATAACAGGTACATTTACATGTAACTAATTTTGCTGTTTTTTTTCCTTTTGGTGGTTTCTCTTAACCATGTTTTTTTCCTGTAATCTTCCCCTTTTCCTGTCTTTATTAGTTTGATTCATTCTCTTTTTTCTCTCTGTACTAGTATATATCTTTAAGAGATTATACTTATATTTTTAACACCTATATTTAACAAGTTGCAAACTAATTATAATCTCCATTTCCTTCTGAAAACAAACCAAAGAATATAGAGGGCTTTTTTTTTCCCCCCAAAGTTCCCATACCACATTCTATGTTATTTATCTAGAAGTTCAGCTTTCCAAGTTTTTTTTTTTTTTTTTACAAAATTTACCTAAGTATAACATTTGTTATATATGTATATATATGTGTATATATATACACACACACATACATACCCATATACCGCACAAATCATAAGTGTGCAGCTTTCAGTATAATCGAAAAAATTATACTATTTCCTTTTTTTCTTTTAAACATATTAACGTCTCTTAATTTTTTTTTTTTTTGGTAATACAAGTTTCTTTCGGTATTCATTCTTCCATCTGTCACACTTGGTGGCTTTCTTTTCTTCATAAATTGATGTAGTTTAAAATTTTTGACTATCTCATATTTGCTTTCCATGGAAGTCTCATGTGTCCTGGATTCTGACAATTGCATGTTTCTTTCTGAGTTAGCTCTATAGATGTCTCCAGTTTGGGACCCACTTTTTCACTCTTCATGTTTCTCCTATGGTTCCCCCTTCACAAAGGCAGTGTGAAATTATAAGCCATATTTCCCCACAGTAAATGCTCCTGGTTTTGCTTTCTCATGTGTGACGCTATTTCTATTCAAGGTCCCAAGTGGGCCACAGAGAATTTAGCAGCTTGCCTAGCCTAGGCCAACATTTTCTTGTCTCTGTTTCAGAGCCTAGGTAGCCCATCATAGCTCCAGAGTCAAGACATGCACCTTTGTCTTCTCAGCACCTAAAACACTAGCCTCTCACCCTTTAGGCTGGCTTCTGTTCTGATATTCCCATGGGCTGCTGGGTTTCCACATGGGCTCACTGCTCTCATTCTCATTGGTGGCACGTGGGCATTTCTCTCAAGTTCAGCTGTGAATTAAACCTGTATTTGCCTGTGTGTGGGATGCATGTAGGAGGTACCGAGGATGATGGACAGGAGGAGGTTTTCTATCAGCTAAGTATACTATATTTTCTAGAAGTATGTTAAATGATTTTAACATGGATTTTCCTTTTTAAAAGTTTTAATTGTAAAGTACGCATTACATAAAATTTACCATTTTAAGTAACCATTTTAAATTTTAATCATTTTTTATTGCACAGTTCAGTAGTGTTAAAGCATATTCACCTTAGTGTGCAAGCAACCTCCAAAACTCATTGCATTTCCAAAACTGAAACTCTATACCCATTAAACAAACTCCCTATTTCCTTCTTGCCCCTGCCTATGGCAACCACCATTCTTCTTCCTGTCTCTATAAACCTGACTACTCTAGGTACCTCATATTAGTGGAGTCATATGGTATTTGTTCATTTCACTTATCATCATGTCTTCAAGGTTCATTCATGTTGTAGTAGCCAGAATTTCTTTCCTTTAAATATGAATAATATATCATTGTTTGTATATAGAGTTTGTTTATCCATTCATCCGTCAAATGACACTCGAGTTGCTTCCATCTTTTAGCTATTGTGAATAATGCTGCTATGAACATGGGTACTCAAATATAACTTTAAGACCTTGCTTTCAATTCTTTTGGACATATACCCAGAAATGGAATTGTTAAATGATATATAATTCTGTCTTAAAATACTGTTTTCCAGACTGGTTGCACCATTTTACATTCCTATCCACAGTGCATACAGTTTCTAATTTTTCCACATGCTTCACAACAATTGTTGTTTTGTTTTTGTTGTTGTTTTTTATCCTAAGGGGTCTGAGGTAATATCTCATTATAGTTTTGACTTGCATTTCCCTAATGATTAGTGATGCTGAACAGTTTTTCATGTGCTTGGTCATTTGTATATCTCTTTTGAGAACTAAATGATTAAAAAAAACTTTTGATTGAAATATAACTACATAGATATAGAAAAGCATGCTGATTGACTTAAAGTTTTGTTTCCAACTAATTATAGTTGATTATATGGACAAATGGTTTTCATTATGTTGAGATAATTCAGAGTACATCAAAATCAGCATACTATCCCCATCATGAATGGTATTATCATTTTACCTGGTGTCTTCTCAGGAAACAGCTACGATTAGAGATCTTAGCTTCTGTCTATGAATTGCCTCAATACTTGACTCTAGAACATCTAGAAATAGTATATCTCAAATATGAATCCAAGGTAATGGTAGATTTTACTCTGAAAATTCCATCCTAGGTAACTGCATAAAATCTGTCAACCAACTAATAAACAAAAATATAGTGAATGCTATTTTACCTACAAATGGAAAATCTGTTGTAGGAATTTTTCATGGTTAACATATCCTGCATTTTTTGCTTTCTTTCTAGAACAGATTGAGGCAAGCCACCACAGTGGGCAAGCTAGGAGGAGGGTTGTTGCTCAGCACAGAGAAGAGTGAGAAAACCAGTTTTTTTTTTCGGGGGGGACGGGCAGTAAAGAATTTGAGGTTATTCTAAGAATAGTCCACAAACATGAAAGTTCTTTGTATATTTTGTTTAGTTCTTTGTATTTTTCCTACTTGGGTATTATCTGTTTTCACTTTTCTCTAGTAGTGTGTGTAACCAAGGAATAATGGTACAAAAATATAAATAAAATCTAAGAATAAGTTGAAATAAAAGAAGTAATACACATTTCTATTAAAAAGTTGTACAATTTGTTATTTGCAAAAAGAACAAGACTCTTATTTTGAGACCTCTGACCTCTAGACCTTCTACTGAGGAAGAGAGAAACATCTAATTTTAGCGTCCCCTTACCATCAGTAGACATTTCTCTTAAGTTTGTAAGTTAATTCCATGAAATACAGGAAACTACATACACAGATTTCATAATGTTCATAATTCTTGACTGGTAACTTTCAGGTTTTTTCTATTGAAAAAAATCATAAGGATTAAAGCTGTAAACTATTACATCTAAAAATATTTAATCAATTAACTTCCTAATAAAGCTTGACTGATGAAAAGTATGTGCTGGGTGTTTTAAAAGAAGCTCTTTCATGTTTTCATTTTAAGTAATAATTGCATTTCTTTTACATATTTCTTTTTAATCAGTGTATTTAAAATGTGGTCTGGATTTTCACTCAACTACCATATAATTTATTTCTACTTCTTTGGAGTAATTCCCTAATAAAATGATTAATGACAACAGCATAATGATTAATAATGATATATTATACTTCGTGGCTCCTAGGAGATACAAGCACTTTATTACAGATTTCATTGCCTTCATCAGTATTAGGAGACAGAATGAGAGGATACTATTCTTTTTATGAGAATTTAAAACATAAAAGAGGTTAAAGCCATGTCAAATAATACTTACATGTTTTTGTGTCCATGAATATGAATATTAGTTCATATTTGTTCTATACTAATATTTCTTTTATGTGCCTACTATAAACCAATGTGATTTGTCAAAAAGAGAAAGGTTTATACTTTCTCATACTTGCCTATAATTACCAACTTTATCCTTATTTTGTTTAATTTCTCTGACTTCCAGGAAAGTACTAAAAGAATAAAAGAATTTAAAGTGATAATAATTCATTTTGACTTGACAATTTTCTGTCTTTCACTTAAGTTTGGGAGTTTGGAAATTATTAGTATAATTTAAAAATACCCAGCAGGAGAAACTGCCTTGGCAATATTTAGAAATACCTGCCTCAAGATCCAAAGTCATGTAGCTTATTAGGACAACGCTGGGTCTGAAATTTGGATTTCCTGAAGTCTAGGCTAGAGTTTATATTCTAAGTTTGTGAAACATACAGTTGCAATGTTGTCTACCCACACTCATCAGAATATGCTGCAAAGTAATGTACTTATAAAGACCAGTTTCAAAGATTCTTTAAAAGAAGACCAATTTAAAAGAAGTAGAGTCATTGACTGTAACTGCAGTCATTCTGTAAGTTTAAAAATAAGACTCATTCTGAAATTTTATTGTATATTCTTATGGTATATACTGAGCTACATACCTGCCCCAGGCTGCCTCGTTTGTAGATGCTTTATTAACTGGAACACAGGAGGAGTCACTGACGGCTGATTTATTCATCTTATAGCAGAAACCGCAGTCTGGATCCAACATACATTCATTACAGTAACTGTAAAATGAAACAAGTTGTAGTCATGTTCAGAGACAACTGCTGCTCAGTCAGTACACCATATGTGCTCCCCTGCATTTTCCACTTTACTTTGTAGTAAGCTTGGGGCCATGGCACTTGTTTTGGTCATGGCAAATGACATGTGCTGAGGCAGGTGAGAGCTGGCTGGTCTCTTCCATCTCTCCCTCCTCTGGTTGCAGCAACTTTGGAAACTACTTTGAGATGGAGGATTGGATGTGCAATATTGGATGTAGAAGAACCCCTGTCTATCTACAGCAAATATACTTTTGTTTTCCTAAGCCACTGAGATTTGTTACTGGAGCATGGACTGGTCCATTTTGAACCAGCTGCCTGGTTCCAAACTGTACCAAAGCATTTATTTCTCTTAAATGTCTCCATCATGTACCATATCTTCTAAAAAACGGAATTTTCCCCTAATATATATCATGAAATAGAAAATTCAAAGAATGAAAAAAATTATATCTAGAGAAAAAAGTTAAAAAATAAAAATGCCACCACCCAAATAATGGTCACTGTTAACATCTTGGTGGACATCTGTATTTTTAATAAATATATATTGAAAATCAACTATGTTGTATGCTTAATTAAAAGAAGCTGTAACCTTTCAAAATTGTATAATTTTTTTTTATTTTTTAGGCTGCACCATGTGGCATGTGGGATCTCAGTTCCCCGACCAGGGATCAAACCCAGGACCCTGCACTGGGAGCACAGAGTCTTAACCACTGGACCACCAGGGAAGTCCCTAAAATTTTTTTTTAAAGAGAAAAGAAAAAAAAAGTTGGTGTAGGGAAAAAGGCTAACATGTCTCTAAGTTAATTACATCCACTGATTGGATTACAGAGCCATAATCAATTAATCATTGCTCACCTAACAGCAGTATCCTAAATGCAGGAAAATTTTAAAGAGGCAAAATCCTTTAGAGGGCAGGGTTTTCCAACATAAGCCTACAGCGTTCTTGTAGAATGAGTTTTCTCACTGTCATACTATTTGCCAGACAAACCTGGAGCACTTTATACATAGCAGGCACACACAGGTATGGAGATCCTAAGATGAATAAGCTAAATTCCCTGCTCCTTGATAGATAAAAGGCAACGATGAGAAATAGCTACACCAGTAAATAATGGTAATATGATAGAAAACAGTAAAGAACTACTCTAAGGACAGAGGCCTGATTATTTGCCTGTAAGAGTGGGGGATAATTTCAGAGACGATATTTGAACTGGATCATAAGAGAAATTTACCCAGCAAAGAGGTACAGAGAAGGGCATTTCAGAGAACTGCTTGTTCTTGGGTTGGCCAAAAAGTTCATTCGGGTTTTCCCATAACATCTCACAGAAAAAACCTGAACGAACTCCATACATAATTAAAGAACAGTCAATACAGACTTATTAATATCTACTGTGTACAAGTAATTACACAGTGGGGTGTGGGAGAGAAGCAGGGTAAGAATTACCACAAGTTAGCCAAAGAAGACGTGAATCCTCAAAACCAAAGTACTTCTTTGATACATTTAGCTAAATGGAAAAAAACTGGCGTTGTTTAAACATTAGATTATTGCCATTTCAGTCTCTGTCTGTAAACCTTTCCTTTGCAAATAGTCTATTTTTAATGAGACTTCAACCTTATTCTAAAAGCAAAAAAAGAGGTCTTTCAAAGACTACCGAAAGATCAATACACTTTAGAAAGGTGATACAGTATTGTGAATCTAAAATTTCCCACACTTGTGATAAGCAAAATAAAACAATAGAAAGCATAAGAAGTACTCCGAGCTTCTGGCTTTGAGAACTAGACTAGGCTAATTTGGAAAGGAAGATCATTCCTACTAGTATTTTGTTTGTTTATTTATTTATTTATTTTTTATTCTGCCCATATGAGGTAGAATTAACAACTTTGATTGTTTCAATGGCTTTAAATGATACTTATTTGGGAAATGTCAATTCATCCATTTGTAGAGAAATTACTTTCTACTTAATTTCTCAAAAAATACTTATTTCCTATAAAAGGCCAAAAAACTTAATGATTAAGGCTAATAGTTACCAAGAACCTACTGTATGTGCATGTCAGACATACAAGGTGTTACCCATAATGCTCCGCCTCTCTATCACCATTCAAGCATCCAACTCTGACCACAACCTTCCATTCTTCCAGCTTTCTTCCTAAATGATCCCTGCTCTGTCATGATCATTCATTCAACAAATACAAATATTTTACACTTACTCTGTGCCAGGCACTATTCCAGGGGCTGGGACTCATTAGCAAACAAAACAGTTTCTCTGCCCTCATGAAGCCGATTTGTATATTAGACCTCCTGGTGACCTCCAGTTAAGTGATCTATTTGCTCCCTATTCCTTAGCTTTTTCCTTTCTTTAGTTCTGTCCTTAACTAGCTTATTGACCATGACCCATCATTTCAACATCTTAAATTTCCCTGCCTATTTATCTTCTCATTTCACCCATCTAGCTATATATGAACACAAACATTAACCTTTTCTGTGCCTTCACCCACCTAACCAAATGCAGCTGAAGGAATTACACAACACGGCAGATCAGTAGTTCCTCTGTAACACACTACTACCAGCCTCAAAAAGATCCTCAACAGCCTGAAAGTCTCAATAGTTTTCTCTAGTCAACTCTATAGGAGGACTATTTTAACCATTCTACACAAAAACTATTGCTCAAATCTCCAATGCTCCATTTCCCTTTACTCTCTGCAAATGACCTCAACTTCAGCTTTACAGAGAAAACAGATGAAAGCAGTAAAGATGGGAAATTTATAATCTTATAGCAAACATATAAACCATTCTACTTTTCTATGCTCCAGTTACGAAGAGAAGCCACTCTTCTCAGCTAAGGTCAACTTCTCTATCTGGGCTTTCATCCCATTCCATCTCCTCAGGCCATCTCAGACCTGATTATTGCTCCTTCTTTCTCTTAAGATAAAAGATTAGATTTTTGATTGTGATATTTTTCTCCTTTTAATGTAGGCATTTATAGCTATAAATTTCCCCCTAAGCACTGCTTTAATTGCATCCATATTTGGTGTGTTATGTCTTCATTTTCATTCATCTCAAAGTATTTTGTCATTTCCCTTGTGATTTCTTCTTTGATCCATTAGCAATTGAGGAGTGCATTATTTAATTTTCATATACTTGTGAATTTCCCAGATTTCTTTGTTAGTGATTTGTGATTTCTAATTTCACTCCACTGTGATCAGAGAACATATACTGTATTATTTCAATCCTTTTAAAATTTACCAAGGCTCATTTTGTGGCCGAGCATATGATCTGTCCTGGAGAATGTTCCTTGTACATTTATGAAGAATGTGTTATTCTGTTGTTGTTGGGTGAAGTGTTCTCTAGATGTCTGTTAGATCTAGATGGTTTATATTCAATATACTAATCTTAAAGCATCTTGGCCCCTTGGTTTCTAACAGCCTTCACCTCCACTTAACTTCCTCCACATCCTGGTAATTGTCATTATCTTGAAGAGGGGTCAACAAACTATAGCCCTTGAGACAAATACAGACCACACCCCGTTTTTGTAAATAAAGTTTTACTGAAACATAGCCATGCCCATTTGTTTACTTATCTATGAATACCTTCAACTTCAAGGGCAGAGTTGAGAAGTCTAACAGAATCCATATGGCCTGCAAAGCCACAGACATTTACTATCTTACCCTTTACAGGAAGTCAGCTGATCCCTGATCTTAATCACATACACAGATTTCTTATTCCTTTCCTTCAAGATCTCTTACTTCCTTACTACTAGGATAACTGTTCTGTCTTAGAGATCTTCCACACTCCTTTTTTCCTGATGCTTCACTAACTGCATGGCTTTGCATCCTTCTCTGTCAGACTTTAATTGTAAACGACTTTAACCACTTTCACCAGACGCTCAGTGTTTTTGTATTTAGGTTCTCCTATAAAGTCAACCTATAAACTTTTATGTTTGTTTCTTTCTATGGTTTTACTTTCTACATCTAAGTTGCTCTTTACTGGTGGAGAATTAACATAACCAGGCATATTGGTGAAACGCCACAATCACAGTATTCAACTGCAGCTGGATCCTCACTGCTGGGAGGAAACTTTTACCTGTCCCTAATCAGTGATTTTCCCCATTCCCACAACTGATATCCCAAATGCCCACAACTCTCCTACAATCCCAATCCTTATTCCCTCCTACAAATCTTTTTGAAAATGGCCTTGCCTTGCTTCCCAGTGAAAACTGAAGAGATTAGGAATGAGCTTTTTCAACTTTAAACTCAGACATGAACAAAGATATCTATAGCCACATCTATCCTCGCCTGTTTTCCTCTAGGATCTGAAAAAGAATTGTTCAAAGGTCATCCTTCTATCAGAGCTTTCAATTTTATTCCGCTTGGTCTTCACTAGGACCAACACTTTGTCCCATTGGTTATTTTCTTCTCTTTATACTTTCAGACCTCTCCTAGAACATACCCCATAGTTTATGTGTAGGCTCTGGCCTTCCTCATATTAAAAAAGCATGAAAAACTGTCTTTTGTACTACTTCACACCAGTTCATAGGGGTCGGTCAGTGAAAAGAGGCCAAATATTAAAAAGAGTTAAATTCCCTTGCAATCTCAGGGAGTGGGCCACTGTTGGGAACTGATTGGCCAACTGATCTGGCCTTGGAGCCTCTCAGGCTTCTGGAGGCAAAGTATGATTCCCTACCACTCCCTTATCCTTGACCTGGAATATTTGCTTTTCATCATTTGGACTATTTTATGGCAAAATTCTCCCAAATGTAACATTTCTAACTTCAACTTGACATTTAGAAGATAACACAAAACTTTAAATATCCTGGGGAATCTGCTAATTGACCTTTTAGAGAGCATATATCATAACTGTGGCTTTAACAAACAGTGTTGAAAAAAGGAACAACTTCTAGAAGTGGCTATTTTTTATTCATGATTTGTTCTTTAAGGCTTTCTTGAACATGACCTAATAAATTTACATGAGATTTTCTAAATATAAAATTTGAGAATTTAAATATATTTTTGCCAAATCAATGCTCATAAGAACATTCTAAGCATAGATTAAAATATTTTTTTGTGAAAAGCAGACTGGTATATTAGGCCCTATTTGTCCCCTCTCACAGTATGACCTGGTGAGTTCTAAATTTTGGACTTCAAGTTTTCCATCCCAGGAGCACATGATCTCTAAGAACCCACCCAGTTGCAAGATTCTACATGAAAGAAAAAGAAATACATATACTCTCACTCTAAATTCACACAAACTTTAATAGTGTAAAACATATTAGGATGCTGTAACATCTCACAAATATTTACTCTTACATACTTATTTCAAGGGCAGAAATTATAAGTGTGACTTACTTTAAGAAATTCTAAAGTTACAAAGAAACTAATTAAGAAAGCATTTACAAAAGGGCTATGTTTTATCAAAGGAATTGCTGAATTAATTACATAAAATGGGGATCCCTCTCTTCTGATACAAAATATTTTAAACTTCAGACAAATCAGTATATAGTACAGTTGATGGTGATGGCCCTCCTCTCTGTGCACACCTCTACTGTAGAACTTACAATGTTCTTTACTGACTGGTTTGCAAGGACCTGAGGGAAAAGGCCATGCTTACGAACTCTGCAAATGCAGCACCCCACTGTAGGCTAGATACCCAATGCATGTTTATTGAATGAATCAAAGCATGGTGGCTCTATAAATCAAGGCACACTGTAGGTTCTTTAATCTGTTTCTGCCCATTAATAGAAAATAATTTTAAGGGGTGGGTAGCTTGGAGTGAATATCTGAGTCATTTTTTGGAATGAAATTAAAAGAAGGTAAAACCTAGTGTCAGATGGTACTTTAAGCTAAGCCCAGTTTTTAAATTGCCAGAGGCTAAAGCTGCCATTTGCAAACATTTAATCCACAACCTAAATGGAAATGGTTAGTAATTTTGATAACTCACTTTCAGAAACAGCAGCTGCAAGGGGCCAATTTCCTTGAAGCCCCAAGAAAAGAGCCACACAGAGAGAGGGCTCTCTTTTACATCATAGCCTGCAAAATTTCACAGTAAAAGGACATTATGATATTTACAGAGAAATTGTGGTAAATAAGTATGCCCAGAATGCATGCTGTTGTTCTTGACTGTGGATACTTTCAATTGGGGAGATTATACAATAGCCAGTGTTCTACTAGGGGTTGAAACTGCTGGGGAAACTAGCAGAGCATACTAGAAACTCTACTAGGAAACTGGAAAATATATAATCCAGACAATACCTACAATTAGAACCAAACAGTTCTTTTCTTGCTAGTTTCAAGGAAGGAAGATTTAACTTTTTAATCTCTGACATTTCTTTTTAGAAAGGGAGAAAAATAAGTATTCAGATATTTAGAAAAAAACTGGTTCTAAAATTTTAAAATATTTCCAATTAAAGTAAAAAAGAGTAGAATAAAAGGTGGCTTAGTGTCTAAGGGAGACAAAGGATGGCCTATTTTCATTCAGTCAATCTTTTACATGTTTCACATGGCACTCAGGGTCTTAAACAAATGTGTCCTCTTCTCTCTGCTGAGAAAATCTTTTAAAAATTGATTTGGGTTAATTTCAAACATTTTAAGTTTCTACTCTGTGAAGTTGAGGGTGAATCTGGCCCTATAGAAAACAGTCCATTTGTTTTTAAGTATGACTCATTAAATCCAATGAGATAGAACATTAAGAACAGTGGTCTTAAAATGCCTGTCTTGGCATGGCCTAAATTAAAAAAAAAATCAGTTGTGGTAAATGCAGGTGTTAGGACAATCCATTGCCACAGGTCCACTTTCATTCTCTGTGGGTAACTGTTCACTCACTCATTTCTTATGCATGAATTTAACATCCTACTTTGTGTAATTATGTCACTGTTTCCCAGACAGCTATTCTAAATTTTCTCTACTCTTTACTATGCCCTCCTTACTCCTAACTGTCCCCACTGCCTTCAAGCAGGCAACCTGGAATCCAGTTTACTCTTACTGGGGGGACAGCTTGCCTTGCTTGTAGCTCTCTGCAGGGCCAGATTTCTACACGAGTTCTGCAAAGAGAACTCCAGGACACCTGCCTTCTTTCTCAGCCAGACTGTACATGTCAGGGGACTCCCTCTCCCTGTTTGGACTGTGAAAGTAGGGAACTTGTGAGAATTTTTTAAAAAATAAGAAATTCTGGGGGACTTAAGGAAATTGTTGGAAATTAATTTAAAAAGCTAGGGACTACTGGTGCTGATTTTACGAAGTAAGTCATGCCTCACCACTTCATGAAAACTGCCCGAACAGAGATTGCTGGTGATCTTCTCATTGTTAACCCTGGGTGCTTTTCTTTACTAAACTTATCATTCTATGATAAAATTTCCTAAACATTTTCCCTCTTTCCTAAAATTTTCTCATTCTTTGACACCATGCCCTTTATGTTTCTTCCACCTCTCAGACTGATGCATCTTTTCTTTCTCCTTGGTTCTGTTCTTGGCAATCTTCTTTCATTACTCTGTATAACTTTTGCTGGGAAACATCAGCCATATACAACCATTATTATTAGTGATACACAGAGACTCCATGACCTGTTTCTCTAGTTTGGTTCTCCTCCCTAAGTGCCAGACCCATATTTCCACCGCTCAATTTTCTGAATGTTCACAAGTACCTTAAAGCTCCATCTTTGACTTTCCCCTCAAAGCTTTCCTACTGCTCTTCTGTGTCTCACAATTTAATAACCTGAGCATGATCTGAGACCACTCACATTTACATAGTTACAACTCCATCAGGTCTATCTCCAAAGCATGTGTAGTTTCTCTACTCTCCATTCTTACCACTTCTCACCTGGACTTTGACTTGAACTTGCCACCTCTCACCTGAACTCTTCCAATAGTCTACTGAGTATTCCTGCTTCTAGACTCCTTCCACTTCATCTTCTACATTGTCCTAAATCTAACCTGATCCAAACTCTCTCTTGTTTAAATCCTGCAATAGCTTTCCATTGCCTATAGGATGAAGACCAATCTTATTATGGCATGATCTAGTCCCTCCTTGTCAATCTTTTGTGCTATTTCTTCACAGATGTCACAGGTTGTAGTCATTCCATATAAACTGCAGGATTCAGAATATGACATGTTCTTATGTTTTTCCTTATAATGTTTTCTCTGTCTGGACTATTATTTTCCACCTTTGTTTTCCTACACATTTGCCTCTAGACTCATATTTGGCATCACCGCCTCCGTGAAGCTCAGACCCCAGCAGAATTAGATGTATCACTATGTTATCAGAGGAGCACAAAAGTCTATTATTATTACTGTCCATCCCACCATTTCTCTAAGGGTTTGTGATATGTTTGCCTTTCCTTAATGCACTGTGACATTTTCAAGGTAGAGATTTTTGTCTTGTACATCTTTTATTCCTAGTGATTTCCATGTTGCCTGATAGATAAGTGTTCAATAAATACCTGTTTGTATAAATAAAGGGATGAATGAATGTCACTTATATTGACAACAGATTTGGTAGTTCTCCCTGCAGTTCCATTAGAGAAGTTACATATCATTCACCATATCTTGGTCCATGAGATCATAGGATTGAAGCTTAAAATCAAGCTGTGAATTGTTCCTTACAATTCATGGCTCTCAGATCAAATCCACATATAATTTGCTGCAACCTTTTGGAACACAGTCATATTTCTCATCACTTCCCCTTAGAAACTAAGTCTGAAAATGCAGTGGATTCCTGAGTTAGAGGCAAAAAGTAATTCAGAGGAGGGAGGCTTGCTGATTAAAAGCAAGCACAGGCTCTTGCTCTTTGGTGCTGTTAAATAAGGAAAGTTTAGCTGATTTGTCAGAGTGGGTTCCTTTTTTTTAAAAAAAAATTTTTACTAGTACTTTAGGCTCTAATTTCTAGTCACTGATTGTCTAACCTTCTTTTATGAATTCTTGGATTTGTTCTCCCATTTTATCTCAGAAAAGTATACCAATAAACTCTCTAAAGGGGAGGGAGGTAGAAGAAGAGAGTTCTATCTGCCAAGCCCGTCACCTTCAATAGGGCTAAGTGCTTTCCTATTATACTACATGAACCTTTGGTCAACATACTTAAAAACAAAACCCTCAATTGCAACTTTGCAAATATAAGATGACGTGTATATGCATGTGTTTATATACGTACATATGTGTATTTATGTAAGTGAATCTGCATGTGTGTGTGTGTGTCTTCTGTTTCTGGCTTCTTTCATTTAATATGATGTTTTCAAGGTTCATCCAAATTTTAGTACGTCATTCTTTTCTATAGCTGTGTAATATATCATTGTGTGGATATATCATATTTTGTTTATCCATTCATCAGTTGATGGAACAATTGGGTTATTTCTACTTTTTGGCTATTATGAATAATGCTGCTAGAAACATTTGTGTACAAGGTTTTATGTGAACGTTTTAAAAAATTCTTTTGAGTATATGCCTAGGAGTGGAATTGCTGGGTCCCATGGTAGGTAACTGTATGTTTAATGCTTTGAAAAACTGACAAACTGTTTCATGCATGTCAAACATGTTTCACGTTCTGATATTTAATCTTCAACCAATTGTACTGGTACAGGCATAGTCTTGAATGTCATCAATTTTTCCAGAGCAGTAGTCAACTGAAGAATTTTGTCATTTTTAATGGGTACCACCAAAAGAGAAGATGTTTTCAAGATAACAGTGCTATCAATCAGCAGAAAGAAAATTCTTTACGCCTTTCTGCAGAAAGAATGATAGGGAATCTTGGCCAATAAAAGCAGCAAATAAATTGTGGGAAGATACGAGTAATGTTCACCAATGGCTAGTTGCCTTCCATTTCAAGGTTTATGGAGGATTATAATTCCCTACCCTCTTGAAGTTAGGAGCAGCCAAGTGACTAGCTGTGGTCATATATTGTGAGTAAGTGCTAGTGGTAGGTCACTATTTATCTCTGTGATGAATCCTAAAGCCTTGAGGTAAGAGGTGGCATCATAAAATGTTGGAACTTCCATTAGCCTACGTTCCTGAGACATGAGCAGAGCCTTTGTTGCTTTAAACCACTAATATTTTGGTGTTTTTCTTTTTTGTGTGTGTGTTATAAGGTAATGCCTTTCCTAGCCTGACTGCTATAACAGCTGAAATTATTTATGTATCATCCTGGTTATCAGCTACAGTAATATGATTATTGACACATGATTTTACTGAAGAGTTACAAACTGACCACTATTTTGTTGATAGATACTTTATATGTAAGTCACGTAGTTTTACCAAAATAATAATAAATAAGATAAATAAAAACAAAGTAAGAACACAGTTTTGTTTGGGGCTCATCATTACCATTTGAAGACTTTTATATAAGGCTTATTTTATGTATATGTGATTGTATTTGTATAAACACTGTCCCTAAAAAGCTGTATAACACACTCCCGCGATATGCGGTTAACTAATCTAATCACACCACCAGATATGAGTTGCTGATTTCTGCATCATGCTCCTAACACTAGCTCTTCTACTTATTGAGAACTTTCCAATATTTCAAGGTCTAGGTCTCTTGTTAACTTTTACTGTTTGGAGTATAAAAACTGAAATGTGAATATATAGTATAGTATCTGCATTCTTTGTGAATACATGGTTATGTTGACTTTCATATATTTTCTTTAGGTCAACACAAAAAAATAGGTTGTTTTAAAATGACAATATATATTTTTTATCCATCTGTGCAAACACTTCTTAAAACTGCCTCTCTTTGGGGGACCCATTTTTGTTTGTTCATTTGCTTTGATAATTCACAATTCTATTTTAAGTATTACCCAAGTACCTCCTTATGCAGCAAGAAAGAAACTTGGTGATCAAGCCTGTTTTATATTTTTCATCAAACCCTACAACACCTGGCACTATGTTTAACATACTGGCAAGTGCTTCACACAGAGAAAACAAAATCAAGAGGTAAAATACATTTTGGTTTATTTGGCTTTGCTTATCAGCTCTTCCATGGTTGCTTGGAGGACTTTTTGATTTTCACAGGAAATGATTTGTTTGAAAGTGAAGGACAAAGTGAGTTTTACTTGGAGAGTGAGAGAAACAATCAGCCCTGAAGCCCCAGAATGATGCTTGATTTGGAAGCTGTGCTGCTTGACGGAGATGAAATGAGGTGGCCTGGACGTCATCTCTCTGGACATGATTATGTCCTTTGATGCCTGCAACTCTAGTGTGATCATGTGCTCTTTCAAACTAGAACCTGCCTCACTGACAGCATTTTACAAAATAAAAAGAATTCAAAGTGGATGAAACCAATAGGAACCAGTAAAGTGATGTCAGGGGTTGGGTCAAAATACTAAAACCAGCATACAATGATTCTTCTTCTCTAAGGAAAATATTCAGATTCACACATATCATACATCTCTCCTCATAATGTTTTCTCCTTCACTAAAGAAGGAAGATAAGAACAGCTTTCATGGTCTTTTTTTAAAATTTCTCATCTGAGTGTACAGGTACAGGCTAATTTGCCCAAAGGGTATTTCTTTGTGAGTGTATCTCATCTCTTTGCTTCTTTTCTTTTTTCTTTTTTTTTTTTTGGCGGTATGTGGGCCTCTCACTGTTGTGGCCTCTCCCATTGCGGAGCACAGGCTCCGGACGCGCAGGCTCAGCGGCCATGGCTCACTGGCCAACCGCTCCACGGCATGTGGGATCTTCCCGGACCGGGGCACGAACCCGTGTTCCCTGCATTGGCAGGCGGACTCTCAACCACTGCACCACCAGGGAAGCCCTCTTTGCTTCTTTTCTTAAATTATTTTCTCCATATTTATCTATCTGTGTAACAGAGGCCTAAAAAACAACACTTACCGCAAACCAACTAAACAAAATAAAAACTACAATTAAACTTGTATCAGATACTCAAATTCAAAACTATGTGGTTAAGGCCACTCTGCTCTAAGGAAACCAAAGGTAGTGAATCATTTAAAACACTTTAGAACGATTTCACTTTATGTTAAGCACTTGCTTTTTTTTTTTTTTTTTTTTTTTCGGTAAGCGAGCCTCTCACTGTTGTGGCCTCTCCCGCCGCGGAGCACAGGCTCCGGACGCGCAGGCTCAGCGGCCATGGCTCACGGGCCCAGCCGCTCCGCTGCACGTGGGATCCTCCCGGACCGGGGCACGAACCTGCGTCCCCTGCATCGGCAGGCGGACTCCCAACCACTGCGCCACCAGGGAAGCCCTAAGCACTTGCTTTTACAGCAAAGATGTTCTATGATGATACTGCTAACAGCAGGAAAAGAATTTTCTGAGCAGAGTAAATATGTGTAAATGAAAATAAATGAACAAAATAAAAATCTTCTTTAAGTCCCAAATAGACTACCACTCACAAAAATGGTTTCTTAAGAGAAAGAATCTCAATTACACTGAGTGAGTGAAAATACACCAACATAGGTATTTTTAGACCTACTGGCTTTTGATTATCAGGAATTACTGTCCACTTCCCAAAGAGTGTGTAACACCTGTCAGTAGAAGCATCCTGCTGCTTAACTGGTAAATTTCAGAATGATGAGTGTAGTGCTAGCTGGACTCTTAAAGCTAGTTTTACTGTCTGCTAAGCCATATGATCTAAACTTCTTCACTCAACTTATTTAAGCCTCAGTGTCATTGGTAACATGGGGGAAATAATACCATCTACCTCAGTTTTGCTGAAGGATAAAAGAGAGAATCCCTGTAAGCCTTAGCACAGCAGTTGGCACATTGTGACTATATAAAAAATGGTAGCTGACATGACTACTCCTTTTGAATAGATGAGCAAACTGCACAACAAAGAGCAGCTATTTCACTGGTTTACAAGGCCAAAAGAAATGCAATAAATGAAGAGACTGTAATGATTCTTTCTCCCTTGCAAAGCTGGAGGTAGATTATCTAATGTGGCCGTATTTCTTGCCACCTGCAAAGCTGACCTTAGACTTCTAGTCACTATAAAGAGAACGAAACCAAAAAAAGTAAGTAGCTAGAGCCCTATTTAATCAGTTAATTCATCCTTCCTGCTGTCAAGCAGAACCACCTATACATGTCCCATAAAGTTAACTCTAGTACTGTTGTATCAAGGATTATTAGTGTTCTATCCCTAGATTCCTTCTTTGCTTCCTCCTTTGTAAGAGAATTCTGATTTTTAACTGGGAACACTGTGCCCCCTGCCCCTTCCTCTCCCAACCACTGAATAAAAGAATACATTTCCCAGTTTCCATTAAAACTAGATATGACCAAGGGACTAATTCTGACTTGTGAGAAGTACTGTGTGGGATTTCAGGAAGGCTTCAATTCAAAGGGAGCTGATTCAGCCAGGAAGCATTGCTCCTTCTACATTTTCTCCTTCTGGCCTGCATCACAGACGTGACTGTGGTGCTCTTGCAGCCATCCTGGACCTTCCTCATGAACTTGTGAAAAATACTTATATGGGTACAGCAAAAAGACAGGTGCCTGGATCCCTGATGACACTAGCTATAGTATGATGATTCCAAAATCCCTGCCTTTGAATTTATCTTACATGAGCAAGAAAGAAACTCCTTTCTTGTTTAAGAGTTATTTTGGGTTCTTCTGTTATCCACAGCCATCACAATTCCTCACTGATAGAAAAATATTTATTCAAATGCTTAAAACATATTTTTGCTAATTTCTATATATATATTCTGAAATATCAGCTTCTACCCAAGTCGCAACATCTCTGAAGATATGAGACTTGAGTATTGGTTCAAAATGTAAATAAAAGCCATTCTAAGATATTGCCAACTCCTGACAAGGGGCTATATCTCATGTTTTGTTTTCTTAACAGCTGGCACAACACTTGGTAAATGGTCAGTAATGGAGGCCAAATGAAAGAATAAAAAGTGGGGAAAAAATCCCTAATAGTGTCTCTCTGTACCTATAATTGCATATTTGTAATTCTGGATCTTCTCAGTGACGCAGTCAATGTCTAGTGGTGAATGGGGCATTTACCAAGCATGCTGGTTCCTTCAAGTTACTTGGACACCAAGAAAGGTGACCTAAAAGTCTCTAAGAGTTAATGCTTCACCCAGTTAATTGCACTCAACCCAGAATGGCTGAGCCTTCATGGCTGGCCTCTTATCTGTGAGACTCCAGCTTGGTGACGATGAGGGCAGTGAGTGCTCTAGCTTGTCACGGTTATTTTGCTTTGTGATTCTGTACTTTGAGGTGCTTATGACTGCATCTATCTTACTTCAGCACCTCTCTGAGATGGTAAATTGTTCCTCTGTGACTCTTCCTTATAGGGTAATGGAGCAATTAAGCTTCTTTTTTAGTGCTACAATTTCTGTTCTGTTGCTCCGATTTCTCTCTGACAGAATAATTACCATGTGTGTCCCTCTTGGAGTCTCAAAGATTCATTTTTATTTGAGTTTCATTTATGTGTAAATTTCTTAGCTTTTTCTACTGTATGTTCAATTTGTTGCCTTTATCTTTTAATACTTTAATCCTCAAAGATCTTGTAGACCCTAACTTTCAGAATTATATGGCCATTCCCCTCTTTTCTTCCCTGGTTATATTTCAAAGCTCTGTTTACTTTTTTTTTTTTTTTTAAATTCTCTCAGAGGGGTATTTTTCTTCTGTTTTGTTATTAATATATCAATATATAATTAATATAATAGTAATATATATAAATTTATTTTAGACCTGCAGTTTAAAATCTATAGATTCTTGTGTCTTTCCACATCTTCCTTGATAACTCAATTCAAGTTAAGTTTATCAGGACAAGATAGAAAGTGCTGAAAGCTCAGTGCAAGAATCCAATCAAACAGAAATGAAGCATTATCAGTGTTATCACCAGGCCTGAGGAGCGGTTTAGAGTACTGCAATGGACTCGTTTGAAAACCTTGAATTAGCTGAGGTAGGCATAAGACCGATGGAAAAATTTCTTATTGAATTTCAAATCAGTTTATGTAATTATTACAGTTACAGAGGAAAAATACATGTCAACATCATGCACACATCAGTCTCAATACTTGGCTAAATCAGTAAATAAATACATTATATAAGACATGATGTTAGCTGCTAGGTATATAAAGAAGAAAGCAGGGAGGAAAAAAAAACAAGAAAAAAATGAAAAAAACCCAGGAAACATAATTCCTCCTTTCAAGTTACAAATTTCCATTTGGGAAGACAAGCCACAAAAGCTGGGCAGTTAAGTAACATTAACATTAACTTGTAAATAATAAGTCATTCTAGTCACCAAGACCTGACAAGAGCCCATCCCTTCACTTCAGGTCTCAATTTAGACCCAAAGGTTTGCTCTTCTGCCATCTCCACTTTGCTGCCAGAGTGGCCTCTGTAAAACACATATCTGATAATAATATTCTTAATAGCTTCACATAATTTTTTTTAAAATGAGAGAGTCCAAAATCCTTATTACCTTTATACATGACTTTTTTCTTTTTCCACAGAAAACGTCTTAAATGAATTTTTTTTCTTTTTAAATCTTTATTGGAGTATAATTGCTTTTCAATGGTGTGTTAGTTTCTGCTTTATAACAAAGTGAATCAGCTATACATATACATATACATATGTTCCCATAACTCTTCCCTCTTGCATCTCCCTCCCTCCCACCCTCCCTATCCCACCCCTCTAGGTGGTCACAAAGCACCAAGCTGATCTCCCTGTGCTATGTGGCTGCTTCCCACTAGCTATTGGTTTTACATTTGGTAGTGTATATATATCCATGCCACTCTCTCACTTTCTCCCAGCTTACCCTTCCCCCTCCCTGTGTCCTCAAGTCCATTCTCTAGTAGGTCTGCTTCTTTATTCCCGTCCTGCCCTTAGATTCTTCATGACCATTTTTTTTTTTTTAGATTCCATATATATGTGTTACCATACGATATTTGTTTTTCTCTTTCTGACTTACTTCACTCTGTATGACAGACTCTAGGTCCATCCACCTCATGACAAATAACTCAATTTCGTTTCTTTTTATGGCTGAGTAATATTCCATTATATATATGTGCCACATCTTCTTTATCCATTTATCTGTCGATGGACACTTAAGTCGCTTCCATGTCCTGGCTATCGTAAATAGAGCTGCAGTGAACATTTTGGTACATGACTCTTTTTGAATTATGGTTTTCTTAAGGTATATGCCCAGTAGTGGGATTGCTGGGTCATATGGTAGTTCTACTTTTAGTTTTTTAAGGAACCTCCATACTGTTCTCCATAGTGGCTGTATCAGTTTACATTCCCACCAACAGTGCAAGAGCGTTCCCTTTTCTCCACACCCTCTCCAGCATTTATTGTTTGTAGATTTTTTTACACGAATTCTTATAATTTAAATTCCCAACAGTCTCTTCAGGTTTTATTTCCTGCCATTTCCTACTTCTGTTTAGAGATCACCACATGTTTCCTGAATGGAATTATAGGCAGCATCACATTTCTGAAAATTTGTCTGAAATTCAGCATCTGAAAGTATGAGAGGTATCTGCTACAGAAGAACTACCATACAGCCTTCCCTGGGAAGTGTCTCCTTTCCAGGCCTCTGCCTCTCTGCCACAGGGCTGGGAAAGATGGTTGGAAAGCCCCTGCTCTTTGAACTTCTGAACTAGCCTGTGACAGACACCTGGAGCAGGTGTTGTCAAGGCTGCTGGGGGTTGGGGAGTGGGGAGTCTCTATCCTCACTATCCCCCCCGAGCATCAGCAGCAGAGACCACCATGGGGGCGAGGCCTTGGCTGCTCTCCTCTACAAACTCAGGTGACCTCGGTAAAGCTTGCTACATGCCTAACTGTCTAATAGAGGCAGGGGATAGGAGGGTGACTGGGCCAGGCCCTGGGAACTGATGCTCACTGGTGATGCTGACCCTGACTGGCAAGTGAGCCCCTCTGCTTGCAAAAGAAAGGGAAAGGGACAGGAGACAGTTGTAGATCCTCTGAGTTGGGCTGATGCAGGTCTGCTAAGCTCAGCATAAGCACTTTTAAGAACCTTCAGGACCCCCTTCCATGGCTTAACCTTTTCTCTTACTGGCAGTGCTCCCATACCAGAAATTAAAATTACTGTTCCACAGAACATCTCCAAAAAATTAGGCATGATATGGCACACAGTTCAATGAAATGGAAAATATGAATTTTGTGAAATCGAGTATCTGAAACTAGAGAATACCCTGTACTTATAGTTTCTAGAAAATATTAAGCTTTCTCCTGTTTCTGTACACACGCTATTTCCTCTGTCTGGGACGCTGTCTTCCTCTGCTTATTCCATCTAACTCCAACCAGTTCCTCACTGCCCAGCTTTGGGAAGCCTTCTATAATAAGGAGTTATTACTTTAAAACACAGTTAGATGAATGGCTCTTTAAAATACTGAGCTCCTCTACTGCAGTGATATATTTTTCAACAATCTAGGGATTAAGTAAAATAAGGTGGCCTATAGACATTAGTAGAATAGATATTAAAAAAGTGCAACACTCTAACCCCTCTTGTAATTCTTCTGCAGTTGAACTGAAAATGTCACTCTCAGTTTGCATAAGAATGTAAGACCACTTTGGTACACACATTTGCAAGATGAAAAGCAGTAATATTAAATTTAGCCTGTTTAGATTTCTGAAGTTTATTTTTATAATTTATAGCAAGCCATCACACACATACATTATACACTTATATAATATGAAAGATGAAAATAAAGTTAACAAAGAGTCATAACTGTGTAAATATTAGTACGTGTTAACTGCCAAGAATTTATACGTTCATTTACTTGTGGTTTTTCTATAATACAACGCACAATTGTATAGCATATATGAGTAAGGATAATATACTTTCTTGCTGAATTTGATTACACGGGCCAAGATTTGAGGGATTTATTGTCTTGAGGGATAAATTACTATCTTAAATTTCAAATGTTTATTATTTTATACTAAAATTCTGTGAAGATACGTGACATAGTCACAAATCAATTTCACAATGATAAAAATTAAAAATCAGGAAGAACTAAATATTTAGGTCCCACAAAGTTAAACATTCATATAAATACTAATCAATTTAAATAAAATAAGGATTTCCTTTGCTTTCAAAATGAATGAACTAGAAAATGCTAAAAGTTCTCTCAATGAAATAATTTTTATTCCTGATTTGATAAGACTAATCAGCATGCATTTATCATATAAAAATCAAAATCAAACAAAAGAAAAGGGATTAAGAAGCTTAAAAAATTAAATTCTGACCCTCATCTGGGCTACTGGCAAAGACTTTATGATTCACTGATAATTATAAAAATGAGCAGTACATTTTTAACCTCTGTGAAGGGTGGAAACTTTATTATCTACCGGCAAGTTGGTTGTAATTACAATATCATTTTTAACCTCTGTGAAGGGTGGAAACTTTATTATCTACCGGCAAGTTGGTTGTAATTACAACATCATTTCAAAAAATTTTGTTCTATGATGAAATTACCATAGAATTCACATAATGATCAATGTTAATTGCCAAGGAGTAACAGGTTTCCAAAAAAACTGGTAACTATGCAATTTAGATGCACATGGAGAAAAATGCCAGTTACTCTAGATGTATCAAGTGAAAAGCAGGGGAATAAAGGACTGATTTGTATTATCAGCTACTTAATAATATGGCATGCTCAAGATACGCTGAGCTTTGAGTATCAATCACTAAAAATTAAGTACCCCTACACAGTTTAAAATAAATTTTCAAAGTTTACCTTCCAAAAATGATAGAATCATCCATTTCACTGTCAAGAACACTGTCACAGGACTGGATAACGTATTCCTTTTTAAAATATAGGACAAAATAGGGATGATATTCTAGAGTGGATTGACTTGAAATGTGAACAAAATTCCAGGTTGATTTTATTTACTCATTGTAATGATCAGAGCTCTAGAAAGAGAATAAAAGTCCTTGAGTTTCAGAGATATACGTTTTCCCCTTTACCTCTTTGTGTTACTTCAGACCTAAATGGATAAGTTCAAAAGAGCTTTTCTCAAAAGTCTTTTGAGTTCAAGAGGGAGTAAAAATGATATTTGAAATAAAAGTATAAGTGACAGCAAATACTGTTCTTATTATGGGACTGCTGTACTTAACTGGAAAGCAAGGGAAAGGCTCTCCTGATTTATATCTTTGAAATTGTGTTCTAAGAAGTGAGCTACAGTGAGATTTCAGAGCCCCAGACTCCTGTTACATAAGTACTATCCTAACCACACGTAAAGCATCTGTTCTTGTATGTCATTCATCCAATCACCCAGCCCTGTTAGCCCCCTCCAAAATATCTCTTGAGTCTCCACTGCCACTGTCAAGGCTGCATTATTTTCCTTTTTTTTCTTTTGCGGTACGCGGGCCTCTCACTGTTGTGGCCTCTCCCGTTGCGGAGCACAGGCTCCGGACGCGCAGGCCCAGCGGCCATGGCTCACCGGCCCAGCCGCTCCGCGACACGTGGGACCTGGGCACGAACCCCTGTCCCCCGCATCGGCAGGCGGACTCTCAACCACTGCGCCACCAGGGAAGCCCGAGGCTGCATTATTTTCTTACCTAGGCTACTGATTTCTTTTATCTGATCTCCCTTCACTGCCCTTTGTCCTGCTCTAATCAATTCTCCTAAGCAGCCAGAGTGATCTTTTAGGAACACAAATCTGATTAAATCATTCTTATCATTCTTTAAAGGCTTCTCAGTATTCTGATGCTGTCTAAAATTCTCATGGTTTATGAGGGTCCCAGTGTGGTCTGTCACTGGCCTGCCATCTAGTCTATCTTTGTGCTGTTCTCTTGCTCATGCTTAGGGCTTGTATACATGATGTCCCCTCTTCCTGGAATGCTCTTCCCCCACTCTTTGCAAACCTAAAATAAAAAGCCTTGTTTTTTGTCTTTAAGGCTTCCCGAAAAGCACTTCTTGACTGTGGAAAATAAGGTTTGAGTAGGGGATCTTGCCACTGTGGGGGCTTGGCAGGTCCTCGGCCAAAAGCCCAGGCATCAAGATAAAAAGGTCATGAGGAACTCAATGAATATGTCCCATAAGTGGTCAACTTCCACCATCCTCCTATCCAGATGTCAAATTCGGTACTGGGTATTTAAGTGCTAGCAAAAGACATGTACAATTATTTGGAGATAAAGGTACATGATAAGGTTATGTGGGCTTTTTGTTTCAAATCTCATTTTCCCTTTCAACTAATTTAATTACGTTTATCTTTACCTTAAGTCTGTGGATATTATTCAACAGATATAGCATATTTTCTTCCGTAGTTTTATTAATATTAACCTCAGCCCTATTAGCCTGTACCATCAGGCCAAAAAAAATTAAAATATGTTATTTTTAAAAGAAATCAATAAGTTTTAGAAAACAAAATTCAACAAAAGTAAAAGTCTCATTCACAGTATAACACTATATTCATTGTCAAGTTGCTAAGAATTATTAGAAACAAACACATTATCAGTCAGCAGGATGCCAAATACTGAAAAAAAAGGGGGGGTAATAGGGTTTCTGCACATTTCTAAGGTCAGATAAGAGTTTTATGATTGAATCTAACAGTCTCATAGTGCTAATGCCAATGACATGTGCTCAATCACACAAGGTTGGCAAAAGGAGAAGAAAAGTGTATGAATGCAAAATTGTTTTTTATTGTAAATGAACTTTGAAGAGACTAATTATAATTAGTTAGGCATATACAGTTTCTCAAAACTAGTGTCACCACCATAGGGAGGTCTATAGATGAAGGAACGGTTTGTCAACTTGGATATTTGGAAACTTCATTTAGAGAGGGAAATATGAAAATATTACTCTATAGAAAAAGAGCCACATTGATTATTTTTATACTCTTGGTTTAATAATGTTCAAGAAGAAAAAAAAAAGGAAAGAAAGAAGCTGGCAGTTACGCAGTTAAAAAATACTGAAGCGGGCTTCCCTGGTGGTGCAGTGGTTAAGAATCCACCTGCCAATGCAGGGGCCACGGGTTTGAGCCCTGGTCCAGGAAGAACCCACATGCCGTGGAGCAACTAAGCCCGTGCACCACGACTACTGAGCCTGTGCTCTAGAGCCCGCAAGCCACAACTACTGAAGCCCGTGCGCCTAGAGCCCGTGTTCTGCAACGAGAAGCCACCGCAATGAGAAAGAAGCCCGCGCATTGCAACAAAGAGTAGCCCGCGCTCGCTGCAAGTAGAGAATGCCCGTGCACAGCAACGAAGACCCAACATAGCCAAAAGTAAATAAAATAAATACATACATAAATAAATAAATAAATAAATAAATAAATAAATAATACTGAAGCGTATGGCAGTGGTTCTTAATGAAAGATGTACTGGAATCACCTACTCTCCACTGTCCTGGTGAGGCAGATCTGTGGGAGTGAGGGACGGGTAGCTTTAAGTACCTCCTCAGATGGTTCAGGTAAGACTCAAATGAAAAACATTAATAGCAAAAAGAGCAGTGAATCAGAGGCACAGTCCCTTTAGTCAATTTCTCCTTCAATTACCCCAACTCATTTCCATGATCTACTCTACCTGGTTGCTCATAGTTAATCAATTACTTATTTTTAATTCTTGTTGATTTTTCTCTCTTAGATATATCTAGAATATGTCTACCTATTTCTCTTGAGTATCACCTTCATAGTCCAGGCAATTATCAATCTCTCTCATAGACAATTCTAATAATCAGTCTGCCTATATCAACATGTGCTCACTGTGCCCCAGAGAGAAAGTTTAGAATAGAAAATCTGGTCAAGTCATGACTTAAAACTGCTTAAAATTAAAACACTACTTAATACTGCTTAAAACTCCTCTTCTTCAAAAGATGGGAAAGATTTCTACCCATCATCACAATCTCATCTCCTATTATAGGTTTTATGGATGATAACAATGTCTATAATATTTATTGAGTGCTTATTATGTGCTGAGCTCTGTTTTAGGTGCTTTCCATATATTAATTCATCCTTACTATAATCCTATGAATAGGTGCTCCAAAATATTTTTTAAATGAATGTATGCATGAATGAATGAATTAGTGGCAATGTGATGAAAGCCCTAGGACAAGAGTACCTTGCAATTCTACAGCTGTATACTTTAAGATACATGTTTACTTTGAAGGGTTTGAATATAATGAGATCATACTTACAAATAATAAAAAGTCAAAGATTCGAGGGAAGTGTCACATAGGAAACGTTTGAATCCTCAAAGCTTGGATAGCTCTCATAAGAAAATATGTTTATTAGTAATTTGAAAGCATGGAGCTTAAGGCCATATTAGGAGTATGCATGTGTGTTCTTATATGGATATATGATTCAGAGGATACCCTCACTAGAGTTATTTCTCCTAGCCTTAGTTGGCACCCTGTGACTGTACACAGTTTTAGCTGCAGGAAAGTGGATCTGAAAGGTGTTCTTTAATACATTTGGTTCACAAAATCTAACCAGGACTTGGAACAAAGTATCATCAATTAAAAAATTAAAAATTCTAAAAAGGGTAAGTTCTTATTAGAAATTATTTAGGGTAGTCAATGTCTTGGGTCCAAAGTCATTAGTGAGCCCCAACCTACAATATTTTTGGTTCTAACCTACCTGGTGATGTCACACAATCAATATTTATTGAATTAAAATAAAGAACAACCATTGTTCCTGAACCATCCACTTTCTTAAATCATCTACTCTACTCTAGTCAGAATGCATTACATACTAGTCATTGTAGAATACAGATTTCTACAAGTGGAGGTGCTGAATAGAGGAGCCTATATATTTAAGTTTTATTAGGTAAAAGTATATTAATTTCCAAAATGGAGAAAAGTTTACACTCCCACCAATAGTATACAATGTTCTTAAGATACGGGGAGGGGGAAGGGTAAGCTGGGACAAAGTGAGAGAGTGGCATGGATATATATACACTACCAAATGTAAAACCGATAGCTAGTGGGAAGCAGCCACACAGCACAGGGAGATCAGCTTGGTGTTTTGTGACCACCTAGAGGCGTGGGATAGGGAGGCTGGGAGGGAGGGAGACGCAAGAGGGAAGAGATATGGGGTATATGTGTATGTATAGCTGATTCACTTTGTTATAAAGCAGAAACTAACACACCATTGAAAAGCAATTATACTCCAATAAAGATGTTAAACAAAAAAAAAAAGATCGGTCTTCCCTGGTGGCGCAGCGGTTAAGAATCCGCCTGCCAATGCAGGGGACATGGGTTCAAGTCCTGGTCCGGGAAGATCCCACATGCTGCAGAGCAACTAAGCCCGGGCGCTACAACTACTGAGCCTGTGCTCTAGGGCCTGCAAGCCACAGCTACTGAGCCCATGCACCACAACTACTGAAGCCTGCGCGCCTAGAGCCCGTGCTCCACAAGAGAAGCCACTGCAACGAGAAACCCATCGACACAACTAGGGAAAGCCCGCGCACTGCAACGAAGACCCAATGCAGCCAAAAATTAAAATAAATAAAATTAAAAAAAAAAAGATACTAAACCATCTCTCCTTTGTTATAAGGCAGAAACTAACACACCATTGTAAAGCAATTATACTCCAATAAAGATGTTAAAAAAAAAAGATAGATACTAAACCATCTCTCCCTTTAAATCTGTTTTCTTTGTTCAATTTTCCTATAGGATCATTCCAAGAGGAAAACATACCACCTATACTTACAGCATGAACATTACTCATCCTAAGGTCAGGCAAACATGACTCTTTCATGTTTATCTCCTTTTTAATCTTTATTTTTCTTCCAGTCTTACTGAGATATAACTGACATAAAGCATTGTATAGTTTAAGGTTTACAGTATAATGATTTGACTTATATACATCATGAAATGAGTATCACAGTAAGTTTAGTGAACATCCATCATCTCATATAGATACAAAATTAAAGAAATAAAATAAATCTTTTTCTTGTGATGAGAACTCAGGATTTACTCTCTTAACAACTTTCATATATGTTGTATATTGTATGTTTCATGTTTATTGTAAAGAAATGGGAAATGTGTATAGACAGTTTTAACAACAACAAAATCAGTAAGGGGACTGCAGATATATTTTATAAAATCACTCAGACTATAAATACATGTTATCAAATTCTCACAAAGCCTAATATGTTACTCTGAAAGAAAGCACACAAGACATAAGTGTTTTGCATACTCAGTGACTCCCAGAGGACATCTAAAATTTGGTTCTGTTTTCAAAAATTGCTGCCCATTTATGTGATAAGAATAAAATTAGGTTGTACCACTTCTCTCACTCCACTACAACTTTATATTATATTGGTAGGTGATAGTATCTTATTGTCACTTACCTATATTGGTAGGTAGATGATAATAACTTAGATGGATCAGGAGGATTAATAGACTGATGATCATAAATTGCTGTGCAATGAACTATACTATGGTAATAAATATTTTTATTTAAATTTTAAAAGTCGATGTCAGGAAAACTATTTCATTATGTAAATCATTAAAAAGTTAGTTATTCCTTTCCTATATCAGAACTTCATAAAAATTTCTTTTCATATTCTCTGGCTGACTTTCTGCCTTTAGTTGACCTGATAGTGTATCAGTCAATCTTATTCTGAATCTAAATTGCTGCATCTAAATCAGACATCAGATCTAGAGGGTATTCTAAGTTGCTCAAACAATAGTATTTTTTAATAATTTGTTAGAGGTAACTGTGTTAAAAAACATTTAACTTAAAATATCTGTCAAGAAAAACAAAATTAGAGCATGCAGAATTCTAGCAATGGTCTATCATCTTTCTAGCAGTTGAGGTGATATGTCCAAAGAAAGTAAAGATCACTACATCCAGAAATAGTCTATGCTAAGGGTAACTTCTTTTAAGACACCTTTCAATCTCCTTTAGAACATAAAGCCTGTTAACAAAAAAAACCAGTAAAGCGATAAACATATAAATTATTCATTTCCAAAGGCAAGTGGATATCACAATTAGCAACCAGAAAGACATAATAATATATGTCTTGCTCATTGTTGTAATGAGAAGGCACCATAAATTCTGTTCAATGAGAAGCTCCTAGTGATTCCAAGTGGAATTAAGTATATCAATGTAATGTTTTAATTTCACCTAGGAGTATCTGACTTAATAAATCATTTACCCATTAATTTGAGACTTATGTCTGGTTAGTTGTAGCTGAAGGAATGTCATTTTTTGTTTTTAAAGCTATTCTATCCATATATTTTAAAGGGGTCGCTAGCCTTTCCAGCCACTAAAATGAAGTAAAAAACTTTGAAACTCTCCTGACAAATTTATTAATTGATCTGTTCAATCATTCAATCTTTAATTAATTCACTTGCTCATTCTTCAGTCCATCTGTCAGCCCATGTATGCATCCATCCATTTCTCCATCTATCAATCTATCACATAGGGTGTAAACTGTTAAACTTAATGAGCTCTTAAACCTGCAGCTGACCATTAAAACACTCTCTTCTACAAGCTCTTTCCACTTTCTATTGCTCTGCAAGAAACCTAGTAGTGAGAGGAAACATTATTTTCTGCTTAAGTGAATGAGGCGATACCTGTGGAACACAGTGAAGATTAATTGCTAGCATATCCAGATGATAAACAACTGTATCAGACATGTACATCATGGAAAAGTTTAATTACTGATGAAAGTTCTTTATTTCATCTAGAATGTAGATGTCACCGAATCATATACGATATAAAATAGTTTCACAGTATTCCTGCTTAGATTCTGTATCAATATATACACTTTCAACTTCCAGAGAAACATCACCAAAATTGTGTCTAATAACTCACTTTTCCTTAAGCATGCATTTGCACACGTTGCTCTTTGTATATTCTCTTTCTCTTCCTGGTGGTCCCTCCCTAACACCTTTCCCATTTTCTTCCTTTCCACCATTAAGTCTGGATACCTAGCAAGCTCCTACTCACCTTTCCTATTTTAGGAAAGTTATAAGCAAAACAAAAAAGTTACCAGAGTTAGGTTAAGGAAGGGGACCATTATAAAATCTCACCTGTATCTTGTGCAAGAAGTGTTCTGATCTAAAGGAGCTATTGGATTAAAAGTGATGGGTGGAGAAACCTGGGCTGATAGCAGAAATCCCAAAGCAAGAATAATGAGTGCTACGGTGGTACCTAAAAAAAAAAAAAAGGAAAGAAGAAAAAAAGTTTTATATCAGAGAAGAATTGACAACATTCTTCCAAAGTGGACTGGGTTTGGCAAGATATATCTCTAAAAAAATACCTTGATCTATCTTCATTGGATTAAAAAAAAATGATCCTTACACATATATATTGTCATAAAAACTCACTAGAATATTCACTGTGAGAAATGACAAGAGTAAAATTCAAATCAAATACATTTGCTAGCCAAGCAGTAGGTTCGTTAATAACTTTCTAAACAAACACCATCTTGGATTGCTGTCTCAAAATCAATTAATGTAACCAACATTATTGAGTGCCTAATATGTTAGAAGTATGAAAGGTAACAGATTTACACCAAGTGTTCCTTTCATTACCAAGAAAATTGTTCTAATGTCATTCAATCGGCTAAGACCCAAATAAGTAAACTAAAAAGTAACAAACTAAATATATCAAAAGTAGTTGAAAGAGTACTTCTCATTAAAAAGGAGTGGCATTTTGTAAAGACTTAAAACGTCAGAAATGACATAACACATATATTCAGTTGTCTTCCCTGTTGGCACTTGGAAGTGGAATATTTGTCTTTGATTTTAAGGTACAGAATGTGATTATATGTACCACTTAAAAAGCTCAGTTTTGAGTCCCTGATAGAAATACTGATAGTAAATAAGAAAGTTTTCAAATTTCTGACTATTGTTCCAGCCATTGTAAGGATTAAAAAAAGGGTCATGGGAAGAAAGGAGAAAGAAAATATGGTGCCTTTGTACAATTTATTTGAATGAGGCAACATGTTTATAATATGGAATTCAGGGAGGTCATTTATGTAGCAGTAAAGTTTCTATTAGATAAATGGGAAAGTAATTTAAGAATGACCAAAAATATTTTTTAAATGGACAAAAGAACAACTTTGGGATGCACTGTGAAAGTGCAATTGGATTACATAATAGGTTTGTGTTTAAGGTAGAGGGGATGTGTCAAGTTAAGCACTGTGGTTAAGTCCTAGCTCTGCTGTTTCTTGACTCAGTGATCTTGGACAAAACACACGACCTTTCCAAAATTCAATTCTGTCTGCTGAAACTGGGGCTTAGTGAGAATACTCACCTTGCAGAATTACAGTGAATTTTAAATATCACAGTACATTTGAAAGATTTTTATAATGCTAAAAAATGTTAATTATTGTACTATAATTATCATTAGAAACAGCAGCAGCAGCATATTTTTAAAACTCTAGAAAAAAGTTGAAAAAGGGGGAGGAGGCTTGAAGAAAAGATCAGAAGCCATTTTACCACACCAGGCTTGAAGAGGCATGAATCTGAAATCACAGTTCATTTTCCCCCGGTTGGCTTAAAATTCAAACCAGAAGTAGGAATAGTTTGAGGTATTACTTTCTCAAAAAACTACCAAGCCCTGAATTGGGAAACAAAACAGAAGTCCGTCTCTTAGAAAGAGAAAAGATATATTAGGCCTGTAAATAAAAATTATCCCTCTCTCCTCAAACAAAGCAAAATAAACCATGAGTTTTACTGTTACTGTGTCTATGAAAGAAGCTGGGTCCCTAAGTATTTTCCCAAATTACCTCCACAGAATATTGTCATGCGACAGGTAAAATTTGTTTCAACCTGGAAAAGTTGATACTTTTGGATGTGAAGGAAAGATGATACTCTTCTTTCATAACACTACTTAAATAACTTGTCTGTGATAAGCTGTAAACTCTTAGATGGTGTACCTAACACATACTAATATATGTTCAATTCTAGTGCCTGGCATAGAGCAGATCCCATAGTACCACAGATTTTTGCAATACTGGCTGTTTTTGAAGAAAACAACAAAACATGTTAAGACTATTCAGTTGAGGTCATGGGGTTAGTATGGGACAAATATACTAGATGAGAGTTCTGCAGTATGGATATTATATCTCTTGGATCCATCTCTAAAAAAGTCCAACCAACTTGCAAAATTTGGGGAAAAAAACCATTTTGGATATAAAAAATCCCTAAATAGTTGAAGGTTTATCCTTCTTAAACACAAATTTATTTTTATTTTGACCCATTGGGGATGGAAATCTTTTAAAAGTCAGTACATTCCTTTACTTTATTACATATAGTAGTGTTTCTCAATCCTGGCTTCCTATTGGAAAGCAAATCTTTAGAATGTACCTCAACCTCTGAATCAGTCTCCAGAAAATGGGGATCCGATAACATGACTCCACAGGTGATTGTGATACCCAGACAGGGTAAAAATCCTTATGAGATGATAAACTCCTTAAGGGAAGGGAATGGTGTCTTATATGACTTTATTTATGGAATAAATTTTTAAAACGATCACCTCGCCCTTCATATACTCATATATCTTTAAGGCTTAAGACTACTTGAATTATCTATTTCCTTCAATTTAACAAAATTACAGATGTTTTATCAGTCACTTGTTAGTATTTAAAGTTGTTATAGTTGTTGCCAATGATCCATTATTGCAACCTAGATTTGAGTCCAATATAGGAAGGCCTTGTATGAAAGGATCTTCTCCACTGTACTGGGTAGGTTGGGGACATTCTTTATATTTTAAGAGAAGAGTCCCTCTTAACCAAGTATACTGTCATATTTTGGAATTCTGATATCATTTTCCTAATAAAAATGTTCTCCAGGGCTTCCCTGGTGGCGCAGTGGTTGAGAGTCCGCCTGCTGATGCAGGGGACGCGGGTTCGTGCCCTGGTCCAGGACGATCCCACATGCCGCGGAGCGGCTGGGCCCGTGAGCCATGGCCGCTGAGCCTGCGCGTCCGGAGCCTGTGCTCTGCAACGGGAGAGGCCACAACAGTGAGAGGCCCGCATACCGCAAAAAAAAAAAAAAAAAAATTAAAAAAAAAAAAAAAGTTCTCCATAGGAGGTGAAGTGTGTTGGATAAATAGCATTCTCAAAAACATCTGATGAAATAAGTTACCTTAATTACCTGGTACAGGGTTTGGATTATTAGTAAATACTCAGAAAAAAATAATTTCCCTCCCTTAGACTCTAACAGAGCACACTTTTTGTGCGTAAGTATCACGTGCACATATTCCAGACCTCATCTTCAGAGATTCTAATTTAGTTGATCTGGGGTTGGGTCCCAAGAATTCACAATTTAAAATAAGTATCCCTGGCAACTCTGATGAAGACAGCCTGTGAGTAATGTTTTAGGAAATATTCCACTACCAAAATATCTGGCAGAAAATAACACAGTGTTTCTGGCTTTCTGATTTATAAGCAATAAAGCTACATAGATATAAGCCTTCCTCTATTAAAAGGATCAAGAGGTTGTCATTAAATTCGCAATATTTACCAGAAAGACCAGTTCTCTTACGGAGCTTTGAAAATATTAAAAGTCAGAACACCACAAAATGTCCTACATTTAAAACTATTCATGGACTATATATTTTACATTTCTTTGTATAAAGAGTTTCTTTGTCCCGGTTTAACTAAATACAGTTTATTTTTAGTAATTTTTAAAGAACAAGTTCCTATTGAAAAAGTTATTTTGACTTTTTTTTATTATTTTTCACCCAATATAATAAAATAAACCATAATAAAAACACAAAATAGGGAATAAAACTTTTGAAGTTAAAAAATTCTAGGCTAATCTAAGAAATTTTAAATAGAACAGTATTCTAATACTTAGCAATGGTAGAATATCAAATATATTATGATTTATTTTATTAGGTGAAAAATAGTGAAAAACATATCAAGTTAATTTCTTTAAAATTTAAAAAATAAATTCTTAAAAAAATATTTTTTGGTGCTAATTCTTTAAAAAGTACTACAAATAAACTGTATTTAGCTAGACCCGGACAAAGAAATTCTTTATACAAAGAAATACAAAATATATAGTCCATGAATAATTTCAAGGTAGGACATTTTGTGGCTTTTAATATTTTCAAAGCTTGCTAACAGAACTGGTCTTTCTTGTAAATATTACAAATTTAATGACAACCTCTTAATTCTGCAGGAAAGAAAAGTGCCTCCAGGTTGCTCATAAAGGCAGTCCCTGGAATCTCTTGGTCTTTCCCCCAAGTCTTAATACTTTCTTTTAATAGTCAGGGATGGGCTCTGGAAATCCTTGGGGCAGAGGACCTACGTGGAAGGGTGAAACATGACATCAGCAAGAGGAGTTCAGGAAAGTTCCTGGATTCTGATGCAAGTTGATTTTACATTATGGTTAAAACAAAGAATCACTCTTTGGCAGTAACACTACTGTGATAGCTAAATGCTTTGGGCATTTTACTGTCTGTGTCAGGCACTGCTTGAAATGTTATACATGTATAAATGTGTTTAGTCTTCATTACAACCCTATGAAGTGGGGACTATAATTAACCCCGATTTAAAAATGAGAAAATAGAACCTTGCTCAATATCACACAATTCAAACCCAAACAGTCTGGCTTTATATCTATAATGCCTCAAAATCCTGGAATACAACAAACGAAGGGACAGAGGCTGCTAGTAAGAAGCATTTTCCCCCATCTCAAAAATCAGCATTTTTCTCCAAATCTCAAAACCCAAATCCCAAATTCAAGACCTGAAATTCTATTTAAAAAATAGGCCTCTTGAGGTAGCAGTATACTAATGCCCTGTCAAAGAAAGTGTGTCCATTTAAAAAACTTTAAGGCAACTATTACCTCTTCTTAGAGTTGACCTGAACCTCAGGCATCAGCAAATCCAACTTTCAACCCACTGTAGGAATTTGTTTCTAGCACATCACTGCCTGATGGCCATCTACCCTTTTGTGGAGAGTTTACCATCCTAATGAGGCAGCCCAATTCATTGTTGGATAGCTCTGATTATTAGGAATATTTTTCTTATATTAAGTAAAAAATCTGTCCTCATAACAGCTACCATCTGTGAGAATATCTATTAGGTATCTGTTTAGTCTTTTTTCTGGGCCTAAACACTTCTGGTTCCTTGAACAGGTTTAGAAATATGTGGTTTTTAACCCTCACTTGTCCCTCACCTTTCCTCACTTACCCTCCCGCTTCCCTATATACATTGGCTGTTGCGATTACCTTTGCCTTTTAATCAGGCAGTCTTCCCCCTGCCTTCTCCTCAGTGCTGATACTGCAGTTCAACTTACATTATTGAACTCAAGGCTTCCACTCAAGGAAAGAACAGAGGGCGGAAGCATTCCACTCTTCCTTCTGGAGTTAAGGGTCAGAGGGAGTATGTGCTCTTAATAACAGTATGAAACTCCAAATGTATTTTCTCATCAAAATCTGGGACAACTGCCTTCAGCAGTTCTATTAGATCAGTGGGTTTTTTTTTGGTTTGTTTGTTTTTTTGCGGTACGCGGGCCTCTCACTGTCGTGGCCTCTACCGTTGTGGAGCACAGGCTCCGGACGCGCAGGCTCAGCGGCCATGGCTCACGGACCTAGCTGCTCCGCGGCATGTGGGATCTTCCTGGACCGGGGCACGAACCCATGTCCCCTGCATTGGCAGGCGTACTCTCAACCACTGCGCCACCAGGGAAGCCCTAGATCAGTGTTTTAGGTATAATTTAGTTAAAATAGAATTTAGTTAATGCAGGCCTGGAATCTTTACATTTTAATAGAAAAATATATTCTTACTCTAAATAAACTTATAAAGGAGCTATTAGAGGACAGCTAATTGATAAGTAGGAATCTGCTTGTATATTTGAAAAAGATTAGAAAATTATATGATGCAAACATGTGAAGACAATGACAGAGATGGGTCTCATTTTGGCAAGTGAAACAGCCCTTGCATTACAGAGAAATAATAAATGGAATGGGTGGGACTTAAAGACAAACAATACTTGAATGTGAGAAGGGTTTTTCTTATTTAGTTATCATAGGAAACATACTTAACCAACCAGAATTTACACTAGGATTTAGGCCTTGTTCAAACACAAAAAGTGTCTGTCCCTGCTTTGTGAAGAAATTATATGGTTCTAATGTTCCACTGTTGAAAGAACTTTGAAAAAAAATGCTCCAAATTTACTTCCACATTATCCCAAATTTAAAAAACTATGTTAAAAACTGAGTTTATGAATACCAAGTTTTCTTTTCCATTTTGTACCTTTGAGCAAAACTCAAAATAATAACAGCAAAATGCTACCCTCAGTAGGTTCAAATTGTTATTACAATTCTAATTTCTAGTTATATATCATAATAACTTCTTATTAAAAAATTTTCAGAGGAACTCTATTATTTAGTTATGAAAACTATATCAGAAGTGGTACTGTATTTTAAAAGGTTAACTTGTCATCATTAGAGAAAAGTTTATAACTGAATTCTTCGGCACCTACCTGCTAAACTACCAAACGTAAGCTTTCTGCGACCCACTTTCTCAACAAGCCAGACACCCACAAGTGTGAAAATGAAATTTGTGAAGGCTGTAACTGAAGCCAGCCATATTGCAAGTCTGTCATCTTCAACACCAGACATCTGCAGAATGGTTGCACTGTAGTACCTGGGAGGCAAGAATAAAACAATTGTTGTTAGTTATTCAAAGAAACACAGTTATTCATATAGAAAAGTATCTACCCGACTAAAACAGACCAGGAATAACTATTAATAACACCAAGTTAAGATGGGAATCAATGCAAACTATTTAAAGGATCACAATATACAGACTGTGTTCAGACGAATCCATTTTTAACTTTGTATCAGTAAGAAGAAATACTCAAGCAAGTGAATAGAGGGCTGAAGCCTTTAAAAGTTGAATGTACCCCACACCTAGGGACAGTTGACAGCTGGTAGTTTCACTAAAACTACCAAGGATAAAGCTCCAAATCCATGGAATGAATCAGAAGTTACCATACGTTGTAAATTTATGTACTTAAAAGAATAAAGAGAACTGCTACATATACTAAAGAAAATGTGATATAATGGCAAAAATCTGGTACAAGTAAAGAACTTCTTCAAAGACACAAGGAGTAAGAATATATCAGTTTATCTGGCATCTGGTAAGGAGATAAGAAACTTACATGATGTACACAAAGAATGCCTTTGTGGTTCCTAGAAAGGTATACTCTTTGGTAAGCCTCCAGCACAATGTGCCTAGTTAGGTTCTATAGACTCATTTTGTTCCAAATGAATACTCTGGAAACTGGCTCTAAAAAATCATAATGCCAACTTGTTGACACACAATGGGAGATATGTCTGGTATGTTTAAAGTGACAGGTTTCTCATAGGACATTTCTTTTCCGGGGGAAACATCAGTAGCTGTATCAGAAGATTGCTTTAAAGCGGCCCTTAAAACAAAGGAAGCAAAATACTCCTGGCAAATCATCTATGAAATGTGACAAAATTAAAATCCTGAAGATACATTCTGAAACACGGCTTTGCCTAGCTTTTAAGCCATTCCAAAACAAGTTAGCTTTACCCAAATCCAACAGTTGGCATCTGAGCAATGTATTCAATCAAGCTGGATATTTCCATAGTTACAATCTACAGTTTCTGGATATTAGTCAACTTTTTCATAGTATTTCAAAAATAAAATTTGTTTGAATACATTTAAGTCTCATTGATTCATCAATGGCTACTGTCTACTATTTTTTAAATTCTTATTTTATTTTTTAAAATTTTTACTGGAGTGTAGTTGATTTACAATGTTGTGTTAGTTTAACAAGATGAATCAGTTATACATCCATTCTTTTTTAGGTTCTTCTCCCATATAGGTCATTACAGAGTATTGAGTAGAGTTCCCTGTGCTATACAGTAGGTCCTTATTAGTTATCTATTTTACATACAGTAGTGTGTATATGTCAATCCCAATCTCCCAATTTATCCCTTCCCCCTCTTTCTCCAGTGGTAACCATAGTTTGTTTTCTACATTTGTGACTCTATTTCTGTTTTGTAAATAAGTTCATTTGTACCATTTTTTTTAGATTCTACATATAAGCGATATCATATGATATTTGTGTTTGTCTCACTCAGTATAACAATTCTAGGTCCATCCATGTTGCTGCAAATGGCATTACTTCATTCTTTTTTTATGGCTGAGTAATATTACATTGTATATACGTACCACATCTTCTTTATCCATTCCTCTGTTGACGGACATTTAGGTTGTTTCCGTATCTTGGCTATTGTAAATAGTGCTGCACTGAATATAGGGCTGCATGTATCTTTTTGAATTATAATTTCTTCTGGATATATGCTCAAGAATGGGATTGCTGGATAATGCTGGGCAGGGCTGTGTCAAGGGGTGCGTTTTGAGGTAGCTATGAGCTCAGTATGACTTTAGGCAGCCTGTCTGCTAATGGGTGGAGCTATGTTCCTGTCTTGCTGATTTGTCTGGCCTGAGGCGTTCCAGCTCTGGAGCCTGTAGGCTGTTGGATGGGGCTGCATCTTGGTACTGAAATGGGGACCTCCAGGAGAGCTCGTGCAGATCAGTGTTTCCTGCGGCCTCTGCCACCAGTGTCCTTGCCCCCACAGTGAGCTACAGCTGACCCCTGCCTCCTCGGGATACCCTTCAAGACTCCTAGTTAGGTGTAGCCCCGGTTCCTATGGAGGTATTGCTTTGTGCTGGGTTCCAGTGCACCTGAGACCTTTGTGCACCCTCTGAGAGTGGAGTCTCTGTTTCTCCCTGAGTGTGGAGCTCCTGCACTCAGGCCCTGCTGGCCTTTAAAGCCAAATGCTCTGTGGGTTCTTCCTCCTGATGCCTGACCCTCAGACTGTCTTGGAGGGCTATTTTTATGTGGGAACATCCCTGTGTAGGCTGTGGGTTTAATATTTTTTGGTGCGAGTGCTGTTTTTAGTATGGATGTCTGCTACCTCTCGCCTCAGTGCATGCTGGCTGTTATCCCCTTGATAGGAGGTGTGACTGTTGTTGTGGTGACCAGAGCTTGCACTGGATATTGAGCGGGGCCTCCCCTTTGCCCTGTGGTTGTCACTGTCCTGTCAGGGGCAGAGCCTGCTCCCTAGATGTTGCAGTAGAGGGCCCCAGATCTGTTTCTGAGCTGTGGTATGAGGTAGGCAGGACTGGAGCACTTCCACCGGGAGAGAAGCCTCTGAGTTTTCCTCTTCTGGAGCTGTTCACCTGTAAGTGTACTCTGCTGTATCACTTTTCACCCGTTGTGCGGGCTCACAAATTACACTGTTGTTGGAAATGGTCTCAGCCCCATCTTTACGCTGGCAATTGGCCCTGGTGTCTCTAAGGTATTGTTTTCACTAGGCCTCCAGCGCAGATCCACCGAAGTCAGGTCCCAGGACTGCAGTAATCGTGTACCTGGACCCGCTATAGGAGCTATGGAGGCACCTCAGACTCTGGCCTGGCCCAATCCCCACCTGTACGTGCCCACAAAGCCCACAGCTGCCAAAGCTAGACCTGTCTCAGCTGCAGTAGCGCTCTTCCATTCGGATGTTCTACAGGTGCTGAGTTTACAAAGCCGGCAGCGGGGCTGTAAATCCGTGGTTCCCGCAGCCACAAGAAGAGATTTCAGCTCTTCATTAGATGCATGGCCCCTGGGACTTAGCTGTGGTTTCAGCCCCACCCCTGTGTGTGGGCCTCTCACCAGACTCTGCTCCCAAGGCTACCCAGGAGAACTGGCGCCCACCCAGGCAGGCGGGGGCGGAGGCGGAGACAGGCGGGTCCTGGCAGCCTGTTCAGGTGGGAGCCCCTCCTAGCGCCTGCGGGGGCTGGGGCCTGCACGTAGGGAAAGCGGCTGCAATGGCGGCCCTGCCCCTTGCGTGCCACTCAACAACGGCGACCTGCCTCTATGGCAGCCCAGGCTTCTTCCGTGAACGTTCCCAGTTGTGGAGCTCCTCACTCCCATCCCCTCAGGCTGTCTCTTCTCAGCTAACAGCTGTCCACTCCCAGGGTCTACTCTCCGAACCCCACGTTCCAGCACCCAGGCCCCGTGCACGACGGCGGACACCTGTCAGGCTGAGGCACGCAGGGCTGTGGCAGGGACCATCTGTGTACCTCTCACTCTGTCCTACCTGCCACAGACCAGTTGCTGCGCTCTCCTCTGAGCCCCTGAAGCTCCCCTTCTGTCCCAGCTGATCTCCCCGCTGGTGAGGGGGCTTCCTCGGTGCGGCAACTTCTCTTCTTCAGCTCCCCACCAGGGGTGCAGGTTCCGTCCCGTTTCTTCTTTTCTTTTTAAATTTCTTTTCATCCTACCCGGTTGCACGGAGATTTTACTGGTCCTTTTAGGTGTCCAAGGTCCTCTGCTAGTGTTCAGCAGGTGCTCTGTGAGAGCTGTTCCATTTGTAGATGGATTCTTGATGTACTTGTGCGGAGAGGTGAACTCCACGTCCTCCTATTCCGCCACCTTCAGTAGTGATTTTTAAAAAGTCTGTTTTTTAAATTAATGATGATCTTCTTATGTAAAATATTAACACCAACATGGACTCATTTATCTTAATAAAAAGTGTTTTCCTTTTTTAAAGTGGTAAACTAATAACTTACTATGCAGTGTGAAGGATGTATTTTACTGATCACACTAAAAGTTATGCTAACCATTTTAAGATTTTGAATTCTGACAGCTGTTATAAAAGGGAAACTCCCAGTGAAACCTCTCCTGTCATTGTGACAATTGTGAACATTTTGCAGTCAGACTGTAAAGTGATAATAAATAATTATGAAAACAATTCAGTCCATATGAATGGTACTATACAGTTTCCAAGTGCTACTCCATACATTATCTCATTTTCATAAAGACCTGGGCAGCAAGGTCATACCTGTATGTAACCACTGAGAAACTGACATAAATCTAGAAAGGCAGAAAACAGAAATGCTGAGAGAAAATTTAAATACTTAAAGCCAAAAGAATTTGATACTTGTCATGCTATTCTATTGCATTTTAGAATCTTTTCAATGTTTTAAGAATAACAACAGATACACTGCACAAAGTAATCCTTACAAATAGAGCGAGAATAAACTAAACAAAACAGAGAGGCCCTCTTACAAAAGGCCCTCCCTCTCTATTTGGGGATGCAGAACCTACAGACACTGAGGGCTGACTGTACTTCGTCATTTTATATGAGGGACTTCAGCATCCACTGATTTGAGTATCCATGGAGGTCCTTGAACCAATCTCCTGTGGGTACCGCGGGACAACTGTATTTCGATGTTTTCATTTTTGACACAATAAAATCATGAAATTACAGGTGTTAAATTAATGGCTAGAAATGGGAGTGGTAACAAACAAAATAAGTTGGTCAGTTTATTTATTTAGTGATTTTTAACAAAATATTTTTTTATTTAGGCTGTGCCAGGTCTTAGTTGCAGCATGCATGCGGGATCTAGTTTTCCCACCAGGGATAGAACCCGGGCCCCCTGCATTGGGAGTGCAGAGTCTTACCCACTAGACCACCAGGGAAATCCCCAGAATTTTATTTAAAATGAAAAATGTGTCCTAGGTATGTAAAATAATTTCTTTTATGGTACTTAATTTATAGAGGCAGACTATAAGTAAAGAGTGGCCTGGGAATCAGAAACTGTCATTCTAAAGGCATCTCTGTGGTGTGCTGGCCAGATCAGGTAACATAAACATTTGTTCACTTAATATTTATGTATTGAGGACATACTATTAAGCTATGTGAGTTACTGAGAGCCCACAGATATGTTATTAGATCCAGTTGTTGCCCTAAAGAAACTCACAGTTTAGTATAAGACAATGAAACGGAAAGAAATAATTTTAATATTGAAAGGTACACAAAACACAATGTGGCATAAAGGACAGACCAAATAATTTTCTTTGATGTATAAAGTTCCTTGATTTTCCGGTAAATTTAATGTTTGAGTTGAGTTTTGAAGAATTCATCGGGGTTTGCCAGCAGGTCTGATGATCTGGGAGGACATTGGTCGTAAAGGAAATGACACGTATGAATGAAAAAGTACAAAATACTATGCTGGGCTCTCAGACCAAGAGTATTTTACTGTGACTGAACATAAGAAGGTCCATAGGAAAGAGAAGTATGACATAAGGCTGAAGCAGGAAGTTTTGTTATAGAGGGGTCTTGATTGCCATGCTACATGTTTCGTTTTTATTCTGTAGGCAATGGAGAACCATGAAATGGACTTTAAAGAGAAGTAACACAATTAAGTCTGTTCTGTGAAAAGATCACTCTAACTACAGCAAACTGGGCAGACAGGATGCAGACGGAAACAAGGGTATATTTCTTTAAAGCATTTTTCAGGTCATTATACTGGAAATAGGACCCTGTAGATTTTCTGTATTAATGTGAAACAGTGAGAGCAAAGGCTGGAATTCAATGATGGCCTTATATCCTCCTGTCAGCAAGAGTTGCAACTTCAACCCACACTAAATCTTTTTCTGGATGGAGTGTCTTGAGTTTTCATCCTCATTTTTCTTTCTAAAACACTGGTAAATGTTTTAGGTTTTACTGCTGCCATAACAAATTACCACAAACTTAATGGCTTAAATCAACATAAATCTATTTTCTAACAGGTCTATAAGTCAGAAATCTGACACAGGTTTCATTGGGTGTCAAAAATCAAAGATGTCAGCTGGAGAGGCTCCAGGGGAAATAGATTTCTTGCTTTTTTTGGCTTTTACAAGTCTCCCTCATGCGCTGGCTTGAGGGCCCCCCCTTCCTCAATATTCAAAGCCAACAAAGGTAGGTCTAGTCCTTCTCAGGTCCTTTCACTCTGATATTCCCTTCTGCTCCCTCTACATTTAAAGACCTTTGTGATTACACTACCCCAGATAACCAGGATAATCTCCTTATTTTAAGGTAAATTGATTAGCAGATTTAATTCGATCTGCAACCTTAATTTCCCTTTGCCATGTAACGTAAAATATTCACAGGTTGTTTACAACATGCACATCTTTGGAGGGGATTGTTCTAGTACATAAAGGTGCTAATAAACAGTAAAATAAGGAAAAGGCCAACAGAACAAGAAGGGGAGGAATGAAGATAAGGATATTCATCTAAAGGGTAATCAGTTCCAGAAGAATTTAGACAATAACTATATTCCCCTTCATAGGACTCTTTCAAGGGCAGGGGATGACATATCTAGGTCAGAATAATTCATGAACCTAGTTTTTAAAAGTCACGTCATGGAGTGGTAAAAAGACACATTTAATTTACATTTAAAAATGTGTGAATTCCAACGTTTTTGTAAATGATGCTACCAGCCAACCATTTATGTAATAGGCTACCTACTACTGTACTTAGTCTGAGCCTTTATGTAGTAGTTTAAATTTGCACAAAGCAAACAGAGTTTTCGTCATAAGAGAACAATATGAACAACTAAAAAAGGCTTTCTGGGCTTCCCTGGTGGCGCAGTGGTTGAGAGTCCGCCTGCCGATGCAGGGGACGCAGGTTCGTGCCCCGGTCCGGGAAGATCCTACATGCCGCGGAGCGGCTGGGCCCATGAGCCATGGCCGCAGAGCCTGCGCGTCCGGAGCCTGTGCTCCGCAACGGGAGAGGCCACAGCAGTGAGAGGCCCGCGTACCGCAAAAAAAAGAAGGCTTTCTTTCCTTTTTAGACTCAAAGGAGGGATGCCTTCTCTTTTCAAAATCATTTTATACTATCTATCTGACAAACTATCATCATCTTCAAAGATTCCCTGGGTAACCTTTAGTTATCTCACACATACTATCTGTTCCCCAGAGTGAATACGAAAGGCCTGAAGGCAGTGTGTTCTCACAGAAGACCAGCTTCACAAATCTCTATAGATGTCTAAGAACAGAAACAGCCAGACTGTATGTATATCGCTATCTTAGAGATTATGTGAGAGGCAGCTTCCAGTCCTGAATTTTAAATTTGAATAAAACAAAATAGCTCTGGAAAACATGTAGGCTTTGCTAATAGCAATCTATCCTAATGATGACTTTTAACTAGCAATAAAAGCATAAACATGAGCACTTTATATGCTGAGCAAAATACATATATTATGTTCCTATTTGAATAAAGCATTTCATAGGAATTTCTGAGAAAGTTATTTTTTTCAGCTTCTTGAAGCCACAGCCTGTCTTTTTCACTATTGCTAATATAACAGAGTTAATTTAACAGCAAGAAGTAGGTACCCAATAATTGCTTGTTAAATTTATTGAACTTATCTACCACCAACTTTTAAAAAGGAATTAAGAATATTTATAATGAAAAACATGACAAAATTGCTAAAATAAAAATAATAGACTGAGAAGAGAGAGTAGGAGGGATAAAAGATAAAGATAACTGTATGAAAACTTTGGATGCATAATCACTATAAGCTATCTCTAAAATTTCTGGCAGCCAAGGCAAAATAGTAAATGATTGTTTTAACTGTCTGACAAAAAAAAACCCACAACAATTCATGATGAAGATAAACTTTTTCGGGCATGAAATTATAAAGAATTTAATTTCATGAGTAAAAGAGATATGGAATATACTCTTCCTGACACTGTCAGCCAGTCTAAATACAACAAATTAACAGATGAAATTTAGTCATAATTATTTTAATTCATGTGGCACAAAGGTGATATGTACTAGCAGTGTTGCGGATAGTTTCCAAATACAAACCTTGTCTTACTCAATAGCCTTAAAGGTCATGTTCACACTTGGGAGAACGACCAAGTTAAATGAGAAGATTGGAACTTATGGAGCATAGCTGAAGGACTATAAACCCTGAAAGATTCCTATTATCTAAGTTATGTTGTTTGATTCTTTTGGCCCCTATTTGTATCATATGCCAGAATACACTGACAACAGATTTAAGATGCTATTCTAACAGAAGATGCTCTTTTAATGGAAAATATTATATTTTCCTACTGGGATGGTATTTATACAGTCAAAAACATGGGTAACTATGGTAACTACATCAATAGTTTTAAGAGAAGAATATTTCACCCAAATAAAAAATCTTAAAAACAGTTTACAAAATAATTAAACTTTTTGAATCTATTTTATGTATTTTGTATATTGAGAAATCTTCTTTGTGTATTATTAGATGCAAGCCATAAAGCCAAAAATAAAAGTTAGAAAAGTAGAAATTAGGATTTCATTTATATCATACATGTGTTTAAGCTAATATACTAGTTTATTGTGTCATACTATTCTTAAATCAGGCAATGATCCAAAAATTATAGTAATCCTCAGAAAGCATAATTACTTATCACATTTAATATATTACAAGACAGTTTTCATAATTTAAATGATTTTATTAATCTTTTGGGAAGAACAAAGTAAAAATGTGCCAAAGGAAATTAGGGATTTCTACAGACCCTCAGCGTAGCCAGTGTGACTGGTACTCCATCTCAGAGACCAGTCCCTCACCCTGGCTTCACAGGACTGGAAACCTCAGGAGAAATAACTGATCTCACCCAGCTTAACCACATCATTAACCTTCCCCTGTGCATCATTAAGAACAATGATAGAAGTTCTCTAATCTGACCTCCAATTAATCAATATGCCAGATTAACCTTTCTATAAAATATATGGTCGCAGGACATTGAACATTTGGGACTTCATGCAGGCTCACATTCCCCATTTGTTGAATGTATGTGTATCAAATCAGGTGTGTTTGTTTCCAAACCTGTTTATGCCTGTCATTATGTAATTTAATCAAATAATACCTAAATCAATAAAAGATGCTAAAAGAGAGTTACATTAAAAACAAAACTGTATGCTTTTAAAAAGTCAATAAAGGTAAAATTATTTTAAAAAAAGTTGTGGGCAACACAACCACAAAAAAATTGGGGATAAGATGTAAAAGTCTATAAGAAGATTCTGCCCTTCGGATTCTTCTCATATGTCTTTCAGTTCTTGTTCTATTTGAAAGAAACTAAACCTGGAATTCATAGATGGCAATACTGAGTGTGGTTTATGAAAGAAAAACAATTTGGCAGTTCAAGCAGTGGATGTGATGAATTATTGTACAACTAAAAATAAAATGTTGAAGGTATATATGTATCATTTCCTCATAACTGTCTTTTTCAGTTAACTGAACAAGAGCCGATCTTCATCATGTCAGTTAAGAGGGTTTCCACCTTTCCTCACCATATCTCACAACCCTACTTATTTCAGCAACAAGCAGCAATCCAAGGCTTTCAGGTCACCTATTTCCAGCTGGTCACTTACTTCCATGTTAACCTGTGGATGCAGTAATTTGCCTCAATCTTCCTCTTGTCCCAGTCCTCCCACACTCTTTCCCTGGGCCCTGTTAACTAAGTTTGGATGTGAGGGTACCACCTTCTTACAGCTTAGATCTAGAGTCCAGGCTGTTTTTCTCTCACATCCTATAAACTCAAGGAGACCTGAAGAAGAGTAGAGGGTGGCAAGGGGAATAAATGAACTACAGCATCCTCTAACCCTCCCTTTTCAGTTGTTGGCCTACTTCTGGTCACTCCTCATTCAGTGGCAATTTCAGTACCTGCCTCACAATTTCTTCACCACTTCTACCTCTGTGTCATGATTCTTTGTAAGAGTAGCGTCAACATGGTCCACCCATAAAACACCTAGTCTCTTAACTGCTTCATTTCTAAAATCCTTCAATTATCCTAGTCTCTGACCAGCACCACCTGGTCACGGCTCGCTTACTTGAATTCCTCTACCCACACAATTCTTTACTCTTGTGGAGACTTTTACACCATACACTCTACCTCTTTTCAGTTACCCATCATCACCCATTTCTGCTTCTTTCCTATAACTGTACTTAGAGTGTTAAGTAGTTTAGATTTCCCAAACCGGTGGTTCTCAGGTATTGGTGTGCTACAGAATGACCTGGAGGACCTGTTAAAACACAAATTGCTAGGCCCCACTCTGAATTTTTGATTCAGTAGGTCTAAGACCAAGAATTTGCTCTTCCAATAAGTTTCCAGGTGATGCTGACACTGCTTTGAAAACTTACTCCCCAGACCATTATTATAATCATTTTCTTTTTACCATTCTCAAATTCCCTGGTCTATTCCCCCTTTGTAATATTCATGCCATAAAATCTGACTCTGTCTACTTACATTCAATTATTCTTCTACTCTGCAATTACACCTAGCAGCTGAAAGGTTCTAGAGAGAAACACACAAATTGACCTCACATGAAATTCCCTAAGATGCAAACTCTACAGCTCTCAAAAGGATGACTTCATAGTATCTCCCTTCTCTCCACTGTTCCAGTCTAAATAGCCTCAGGTGAAATCTCGCCTAATATTCACTGAGAAAGTGTGAACTATCAGAGAGGTACACCCTCATCTCACCACCACCAAATCTATCAACCTACCTGATCAATTCTACATTAATTCATGGAAAATCAACTAGCACTCAAATATTTCTCTTCTAGATTCCTTCTTCAATATTTGCTGCTTGAATTATTAATCTTTTCGTCTGCTATTCCTCAGTAATTTATGTGTACCTCTGTTACAATACATACCACTTGCCTTCTGGTATTGGAGTTACTTACCTTTTTAAAGTGTATAATTCAGTGGTTTTTAGTATACCTATGACTAAATTTAAATCCCTTAATTAAAATAATGTTCACAATAAAGTATTAAAACAACCCAGAGGGTTTAAAGAAATAAAAATGTTTCTGAAGTAGGGTGAGAGGGAAGGGTAGAGTTTCAACACACTCCTCACCACCATGCATTCCTTATTCAGCTGCACTCCTTTCCACTCCACTGGCCAGCCTGGTACCTGGGTACCCTCAAGGCTAGGGAAGAGAACCTTAAAAGTGACTGTCTGACTTGTGAGCCTTTTTACTCAAACAATGACATATTTTCTTTTTAGCTCCAAGTTGTACAAATATAACACCTCATTAAATCAAACAAGAGGGAAAAAGGTGATGGTCTATTTAAAATTTTTCTCAGGGGGTCTAAGAGCCTGAGTGAGAAAAAAGGGCAGGTCATGTCATTTACTCTATGAAAAAACTGCTTTTGGCACTATCAAAAGGGTATAAAATGGTATTTTATTTTAAGCTACAAGGCACTCAAAGGTTTGTTTGTAAGCAAAAGTTTCCAAGAACTTTCTATATAAAAGCAACATTTTACAGCATGGTCAACAAAACTGTGATTATGCAAAGTTATGTAGTTTTATGCACATTATTTATAATTGTAAATCTCTGCAGAATCACAGATTGGGAAAACAGACCAAGAGTATGGAGGATGAAGTAAAAAAAAAAGAAAAAAGAATGCAAAATTATTTAGAGAGCAGAATCTCAACTATTAAAATTAATCACAGAAAAATAAGACAAATAAATACACCAAAATGTTAAGATACACTAAATCAAAGATTTTAGGTGCCTTTTCTTTATAGGTTTCCAATTTTCCATAATAAACATGTTATTTAAAAGTATTAAAATTTTGTAGATTAGAATATGTCATACATTGTATTCAGGCACCATAAACCTCCAACTCTGTGAACTAAATCCAATATTATTTTAAGTAAAACAAACATGAAATAATAATTGTGAGGAACTAATATATGTCTGTTTGTCTTCAGATAAAGTCACTTACAACTTATTTTTTCTTTGCCAAATTTAGTATTTTCTTAGATGAAATGATACATTTTATGTCTTAGTGCCCAAAACACCACAAATAAGACACTGTAATAAATTTGTAACTTATCTATTTAATTCAACAAATATTTACATGATAATAGTAATAGATGTTTTAGTGGAAAATAAGTATATAATGGCTGAATGTCTCAATTATATGCAATTAAAATATATTTATTTGAGGCATACTATGTGCTAGAGACAGTGGGAAATAAAAAGACAAGTAAAATCTGGGACTGTTTGGGGAGGGCAGGGTCTCTCATTCCACTGAGGGAAACTGCCATACACATAAAAATTACATCCCAATGGGCCAAGTTTTACTGGAGCTGTAAGATTAAAGTGCTATTCGAACATAGGCAGTGATCAACTCCACCCAACAGTCCAAATTGTTAATCAGTGATTCCAATTAGCCATATTACCACATCTCATATTCCAACATTGAAAAAAATACAAAAGGTCAAGGAATTTAGGATGCTAGTTACCACAAGACTTAGTCTGGGACAGCCTTTGAAACCAGCTCAAGGATCATGAACAGAGAGAAGTAGAAAGGACTTATGAGACTATAAATCATAATCAGAATGACAAATACCTATTTGGTTCACTGAGTAGAAAAACTGTAGTGGCAGAGATGGATGTTATAGCCAGGAAGGAAATTCTTGGTTTTGATTTCATAGGAGACGGCAATGATCTGAATATGACTACATTTAAGGTGAGCCTTTGATGCAGGGGATCCATGATAAATGGAAAAGGAGCTCCATCCACTGGTGCTCATGAAGCCAAAGAGTTGAGAGAGGAAGAAGGCATACTGGAAGGAAAGGATGCTATAAAGGTCAACAGGATTGCTCACTTCTCAAAGAGTGAGAACAACACACTGACTGGCTGTACTTGAAATTCCCTAATATGCTCACTCTTCAACTCTCCAAAATGATGAGTCCATCTCCTGAGGAAGAGTGGGCTTGTGGAATAAGAGAAGGCAGCAGAAGTAGAATGCAATTCTGTGAACAAGGTACCAGAGAATTCCGTCACCTAACATGTAAAATGTATGCAGATAATTTTCTTTGTTTCCCTATTTCCTGCTATACTGTGGATAAAGGAATTGCATGGTGTGACTTAACCACTCTAGATATGAAAACCAATGCCTATAAGTTTAGATGATTACAATAAACTTTCTATGAAAAGATAAATATTAATGGATATTATAGTCACCACGAGGACTCAGAGAGAACTTCTCTCTGACCTTAGTAAGGAGTTCTTGTGCTTCTCCGGGATAATTGATTTATTTCTATCTTAGGGACACTGTGAAACATGTATTGTCTACATTGTATTGGCTGCTAAAACATTTAGAGTAACACGATTCTCAAACTGTAGTGTGAATAAAAATCAATCTGGAGATTGTAACAAACACAAGATTCCAAGCTGTCCATCCTCTTTGCTCATCCCCACCCACTCACCACTGCCCAGAATTGATTCATTATAAGAGATTCTAACTTAGGGGGTTCCAAAAACACTTTGAAAATGATAGACTTTGTGACCTAGTTCGTACAGACACTACTCTACAGCAAGTTTCTTTTACAGAAATCATCTTATCTTGTCCTACTTTGTCCTCTTTCCTAAATCACTATCTTTAAAGATTGTATCTACTGCCTCTCTATATGTTTAATTAAGTCCTCAAACTTTTTCTGGAATAAGGAAGGGTTGAAGTGAATAAAGACTTTTGAATTAGTATGAATAAATCTTATTTTTCCCTTTCCAAATATTGGGGAAAGAAAGCTGATCAATTTTTTAACACCAGAGGAACAAGTTGAGCTGTAACAGCCCTGGGCAAAAAACACTGCAAAGAGAGGGCTCCCACACCAATGTATTATTAAACAGTAAATTAGGCTGACTTGATCCAGGCACGCTGACAGCACTGTGCCCTTTGATGTTCAAAGAAAGACCTAAAACTGCACTTGGTTCATTTCAAGTGCATGCAGGCAGCACCAGGACATGCTTGTTCAATTATTAGTGCAAGTGCAGGACCTTTCACCAATGACAGAAAAAATTCTGCCTATGTGTACACATGAAGTTTGACCTAAAGAAGAAAAAGCAATTATCAGTGAGTCAGCATACATTTATTGAGGTGATACATCATGAAAGACATTCATTTTAATTTTTAAATACTATAGAAAAGCATCGAATCATCTTGTTAATTCTGAAAAGCCAGAATTAGGAAAATACTTTTGAGTTAAATATTTCTGTGTGTCTGAATTGACTGGATTCCCTTAATTCTCCACTTTCCTTTAAACATGTAGAATTGGTTCTATAAATGCCCTTTTCATTTTTTGTTTTTTATGATGAAAACCTAAAGCTGCTTCATAAGAAACACGGAAGAGAAAAACAACAAGAATAATGGCTAACATTTATTAGCATTTTCTGAGTCTACGAAACTCAATTTTAGAGTTGGAGCTGATGGCAGAACTTCTCTCCTGATAAAAGTGGAAAAGGAGAAATAACATCTATTGAGCACTTACCATATGCCAAGTAGTAGCCAGATGTGATTTACCCATATTATATCATTCAATCATCACACTTTATGAAAATGCAAACTCAATAAGAGTCGATAATAAGCATTTTTAGGGTATAATTAACTCAACATAAAGCTCTCCGTTCTCATACATACTCAGGATCCCAAAGAGACTGTTATGGAAATTCTTACTCAGTTTATTCACTCTATGCACAGCGCAAAACATAAACCCTTATGCGCACATTTACAACTTTACAATTTTTTTCTGCATGAAAACTATCTTCATTTTCTGCAGCTAGAGTCTTTTGTATTGTTTAGCACTTTTGCTGCCAAATAAGTTGTCATTAATTGTGAAATTCATAAAATATAAAAATCATAAAATTACACTTAGTTAGAAAGAGACCTTCAGAGATGGGCCAATGGATGGGCAGCCAGCCTGTTACAAGAGATATGCCAGAAGCATGCTGCCCCTTAAGGGGGATAGAGAGCACTAGCTTGTCCCAGAAGCCCAAAGCCAACTAAACTCTCCTCTCCACTGGGAACTCTAGAATCAATTAAAATAAACTTAAAGAACGGACTTAAAGAGGAATATAAATAACAAAAAGAGCATCTTTACAAACGTAGGAGATAAAGGAGAAGTAGAGTTACTCACACATTCTGTCTATTATGGTGATGGTGGGGCAAGGAACTATTGGATACTGAACAGGAGTTTTTGTTTGTTTGTTTGTTTGTTTGTTTTAAACACCGGAGAGTAGACTTCCTTCTCCTTCCAGCTGCTTCTATTTTAATGACCTGACTGTGGCTGAGGATTACTTACTTATTCCAGTTCTATGAGGAAGCAACCTGTTATTCTGTTGTGAAGACTACTGTTATATTTTAACTAAATCTGTGTGTGTGTGTGTGTGTGTGTGTGTGTGTGTGTGTGTGTGTTTTGATTTCTAGAAGTTCTTTCTTCTTGGCAAGGAAGGCACAGAAGTGACGGTATTACTACAGGGAGGAAAGAGCATGGACCTGGAGCCAAGAAGTATGTGCTTATTCTTGTCACCGTATGAGCCCCCTCTTCTGTTTTGCCTTCTCTTTATGGATTAAATAAGGCAGAAGCCAGAGGGGTATGGTGTGAACAGACCAGTGATCAACAACTCTTTTCCTTCTAATTTCAGGAAGCTTCAAAAAATGAGTTTGCCCCTGCTCTGTACCCTACATCCCAGACCCACTCGCAGCCTTGTGAAACTTGGAAACTCTATGGAACTGATCTGGCAGATATCAACTAATGAATCGATTGGGCTGACTTAGTAAAAACCCCTGGAGAATCCATGTCCCTCTGGAGAAGTAGCAGAGCCATGTAAGTAGGCTGCCTCAAATGCCCAAGTTCTGCTGCTTGTCTAGTTCATGGGAGAAAATGCTTATATACTTAACCGTTCTAGGTTCTTTACTTAAAACATACAATTTAGCGACATACTTACAATTAGTGACAGTATGCAAAACTTATCCTGTTTTTGAATATTTACCCTTTATCAGACAGGACAGAATTGCAAGAGGGCACTGACTAACTTTTCATGATCACTTTTTAAATATGATGTTAACAGTGGCATAACAGGCAAAGAAGTTCAACATAGAGATCCCTTTGAATATAGACAGTATTTTCTTCCATATGGAATTCTTATAATCAAAATTTTATAATACTACTTGATGAGACTTAGTTTTATATCCTGACTCATATAGCTATAATCTCATACAGTTATGATTTGCTTATATCTGAATAAAAACAACTAAAATTATTCCAGGGTTTCAAATAACCATAAACACTGAACTATTTTTATTCTGAACAGTTCAAAGTGTTTACTTTTCAAAAATACAAATGAAAACTCTCCCTATATTGAACAATATAACTTAAAATGTTAGCTGTGATACTGTGGTTTTAGAAATATTTACAAACTAGATGAAGGGATTGCTCTTATTTTTACTAAAAGCAAACCAGATGTTGGCTTACGTTATCATGTCACACTATTCATTTTAAAGTTTATTAGGCCTATCTTTTTGCAGATCATACATATCTGACTTCTTACTTATTTATCATTTATAATTCCAATTCAAATCCCAAAATTTGTTATCAATCTCATATTTGTTGCTAAATTTTTCATTATTTCTAAATTATTACCTTATTTTCTCAGGATGCTATATATTTCTCTTAAAATTTAAAGTACTGGCAGATTCTTGTGCTTTTTTATATTAAATGAGAAATTTTAACATACATTAATACAAGTATATGCTTCCTCTCAAACAAGTTATTCTATATTTTATAATTATTAGAGTGTGAATGTACTCTACACCCTCACACACTATTATACACTTCAAGTGAGTACAGGCAGAGTTTATGCTTTAGTGGTGAAAAATATTTTACTTTAAGTTCTAAACCCTCATTTGTTCTTATTATCCCATATGATTATTTCAACTAAAAAATAAATAAAATTATTCATATTTTTATCTGCTTTCGCTTCCAACTTGTCTCTGGCTAATAATATTTTTTATTTCTATAATAAGTTAAAATTGCTACATGTGAGCAGAAACTCTACAATCTGTAAAATAATCCCAGTCACCAGTATTAAGTAATATATGTCTGTATCACTTTTTTAGTACGAAATCATGAATTATTAGTATATAAAATCTTGAGTCATATGTAATGAATAAATAAGGAGAATATTATTCAATTTACAGGAAAACGTTGGCCATGTGTTTACCTTAAAAAAAGAGATGTAATTGAAAACTCATGTAGTTCATTAGAGCATCATTATTATTATACAACATCGTTTATAAAACTGAAAAAAATTAAAACCACATTGTGCCTGGCAGAGTAATGTCCTGCCAAAGGTGTCCATGTCCTAACGCCCCAAATCTGTGAAAATGTTATTTACTTTACACAGTAAAGGAAACTTAAGGTTGCAGATGGAATTAAGGTTGACCTTGAGATAGGGAAATGATAGTGGATTATTCAGGTGGGTCCAACATAATCACAAGAGACTTAAAAGTCAAAGATGGAGGCAGAGAAGAGTCAGAGAGGCATGTGACTAAGAAGGAGGTCAAAGTGATGTGATGTGAGGATTCAACTCACCATTGCTGGCTTTGAAGATGGATTTTTGGGTGGAGGATGGGAGGGGGCATGAAATGAGGGTTGCCTTTAGAAGTTGGACAGGCAAGGAAATGGATTCTTCCCTACACATTCCAGAATGGAATGCAGTCTTGCTGACATCTTGATCTCAGCCCATTGAGACCCCTGTCACATTTCTGACATAGAGGATTTAAGATAATAAATTTGTAGGATTTTTGAAGTCACTAAATTTGTGGGGTTTTGCAGCAGCAACAGAAAACTAATACATTGATACCCTACCATTATGAGAATGGTTAAACAAACTATGGCCTAGCTATACAAAATAATTCTATAAAACTATTAAAAACATTTAAAAATGATAAGTAAAAACATGGAAAATAGTAACATCCTACTATTAAGTAAAAAAACTAATAAATGGGTATATATGACATGATTTTAATTCTGTAAGTCAAAGTATATACATATAACATAAAAAGGGAAATGTCATCTCTGAGAGATGGGATTATGAATAATTTAAATATATTTCTTCTTACTTTTTCATGTTAATGATGAATTTTATTACATACATATTCTTAAAAAACAAATGGTAGCAGAAAAATGTTGGGCACCTAAATTACTAAGGTCCTCAAAGTTTCAAAAGTACTTTTTCAGATCTAATTTGAAGATGCATATAAGAAGCTTCTTCTCTTGGAAAACTTTACCAACCATTCCCCAATCCCCTTCACCCTTTCCATTAAGCACTAAGCTCCCATCCATGCACTGTGATTACCATTAACATGGCATCTTCTCATTGTAGGATAACTGCTTCTTTATTTTTGTGACTCCGCCATTGAACTCTCAATAACCTTAAGGAAGGCACCCTATTTTGCTCATGATTGCATATTCCTATCCATTCACAGAGCTTGGCTCATAAGTAAAATCATTAATAGTTTAGGCGAGAGAAGATGGGGGGTTTATAACTTACTTTAAGAAAGCATATGAACACCTCTGATATACTTACTCAACCCTACTGCTTCTTCAGTTAATGAATTAGAGGAGCAATGGAAGTATGTTACTTCATGAGTTCTATAGTGAAGATTAAGACAGGAATTTGAAAATAATGGATATTTTCTTCAGGTCTATGTTACTGCCAACAATCCTCAAGGTTTGCAATTCTGCATCTTAGAAACCTGGAGGCTTAGAGAGGTTAAGAACTTGCCTGAGGTTAGTGGTACGGATGGGTTCAGATAAGGACTCATTCCCCTAAATCACACTGCTGCTTAAATCTATATGGGTTCAACATTTATCTATAGCCTTTCCTAGCCACTCAGCTGAGACAATCTGTCTCCTTTACTGTGAAATTACCATTGTTATAAGTGGTCTCATCATCATCATTATTGCCTATGGTTCTGCTTTTTTTTTTTTTTTTTCGTACGTGGGCCTCTCACTGTTGTGGCCTCTCCCGTTGCGGAGCACAGGCTCCGGACGCGCAGGCTCAGCGGCCATGGCTCACGGGCCCACCCGCTCTGCGATATGTGGGATCTTCCCGAACCGGGGCACGAACCCGTGTCCCCTGCATCGGCAGGCGGACTCTCAACCACTGCGCCACCAGGGAAGCCCTAGATTCTAATTGTGATATTACAATCTGAATTCAAATTACTCTAAATTCAATTAATTGAATTCAATTTCCATATTATTGGAATGAAAACCATGATAATGTATTCTTTGCATATTCTCTACTGAGGAAGACAGTACAAAATATTAAATAAGAGAAACCAATGAGAGTTACAGAGAATAAGAAAGTGAAACCATATAAGTCATTTAAGTTAGGTTGGCCAATTCTCTACGAAAATACCTGATGGCATTTTAAACAGATGGTTGTTTTCTTCCAATAATTTATTTTATCTCTATCTATCTTATAGAAAATAAAATTTTTATTTGAAAATTTACAGCTCTTTTCTAATAAAAATAAAATTTAGGGTTAATTTAAAAGTAAGAAGTCAGATTCCAACTAGAAAAACTAATCTTTTGTACAATAAATAATATGTGCTTTCTTGGGGGGGACAGGGTTTGTTTATGGGAGGAGTCCTGGACCTGGTTTTAAAGTCTTCATTTTCAAGTAATTTATTTAACTAAACTTAAAAGAAACATATTTTCTGCAATTTATTTGAAGCCTAAAAAATAATGTCTTCAGATTCTGTTAATAATTGAAAACATAAAAAGTCAATCCATTCTTTCTGTTAAACAATAAATTAATTTTTACAACTGATAAATGTGTTAGTAGGGAGTAACATAAATATTGAAAAAATTGACATGTACAATATTTCAAAAGGCAAAGCAATTTACTTTTAAATGTTTTAGTACACTTGGTAGGCAGTTGGTACATTATGGTAAATGTTTAGTACATTTTAATAAATGTTTTTGCAAGCATTTAGTAAGCATGGTCATATCAGCATTCTACTAGCTACAGTACCATGTCACTAGGTCTTTGCACACAGCAGCAGTTCTATTAATTAAATTGAAAATGAAGGACTATGAAAGTCTTGATTTGTCTTCAATTGTTATCAGTAAAAAATATGGCCATCACAGCTTTTGAGTTAAAATTTTATTTTGCTTTACTTTGTTTAATTCTAATTCACCGAATACTAGTTATCCACATTTTCAATCTGATTAACAGAACATTCATGAACATGATGAATAAAAGTAGATTACAACAATATGTTTGTAGAATGTTTCCTCTGAGCCATAATCAACATTCAGACACGCAAGTCACTAAACCTTTAGGGAAAACATTTGCTTGATGTAAGAAAAGAATGTCAAGAAGAGGTAAAATTAGCCTTCAAGTCTACAAAAATAATTTGTCCTGCTGAACTGATTTAGCTTGGATATTGGCGTGGTTAAACCCAGACCATATTTGAAATGGATTAAAAATTCTAACACTGAACTGATTAAAGGGCAAAATAAAATTAAACCGATCTTTTTGTGTTACTTTAAAGGTATATATTTTAGAATCAGGGTAAACAACTACAGCAGACATCAGCAATCATTAAGTTCAAGGTCAATCCAAAGGACTAGCTAGGCTCATGGGCGAATACTGGCCTTCGGTGGCAATAAAAAATACAAGTAAGGGCTTCCCTGGTGGCGCAGTGGTTGAGAGTCCGCCTGCCGATGCAGGGGACACGGGTTCGTGCCCCGGTCCGGGAGGATCCCACATGCTGCGGAGCGGCTGGGCCCGTGAGCCATGGCCGCTGAGCCTGCGTGTCCGGAGCCTGTGCTCCGCAGCGGGAGAGGCCACAACAGTGAGAGGCCCGCGTACCAAAAAAAAAAAACAAGTAAAACAAATGTAAAGATTAGGGAAGAAAGCAGGGAGATGCAACAAAGATAAAGAGAGAAAAAGCAAGCAAAAAGGGAAAGAAAGGAAAAGAAAGGTAAGACAAAAAAGAAATGGAGATGAAACCACAGAGTACTAACAATAACTGTCCAAACTACTGCTACACAGAAAGCTGGTGAGCAAACCCTACTACACCTATGCTTAAAATGCACTCCAGGACCATGACCTAAATCCTGAGGAAAGAGAAGGAACCACAACCAGCAGCAGCAGAACACTAAGTAACAGGTGGTGAGTGGGTCCGCCACTCTTGGATGCACCTTAGGATGCACTAAACTGCAGAAGTTATGGGTATTTTTCAAAGAAAAATACGATTACCAGAAGAAAATAATAGTGCTCAACAGCATTTAAATATGTCCAAAGTTTTCTCAGAAACTGAAGACTTCAGATATTATTCAGTATAACCCAGTAAAACACTTTGTACTTCATATTTATTAGTTTTTCATATAATCAAAAGCTTGTAAAGTTGTATATGCTTTTATTGAAAAACAAATTATTTTGCCAATAGTGAGTTAAAATATTTACAACTTTTATAATCGTTACAATCAAGTTACATGCATGAAAAATCCCATGTCCTTTTTTTTTTTTTAACTGGAATTTCAACTTGCTACATGGTGGAGTGTATATGTAATATATGTCTTCACTTATTTTAACCAAAAAGATGGGATAGTAAAAGAAAAAAGAAAAACTGAAGAAGAGACAATTTCTAACCCTTAGTTCAGTGCTTACTTTCATGAGGGCAAGCAATTGATATTTTTATTTCTGTATCAGTATTCCTGTGAATAAAGAGACCTCTGGAGTAAGAGACATATTATGCCTTTTGGCCAATCTTTCTGTGACCCAATCCTTCCATCCATTAAAAAAAGGATGGTGACAACTGATATCTATATAATACACACATTTAAAACAAAGAGATTAGCTCAAACCCTTTATTATTTTTTATTGTTAATTTTTAAAAATTGAAGTAGAGCTGATATTTAATATAGTGTTAGTTTTAGGTATATAGCATAGTGACTCAGTATTCTTGCAGATTAAATTCCATTACAGGTTATTACAATGTATTGAATATAATTCCCTGTGCTATATAGTCTATCATTGGTCCTTATCTATTTTAAATATAGTAGTTTGTATCTGTTAATCCCATATCCTTAATTTGTCCCTCCCCTGCCTTTTACTCTTCCTTTGCTAACCACAATTTTGTTGTCTATGAGTCTCTCTCTGTTTTGCATATACATTCATTTATATTAATTTTTAGATTCCACTATTCCATTATGTATATAAGTGATATTACATAGCATTTGTCTTTCTCTGTCTAACTTACTTCACTAAAGCATAATATCTTCTAGGTCCATCCAGTTGCTGCAAATGGCAGTATTTCATTCTTGTTTAATGGCTGAGTAATATTTCACCGTATATATACCACATCTTCTTAATCCAATTGTCTGTTGATGGACATTTAGGTTGTTCCCGTATGTTGGTTATTGTAAATAATGCTGCTGTGAACACTGGGGTGCATGTATCTTTTCAAATTAGTGTGTTTTTTTTTCTTCAGGATATATACCCAGGAGCAGCACTGCTGGGTCATATGGTAGTTCTATTTTTAGTTTTTTGAGGAACCTCCACACTGTTTTCCAGAGTGTCTACACCAATTTACATCCCTACCAACAGTGTACAAGGGTCCGCTTTTCTCTGCATCCCTGTCAGCATTTGCTATTTGTGGTCTTTTTGATAACAGCCATTCTGACAGGTGTGAGGTAATCAAGCACTCTGAAAGAACACAGCTATACTTCTGCCAGTCTTCAAAGACAGACTTTAAGCTATGCCCAAATTGGGCTCCCAATTTCAGAATCTCATACCTCTGCTTAACAGACAGCTGTTATAACAATCAATTGCCTACCACAAGTACACAGGAAAAGATATAACAATTACACTGCTATAACTCGTAGGATGGAGATGTTTTACTGTTTCTACAAGGAACTGCTGCTGGACTACAGCCTTTAATTCAAGAGTTAGTCAGCACTGGCCCAACAGAGCATGTGTGATGATGGAAATGTTTTATATTTGCTTGTCTAATATGAAAGAGACACCAACCACCTGTGGTTATTGAATACTGGAAATGTGGCAAGTGCTACTGAGGAAGTGAATTTTAGATTTTACTTAATTTCAAATTAATTTTCATTAAAATGCATGTGGACATTCTATTCCACAGAGCTATTCTATTGACAGCACAGAGTTAGAGAATCTGTAACTAAAGGCCCAAATTAAGTAATATCTTCAGTTTATAAAAATTATAAAACACAATATTAAAAAAAAAAATCACTCCACAGAGGGCAATCAAGATGGCGAGTAAGAGGACGTGGAGATCACATCCCCCCACAAACACATCAAAAATACATCTACATATGGAACAATCCTCACTGAAAACTAATTGGAAACTGGCAGGACTCCTATACAACCAAGGCTGTAAGAAAGATACATATGTTCTTGGATAGGAGGGGAAGAACAGTGATTAGGTTGGGACCTGTGCCCCTGGGAGGGGACTGAAAGGAGAAGGGAGATTACATGAGTGGACACCCACCATGGGGAGTGAGCAGGTTGAGCCATAGACTGTGCATTCCAGTCCTGGGGTCCTACAAGGAGGAGACAAGCCCCCCCGGGTGGTTGGAGGACCTCTGGGTCAGACAGAAAGGCTGGAGAAACCTGGATGGTGCTACAAGGGGCACACAAACTAGCCCGAGGCAGGGTGCAGAGAGGTCTGCCCTATCAGCAGTCAGCTTTCCTGTGACAGACTCACTGTGGGCTCCAGTCTGAGCTGAGCAAGTGCTCCAGCCCTGCTCACTCCACACCACAGTGCAGCACTGGATCTGGGGCTGCCAGGACCAGGGGAAAGACTCAACCTGGTCCCAGGGTGGAGCCTGGGTGGGATAGCGGTGGCCATTGTTGGTGCTTACTCAGGCAGAGCCTCATAAGCAGCCCAGATCCCTGATGGTGGCTGCTGTACCACAGCTAATCCCCAGACATGAGCTGAGAGTCCACGTGGGCCCCCACCTGGCCTGCAGAGTGGTTCCACAACAGTGGGGGAGCAGTGAAGGCTGGAAGCAGTGATGAGCTGTGAGAAACAAAGGGGTCTTACAGGTACAGCTGCATTTGAGCAGAGCCACAGATGCCTACACTGGCAGCTATGGGATCGCTGTTGGTGAACAGGCCTCACCTGTTTCAGCATTCCCCTTCTCGGGCAAAGGTCCCAGTGCAGGGAGAGGGAAAAACACACACTTAAAGGGAACAGAGTCAGCTCAAGCCTGAACCTCAGGGCTTCTGCTCCAGCAACTTAGAATCTAGTGGTGAGCAACTTAGACTGGGTGGTGAGCAGAGAAGTCTAGCCTCATATCTGCAGCCTGTTCTAGCCCATCCATCTCCAGCCCCACCCACTACCAAGGTGACTGCTGCCAGCACACCCAGAGGAAAGACGACTGCATCCATGTTAAACCCAGCTCTCCCATCAAAGGCATTGGGCACATGCAGTCTGTATAGATACACTACCACACAACAATACCCCTTTAAGGCTGTAATAAGTAACTGTTTCACCTAAATTCATAGAGGCAGTGAAAGTTAAAGCAAAATGAAAAGGCAGAGGAACTACTCTTAATTGAGAGCAAAAGAAAAATCCCTGAAAAAATAAATAATGAAACAGAAATAAACAGTTTACCAGATAAAGAATTCAAAACATTGGTGTAAAAATGTTAACTGAATTAGGGAAAAGAATTGATCTAAACACTGAATATTTAAATAAGGAACCAGAAAATATAAAAAAAATCAGAAATGGATAATTCAACAGCTGAAATAAAAAAAAAACCACACAGTAAAAGGAATGAATAGCAGACTCAATGATACAGAAGAATGCATAAGTGATCTAGATGGAATGATGGAAATCTCTCAATCAGAACAGAAGAAAGAAAAAGAAACTTTTAAAAATGAAAGCAATTTAAGAGATCACTGAAATAACATTAAGCATTCTGACATTCACATTATAGGGGTTCCAGAAGAAGAGAAAAGGAAGGGGATAGAAAAGGTATTTGAGGAAATTATGGCTGATAACTTCCTAAACCTGAAGAAAGAAACAGATATCCAGGTACAGGAAGCTCAGAGGGTCCCAAACTAGATGAACTCCAACAGACCCACACTAAGACATATCAGAGTTAAAACAGCAAAAGTTAAATATAAAGAGAGAATTCTAAAGGCAGCAATAGAAAAAAAAAAAGAAGACAAGAGGGTTCCCTTTTCTCCACACCCTCTCCAGCATTTATTGTTTGTAGATTTTTTGATGATGGCCATTCTGACTGGTGTGAGGTTATACCTCACTGTAGTTTTGATTTGCATTTCTCTAATGATTAGTGATGTTGAGCATCCTTTCATATGTTTGTTGGCAATCTGTATATCTTCTTTGGAGAAATGTCTATTTAGGTCTTCTGCCCATTTTTGGATTGGGTTGTTTGTTTTTTTGATATTGAGCTGCATGAGCTGCTTGTAAATTCTGTAGATTAATCCTTTGTCAGTTGCTTCATTTGCAAATATTTTCTCCCATTCTAAGGGTTGTCTTTTTGTCCAACAGTTACTTTAAATGTCAATGGACTAAATGCTCTGATCAAAAGCCACTGGGTGGCTGTTTGGATAAAATAACAAGACTTCAATATGCTTCCTACAAGAGACTCACTTCAGGACTAAAAATACATACAGACTGAAAGTGAGAGGATGGAACAAGATAATTCCTGAAAATAGAAATGAATAGAGAGCGGGGGTAGCAAAACTCATATACAAAAAAATAGACTTATACAAAGGCTATAACAAAAGACAAAGAAGGGCTTTATATAATGACAAAGGGATCAAAACAAGAAGAGGATATTACATTTGTTAACATATTTGCACCCCCTACAAAAGCCTCTAAATATTATAAACAAATACTAACAGACCTAAGGGGAGAAATTAACAATAGTTCAATAATATTAGGGAACTTTAACACCACATAGACATCAATGAACAGATCATCCATACAGAAAATGAATAATGCCAACAGTGATTATAAATGACCCAAGAGACCAGCTGGACTTAAAAGATTAATGTCCATGGGATATTATATCCATAAACAGCAGAATACACATTCTTTTCAAGTGAACATGGATCATTCTCCAGGGTAGATCACATGCTAGGCCACAAAAAAGTCTCAACAAATTTAAGAGGATAGAAATTATATCATACATTTTTTCTAACCACAGTGGTATGAAACTAAAAATCAATTAGAAAAAGAAAAATGGGAGAAGAAAAAACGTGTGGAAACTGAACAATATGCTACTAAAATCCAATAGGTCAATGACGAAATCAAAGAGGAAATCAGAAAATACCTCGAGAAAATGAAAATGCAAACACAGCACTTCAAAATCTATGGGATACAGCAAAAGCAGTTCCAGGAAGGAAGTTTATAGCAATACAGTCCTTTGTCAAGAAACAAGAAAAACCTCAAACAAACAACCTAACTTAGCACCTAAAGGAATTAGAAAAAGAAGAACAAACAAAGCCCAAAGTCTGCAGAAGGAAGGAAATAATAAAGATCAGAGAGGAAATAAACAGAATAGAGATTAAAAAAAAAATAGGAAAGATCAAGAGCTGGTTTTTGATAAACGTTTAGACAGGCTCACCAAGAAGAAAACAGAGAGAATGCAAATAAACAAAATAAGTAATGAAAGAGGAGCAATAACAACCAATACCACAGAGATAAAAAAATCATGAGAGTACTATGAACAGATATATGCTAACAAATTGGACAACCTAGAAGAAAAGGATAAATTTCTAGAAACATACAACCTGCCAAGACTGAATCAAGAAGAAACAGATAATCTGAATGAAACCATCAGTAGTAGTAAAATTAAATTTGTAATAAGAAAACCTCCCAGCATATATATATAATGGAATATTACTCAGTGATAAAAAAGAATGAAATAATGCTATCATCAGCAACATGGATGGACATAAAGATTATCATACTAAGTGAGGTAAGTCAGATAGAGAAAAACAAAAATTATATAATGTCACTTATGTGTGTAATCCAAAAAAATGAGATAAATACACTTATTTTTTTGAAGAGAAATAGACTCATAGACATAGAAAACAAACATGGTTACCAAAGAGGAGAGCAAGGGGTGGGGGAAGGATAAATTAGGAGTTTGGAATTAACAGACATACACTACTATATAAAAAATAGATAAAAAACAAGGATATAGCATAGGGAACTGTATTCAGTATCTTGTAATAACCTAAATGGAAAAGAATCTGAAAGCCGAAACACTCTGCTGTACACCTGAAACTAATGCAACACTGTAAAAAAACAAAGCAATACTTCAATTAAAAAAAAAAAAAGAAAAAGGAAAGAAAAACAAAACAAAACAGAAAACCTCCCAGCAAACAAAAGTCCAGGACCGGTTGGCTTCACAGGGGAATTCTACCAAACACATAAAGAAGAACTAATACCAATCCTTCTCAATCTGTTCCAAAAAACTGAAGAGGAGGGAACACACTTAAATTTATTCCACGAGGCAACCGTTACCCTGATAATACAACCAGACAAAGACACTACAAAAAAAAAAAAAAAAAGAAGAAGAAAAAAAAAGAAAATTATGGGCCAATATCTTTTATGAATATAGATGTAAAAATACTCCACAAAATATTAGCTAACTGAATCAACAACACATAAAAAGGATCATATACCATGTTCAAGTTAAATTTATTCCAGGGTCACAAGGATGGCTCAATATTTGCAAATAAATCAATGTGACACACCACATTAACAAAAGGAAGAATAAAATTCACATGATCATGTCAAAAGATGGAGAAAAAGTATTTGACAAAATGCAACATCCATTCATGACAAAAATGAGAACATACTGCAACAAAATAATGGTCATTTATGCCAAACCCACAGCTAACATCATACTCAACTGTGAAAAGCTGAAAGTCCTCTAAATTACGAATAAAATAAGGATACCCACTCTCATCACTTTTATTTAAGATAGTGTTGGAAGTCCTTGCCATGGAAATCAGACAAGAAAAAGAAATAAAATACATCAAATTGGAAGGGAAGAAGTAAAACTATCACTATTTGCTAACAGCAAGATATTTTATAAAGAAAACCCTAAAGTCTTGACCCTAAAATTATTAGAATTAATAAATGAACTCAGCAAAGTTGCAGGATACTAAAGGTATATACAGAAATCTGTTGCTTTATTAGACTCTAGTAATGAAATATCAGAAAGAGAGGGTGAAGAAAAAAAAAGCAATCCAGCTTAAAATCATATCAATACCTAGGAATAAATTTAGGCTAGGAGTTGAAAGACCTATATACTGAAAAGTATAAAACATTGATAAAAAAATTTGAAGATGATACAAAGAAATGGAAAGATATCCTGTGCTATCAGATTGAAAGTATTAACGTTGTTAAAATGACCACACTGGGCTTCCCTGGTGGTGCAGTGGTTGAGAGTCCACCTGCCGATGCAGGGGACACGGGTTCGTGCCCCGGTCCGGGAAGATCCCACATGCCGTGGAGCGGCTAGGCCTGTGAGCCATGGCCACTGAGCCTGTGCGTCCGGAGCCTGTGCTCCACAACGGGAGAGGCCACAACAGTGAGAGGTCCGCATACCGCACAAAAAAAAAAAAAAAAATAATGACCACAGTAACTAAAAACAATCGGCAGATTTAGTGGAATCCGAATCAAAATACCCATGAAATCTTTCACAGAACTAAAATAAGCAATCCTAAAATGCATATGAAACCACAAAAGATCTCGAATTGTCAAAGCATTCTTGAGAAAAAAGAACAAAGCTGGAGGTATCATGCTCCCAGACTTCAGAATACAGTACAAAGCTTAGGTAATCAAAATAGCATTGTAATGGCACAAAAACAGATACATGGACCAATGGAACAGAATAGCGAGCCCAGACATAAACCCACAAACTTATGGCCAATTAATCTATGACAAAGTAGGCAAGAATATACAACAAAGAATAGACCGTCTCTTCAATAAGTGGTATATATATATTATATCATTTATATGTATGTGGAATCTTAGACATACATAATGGAATATTATTCAGTCATAAAAAAGAATGAAATTTTGCCATTTGCAACAACATGGATAGACTTGGAGGGTATTATGTTTAAGGAAATAAGTCAGATGGAGACAGACAAATATTATATGTTAGTCACTTACATGTGGAATCTAAAAAAAAAAAACGAGTGAATATAACAATAAAGAAACAGACTCACAGGTACAGAGAACAAACCAGTGGTTACCTGGGGGGGAGAGGGAAGTGGGGAGGGACAGTATGGGGGTAGGGGATTAAGAGGTAAAAACTACAATTAGTAGTAGTTTGTACCACTATGTATAAAATAAATAAGCTACAAGGATATATTTTATAACAGGGTATATAGCCAATAGTTTATAATAACTATAAATGATGTATAACCTTTAAAAATTGTGAATCACTATGTTGTACACCTGAAACTTATATAATGTTGTACATCAACTGTGCCTCGATGAAAAAAAAAATCAAAAATAGCAAGGAACTGGTACAAAACCAGACCCATAGATGAATGGAATGAAATAGAAATCCCAGAAATAAATCCACACACGTATGGTCAATTAATATCTGATGAAGTAGGCAAGAATATACAATGGAGGAAACACAGTCTCTTCAACAAGTGGTGCTGGGAAAACTGGACAGCTACATGGAAAAGAATGAGATTAGAATGCTTCCTCACATCATATACAAAAGTAAACTCAGAATGGACTAAAAACTTAAATTTAAGATCTGACACCATAAAATTCCTAGAGAACACAGGCAGAACCCTCTTTGATATAAATTGTAGCAATTTTGGGGGGATTTGTCTCCTAAGGCAAAGGAAATAAAAGCAAAACTAAATAAGTAGGCCTGAATTAAAAGCTTTTGCACAGCACTGGAAACCACAGACAAAATGAAAAGACAGCCTATGGAATGAGAGAAAATATTTGTAAATGACATGACTGATAAGGGGTTAATATCCAAAATATATAAACTGCTCATACAAGTACACATCAAAAAACCAAACAACCCAATCAAAAAATGGGCACAAGACCTGAATAGATATTTTTTCAAAGATATACAGATGGCTAACAAACACATGAAAAGAGCTCAACACTGCTAATTATTAGAGAAATGCAAATCAAAACAATAATGAAGTATCACCTCACACCTGTCAGAATGGCTATCAAAAAGTCTACAGATAATAAATGTTGGAGAGGATGTGGAGAACAGTGAACTCTTGTACACTGCTGGTGGGAATGTAAATTGGTGAAGCCGCTGTGAAAAACAGTATGGAGGTTCCTCAGAAAACTAAAAGAAAACTGCCATACGACACAAGCAATTCCACTTGTGGGTATAAAACGAGTAAAAACAAAAACAGTAAGTTGAAAACATACATGCACTCCAATGTTCACAGTAGCACTATTTACACTAGCCAAAACATGGAAACAACCCAAATGCCCATGAACAGATGAATGGATAAAGAAGATGTGGCATATATACATACAATAGATATTCGTCATGAAAAAGAGTGAAATTCTGGCATTTGCAGCAATGTGGATGGATATAGAAAATATTATACTTAGTAAAATAAGTCAGAGAGAGAAAGACAAATACAGTGTGTTATCATTTATGTGGAATCTTAAAAAGTAATACAAGTGAATGTATTTGTAAAACAAAAACTGACTCGCAGATATAGAAAACAAACTTGGCTACCAAATGGGAGAGCAAAAGGGGAGGACAAATTAGGGGTATGGGATTAAAAGATACAAAGTATTATGTACGAAACAGATAAGCACAAGGATATATTGTATAATACAGGGAATTACATCCATTATCTTGTAACAACTTTTAATGGAGTATAATCTGTAAAAATACTGAATCACTATGCTGTATACCTGAAATATAATTTTGTATATTAAAAATATTTCAATAAAAGAAATCATTCTAACCTATTTCACCTATATTGTTATTTACATTTTTGTTATAGTCTTCTAAAATTTTTCTTGTACAAATATATTCATAAATCACAAAATATATCCAGGCATATATAAACTAAATACATACAAATATAATATTTTAGACAAAACCTAATGGCTGTTAAGAATTATACTACATTAATACATGTAATTTTATTATGTGCCTGGCACATGGTAAACACTTTATAGACATCATTTGTTATTAATAATGACTTAACAGTACACTGTTATATTGAGGTGGAATTATTAAACAGTTTGTCATTGTTGAAAGTTTAGGTTTTTGTTCCTATTTTTGTTCTTGAAAAAGCCCTGCGGTGAATATATTTGTACATATGTTTTTCTATATGCAGGAATATTCCCTTAGGAAAAAATTCTAGAATTGAATTTGATGGGTCAAATGTCTCCTTTTCAGACTGTGATAACTATTATCAAATTATTTCACGGAAAAGAACCAATGAAAGACAAAGCTTTTTTGAAAATATTACATGAGGCTTACAAACACTATGCCTGTATAATTAGGGTGAAGACATGATGGTGATGGTGATGATACAGTGGAGATGATTAGGCTCTAAAGGTCTCATAATTTTCTCTCAAAATCCTTTGTTTTACCCTTAAAATACAGTAAATAGTATTTTTATGTCCCTTTGAAGATTGACATACCACATTCTGCCCCTCAAGAGCTCAATGTTGCATCCTATGGATTTAGCAACCCTTCAGAGTTAGCAAGATGGATTATTTTGTGCATTTAGCGTCTTACCTGGACTCTCTGACTTGACAAACTGATAACAGGGAAAGCACAGCTAATTGGCCGGCCATGAAGAACTGAAGAGGCAGACCTACACCTCAAGTCTCTATGATGCTTTTTCAAGACATTTAAGAGGCATCAGCTAGTTTTCAAACAATGGAGATACACAGATGAGCAACTGCTGGCCCTCAAGAAGAAAATAATATCAGGAAAGAGCCACGTGGCTGACAGTCTTGATGCTCAAGCCGGATGTCAGGACTGAGTCTCTGAGGAAGGAGAGCTGAGTTCAGGACATTGATCCACCAGAGACCTCCCGGCCCCACGTATTATCAAATGGCAAAAGCTCTTTCAGAGATCTCCATCTTAATGCTAAGATCCAGCACCACTCAATGACCAGCAAACTACAGTGCTGAACACCCTATGGCAAAAAACTAGCAAGACAGGAACACAACCCCACCCATTAGCAGAGAGGCTGCCTAAAATCATAATAAGTTCACAGACACCCCAAAACAAAGTGGTCCTGCCCACCAGAAAGACAAGATCCAGCCACATCCACCAGAACACAGGCACTAGTCCCTCCACCAGGAAGCCTACACAACCCAATGAACCAAACTTACCCGCTGGGGGCAGACACCAAAAACAACGGGAACTATGAACCTGCAGCCTGTAGAAAGGAGATCCCAAACACAGTAAGTTAAGAAATATGAGAAAGCAGAGAAACACACAGCAGATGCAGGAGCAAGGTAAAAACCCACCAGACCAAACAAATGAAGAGGAAATAGGCAGTCTACCTGAAAAAGAATTCAGGGTAATGATAGTAAAGATGATCCAAAATCTTGGAAATAGAATGGAGAAAATACAAGAAAAGTTTCACAAGGACCTAGAAGAACTAAACAGCAAACAAACAATGATAAACACAATATATGAAATTAAAAATTATTTAGAAGGAATCAATAGCAGAATAACTGAGGCAGAAGAAGGGGTAAGTGACCTGGAAGATAAAATAGTGGAAATAACTACTTCCGAGCAGAATAAAGAAAAAACACTGGAAAGAATTGAGGACAGTCTCAGAGACCTCTGGGACAACATTAGACGCACGAACATTTGAATTATAGGGGTCACAGAAGAAGAAGAGAAAAAGAAAGGGACTGAGAAAATATTTGAAGAGATTATAGTTGAAAACTTCCCCAATATGGGAAAGGAAATAGTCAATCAAGTGCAGGAAGCGCAGAGACTCCCATACAGGATAAATCCAAGGAGAAACACGCCAAGACACATATTAATCAAACTACCAAAAATTAAACACAAAGAAAAAAATATTAAAAGCAGCAAGGGGAAAACAACAAATAACATACAAGGGAATCCCCATAAGGTTAACAGCTGATCTTTCAGCAGAAACTCTGCAAGCCAGAAGAGAGTGGCAGGACATATTTAAAGTGATGAAAGGGGAAAACCTACAACCAAGATTGCTCTACCCAGCAAGGATCTCATTCAGATTGAAAGGAGAAATTAATACCTTTACAGAAAAGAAAAGCTAAGAGAATTCAGCACCACCAAACCAGCTTTACAACAAATGCTAAAGGAACTTCTATAGGCAGGAAACACAAGAGAAGGAAAAGGCTTACAATAACAAACCCAAAACAATGAAGAAAATGGTAATAGGAACATACATATCAATAACTGTCTTAAATGTAAATGGATTAAATGCTCCAACCAAAAGACAGAGACAGGCTGAATGGACACAAAAAATAAGACCCATATATATGCGGTCTACAAGAGACTCACTTCAGACCTAGGGACACATACAGACTGAAAGTGAGGGGATGGAAAAAGATATTCCATGCAAATGGAAATCAAAAGAAAGCTGGAGTAGCAATTCTCATATCAGACAAAATAGACTTTAAAATAAAGACTATTACAAGAGACAAAGAAGGACATTACATAATGATCAAGGGATCAAGCCAAGAAGATGTAACAATTGTAAATATTTATGCACCCAACATAGGAGCACCTCAATATTTAAGGCAAATGCTAACAGCCATAAAAGAGGAAATCGACGGTAACACAATCATAGTAGGGGACTTTAACACCTCACTTTCACGAATGGACAGACCATCCAAAATGAAGAGGAATAAGGAAACCCGGGCTTTAAATGATACATTAAACAAGATGGCCGTAATTGATATTTACAGGACATTCCCTCCAAAAACAACAGAATACACTTTCTTCTCAAGTGCTCATGGAACATTCTCCAGGATAGATCATATCTTGGGTCACATATCAAGCCTTGGTAAAACTAAGAAAACAAATCACATCAACTATCTTTTCCATCCACAAAGCTATGAGACTAGATATCAGTTACAGTAAAAAATCTGTAAAAAATATAACACATGGAAGCTAAACAATACATTACCAAATAACTAAGAAATCACTGAACAAATCAAAGAGGAAATCAAAAAATACCTAGAAACAAATGACAATGAAAACACGATGACCTCAAACCTATGGGATGCAGCAAAAGCAGTTCTAAGAGGGATGTTTATAGCAATACAATCCTACCCCAAGAAACAAGAAACATCTCAACTAAACAACCTAACCTTACACCTAAAGCAATTAGAGAAAGAAGAACAAAAAAACTCCAAAGTTAGCAGAAGGAAAGAAATCATAAAGATCAGATCAGAAATAAAGGAAAAAGAAATGAAGGAAACAATAGCTAAGACCAATAAAACTAAAAGCTGGTTCTTTGAGAAGATAAAGAAAATTGATAACCCATTAGCCAGACTCATCAGGAAAAAAAGGGAGAAGGCTCAAATCAATAGAATTAGAAATGAAAAAGGAGAAGTAACAACTGACACTGCAGAAATACAAAGAATCATGAGAGATTACTACAAGAAACGATATACCAATAAAATGGACAACCTGGAAGAAATGGACAAATTCTTAGAAAAGCACAACCTTCTGAAACGGAACCAGGAAGAAATAGAAAATATAAACAAACCAATCACAAGCACTGAAATTGAAACGGTGATTAAAAATCTTCCAAAAAAAAAAAAGCCCAGGACTAGATGGCTTCACAGGCAAATTCTATCAAACATTTAGAGAAGAGCTAACACCTATCCTTCTCAAACTCTTCCAAAATATAGCAGAGGGAAGAACACTCCCAAACTCATTCTACGAGGTCACCATCAACCTGATACGAAAACCAGAAAAAGATGCCACAAAAGAAGAAAACTAGAGGCCAATATCACTGATGAACATAGAAGCAAAACTCCTCAACAAAATACTAACAAACAGAATCTAACAGCACATTAAAAGGATCATACACCATTATCAAGTGGGGTTTATCCCAGAAATGCAAGGATTCTTCAACATACGCAAATCAATTAATGTGATAAACCATATTAACAAAGTGTAGGACAAAAACTATATGATCATGGTAACAGATGCAGAAAAGTCTTTTGACAAAATTCAACACTGATTTATGATAAAAACCCTCCAGAAAGTAGGCATAGAGGGAACTTACCTCAACATAATGAAGCCCATATATGACAAACCCACAGCCAACATCATTCTCAATGGTGAAAAACTGAAACCATTTCCACTAAGATCAGGAAGAAGACAAGGTTGCCCACTCTCACCACTATTACTCAACATAGATTTGGAAGTTTTAGCCACAGCAATCAGAGAAGAAGAAGAAATGAAAGGAATACAAATCGGAAAAGAAGAAGTAAAACTGTCACTGTTTGCAGATGCCATGATATTATACATAGAGACTCCCAGAGATGCTACCAGGAAACTACTAGATGTAATCAATGAATTTGATAAAGTAGCAGGATGTAAAATTAATGCACTGAAATCTCTTGCATTCCTATACACTAATGATGAAAAATCTGAAAGAGAAATTAAGGAAACATTCCCCTTTACTATTGCAACGAAAAGGATAAAGTATCTAGGAATAAACCTACCTAAGGAGACAAAAGACCTGTAGGCAGAAAACTATAAGACACAGATGAAAGAAATTAAAGATGATACAAACAGATGGAGAGATATACCATGTTCTTGGATTGCAAGAGTTAACATTATGAAAATGATCGTACTACCCAAAGCAATCTACAGATTCAGTGCAATCCCTATCAAACTACCACTGGCATTTTTCACAGAACTAGAACAAAAAATTTCATAATTTGTATGGAAACACAGAAGACCTTGAATAGCCAAGGCAATTTTGAGAAAGAAAAACGGAGCTGGAGGAATCAAGCTCCCTCACTTCAGACTATACTACAAATCTACAGTAATCAAGACAATATGGTACTGGCAGAAAAACAGGAATATAGATCAATGGAACAAGATAGAAAGCCCAGAGATAAATGCATACACATATGGTCACCTTATCTTTGATAAAGGAGGCAAGAATATACAGTGGAGAAAAGACATCCTCTTCAATAAGTGGTGCTGGGAAAACTGGACAGCTACATGGAAAAGAATGAAATTAGAACACTCCCTAACACCATACACAAAAATAAACTCAAAGTGGATTAACGACCTAAATGTAAGGCCAGACATTATAAAACTCTTAGAGGAAAACATAGACAGAACACTCTATGACATACATCACAGCAAGATCCTTTTTGACCCATTTCCTAGAAAAATGAAATTAAAAACAAAAATAAACAAATGGGACCTAATGAAACTTAAAAGCTTTTGCACAGCTAAGGAAACCATAAACAAGATGAAAAGACAACCCTCAGAATGGGAGCAAATATTTGCAAACGAAGGAACTGACAAGGGATTAATCTCCAATATATACAGGAAGCTCATACAGCTCAATATCAAAAAAACAAACAACCCAATACAAAAATGGGCAAAAGATCTAAATAGACATTTCTCCAAAGAAGATATACAGACTGCCAACAAACACATGAAAGGATGCTCAACATCACTAATCATTAGAGAAATGCAAATCAAAACTACAGTGAGGTATCACCTCACACCAGTCAGAATGGCCATCATCAAAAAATCTACAAGCAGTAAATGCTGGAGAGGGTGTGGAGAAAAGGGAACCCTCTTGCATTGTTGGTGGGAATATAAATTGATACAGCCACTATGGAGAACAGTACGGAGGTTCCTTACAAAACTACAAACAGAACTACCATAAGACCCAGCAATCGCACTGCTGGGCATATACCCTGAGAAAACCATAATTCAAAAAGAGTCATGTACCACAATGTGCATTGCAGCACTATTTACAATAGCCAGGACATGGAAGCAACCTAAGTGTCCATCTACAGATGAATGGATAAAGAAGATGTGGCACATATATACAATGGAAACGAAATTGAGTTATTTGCAGTGAGGTGGATGGTCCTAGAGACTGTCATACAAGTAAGTCAGAAAGAGAAAAACGAATACTGTATGAACACATATATATGGAATCTAAAAAAAAAAAAATTGTTCTGAAGAAGCTAGGGGCAGGACAGGAATAAAGACGCAGACGTAGAGAATGGACTTGAGGACACGGGGATGGGGGAAGGGTAAGCTGGGACAAACTGAGGGAGTGGCATGGACATATATACACTACCAAATGTAAAACAGATAGCTAGTGGGAAGCAGCCAGACAGTACAGGGAGATCAGCTCGGGGCTTTGTGTCTACCTAGAGGGGTGGGATAGAGAGGGTAGAAGGGAGATGTAAGACGGAGGAGATATGGGGATATATGTTCATGTATAGCTGATTCACTTTGTTATAAAGCAGAAAGTAACACAACATTGTAAAGCAATTATACTCCAGTAAAGCTGTTAAAAAAAATAAAATAAAGAGCTCCATGTTGTATTCAGGTTTTTTTCCTCTATCACTAAACAGATTACTATTTCCTTAGCTAGACTCCAGGCAAAGTATAATGGCTGACTTGTCCTTAGGTCTATTTTATATGAAACATATGTATCTTTAAATTAAGGATTCACACACAAGTCAGCATTATATTCACATTATTAGATATACAGGTAACTGAGACATCATAAGAAAACAGCAAATTGTAATTTCCCATTTTACTGCTCTATCTGGGACATATGTTCATGGACTGGAACTATAGTCACCCACACAATTTATATCTCCTGGATTATTCTCTTTCAGCATGAACAAGTTAAATGTATAAATGGTGTGACTTTGCTGTATAGGATATTTAACACATTCTTCATTTTTGTGTATAAAATGAAAGACGGAAGAAAAAGGAGGGTGAGAAGGAAAACAAATGAGTGAAAAAAATGTGTGTATGCACATGAGAGAGAACTATTTTTAAACTGAAATGTGTCCTTTTCTCCCCCTACCAGTGTGCAGTATTATTTCAATGCTCTGTTCATCCTGCTTGTAATGAATTAAACAGTGGTATATCCTTGGTACACACCATAGAAGATCTATGTTGTTTTTAAGCTCTGCCAGGTATACTTAAATTAAAATCATAAGAGGGAAGAAATATTTTTTGTACCAAAGTGAACCCTAGAAAAAGATGTGTCTAAAGTAGGCTTAGCATGTCAGAGGCAGAGGTTACCATTTTCTTGCACTGCCTTGTAACTCATGTATCCCATAGAGTCATCTTCATTTACCTTATAGGCTAATAGAAAGAATAAAATATAATGGGATTTATGTAATTTTACATTTACATAATTTAAATAATTTTAGTTATCTACTGTGAATGAGATGACTGGCACAGCAGTTTCATGTTCCAACTCAAAAGAAATAAGCAACTGGGAAATGAATTCCCTTAAGAATTCAATGTCTTACTCTGCATCTTATTCCCTGTTGAGTTGCATACAAAAGGTTGACCACATTCCAGGAAACATTTGTTCATAAAAAACTAATTTCCTTTCTTCAAGGTGATGGAAAGTTAAATTACTGTGCTTAGTAGACAAGCAATAAGGTGAAGAGACAGAATTAAAAGGCCATAGGAATCCAGTAATTAATTTGAATCCAGTTAGCCAATCTAGGTGGAAAAATAGGCTAAAAAATCTAAATTGATATGATAGGCACAGGATCAATTACTTAGAGAAAGTCTGAATAATATTCTGAACCTGAAATAAGGCATTCATCTCATTAATCTAGGTATAGGACTTAATTGGAATACAAGAAAGGATTTCAAACTGATCTATGTGATCAGCCCTTTAATCAAAAAAGGGTATTGGATAGATTAGCTACTTTGGGCAGAAATTTTTCAGAAGGCACAAAAATATTGAAGACACAGTTATAAAATTTATCATGTGTACCAGGGATTTTAAAAATTTGATATATGAATATATTGGTTAGTTAACACATCCTTCACCTTACATAGTTACAATTGTGTGTGTGTGTGGTGAGAAATTTCAAGACCTATTCTCTTAGCAACTTTCAAATATACAGTACAGTATTGTTAACTATGGTCACCTTGTTGTACATTACATCCCTGAACATACTTATCTTATAACTGGAAGTTTGGTTTTTTAGATTCCACATATATGTGAGATCATGTAGTATTTGTCTTTCTCTGTCTGACTTATTGCACTTAACATAATGTCCTCAAGGTTCAGTCACACTGTTGCAAATGACAGGATTTCTTTCTAATTTAAGGCTGAATAATATCGTACTGTATATGTGTGCATAAGAGTGTGTGTGTGTGTGTGTGTGTATATATATATATATATATATATATATATGTAATTTTCTTTAACCATTTATCTGTTGACCAACACTTAGGCTATTTCCATGTCTTGGCTATTGCAGATAATGCTGCAATGAACATGAGAGTGTACACATCTCTTAGAGATATTTCATCTCCTTTGGAAATATACCCAGAAGTGAAATTGCTAGATCATATGCTGGTTCTATTTTTAATTTCTTGAGGAAATGCCATACTGTTTTCTTCAGTGGCTGTACCAACCTACATTCCCATCAACAGTGTAAAAGGGTTCCCTTTTCTCCACATCCTTGCCAACACTTGTTATCTCTTGTGTTTTTAATAACAGCCTTCATAACAGTGTAATGCAATATCTCATGGTGGTTTTGATTTGGATTTCTTTGATGATAAGTGATGTTGAATGTCTTTTCATGTGACTGTAGGCCATTTGTATATCTTCTTTGGAAAATGTCTATTCAACTCCTTTGCGTATTTTTAAATCAGATTATTTTATTTTTTTTGCTATTGAGCTGTATGAGTTCCTTATAAATTTTGGATATTAAGGCCTTATCAGATGTATAGTTTGAAAATATTTTCTTCTCCTGTTCCATAGGTTGCCTTTTCATTTTGTTGATCATTTCTCTTGCTTTGCAGAAGACTTTCAGTTTGATATAGCCACTCTTGTTTATTTTTGCTTTTGTTGCTTGTGCTTTTGGTATCATATCCACAAAATCATTGCCAACACCAGTGTCAAGGAGCTTTTTCCTCATGTTTCCTTCTAGGATTTTTATGGCTTCAGGTCTTACATTTAAGTTTTTAACCAAGTTTGAGCTAATTTCTGTGAGTGGTGTTAAGTCAGGCATCCTTTCATTATTTTGCATGTAAATACCCAGTTTTTCCAGCAGTATTTATTGAAGAGACTACCTTTTCTTCAATAAGTATTCTTGGCTCCCTTGTCAAGTATAAGTTGCCTATATATGTATGGGTTTGTTCCTGGAATCTCTATTCTGCTCCATTGTTCTGTGTCTGTTTTTATGCCCATACCATATTGTTTTGATTACTATAGCTTTGTAATATAGTTTGAAATAAAGACATGTGATGCCTTCAGCTTTGTTCTTCTTTCTCAAGATTGCTTTGGCTATTCAGGGTCTTTTGTTGTTCCATACAAATTTAATGGCTGTTTTTTATAATTTTGTAAAAAAATGCCATTGGAATCTTGATAGGGAATGAATTGAATCCATAGATGACTTTGGATAGTATGAATATCATAACAACATTAATTCTTCCAATTCATAAACACAAGCTATCTCTCCATTTATTTGTGTCTTCTTCAAATAAGCAACTGGGAAATCTTTCAGTTGCTTTCACCAATGTCTTAGAGTTTTCAGTATACTCAGAGATTTCAGTATATCTTTCACCTCCTTGGTTAAATTTATTCCTAAGTTTTTTATTCTTTTTGATGCTACTGTAAACAGAATTGTTTTATTTATTTTTCAGATAATTCATTGTTAGTGTATAGAAATGCAACTTATTTTTGTATGTTCACTTTGTGTTCTGCAATTTTACTGAATTTGTCTAGTAGTTCCAGCAGTTTTTGTTGGACTTTTTGGGATTTTTTTTAATATATGTAATACTATGTCATCTGCAAACAGAAACCATTTTACTTCTTCTTTTCCAATTTGGATAGCTTTTATCTCTTTTTCTTGCCAGATTGTGCTGGCTAAAACTTCCAGTAGTATGTTAAATAGGAGTGGTGATAGTGGGCATATTTGTCTTGTCCCTGATCATAGAGGAAAGTGTAATTTGAGCTAAGCATCAAACCGAAACAAGTTCTATCCCAGAATTGTTCAGTTATGAGAATCAATAAATTCCAATTTAGCTTAAGTTTCCCATCACTCAAAACTAATGGCCATGGAGGTGGAAAAAACAGGGTAGGCTGAATGCCTCTTATATTGTCAGAGGAAGTGAAGAAAAGGTACTTCAAACTGGACCAATATCTCTTGGAGTCTCATATTTGGACTTATGGACAATAAATAAGATACTGCTATCCATCAGATCTCCTGCTATTACGTATTAGTTTGAAATTCAGATTCTGCCTTTGTTGGGGGTGTCCCTACAACCATCCTCAGTCTCAGTGATTCAGTGGACAGTCTCACAGAACCAAGAAGTTGTTATATGTATGATTACAATGTACTACAGCAAAAGGATTCAAAGTAAAAATCAGCAAGGGAAAGGCCTATTAGAGTGAAGTCTTTAGGAAACCAGGTGCAAACTTCCAAGCGTCTACCAGTTTAGTTACACAGGACATACTTAATTTCTTCAGTAATGAGTTGTCACAGAACCTGTGAAATGTCTACCAGGGAAGTTCATTAAAGAATGAGTGCCCAGGGTATTTTATTGGGGGACAGTCACATAGGCTGGAGGATCTTGCCCTTGTAACAGAGCCCCCTCACTGATGATACAGTGCAGGTGGCTTTGGAGGCTGTTAAATTTAAGGCCTGTGTCATTCCTTTATTTACTCCCTGAATTGCAGCTGTTTGTGTTTTTATATTTTCTATATTTCCTTGGTTCTTTAAAAACGAATGACAGAAATAGTTATTTGCTTTAAATTTTTTTTTTTGTAGCATGTACAAAATTTCCAGCCTCTCTGAAGGAAAATGGATATTCAGTATAAAACACATTGTGAAAATAGTTTAGACATAGTACACAGTGAGCCACTCCTGCCATTTAGAGAAAGTTTTAAATCAGTCTAGGAAACTTGATCATTCAAGTTCCCAAACACCAGCCAAAGGCCAACCTTAAAAGCCAGTGTTCCTAAGGATAGCAGTCTTAGACCTGCTATGTTGACTCTTCCCTGCACAGTATCTTTCTTTTAGGATATTTCAAGACTTCGAGTTGGATACTCCTCCAACTGCTGCCCACCACATGCTGTGGAGACTTGTTTGCTACACTGGACATCATAGATATTGCAGATGAATTCAATGTCCTACCATTTGCCCTCTTCTCTTAGAAGGATGGACCTCATTTCAAGCTCCAGCCTTTCTTTATATGCCCTGCTCTGCTGCAGCCAAGTAAACTAGACTACAAACCACTGGAGATCAGGGCAATGCTCTATTTATTTTTGTATCCAGAGTTCTTAGCCCCTCATAGTTCTTTAGTATTTTTTGGATGAATACCTACATCCCAAGATGTAAACCTGCCATGCCCCTGAATAATGGATCTTCCACACTGTCTTTTTGTTGTGTTGCTATCCTTTGAATGTATGTGCACATGTTCACAGATACATAAAAGGCATGACACTTTCTGACACAGACATACAGTATAGGCAGACTAACCAAGTGTCAGCAGTAGAATGGCTGCTTCAGTTGCCGGAGCTAAAACTAGTTTACCACTTCAGCTACAAAGTCACTAAATATAACTTGAAGAACACAAATATGCCCATAGCAAAGGACTCATGATCATATGAACAACTTTAAAACCAAAATTTTAAAATCAGAGTAACCTGCTGATCTTACCAGGAACAACAGTTAAAATGGAAATACATTTTTTTACTGCATTCTGAACACTGTATTGAAGAAAAGTGGTGAGCATTTAGGTGGCTAGGAAATCTACCTAGAAAATACCCTGCATTCAGCATCGCTGTCTTGCTGCTCTGGCTGCTCTCCACAGATCCCAGATGTAATATGCTCATAAGCAGCCTGTAATACTGTTCATCCAAGCTGCACAGTGTGTTGTGAGACTGGCAATCTCCCTCTGTGGGAAGCAAGGCTGCAGATGACTAGCTGAAAATAAAACTAAACTCAAGGCTGAATGTATCATCATGATTTTAATTAAGTTTATAGAAGAGTTGCTTCATTTTGTGGCATCTTGCCCCGTTTCTTATTTACAATACTATCTCTAAGTAAATAAGGCATTTTGAATCAAAGTACAGTAAAAATATATGAGTGAATTTTCCTCATTTTAAATCTTACAAATGTTGCTGATTTTAATTTAGAATGCTACCTTTAAGACACCTAATACCTATAAATATTAATATTCTAAAGTATACTGCAGAATCACAGAGCTCGAGAAACCTCAGGAAGCAGTTGTGTATATCCTTTTAACCTAAAGAGAAAAGGTCTGCTCCAAATTCAAACAGACACTCATATGGCACTAGTCTTTTATTATATGAAAATACTCTCAAAAAATTTCCTTACCCCCGTGGGAAACTCATTCCATTACCTCTCATAGATAAGATATTCTTTGAAATTTTTTTATCAATATGTCTTTGGCACTGATGAATAATGATTTCTGTTAGATTAAATTATATCTGGCTTTAACATATTTATAATTTTACTTCTCAAGTGAAATTAAACAGCTGATTAAAAAGATTCTTATAATCTGAAAAGCATCCAAAAATCCTAAAAACACTTCAACTTTACTGCTACAGACAAACCTGTTTGTGATCAAATTCATATGTTAGTTAGATAAGCTCTAATTCTTGCACATAAAGAACTGTGGTTTGTTTTAAATTGAGACCCTGTTTTACAAGGCACACCTTTCTATTGGCTTTTATACCCCCAGTCCTCAATCCCTGAGGGCAATAACTCTAATTCTCATATTCTTTCTTAAGGAAAGAAATTGAGGCTATGGGAAAATTACTACCTGAAACTCTATTTAAATAACTAAAGCAAGCTTGTTAACTAAATTTCATCAGAGGTAACTGTCACAACTCCTACTGTTTATGAGGATTAAATTTATATGTACATTCTTGCACATATTAGATATGGAAATCATGAGATACATAAAATCATGAGATTTTATCTAATTGGGAAGAAATAGTTTCTTATAATCAGTTTCTGTGATCCTTAAGCCTGTTTTTGTTCTGCTGGGTCTCTGCTCTGTTCTATGTTGCTGGGCAACCAAGTGGATGAGGATGAAGTGGTGGCAGAGAATTTCACTTTCATTATTCAGGCCAAATAAATATTAAATCAATTACTGAAATTCTTATTAAAGTGAGAGCTACTTAAACGTAGGGGGCTCATATGTCTTCTGTGATTATTTTAAATTACAAGTTGATAAAGTGGAGATGATTGCATTAACGTTTTTTCCCCTCTTTTCCTTGAAGTATGAAAGTAGGCAAAACCATTATGAGGGAAGACAAAGTAGGTAAGATAATTTGTTTTGCAGTATCCATTAGGAAGGAAAAATGTATATTTACTTGATTCTTTTTATAAATAGAAAAGTCAATTTTTTTTGTCTCTTAGATTTCTCCATTGTATATACTGAGCTATTTCTAAGCAGAAACTAAGCAAATTAACACATAAATCAAGGTAAATGAATAGAAGTTTTATTATATTTATATGCTATCATATTAATGCTTAATTTATTGTTGTTATTGCATTTTAGTAACCCTTTGCAATTTTCTTGGTAATTAAAATAATATATGAATCTTATAAACAGGAAAGCTATTCTATTTTATTGGCTCTAACAAGTATGGTATGTATTTAGTCATTAAAATATCTACATATTCATGAAAATCCATCAAGATATAAAATATTGAAAGAGAACATACTTGTATTATTTATAAACATAGTGAGCAAATTTAAGTTGATTATGCTGATTTCCTTATTTAATTTTCTCAGTTGAGAAACAGAAAATATTTGTTCACTGAGTTTACAAGCTGATCTTTAGTTTACAAGATACCAAAAATCTATTTGTGTGGTCCTCAGGATGAGTTTTCTCATAAAACAAAAGGAAGTTAGAGGCCCTGGCCTCTTACAAAACCCTATTAAATCCATAATGTACCTGATATATAATACTAATAGAATATAGGACCCATCCATAACGTAGAGTGATATTTTAGTGGGATAGTGTGTTAAATGATCCAGTTTTGAGGCTAAAATTACCTATCCCCTACACGTTGTCTTGGAAATAGAATCAGGCATATCTCACTCACCAATCTTCTGTAGAAAGCTCTGCCTGTGAAATAGAAAGCTCTAAAGGTCTGGAGAGTACCTGGGCTAGATGCTCATCCAGGGAGTAATTTCTTTTTAACGTGTATTTGCCTACCTGATTGTTTACCCACTGATTCTAACTCTACTTCAGCTCAAGTGCTCTCTCTCCTTCCTTAGGTACTAGAAGGAGAATGGAACCTTGGAGTCTATACTCCCAATCCACCCATTCTCTTTCCCTGATCATTCCACCTTTATAACCACAGCTTCAAAAGTTTCAGTGTGTTGGAGCCATGGTGGGAGCCACGTGGGAACCACAAAGGAAGCAAGGGGGAGCTGCAAAATTTATGAATCACAAGAACTGTACAGACCATCTATCACAGGGATTGGAGGTTGAGGGGCATCATTCTTCTTAAATTTCTCTTTTCAATTTATTCCAACAACAGTGAGAAAAACAGATAAAGTTGCATGAAGGTGATATAGATTCTAATGGTGAAGCTTGAAATGTGAACATTCTCCTTTTACTTCTACCCACTGTTGGATACCCTAATGTTTCTAATAGTAAATTCCCCTCAGACCACCACAAAGACTTATCTGCTTGCTTTGGGATTATAGCTAAAGGGAAAACTGTACATGGCTGCATTCCTTTCCTCAAAACACAAGGAGGAAGAGAAACCTGGAGTTGACACAACAGATTGTGTTAATGGAGGAAAAGAGAGAAGAGGAGACAGAAGGAAAGAGGGAGGGAAGGGAAAGAAAACCAGGGTATGGCTGAGGAGAATGAGATGAAGGTCAAGGGGTGGATGCTGGGGATGCAAAAATACCAGGATGGTGGTTTTAGAGGTGAGTTTTATGGGAGTGAGGAGGTGTTTCCTTGACTTCACTTTCATCCTAATATCCAGATCAGTACTTCTCTTTGCACCACAACTGCTGTGAGGCCTTGACTGCAGGGGTAAAGCAAAAAGCAAAATGGGTTTGCTATCTGGAAGGACCAGAAAAACAGATTTTGTATGTATGAAGAAGATGGACGGAAATTCTATGGGGCAATTCAGAACAGGTGTGTAGCTGATAACAGGGCCTGAACAGTTATTTATAAATGAAGGATACAGACAAGACAGAGTTGGACTGTATCAAGATAAGATTTGAAAACTCTTAATACTTAAAGAGAGTTTTTTTTTTTAAAATGACTATATTAAAAAGGGAGTAATTCATGGGGGTAGAGACAAGTAGTACTCACAAGACATCTAGTGACACACATATATTTTCCATGTTTGGAAACCTCTAGGATAGAGATTAACAACAGAGGAAGAAAATTAATATTTTGTACTAATCAATTTTCAAATAAAGATAAAAGGATTATAATAAGATCTTTCTATCATACACTGCTGAGGTCTAAATGTATAATATTTCTCAATCATATAATTCCTTTTAAGTCATTTCTTATTTCTAAATTCTATTTTAAATATGCTTTGCTTTTCTGAAATTAGCTTTACAGAATGAGAGGAATGGCATTTACAACAGGACTAACAAATTTACCCAATAACAAAATATGAATAGCTTGTATCTGTCAATAATGTGGCAAAAAAATTTGCTAACGAATTTTTAAAATTTGATGCTCTTTGTTTTGCCTACCATGAGTATTTCAGAAGAATGTGTTAACCTTCAACATATTGCTATAATATTGCTGAATACTCATTACATTCATACAGTCCTGATATATGTCCAAAGCTACAAAAAATATCAAAAATCAATGTTGACTCTATGAATAAATTTATTTTATCTTTTTAAAGAGATATTCAAAGTCAATTTATTTAATCTTTCTGAGTGCAAATTGTTCAAATGGTGCTAATAAAAAATACTTAGGGAATTTCATTGAAAATTAAATGAGAAAATGTAGGCAATTTGTACAACGTGGGTACTCAACGAATACCAGTTCTCTTCTCACTTCTTTCCTTTCAGGGTTTTTTTATTTTTTGAGGAGGTTAAGTAACATAGAGAATGTCTCCCTAATACATAGGGAATCCATAAATGTTTGGCTCTGTCCACCCTCCCTTGCCACAACTCCAGGTTACAGTAAAATAAATAAATAAATAAATCATAGATGTTTGAAATAAAAGGCAAGTTAAAAGGAGCTCTGGTATTTTACCACAAACACACACACACACACACACACACACACACACACACACACACAAATGCGAGAGGAGGGAAGGAGTTCTGGCCTACTATTCTATCTGGGGGTAGTTAAGGTACTACAATTTCCCCCCTTTTAGGGAGGGCCTTTAGATCCACTAGGGTTATGTGGCTTTCTCAAGAGCTCCTGGAAGAGGAAGGACTAGACCCTCATTACCTGTCTCCCTGTGCAGTAATGTCCACTGTGTCACATATATTGTATATACATTTCCTTCCTGAATAATTAATGACATTAGCAATCCTGGAAATTGATATTTATTATTACATGGGTATTTCAATTTTTAATAATTGCTATATTTAAATAGATGTATATTTTTATAATTTAACCATTTCTTTGAGGCAAATGGTCTTTTAGTCTATACTTATGGAAAGTATGTATTTATGCTCTAACCACCCATATGGTATAGTTAATACTTGGATAAATATCAAGTGATTTTTTTTTTCTTTTAGGATACAACCATTATCAAGCCACCAATGTTTTATAGGTGATATTTTTGTAAGTCTGAGGTAATTTTTTCAGATATAATCACTGACTGGTTTCAATACATAAATACATTTGGAATACTAATATGCCTGCCTCCTGTTAGGTAGATTTTCTCTTCTGTTCTCTTGCACTCCATCTGTTATGGCAGAGGAAAATTAACAACGTCGGGAACCCACAGAACACGTCTGATAGCTGCAGGACTCAGATCCTTAGTTTAACAAATTGTCATTCACTAAGACTTCCTGACAGGAAAAACTACTACAAACTGGTGGCGCTGTGTGTGTGAGCATGATTGTGTGTGAGTGGTTTAATTAATAAGTTTGGCTTATTAAAGGAAGAACAAAATGCCCAACCTTTTTCATTTTAATAGGAATTGGTATTTCATTGATATTTCATGAGCTTCTGTTTAGAGCACATGGCAAGGGTGAATATGTTCATATTTTGGCCTTGGCAAGAACATGACTAAATTTAGCTTCAAACAACAATAGAATTTTGGTTTTTATTAATGTCTGCTTTTAATTTACTGAGCTGCCTTTAGAACATCACTGTTGTTCTGATACTTTCTTTCACTTACTGACATTATCTTAAAGTCAAATCTTTTGCTGTTTGGTGACTTAATATAAGTATTATTGTAGGTATATAACCTGTTTTGCTGTTGTTTTAGGATACTCTTACCTCATCCTGTTGTCTCCCTTTGTGATAATTAGGTTTAATAGAAATTAGGGAATAAAAGGAAAAAAGCACAAGAGGATTTATTAAATAGGGGCTTTAATATAGCCCTTACCCTTTCTTGGCATTTGTTCCAGCCTCCAATTTATATTATGTTTCAATGTAAGAACAGTACCCAAAATTCACAGGTTTCCCTGACCCCGCCCCTTTTTTTTCAGTTACTACTAGACAAATCCATTTCCACTGCCTTCTGCAGTGTTGGCACCCTTCCCTGAAATAGGGTCTGAGAAGTTTCTGAGCACCAAGGAAATTACTGAGCTGTAAACTCAGTAAGATAAAATCCAATATTAAAGTCCTTTACCTGGTAATTTAAAAAAGAGTCAAGGGCAGTGGGTAGTTTGTCCAAAACTTAGGACTACATAGACAGGAACAGGGAATGGTCTCAATCAGAGGTGTGCAAGACACACTGCCAGGCAGGACAATACACTGTCAGATGGACAATATGGCTTGGTCACTTGCAGCTGCTCTTTAAGAGAGATTCCTGTCTCCACTTCTTTGAAATTCAGGACTGGTTCTGAGTCTCTGACTAGAGAACACTCATTCCTGACTCCTGTGATGAGCTGGAAGTGGGAGGTGGTCCAGCCTCCTGAAACCATGTGGAAAAGGGTCACTCAGTGATCCTCAGCATCTCCCAAGTCCTCTTTTCCCACAACGGTCAACTCTACTCGGAGTTTAGCAGATAAAACTCTCCTAAGATTCTGATAATTTCTAGGCTAATAGGCCACATATATAATTAAATTTCATAGCTTTTCTCTTTTAACTTAAGAATGTGTTTGATAATCATCTGTGAACACTCTCTCGGCATTAATTCCCATTTGCATCCCAAAACAATAGTAAATAATAATAATAAATGATAATAAATTCTACCAGGACTACTAATTCTGGACAAGATGAAGAACTACCATGGGCTGATGGATTCCTTTCCCAGCCAAATCTCAGAGCTATTACAGGTAATATTGAGTTTTGAGGTTTTCAGAACCTTACTTAGAAAATAAAACAACAGCTATAACAATAAAAACAACCACAAATAAGAAACCCTGGGGAATAGGAAGAAATTGTCCTAAGAATGGTAGGGAAAGTTATAATTTAAAGAGAAAGAGCCAAAAGCCACAGACTTGGGATGGATTGGGAAGGGCTCTCTAACTGGCCTTTTTTCTCTACTGGAATCCCCTGATTAAAATACCGCTTGCCCAGTCATACTGATGTGTCAAGAAAGGAATACCTCCTGCTCAGTATCATCCAGAAACAGCAGGGTAACATCAAGGCAGCTCTGGAGCTCTGCTGGAGTGTGGAGCTTTTACCAGAGACTGACTGCTGACCAGGCCCCTAGTGTTCTCTACCCCTCTCTTCTGTACCTTGTGTAAACTCCAGAGGGCAGATATTTTCATTGGCTTTGTTTCCTTCCTCAGACCTAGGATAATACCTGTTATAGAACAAGTACCACTAAATAGCTGCTGAATGAACAGGGGAAGAAACAAAAAGAATGGCTTGAGATGTGACCACAGATGCATAGCCTAGGAAGAGGTACTAGTCTCAGACAATGAATCACATAATTACAGATACTCTGAAAATACCTTGCAGGATGTTCTATAACAAGAAGAAAAATGAATTTTAGACAAAGCAAAGAGGTAAGGGAATCAATGGTAAGTAATAACTTAACTTAGTAAATTTATTGCTAACAGAATAAGCATAAAAAATATAGAACAAAAACTCTGAAACATTCCAACATGAAAGGAAGGGAGGTCATAGTAGAGAAGTGAGTTGAGAGACTGCTAAGATTTTTGTTGAGGGAGAAGACAGAGATACAAATTTTACACATTAGAAGGGAAAAACAAGTATAATGAATCTTAATAAGTTAGAGATAACAAAAGAAAAAATAGAATTTGTAACTTTCAAACAAAAAAATGAAGTCTGAGTTGTCAACATAAGAGAATGTAGGAAAGCAGGAAAAATTAAGAAAACATGACGGATAAAAACATGAAATAAGATGGCAGAAATAAAGTCTCCATACAATAACGAAGACAATAAGAATACATTGCTCAAACTCAATGAGCAAAAGACTCAGATCAGATTTACGAAAAATCTAGCATTAAACTGTCCACAAAAGACAAAGAATGGCTGATGGAGAAGATGGAAAAAAATACATGAAGTAAATGTTAACCAAATGAAAGATTAAATAGCAGTTTAAATACTAGAGCAAGCAATTTAAGAAGAAAAGAAACATACTTTGCTCCTAAATATAGTGTATTAATAAGACATAATAATCATAAATATATATCCATCTGAAATGAAACCACTAACAGAACAGGTACAATTTTTCACTGGAAATTTTAATACAGATTTCTTAGAAATGGATCAATCATGTAGAAAAAAAGAAGCAAATGCACAGTAAATGTGAATTACACCATTAACAAGCTCAATCTAAAAATATAAATATAGTAAAACTTTACCCAACAAACTAAATGCTCATTTTTTTCCAAGAACATATGAATGTTTTATGCATTAGACCAAAAGGACCTCTCAACAAATTCCAAAAAATTAATGTATGCATCATGATTTCTATATAAATTTCAAAACTTTAATAATAAAAGAAAAGCTAAAAAAAGGTCAAGAAACTAAATAGTTAAATGAATGAACTCATAGTTAAATGAAGTGGAAGTAACAAGACAAACTATACAATGCTTAAGAGCTGAATGACAGTGAAAGTTCCACATGTCAAAGGCTGTGTGAAATGTATCTAAAGCACTAGGAAGAAATGCAGAGATTTAAATAGTTTTTCACATAAAACAAAAGAGTGATAATATACGAGTTAAGCATTCTACTTGAGAAATTAAGAAATGGAATGCCTGCTTACAACAACGGTGGAATAACAGGTACTGAATTTGCCCTACTACTCTAAACAATCAGAAAATCAAGTGACATATAAGAAACTAGGGTTTTGAGACTTTGGACAACAGTCAGCACAGGACAGAGAACACTGAGAGAAGGGGGGACAATGAGGTGACCTCTACAGATGTCACAGCTAGCTTCCAGACTGTAGCACAAGGGAACTCAGAGTAGTGGAGAGGAGGGTTGCACAGAGGAAAGAGTACTCCAGAGGTCTGCCATCAGTTCTGAAGCCTTTGGTAAGTAATGCTCAGTGCATGTGTGTGGAGAAACTACTGAGGCTGGACAAAGAACCACCAAATGAGCAAGTGGAAGAAAATTCCCCAGAGCTCACATGGGGTCAAGAATATTTTGTATACACACCAGCCAGAATGGACACACAGGGCACTGAATAAAGTCCTTAGCATGGCATTACCTCAATAGTGTGTACACTGAAACTAGTTCTGGAACTTTCCCAACAAAGTTTAAAAGCAAGCCTTGAAAAGGACCACGTTATTTACAAGTAACTGAACTATGTCCTGTCAGAATCTGTGAAGGGTCTATTTTACCGTCTTTGTAAGCTAAAAGTTAACTTGTTATTGTTTCATGGATGCTGGCAGAAGACACAGACTACTATGTCAGAGACAAAGGATTTTGTTACACAAGGAAGAGTAAGCAGCATGAATATCATATTACTTGGCAATGGTTCTGCCTTGACCACGAAGTCCCTTGGTGGCAAACACAAGTGGACCTATACAGTTGTCAACACATGCAGAGGGTTAAATTATAGGAGATAAACACTGACTTTGGTAGAATGTGCCACTTTTAAACCAAGTGGGAGTAAGTTTGTTGTTTGTCTGAGGAAAGATGTTATCTATTTCTCAAGGCTGTTCACTGCAAATACCACCCTGAGAAATGGCCCTATAGGTGGTAAAGAATATATAAAAACTCTTAGGACTCAATAACAATATGACAAACAACTGAAAAAAAATAAGGGCATAAGAAACCAAATGTTTCATCTAAAAAGATTTATAGATGGCAGAACCAACATCCTGCGGAAAGAATGTCATAGTCCAGGAATCCAGACCAAGATGGTAACACAGGAGGCTTCTGAATTTCCCTCCTCCCATGGGCACATCAAATATACAGCTAAGAAGTGGAGCAATTCCCTGAGAGAATTCCAGAAACTAGCTATACATCAGGTGACTGATGTATAGTCACCTATACATCAGGTGACTGAGAAAATACACACATCAAAACTGATAGGAAAGGCTAAAATACACCCCACCCTTGGCACAGCACCATAATCAAGAGGGAACCCTCAACTTTCAGCATCTCTCTGATAAGTGATGGGTTTGGACTACACATCAAGTACCCCAACTTTTAAGGCTACCATCCAAGGGATGGACCCCCAAATGAACTAGCTCTGAAAGCCAGTGGGGCTTGCATTCACAAGTCCCACAGGACTATAGCAAACAAAGAATCAGTTGTTAATGGGTGCATGAACACTTGCTGTGGCTATCCCCCCAGGGCTCAGCAAAGAAGGAGCAGGCAAAAATGCTCAACTCCCAGTCTTTCCCTGGAAGAGGTCTGACTACATACTTTACCAGCTGCTCCCTGAGGGCTTGACTTTTAATCAACCTGCATACAGATGCTGACTGTCTTTCTCCTCTTTGGGCTACTGATGGGTCTTGGCACACCCTCTACTACTGGGAGACACTAAGAACAAAGATGGTGGCTCAGACATCACAAAGGTTTAGAGGGAACCAGAAGCTCAGGCCAGGCTGATCTGCAAGTTTCATCTCCTACACAAGACCAGTCTGTCAAAACTGGGAAAGGTGACTTCCATCTAACATGTAAAAACCAACATGGAGAGTAAAGGACAATGAAGAAACAGGAATATATCCCAAATAAAACAACATGATAAAGCTCCAAAAACTGATCGTAATGAAAAGGAGATAAGTGATTTATTGGATAGAGAATTCAAAATAATGGTAATAAAGATGCTCACTGAGGTCAGGAGAGCAATGCATGAACAAAGTCAGAATTTAAACTAAGTGAAAGAAAACACAAATGCCAAAAAGAAATCAAAGAGCTGAAGAACACAACACCGAAAGTGAAAAATTCATACAAGGATTCAACAACAAACTAGGTCTAGTGAAAAAAGGATAAGAGAACATGAAGGCTGAGCAGTGGAATTCACCCAATCAAAGGAGAAAAAGAAAAAAAGAATAAAAAAGAGTGAAGATAGGTTAAGAGACTTATGGGCATGATCAAATATACCAATACCTACATGATAGGGATCCCAGAAGAGAAAAAAAAAGCAGAAAGATTTTATAAGTAAGTAATTGCTGAAAACTTCCCTGAAATTAGAAAAGAAACAGACATAAAGCTCCAGGAAGCCCAGAGAATTCTAAATAAGATGATCTAAAGACATCCACAAAGACACACCATAACTAAGTTGTCAAAAGTTAAAGACAAGGAGAGAATCTTAAAAGTAGCAAGAGAAAAGCAATTTGTTACATACAAGGGAAGCCCCATAAGACTATCAGTGGATTTTTCAGCAGATACTTTGCAGGCCAGAAAGGAATAGAATGATATATCAAAGTACCAAAAGAAAAAAAAAAACCTGCCAACCAAGAACTCCCTACCCAGCAAAGTTGCCCTTCAGAAACAAAAGGGAAATAAAGAGTTTCCAAACAAACGAAAGATGAAACAGTTCATTGCCACTAGACCAGCCTTACAGGAAATGTTAAAGGAAGTTCTTTAAGAAGAAATGAAAGGATGCTAAAGTATAAAGCTCAATGGTAAAACTAAACATACAGTTAAATCCTATATAATGAGATTTATAATGGTGGTGGGGAAATCACTTATAACTCTAGTGTAAAGGATAAAAGACAAAAGAATTAAATATAACTATAACTGTAATAATGTGTTGATAGATACACAATCTAAAAAGATATAAAGTATGACACCAAAAGCATAAAATTTGGGAGGAGCAAAGGTAAAAATGTAGAGCTTTATTAGTCATTTGAAGTTAAGTTGTTACCAACTTTAAATAGACTTCTATAGGATGTTTTATGTAAGTCTCTCAGTAACCACAAAGCAAAAACCCACAGTAGATACAGTAAGATACAGAGAAAGGAATCAAAGTATACCACTGAAGAAAATCATCAAAACAAAGGAAGAGAGTAAGAACAAAGAAAGGAACTACAAAACAGCCATTAAAAATGAACAAAATGGCAATAGTAACTCATTACCTACCAATAATTACTTTAAATGTAAAGGAACTAAATTCTCAAGTCAAAAGACATAGAGTGGCTGAATGGATTAAAAAAACAAAACATAACTATATGTTACCTATAAGAGACTCACCTCAGCTTAAGGACACACACAGATTAAAGGTGAAGGGATGAAAAAAGATGTTCTATGAAAATGGGAACCAAAAGAAAATAGGGTAGTGGACAAGAAAGACTGTAAGCCAGAACTGTAACAAGAGACAAAGGTTATTATATAATGATAAAGGGGTCAATTCATCAAGAGGATATAACTTTTGTAAGTATTTATATATCTAACATGGGAGCACCGGAACACATAAAGCAAATATTAACAGATCTGAAGAAAGAAATAGACAGAAATACAATAATAGCAGGAGACTTCATTACCCCATTCTCAAAAATGCATAGATTATCCAGAAAGAAAATCAATAAAGAAATATTGGATACACACTACATATTATACCACACTGACTTAACAGATATATACGGAATGTTCCATCCAACAGCAGCATACACATTCTTATCAAGTGCACATTCTGCAGGACTGATCATATGTTAGGCCAGAAACAAGTATTAATAAATTTAGGAAGACTGAAAGCACATCAAGCATATTTTCTTTTCTGACCACAACTGTATAAACTTGAAATCAAGTATAAGAGGAAAACTAGAAAATTCACAAATATACAGAGATTAAACAACACTTTTCTGAACAACCAATTTCAAAGAAGAAATCAAAAATATCTTAAGACAAAGGATTAAAGATGATACAAACAGATGGAGAGAGAAACCATGTTCTTGGATTGGGAAAATCAATAATGTGAAAATGACTATACCACCCAAAGCAATCTACAGATTCAATGCAATCCCTATCAAATTACCAATGGCATTTTTTACAGAACTAGAACAAAAAATCTTAAAATTTCTATGGAAACACAAAAGACCCAGAACAGCCAAAGCAGTCTTGAGGGAAAAAAACAGAGATGGAGGAATCAGCCTCTCTGACTTCAGATTATACTACAAAGCTACAGTAATCAAGACAATATGGCACTGGCACAAAAACAGAAATACAGATCAATGGAACAGGATAGAAAGCCCAGAGCTAAACCCACACACCTATGGTCAACTAATCTATGACAAAAGGAGGCAAGGATATACAATGGAGAAAAGACAGTCTCTTCAATAAGTGGTGCTGGGAAAACTGGACAACTACATGTAAAAGAATGAAATTAGAGCACTCCCTAACACCATACACAAAAATAAACTCAAAATGGATTAGAGACCTAAATGTAAGATGGGACACTATAAAACTCTTAGAGGAAAAAATAGGAAGAACCTTCTATGACATAAATCACAGCAAGATCTTTTTTGATCCACCTCCTAGAGTAAAGGAGATAAAAACAAAAATAAACAAATGGGACCTAATGAAACTTCAAAGCTTTTGCAAACCAAAGGAAACTACAAACAAGACGAAAAGACAACCCTCAGAACTGGAGAAAATATTTGCAAATGAATCAATGGACAAAGGATTAATCTCCAAAACAGATAAACAGGTAATGAAGCTCAATATTAAAAAAACAAACAACCCAATCAAAATGTCTATATAGACATTTTTCCAAAGACATACAAATGGCCAATAGGCACATGAAAACCTGCTCAACTTCACTAATTATTACAGAAATGCAAATCAAAACTACAATGAGGAATCACATCACACCAGTTAGAATAGGCATCATCAGAAAATGTACAAACAACAAATGCTGAAGAGGGTGTGGAGAAAAGGGAACTCTCTTGCACTGTTGGTGGGAATGTAATTTGATACAGCCACTATGGAGAATAGTATGGAGGTTCCTCAAAAAACTAAAAATAGAATTACCATATGACCCAGCAATCCCACTACTGGGCATACACCAAGAGAAAAAAACCATAATTTAAAAAGACACATGCACCTCAGTGTTCACTGCAGCACTATTTACAATAGCCAGGTCATGGAAGCAACCTAAATGCCCATCGACAGATGAATGGATAAAGATGTGGTACATATACACAATGGAATATTACTCAGACATAAAAAGGAACGAAATTGGCTTATTTGTAGAGACGTGGATGAATCTAGAGACTGTCATACAGAGTGAAGTCAGAAAGAGAAAAACAAATATCGTATATTAATGCATATATGTGGAACCTAGAAAAATGGTACATATGAACTGGTTTGCAGGGCAGAAATTGAAACACAGATGTAGAGAACAAACGTACAGACACCAAAGGGGGAAAGTGGGGGTGGGGGGGCGTGGTGAATTGGGAGATTGGGATTGACATAGATACACTAATACATATAAAATGGATAACTAATAAGAACCTGCTGTATAAAAAAATAAATAAAATTCAAAAATTCAAAAAAAAATTAAAAAGAAACATCTAATGCATGACCTGAACATCCTAGACAAGAAGTAGATTGTTGCTGCATTTTATTTTACCCAATAGATATATTCTATCAGAATGTGATTTATGTATATAACATGTTTACAAATTGAATTAAAATTTTTTCCTGGGCTTCCCTGGTGGCGCAGTGGTTGGGAGTCTGCCTGCCGATGCAGGGGACGCGGGTTCGTGCCCCAGTCCGGGAAGATCCCACATGCCCCGGAGCAGCTGGGCCCATGAGCCATGGCCGCTGGGCCTGCACGTCCAGAGCCTGTGCTCCACAACGGGAGAGTACACGGCAGTGAGAGGCCCGTGTACGCAAAAAAAAAAAAAAAAATTTTCTTAAAAAAAAAAAAAAAGAGAAAGGAAAATGGAAGTACAACATACCAAAACTTATGGGGTGTATCAAAAGCAGTTCTAAAAAGGAAGTTTATAGCAATAAGTGCTTACATTAAGGAAAAAAAATTTTCAAACAACCTAACTTTACACCTCAAGGAACTATAATTGCAAATGAAGATTAATATGAGCAGAAGGCAGAAAATAAAGATCAGAGTAGAAACAAATGAAATAGAAACTAAAAAGACAATAGAAAAGATCAATAAAACTAAGAGATGGTCCTTTGAAAAGATAAGCTGCTTGACAAATATTTACCTAGACCCACTAAGAAAATAAGGAGACAGATAAAATCAGAAACAAAACGGGAGACATTATAACTGATAATACAAACATACTAAGGATCATAATAGACTACTATAAACAGATTTACACCAACAAATTAGATAACTTCGGAGACATGGACAAATTGCTAGAAACATATAACCTACTAAGACTGGATCATGAAGTAATAGGAAATTTGAGCAGACCACTTACTAGTAAGGAGATTGAATCAGTAATCAAAAATCTCTCAACAAAGAAAAGTCCAGGACCAGATGGCTTGAATGGCAGATTCTACCAACATTTAAAGAAGAATCAATGCCTCTTTCCATCACTCTTCCAAAAAACAAAAAAAGGAAGAAACACTTCCAAACTCATTTTATGAGGCCAGCATTACTCTGACACCAAAGACAAACAAAGGCATTATAAGAAAAGAAAGTTACAGGTCAATATCCCAGATGAGCACAGATGCAAAACTGCTCAACAAAATATTAGCAAACCTAGTTCAAGAGCACATTATAAGAATCATACAAAATTAATCAAGCGTGATTTATTTCAGGAAGGCACAAATCAATCTGAAACACCACATTAATAAAATGAAGTTTAAAAATCACATGAAAATCTCAATAGACATAGAAAAGCATTTGACAAAATTCAGTATCTTATCACAATAAAAAAATCTCGACAAATTGTGTATAGAAGGAATGTACCTCAATAAATGCCATATATGACCAACCTACAGCTAATATCACACAAACAGTGAAAAACTTAAAGTTTTTCCTCTAAGATAAGGAACAATACAAGAATGTCCACTCTAGCCACTCTAGCCTTTATTCAATAGCACTGGAAATCCTAGCCCAAGTATTAAGCAAGAAAAAAATTTTTTTAAAGGCATCCAAATTGGAAAGAAAGAAATAAAACTGTTTCCATTTTCAGATGACATATTATATTTAAAAAAACCTTTAAGGCTCCAATAAAACAATGCTAGAACTAATAAAGGAATTCAGTAAAGTTGCAGGATACAAAATCAATGTGTATAAAAATCAGTTGAGTTTCCACATACTAACTCTGAACTACTGGAAAGAGAAATTAAGAAAATAATTACATTTAAAATAGTAGCTTGCACTTGTCTTCGCCTGAGATGAGAGCAGTGGGTGTGCATACACACACCCACGGGAAGAGCTCCTTGTTCACCAGGAATGCGCTGCTCCGGCAGAACAGATGAACACAAAAGGTAAAGATCAGATGGGGAATTTCTGTGTATCACAGAAGGATTCACTAGAGAAACTGAGTATCTTAAATCTCAGAAGACTGTCAATTTTATGTATTCATTTAAGAACTAATGTTTCACAGTAAGTTAAGCAAAATGGGAAGACAGAGAAATATGCAGCAGATGAAGGAGCAAGGTAAAAACCCACCAGACGAAACAAATGAAGAGGAAACAGGCAGTCTACTTGAAAAAGAATTCAGAATAATGAAGGTAAAGATGAGCTGAAACCTTGGAAATAGAATGGAGAAAATATAAGAAACATTTAACAAGAACTAGAAGAACTAAAGAGAAAATAATGATGAACAACACAATGAATGAAATTAAAAATTCCCTAGAAGGAATCAATAGCAGAATAACTAAGGCCGAAGAACGGATAAGTGACCTGGAAGATAAAATAGTGGAAATAACTACCGCAGAGAAGATTAAAGAAAAAAGAATGAAAAGAATTGAGGACAGTCTATGAAACCTCTGGGACAACATGAAATGCACCAACATTCAAATTATAGGGGTCTCAGAAGAAAAGAAAAAGAAAGGGTCTGAGAAAATATGTGAAGAGATTATAATTAAAATCTTCACTAACATAGGAAAGGAAATAGTCAATCAAGGCCAGGAAGTGCAGAGAGTCCCATACAGGAAAACTCCATGGAGAAACACGCCAAGATATATTTTATCAAAGTATCAAAAATTAAATACAAAGAAAAAATATTAAAAGCAGCAAATGAAAAGCAACAAATAACATACAAGGGAATCCCCATAAGGTTAACAGCTGATCCTTCAGCAGAAACTCTGCAAGCCAGAAGGGAGTGGCAGGACATAATTAAAGTGATGAAAGGGAAAGAACTACAGTCAAAATTACTCTACCCAGCAAGGATCTCATTCAGATTCGATGGAGAAATTAAAAACTTTACAGAGAAGCAAAAGCTAAGAGAATTCAGCAACACCGAACCGCTTTACAACAAATCCTAAAGGAATTTCTCTAAGTGGGAAATATTTCTCTAAGTGAGAAACACAATGCTAAAGGAAAAGACCTACGAAAACAAACTCAAAACAATTAAGAAAATGGTAACAGGAACATACATATCGATAATTACCTTAAATGTAAATGGATTACATGCTTCAACCAAGACACAGACTGGTTGAAGGGATACAAAAACAAGACCCGTAAATATGCTGTCGAAAAAGACCTGCTTCAGACCTAGGGACACATACAGACTGAAAGTGAGAGGATGGAAAAAGATAGTCTATGCAAATGGATATCAAAAGAAAGTTGGAGTAGCAATTCTCATATCAGACAAAATAGACTTTAAAATAAAGACTATTACAAGAGACAAAGAAGAACACTACATAATGATCAAGGGATCAATCCAAGAAGAAGATATAACAATTGTAAATATTTCTACACCCAACATAGGAGCACCTCAATACATAAGGCAAATGCTAAGAGCCATAAAAGGGGAAATCGACAGTAACACAATCATAGTAGGGGACTTTAACACCCCACTTTCACCAAAGGACAGATCATCCAAAATGAAAATAAATAAGGAAACACAAGCTTTAAATGCCACATTAAAAGAGATGGACTTAATTGATATTTATAGTATATTCCATCCAAAAACAACAGAATACACTTTCTTCTCAAGTGCTCATGGAACATTCTCCAGGACACATCATATCTTGGGTCACAAATCAAGCCTTGGTATATTTAAGAAAACTGAAATCATAGCAAGTATCTTTTCTGACCACAACGCTATGAGACTAGATATCAGTTACAGTAAAAACTCTGTAAAAAATACAAACACATGGAGGCTAAACAATACATTACTAAATAACCAAGAGATGACTGAAGAAATCAATGAAGAAATCAAAAATACCTAGAAAGAAATGACAATGAAAACATGACAACCCAAAACCTATGGGATGCAGAAAAAACAGTTCTAAGAGGGATGTTTATAGCAATACAATCCTACCAAAGGAACAAGAAACATCTCAAATAAACAAGCTAACCATATACCTAAAGCAATCAGAGAAAGAAGAACAAAAAAACCCCAAAGGTAGCAGAAGGAAAGAAATCATAAAGATCAGATAAGAAATAAATGAAAAAGAAATGAATGAAACAATAGCAAAGATCAATAAAACTAAGTGTTGGTTCTTTGAGAAGATAAACAAAATTGATAAAACACTAGCCAGACTCAACAAGAAAAAAAGGGAGGACTCAAATCAACAGAATTAGAAAGGAAAAAGGAGAAGGAACAACTGACCCTGCAGGAATACAAAGAATCATGAGGGAGTACTACAAGCAACTATATGCCCGTAAAATGGACAAACTGGAAGAAATGGACAAATTCTTAGCACAACCTCCCAAGACTGAATCAGGGAGAAATAGAAAATATAAACAGACCAATCACAAGCACTGAAATTGAAACTGTGATTAAAAATCTTCCAACAAACAGAAGCCCAGGACCAGATGGCTTCACAGGCGAATTCTATCAAACATTTAGAGAAGAGCTAACACCTATCCTTCTCAAACTCTTCCAAAATATACCAGGGGAGGAACACTTCCAATGTCATTCTATGAGGCCATCATCACCCTGATACCAAAACCAGATAAAGATGTCACAAAGAAAGAAAACCACAGACCAATATCACTGATGAACACAGATGCAAAATTCCTCAACAAAATACTAGCAAACAGAGTCCAACAGCAAATTAAAAGGATCATAAACGATGATCAAGTGGGGTTTATCCAAGGAATGCAAGGATTCTTCAATATGCAAATCAAGCAAAGTGATATACCATATTAAAAAATTGAAGGATAAAAACCATGCTAATTTCAACAGATGCAGGAAAAACTTCTGAGAAAATTCAACACCTATTTATGATAAAAACTCTCCAGAAACTAGGCATAGAGGGAACTTACTTCAACATAATATAGGCCATATATGGCAAACCCACAGCCAACATCGTTCTCAATGGTGAAAAACTGAAACCATTTCCTCTAAGATCAAGAACAAGACAAGGTTGTCCACTCTCACCACTATTACTCAACATCGGTTTGGAAGTTTTAGCCACAGCAATCAGAGAAGAAAAAGAAATAAAAGGAATCCAAATTGGAAAAGAAGAAGTAAAGCTGTCAATGTTTGAAGATGACATGACACTATACATAGAGAATCCTAACGATGCTACCAGAAAACTACTAGAGCTAATCAATGAATTTGGTAAACTAGCAGAATACAAAATTAATGTACAGAAATCTCCTGCATTCCTATACACTAATGATGAAAAATCTGAAAGAGAAACTAAGGAAACACTCCCATTTACCACTGCAACAAAAGGAATAAAATACCTAGGAATACACCTACCTAAGGAGAGAAAAGACCTGTGTGCAGAAAACTATAAGACACTGATGAAAGAAATTAAAGATGATACAAACAGATGGAGAGATATACCATGTTCTCGGATTGGAACAATCAACACTGTGAAAACGACTATACTACCCAAAGCAATATACAGATTCAATGCAATCCCTCTTAAACTACCAATGGCATTTTTCACAGAAGTAGAACAAAAAATTTGTATGGAAACACAAAAGACCCCAAATAGCCAAAGCAATCTTGAGAAAGAAATGCAGAGCTGGAGGAATCAGACTCCCTGACTTCAGACTATACTATACAGCTACAGTAATCAAGACATTATGGTACAGGCATAAAAACAGACATAAAGATCAATGGAACTGGATGCTAAGCCGAGAGATAAACCCATGCACACATGGTCACTTTATCTTTGATAAAGGAGGCAAGAATATACAATGGAAAAAAGACAGCCTCTTCAGTAAGTGGTGCTGGGAAAACTGGACAGCTACACAGAAAAGAATGAAATTAGAACACTTCCTAACACCACACACAAAAATAAACTCAAAATGGATTAAAGACCTAAATGTAAGGCCAGACGTTATAAACTCGTAGAGGAAAACATAGGAAGAACAGTGTTTGATGTAAATCACAGCAAGATCCTTTTTGATGCACCTCCTAGAGAAATGGAAATAAAAACAAAAATAAACAAATGGGACCTAATGAAACTTAAAAGCTCTTTTTGCATAGCAAAGGAAACCATAAACAAGACGAAAAGACAACCCTCAGAATGGGAAAAAATATTTGCAAACAAAGCAACTGACCAAGGATTCATCTCCAGAATACACAAGCAGCTCATGCAGCTCAATATTAAAAAGCAAACAACCTGATCCAGAAATGGACAGAAGACCTAATAGACATTTCTCCAAAGAGGATATAGATTGCCAACAAACACATGAAAGGATGCTCAACATCACTAATCATTAGAGAAATGAGAATCAAAACTACAATGAGGTATCACCTCACACCAGTCAGAATGGTCATCATCAAAAAATCTACAAACAATAAATGCTGGAGAGGGTGTGGAGAAAAGGGAACCCTCTTGCACTGTTGGTGGGAATGTAAATTGATACAGCCACTATGGAGAACAGTATGGAGGTTCTTTCAAAAACTAAAAATAGAATTACCATACAACCCAGCAATCCCACTACTGGGCATATACCCTAAGAAAATCATAATCAAAAAGAGACATGCAGCACAATGTTCATTGCAGCACTATTTACAATAGCCAGAACATGGAAGCAACCTAGTTGTCCATTGACGGATGAATAGATAAAGAAGATGTGGCACATATATACAATGGAATATTACTCAGCCATAAAAATAAATGAAATTGAGTTATTTGTAGTGAGGTGGAAGGACCTAGAGTCTGTCATACAGAGTGAAGTTCTTCATAAAGACAAAAACAAATACTGTATGCTAACCCATATGTATGGAATCTAAAAAAAAGAAAAAAAAATGGTTCTGATGAACCTAGGGGCAGGACAGGAATAAAGTCGCAGATGTAGAGAATGGAGTTGAGGACACGGGGGTGGGGGAAGGGTAAGCTGGGCCGAAGTGAGAGAGTAGCATTAACATACACTACCAAATATAAAATAGTGGGAATCAACTATATAGCACAGGGAGATCAGCTTGGTGCTTGTGACCACCTATTGGCGTTGGACAGGGAGGGTGGGCGGGACACACAAGAGCAAGGGGATATGGGAATACATGTATACATACAGCTGATTCACTTTGTTATACAGCAGAAACTAACACAACATTGTAAAGCAATTATACTCCTATAAAGGTGTTAAAATAAATAAGTAAATAAAATAAAATAGTAGCAAAAGAATAAAATACTTAGCAATAAATTTAACCGAGGAGGTGAAAGATCTGTACGCTTAAAACTCTAATAAATTAGGGGCTTCCCTGGTGGTGCAGTGGTTGAGAGTCTGCCTGCCGATGCAGGGGACGTGGATTCATGCCCCGGTCTGGGAAGATCCTACATGCCACGGAGCGGCTGGGCCCGTGAGCCATGACCACTGAGCCTGCGCGTTCGAAGCCTGTGCTCCACAATGGGAGAGGCCACAACAGTGAGAGGCCCACACACCGCAAACAAAAAAACAAAAAAAAAACAAAAAAAACCTCTAATAAATTAGTTAAAAAATTAAAGACACATATAAATGGAAAGATATTCCACGCTCACAGACTGGAAGAATTAATATTGTTAAAATGTCCATAATACCAAAAACAATCTACAGATTAAATGCAATACCTATCAAAATTCCAATGACATTTTTCACAGAAGTAGAACATAAAACATTCTAAAATTTGTATGGAACCACAAAAGACTCCAAATAGCCAAAGCAATCTTGAAAACGAAAAACAAAGCTGGAGGCATCATGCGCTGTGATTTCAAACTATATTACAAAGCTGCAGTAATCAAAATAATATGGTATTGGCATTAAAATCAAACACATAAGTCAATGGAACAGAACAGAGTCCAGAAATAAATCCATGCACATATGGTCAATTATTTTTCAACAAAGGAACCAAAATTATACAATGGGGAAAGGATAAATAGCACTGGGGAAATTAGATAACCACAAAATAGACTAGGCTGCTATCTTATACATAAATATCAACTCAAAATGGATTAAAGATTTGATCATAATATTGTTAAACACTAAACTCCCAGAAGAAAACATAGGGAAAAATGTTCTTGACATTGATCTTAGCAGTGCTTTTTTGGATTTGAAACCAAAACCAAGGCAGCAAAAGCAAAAATCAACAAGTGGGACTACAACAAACTAAAAAGTTTCTGCAAGGCAAAAGAAAGAATCAACAAAATGAAAAGGCAACCTGTGGAATGGGAAGAAATCTTTCCAAACCACATAAACTATTTGTAATTTCCAAAAGATAAAATGCAATAGCAAAAAACAACCCAATTAAAAGCGGACATAGGTACTGAATAGACAGTTTTGCAAAGAAGATTTACATGGCCAACAGGGACATGAAAGTTGCTCAACATCAATAATCCTCAGGGAAATGCAAATTGAAATCACAATGAGTTGTCACTTCACACCTGTTAGGATGGCTATTATCAATAAGATAAGAGATAACAAATGGTGGGAAGATGTGGAGAAAATAGAGTTGCCATACACTGTTTTAGGAAATGTAAACTGGTACAGACATTATGGAAAATAGTATACCTGTCTGAGTATTGAGGGCATTTCTGAAGAATAAAAAATAGAACTATCATGCGATACAGCAATTCTAATTCTGGATATATAACTGAAGGAAACAAAATCACTATCTCGAATAGATATCTGTACTCCCATGTTCACTGAAGCTTTATTCAGAATAGCCAGGACATTCACTAGATACTCAGGCTGTTTCCATGTCTTAGAAAATAATAAATAAATATGTGAGGTGATGGATGTGTTAATTGATGGGGGTAAAAACTCTTTCACAATGTATATGTTTATCAAATCCTTATGTCATGTACTTTAAGTATATTACAATTTTATTTCTCAATTATACTTATATGAAGTTGAAAAAAGATATATGGATGGCAAATAAACATATAAAGGAATATCAAACATCATTTAGTCATTAGGGAAATGCAAATGAAAACCACAGTGAGATTCCAGTTCACCTCTACTAGAATGGCTAAAATTACCAAGATTGACTATATCAAATATTGGGAGGATACGGAAGAACTAGAACTCTCATGGAGATGCAAAATGTTACAGCCACTTTGGAAAACAATTTCTCAAAATGTTAAAATTACACCATATGACAGTTCCATTTCTTGCTATTTACCCAAGAAAAGTGAAAATATATGTCTACACAATGATTTGTATATATACAATAATAGCAGCTTTATTTGTAATGGCAAAAACTGGAATAGATTAAAATCTTCATCAACAAACGAATAATCTTAAAAAGTACATCTATGATGGAATATTACCTAGCAATAAAAGGATAAAAATGACTGATATATACAACATAAGTGAGATTCAAAAGTCTTATACTAACTGAAAGAACCAGACACAAAAGACTCCATACTGTATGATTATTCCATTTATATGAAATTCTAGAAAAGGCAAGCCTATAGTTACAAAATCAACCGAGTAGCTGTCAGGGGTGATAGCTGGGTGATAAATTGACTCCAAAGTGTCATGAGAAAGCTTTTGGGGGTAACATAACTATTTTTTATTATGACTGTATACATTTGTCAAAACTCAAAATTTGTTTACTTAAAATGATAAATTTTATTTTATATAAACCATACCTCACTAGAGTTGAATAGCCTCCCTCTAAGTGGAATGATTAACAAAACCAAAAACTGACTCTTTGAAAAGATTTATAAGATAGACAAACCTCTGGCAAGACGGATCAAAAGGAATAGACAGAAAATATAAATTAACCATAGAGTGAATCTATGGGTAACTACTATCATGAAGTATTACACAGATTAAGCACAAAATAGATGAATGAATATTATGAACAAGTATAAGTCAATGACTTGAATATCTGAATGGAATAGATCTATTCTGAAAAACAAAAACCAAAAAAAAAAAAAGTGAAATGGAAAATATGATGAGTTCAATAATTTTTTAAGAAGTTGAAACAGTATCTAAAACCTTATACCACCATGCTCCCCCACCTCCCAATAAAAAACTGTTTCATGTCCCAATCATTTTCAGGACTATCTTATAAATGTTTATTATCAAAAAATTATAATAAAAACTCAGAAAACAAGATATCAAGGAGAACTTCGATAACTCAATAAAGAATAGCTATCATATTCTATAGGAAACACTGTACTTAGTGAAGCAACTTTAGACATTTCCTTTAAGTCTGGGGCAAGGATGCCTGTTTTTCCATTTATGTTCAGCAGTATCATAGTCCTGGCTCATAAAATCAACCTATAAGTTTTCTTAACTTTTCTCTACACCAAAAATAAACAAGTTGAACATGTGATAAAAAATGACATAACATTTGCAATAAGAAGAAAAACATCTGGGAATTAACCTAACAAAGAATGCACTGGATCTTCATAGGAATATTTAAAAAATCCTATTAAGGGTGCAGAAGAATAAAGTTCCATGTTATAATCATGCCTATGTATATATACATACTTATGACATAGACAGCATAACAAACCAGTGGGAAATGACAGACTATATGTTAAGTGGAGAATGAAAAATTGACTCAGTATATAGAATTGAATTCCCAACCTTACATTACCAAAAAAAATCCAAAAGAATATAAGAACTAAATGTATAAGACAAAACTATAAACTAATAGAAGGAAATGTAAGAAAATATCTTTGTGACTTTATTAAAAAGCAGAATATCTTACATATCTAAAGTGCACAAATTATGAAGGAAAAAATTATTGACTACATCAAAAAGGACAACACAGAAAGAACAGGTAGGTGATAGACTTGGAACAAAAGACTTCAAGGGATTGATATATGCAATACATAAGATACACCTTCAAGTCAGACAGAAAAAGCCAGGAAGACCAATAGAGAAATGGGTAAAGGATATGGACGGTCATGCATGGAAAAGGAATTTTCAATAAATAATAATTTTAATAATCAAAGTTAAATCTAAAATATTAGGTAAAAATATATACCTGCCAGATTGACAAAATTTATAAAGTTGCATAATATAAAGTGTTAGGAGGGGTGGGAGTTGGGAATGGTGACACACAAATGCTTATAATGAATATGGATGAAGTCACATGTGAGAATAATATGAAAAGACTTGGTAAAAATAAGAATAATATCCTAGGGCTTCCCTAGTGGCACAGTGGTTAAGAATCTGCCTGCCAAAGCAAGGGACACGGGTTCGAGCCCCAGTCTGGGAAGATCCCACATGCTGCAGAGCAACTAAGCCCATGTGCCACAACTACTGAGCCTGTGCTTTAAAGCCTGCGAGCCACAACTACTGAAGCCTGTGAGCCTAGAGCCTGTACTCCACAAGAGAAGCCACTGCAATGAGAAGCCAGCGCACTGCAACAAAGAGTAGCCTCTGCTCGCTGCAACTAGAGAAAGCCCGTGCTCAGCAACCCAATGCAGCCAAAAATAAATAAATAAATTAAGTAGATAAGGTCCTTTCAATTAAAGAATATAACATCTGGGCTCCCCTGGTGGCGCAGTGCTTGAGAGTCTGCCTGCTGATGCAGGGGACACGGGTTCGTGCCGCGGTCCGGGAAGATCCCACATGCTGCGGAGTGGCTGGGCCCATGAGCCATGGCCGCTGAGCCTGCGCGTCCGGAGCCTGTGCTCCACAACGGCAGAGGCCACAACAGTGAGAGGCCCGCGTACCGGAAAAAAAAAAAAAAAAATGATTGACCTGAAGTTGAGGTAAAAATTATTAAAAAAAAAAAAAAAGAATATCCTAGAACTCATATAAACTCCATTCCAGGATATATATTAATACCTCAGAAATATGCTCATAGAAATTAATATGGAGATATGTAACAGGAAGTTCATTCACGATTGTCTATAAAAGCTAAGAGTTGGAGGCACCAAGATTCTCTATCAGTAGGAAAATGGATACATTAAATGTGCTACATAAATATGCTAGGATAAAATACAGCAGTCAAAGTATTAAAAATGCATATAACAACGTAACATTATGGGGGAAAGTTAGAGAACAAGATTTCTAGGACAATATCACAAAACAAAATTAATCAAAATAAGAATTTAGTAGATTGAAAGAATATATATTAAATACATTGAGTATTAAATACATAGGTACATTGAGTTCCTACAGAGAAGGAAAGGTTGGGGGGGGATAATAAAAAAAAGAAGAATGGCAATGATAACGTGCAAAAACCTAAGAAACTAGGACAGGACCTTGGTTATGTTTTATATTGGCATAAAAACCAGTAAGAGCTAATATAAAATTTTCAGTAAAGGTAATCACATCGACAAATGAATTAACAGTGACATGAAAAGAATGACTGAAGCAAAGTCAAGAGCAATGCTGTCACTGGGCAGACAATAATAGTGATGCATAAGACAGTCATACAAACACCCTCATGAGGAAGTAAAATACTCATAAGGGGAAGGTCAGATACCTGATTCAGTCACAAAGACAAATCATGGCTGAAGAGTTAAAAGTATATGGATCCCTTCTGAAAGGAAAGTTGAACATAGAAATTTTGAAAAAAACTCGCCCATCAATTTTCAGTGAGTAAAAGATGTAACATTTATTGTCATCTTTCACAGGGAACTTAAAAATAGCCAGCGATGAAAGGGAAATTTTGAGTATTACATATAAAGAAAGCACAAAATTCTAGGGTTAAAAATATCAAGACCAAGTTGGTTCATCAAAATGACAACCTGACAACCAAGCACACTGCTGACTTAAAAATAGCTGCAGAATCCAAAATGTCCAAACATTAATCACAGTCATCATGAAGAAATTTTGAAGCTTAAGAATATATGTAATATGAAGAGCTCAATGATTGACTCCATCATGACAAATATGATTCACAGCACATTTTCTAAGAAAATGTTAAAAAAAATAATCAAGAAGGCTTGATCACATACCTTAATTCAAAAGACATAGAATGTCTTCTAAATGCCTTTTATTCCTGCCTATTTCCAACAATCTAACCATCCTCAAAGGACAAAGATCTACCACCACTGAGAATATTTAAAAGAACTTGCCTTAGGAACTGATAAGCAAATTAAAAAGGAAAAAATTTGTTAAAAACAGCAATCTTCTTCGATTCCTAAGGTGACTACTATGAAGGGACAACATTAATTTAAGAAGTATAAATTATGTATGATTTTTAAGTTCCATTATGGCACAGATACATCTCAAGTAGGGCAGTACATAATAAAGAACATAACATAATCGGCTGCCAAAATGTACTGAATTTTTCTTTTGCTCTCAGTTGTCTGGAGGAAATTTTCTGAGAAATTAAGGCCAGCAGTGCTTCCCCTTACAAAAATAAAAAAACATAGATCTCCCTGTTTACTGCTAAGGAAAGTGAAAGTGAAAGTCAAAACTAATTTCTTCCTACTACTGCTAAAATCTTAATTCTGAAAATGGAAATCTCAGCTGCTAGCTTAATTATACATACTATTTGTATCCCAATATCACACACAACGATATTCTAAAACTAAATGGTATTAACAATGAAGGTTAATTATTATTTTTTCATGTGAGGAGAAAAACACTTTTAAAATTAATCATGTTTTCCAGAAATGTTCCCTTGGAACACAGACCTCACCAGGCAGCTAGGTCAGCTTTGGCTCACACCATCATTATATATTAAAAACATCAAGAGCACAGCAATAACCTGACTTCTACAAGAATTTGAAGTTCATGTGTTTATGTAATTAATGAACTTAGTATCTCTTTCCTCCTAATTCTGTAGTCATGGTCCTGGGGAAGGAGTATAATTTAAATAATCAAAGTGGAAACACAGACAGTTCTTCTCCTGGGGTATGCACAGGTACTAGCAATTTCATCTTCTTCCCTAACATATAGGACAGGGAAAACACAGCTTTATTTATTCTCCACCTTGGATGACCTCATGAGATTTCAAGAATACTCTTTCTTAATTACACCAGTAAAATATGTCACATTTCACATACTCATCAACAAATAGTTATTGAATACCTGCTATGGGTCATCCACTATGCTGGTAGCAAAACCAAACATGGTCCCTCTGTTCCCGGAGGTTCTGGTTTAGGGTAGGATACACACATCAATCAAATACATACAAATAAGTTAGAATGTGATGATGACTCCAGAGAAGCATATGGAGCTTTGAGAATACGACCTAATCAGAGTGGTCAGAAGAGTCTTTCCTGAGGAAGGGATGATTAAAGAGAGTTCTTAAGAGTTAGCTCAGAAAAAAGGGAAAGGAAGGCTATTGATTCAGAAGACACAGCATGTACAAAGGTCTCTGGTAACACAAATGCCCATGTGGCTGAAAAGCAGACCAGTCTTTTCTTCTTCCTTTCCCTTCTCCTCTATTATTCACTTTATCTTAATTTTATTTCTTCCCTAATCTCAGTTTCCAAAGATGAAAAAAATAGCTTAAGTGCAAAAAACAAACAAAAAAAACCTTAATTGAAAAAAAACCTTAATTGTCAATGAGGAAATGTACATAAAAATATCAATTAAACACTCAGTTAGTATCTACCATGCAATGCCCTTAGGATTAAGAAACACAGTCACTACAACATTCATATATCCAGAGTACAAGAATGTTCACACTGTTTGTAACTTTTAGTGTTCACACCCCCAGGATCACAACCTTGTCCTAGGCAGTATAAAATACCAGGAGTTAATATGGTACATCTTCTTTGAGCTTTAACTTAACTCAAGTTTTTAAGGAAGTGGAGCAAATTAAAATAAACATGAACATGTAGCAGAATAGAATATAGGATTCCAATTTTTGTGTGTGGTGGGGGAAATATACACAAGAGTCTTCATGGAGAACTACTTCAGGCAAGATCCTCAGGGATATTCAGGAGTCTACACTGACATTATTTTCTGTGAAAAGCATGAAAAGATCTGCTTGACATGCTGAGAGAACAAAACATGCCACATATTGAAAAAAGAATAAATAGCATACCTGTGCTACCCAATTCACTCTATATGAGTAAAGAATCTTGGCTCCTACTTAACGGAGGCCTGCACTCTCTCCATTTTCCTGTTGTGATAAACATTCACACACTAATTCCTCCCTCCCTTTTTTCTGCATAGAAAAGCCAGACAATGAAGGGGTTGAAGGGAGAAGAAGACACAGGCAGCTTAAAAGACAGGGGAAGTAACTAGGTTCTAATTTCAAGTTCTAGGAAATCTCCTTGACAAGACACATCATTTCCAGTGCTTGGATGCTATGGAAGTTTCTGTTGTATCCTTTCAATGATGTTACTCTTTTTCTTGACTTAGTTAAAGTGGCTTTTACTTCAACACAAATCAGAGACATGTCTGGAAAACAAAATCTTTATGTTCTTTATTATATTAGCTACTTTGCCTCATTCCTTAAGCATACCAAAGTCTCTCCTGTTTTACAACAAACCCAGACAAAACAACCAATCAAATAAAACTGTGTACTAGGTTGAACAGTGTTTCCACACAACTTCAGAATGTGACCTTACTTGGAAATACGGTCTCTGCAGATGTAGTTAGTTAAGGTTAGGCCACACTGGCATAGGGTAGGCTCTAAATCCAATGACTGGTGTCTTTATAAGAAAAATGAAAGGGGGATTTAGATACAGACAGAGAAACACACAGGAAAGAAAAGCATGTGACAATGGAGGCAGAGATTGGAGTGATGTGTCTAGAAGGCCAAGGATGGCCAGCAACCACTGGAAGTTGGAAGAGGCAAGGAAGGATTCTTCTCTAGAGCCTCCAGTGGGACCATGACCCAGCAGACATCTTGATTTCAGGCTTCTGGCCTTCAGACCTGCGAGAGAATGTTTCATTTGTTTTAAGCCACCCCATTTTTGGTACTTTGTTATGGCAGCCTTAGAAACTGAATACAACCTTCTTAATCCAACATCTAGGGTGACCACACATATTGATTTGTACCTGTTGTCCAGGGCAAATTATCATTGACATCCCTTTCCATTCTCAAAAGCATCCCTCTTTGGATGACAAATTATGGACACTCCTATCATCCTGTATGTAACTACTGCTCTCTCTCCACTGAAGCCAGGTTTCTTCAAAGAGATGCATTCTCCTCAGAAGTTTATTATCCTTTCATTCTAGCAGTGAAGATTAATTAACAAATTTGAAACTTTTCTTTGGTTTTACTTTTATTCTCAAGATTAATCACTTTCTTCCACCTTTTTATTGTGAGAATTTTCAGAATTCTACAGAAAAATTTAAAATGTAGGACAATAAACATCTATTTGTTCTTTACCTAGATCGAGATGACAAGTGGCCCAGGGGCCAAATTTGGCCTGCCGCTTGTTTTTGTATAGCCCACCAAATAAGAATAAAAACAATTTAAGAATTAAGAGTCAATTGTTATTCTTTACTGTAAACATTCTTTATCTATGACTAATTAATCATTTATTAATTACCAGGATGGAAAACTCGGCCCCTCAGTATTTTCACCATTTTCTCATTGTTCAGACTTGCAATGCCTTTCTACTTTGTCTCCTTATATATAGTCTCTCCACTACCTATTTATCCTGTCCACTTATGCCAGGTCAGTTGTCTCAAATGAGGATTTTGTCAGTCTCTTAGAACCCTGTAACAGCATCCCACTACCTACAAAATAAAGTTCACTTCTCCTTTGTCTCATATTCAAAGCACTCTATAGCCTATTTCCACTACTAGATTCTCACATGAACTTTGAAGTCTTCACACTCTTGGACAAAATGTGTTTACCTCTAAAACTTGAACTCTTTTGCTCAAATGAAAACACTTTACCTACTCAAGAGCATCACTCAGCAATCTTCCTTCTTTCTCCTGCATCATTTGTTTTCTCTCTACTGGAACATTCCCATCAACCAAAAAACATGCAACTTGCTTGACTCCACTTCCCCCTTTAAAAAAAAAAAGGCAACTCAAAAGACTTGGCTGTACTCATTGTTATTCTTTTGCACTTATTCTTCTAATTAGGTCTTTGATTGCCCCACCCTATCTCAAGGTCACCAATGTCCTCCATGTTTTAAGTGTAATAGCCAATTCTTAGTCCTTCCATTAATTGGCTTATCAGCAACATCTGACACAGCTGATTACTCCCTCCTCCCTTAAATCAGCTTTTTCCCCTACTAAGTTTGCATGAGACAGCACTTTCTAAGCTGCTCCTTCTCCTTGGTTGGATCCATCTCATGCAAAGTGCCACAGGAACATCCTTGGATCTATTCTTGTCTTTTAGCTTCTTTGTTGATTCCACCCAGTTTCAGGACTTAAAGTACCATCTACCCACTGCTGACTTCTAGGTTCATATCCCCAGCCTGGACAGCTTCCCTGAACTCCTTTCCCCATTTATACATGAATATATAGGCTACTGAAACTTCATGTGAGCTCCTCATCCTTCCCCAGATTGACTGAATGCAGAGTCCTCTGCATTTCAGCTCCTATAACTAATCCCTTTTACTTCTCTGACCTCATTTCCCTCATCCACTCACTGCCAGCCTTACTGGCCTCCTTGGTCCTCTTCTAACATGCCAGGTACTTCTTAGAGTCTTGGCATGTTTTCTCTCCGCCATTTGGAATGCCCTTCCCCCAGACATACTCATGGCCTATTCCTTCAATTCTTTTATGACTTATTTTCAATTGTTACCTTCACAGTGAGGCCTCCCCTTAAAAGAATTTAAAATTCAACCTCTTCTCCACCCCAGCCCCCATATAATCCCTTCCATTTTATTTTTCTCTACAGTATTTGCTTTCTAAAATATTACATAATTGCTTTATGTTGCTTATTATCTATCTTCCATTCGAATTTAAACTCCATGAAGGCAGCCAAGTTTGTGTGTTTTGCTCCCAAGGAATCCCCAGTGCCTAGAATACTACCTGATGTATAGTAGGTGCTCAAAAAGATGTTACATTCTTCTTTTTTTTTTTTGGTGGGGGGGGGGGTACGTGGGCCTCTCACTGTTGCGGCCTCTCCCATTGCGGAGCACAGGCTCCGGACGCGCAGGCTCAGCAGCCATGGCTCACGGGCCCGGCCACTCCGCAGCATGTGAGATCTTCCGGGACCGGGACACGAACCCGAGTCCCCTGCATCGGCAGGCGGACTCTCGACCGCTGCGCCACCAGGGGAGCCCAGATGTTATATTCTTTAACTGAAAGGACCTTATCTACTTTATTTTGCTGTACTCCAGTGTTACTATATGTGTATATATATACACATATATACACCATGTGCACTAATTATATTTGAGTAGAATTAAATTATTCACTAAAGTGAAAGATGAGAATTATTATTTTAATATTTAAGTCACATAGCTTACATCATCAGATGCTATGCTCTGAGACACTTCACTATACTGGCTTTTTATTCTTTCTTTTTAAAACAAAAACAAAAAACAGCTTTATTGAGGTAAAATAACAAAAAAATTTTGTATATATTTAAGGAGTATAACTTGATATCTTGATATACATATACATTGTGAAATGATCACCACAGTCAAGCTAACTAATATATCTGTCACTTTACATAGTTACCATTGTCTTTCCTCTGGCTTTTCTACATAAAAATTACTTGACTAATTAGAACCCTTTCCTGATTAACAAGAACTTTTTTCACATCTGAACCTCTAAAATAAAGAATTTAATTCAAATAAAATAATTTTATATCAGACATTAATCCCCCCATGCAAACTTTACAGTTAGTCCTTAATAAGGTCAAGGAAGCTTCTATTCAACTTTGACATGGAAGAGCTAAATCTTGACTGCATGTTGGATCTGTTTCTTTTACTTTAACATTTGCTTTCTGATGCTTTTGTTCACTAAAAGGATACTGTCTATACGTAATATCTGCCTCGGGGAACCCTGCCCCTCTGCCTGAATGTTAAACCAAAGTGCCTTTGTTCCGGCAAACATCCAGACCCAGTCCACCTGTGGATGGCTACAAGAAAGAAAAAATTAACACATCCCCTCCCAGAGGCTGGCCACTCCAGGTGATGTCTGCAAAACTTATGGCCTTTTTACTTTACTTCCTTATCTCCTCTCCCTCTCTATGCTATAAAAGAAACTGGCATCCAAACCCTGATAAGATGGTTATTTTGAGACTTTAGTCTGCCATCTTCTCAGTCTGCCGGCTTTCCGAATAAAGCTGTATTCTTTGCCTCAACACCTTGTCTCCGATTCGTTGGCCTGTAGTGCAGCGAGCAGAGTGAACTTGGACTCGGTAACATGTATACTGAGCAATGACTATGAATATCAGAAAGCTGACTTCATGGTACAGTAAATCATCATTCATGAGAAACAAATATACAGTTATTTTTACCATATTTTATATGTATCTACAAAATAGGATGGATGGTGAGTGCACATGTGCATAGGATTTTAGAAAGAGTTAAAGAAAAACTTTTTAGTTATAACCAGACCTGAAGTTTCTAGATGCTTGCAGATTATGAATATTTTAATGTGGAAGAATATAAACTGTATATGTGATAAATATTCTTCTTGGCTAATACTGAAGTAAAATGCTACAATGAAAAAAATCCCTTAGTATTTCAATATTAAAAAAGATATAATTGTGATTATGGATAACTACATTACAGATGACTTTATTGATATCTTTGTATCTTGTTTCATGCTAAGGTAAATAAAGGTACCTTATGAAAGAAAAATAATTAAGATGAACTGATACTTTTAACAATATATTACATTACTCCTTTGTTTTTCAAGAATGTTTACTCATATGTCTAAAATTTCTCTATGATACTGTCAACAAGAAATTGGCACTTGCCAGCTACCTCTACAAGGATTAAATCATGAGCTGCTGCAGCTGCTGATTTTCAACACCACCTGAAAGGAGCTCATGGTGGAGAGCAGAAATGAGGCCCTCTGTGCTCTGGGAAAACTGGCAGAACAGGTCTTCAGATAGATATTTTCAGGAGCTGCTTTTATGAGCCCAATTCTTGTATCTCCTCATATCTAGAAAAGCACTAAAATCCTTCCTGGTGATGACTGCTCCTCGTGACTAGCAGAAACCTTCCGCAAAGAAGTATGTGCTTGATTGTATGTACTCCCCCTTCACCAAAATAACATATATGCTGACTTTCCCCTTTATCTCTTTGGAGCAGTTTCTCAGAACTACCTGAAATGCTGTCTCCTGGCTATAGTCCTCACTTTGCCCCAGATAAAACTTGACTCAACTCTCACGTGGTGCATTTTTTTTAAGTCAACAGTACATAATTAATACAGTAATTTAAAAAAAAATCTATCAACCCATAGGTTTCAAAGTATAGTTATCCTAACATGTTCCAAGAAAACTGTATAAATAAGATAATGTTTTAGACCATAATATAAAAACTTAAAAGTATAAACATACACAAACATAACAAAGAAAATCTACAAGTGCCTAATATTTTACAAACTTCATTAAAAAACAGCAATTTTTACCTTACCTGGTGGTCATATATTAATGTAAATCACCATTGCTTTAATTAGATTTTACTTATCTAAAGAGAATTCTTCCCACGTGTTCCCATATTTTGTGATGATGATTAGATGTGAAAAGCTCTACAGTGCATTCTTTCTCGTTCCCCAAAACTACTATATTAAATTTCAAATGATTTTACCTAAACCAGACTTGGCACCTTGATACACTTATTATCTCTGAATAACATTATTTTAAGTAGTTTTGTTAGTTAAGAGTTCAGCTGTGAAACATTAGCAAACTGATCCCTGGTAAAAGGAGTCCCAGCTGGCCTGTGCTCATCAAGGAAAATGCACCTTCTTATATTCCTCATCAACCAAGACACATTCGAAGATGCTCGCACTACACCATATTTAAAAGTGAACACTTCCAATACTCATAGAGTGTATGGATATATATATATATTATATATATATATAGATTTTTTAACCTTTTTTTCTGTGTGTAACTAGAATCAGCCATATTCTACATGTATGTATGTATAATATATAACAAGAGGCTATGAATTTCTACATATTAATTACCTCCCAGGAAACCTAGCACATTAGTTAAGCGCATGCTTAACCAATTCCTCTGACTGGTTAATGGCTTATACTATGGAAAGCGGCAAGTGGTAGAGAGAACTGTACCAGAGTTCTTCTTAACCTCTGTACTTCTTCATAACCTCTATACTGCTGAGAACTGGGGTATAAAGCTAAAAACTGAACAGAACCCAACAGCAGAATATATCCTGGCTTCTTCCTTCATTTAACAAAGCACTCTGGTCAACAATCATTTATAAACACAGTATAGTTGAGTAGTTAAGAGCTCTGGGGTGAAGTTCAGGCTCTGAATCCCAGCTATACTGATCACTGCTCTAAGACCTCAGGCAAAACAGGTCACTGAGCTCCAGCTTCCTTACCTGTAAAATCAGCATAGTAATCAAACCAACCATACAAAGGTATTGTGAGGAATAAAGAAAGTCATCTGTGCAAAGCATTCTGGCACACAAACACAACTGAATAGACCTTAGCTATCATTAGAATGCCTACTAAATGCCAGGTACTATCCAAAAGCTAGGGACAGATAATTAAAAGAAAGCCGGTTCCTGCCCTCATTAGCTGGTGTAAATAATAAGCAGGGTTAAACAACATTGGAACTAAGCATTTCAGTACTTTGTATAAAATTTTTTGCAAAGAGTATTTCAAATACAGAAAACCACAAGCCTGATATGATTAAGGGTGATACTGAAATGTAAAAAAAAAAAAAAAAAAAAAATTGAAACATAACTGACTGATTTTGGCTTTATGTATAGGATTTCTAACTGGGATATTTAGCACTGGGATTGAAATGGAGCAGGACCCTCTTGGGGCCCTCTCCAGTACAAATCCTTTCCTTGTCCCCTGCTTCTTGTTTGTAGGAAATAGGCTTCATTCAGCCTTCCTGACCTCTCCTGAGTTCCAAAGGGCAGATTCAAACAGTTGCTAGTCAGGGAAGGGAGGGAATGCAGAAAATAAGGAGGGGTGGTCAAGAAACAATACTACAGCCTTGGGGCAGCGTCCTGGTTCTTCCTGAAGGAAGAATATACTTAACAGTACCTTTGAGTTCTTCTGCAGGAACTAAGGCTCCCACCCAGGAGGAGGATGGTAACTACAGGCTGAGCACAAGAGTCCTGGAACACTGCCCTGTTACCTCACAACAATCAATCAGAAGAAAGTCACAGACCCTGTAGCTCTCATCCCAAATTTTGCCTATAAAAACTTCTCCCTGAAAACCATTGGGGAGTTCAGGGTTTTTGGGGGCACAAGCCACTAGACTCCTTGCATGGTTCTACAACCTTTCTCTGCTCCGAACTCCGAAGTTTCAGTTTGTTTGGCCTCACTGTGCATCAGGCACATGATCTTGAGTTTGGTAACAGGATTGCCTATATAAGAGCTGCAAAAGGGGTAACTGTCAAGTGTTAGAATTGAGTTTTGTGCACAATCTCTGGTGTTCGCCTTGGAAGATTAGCTTGTTTTCAGTGCATGAATTTCCCTCTTTCTGTTCCTGGAAAATGATAATCTTCAGTTATTAATAACATCTTGGAGAGTCTTTCTGAAGCAGGAGGTTCCTCTTAGTTCAAAGAAGCCACTGACAAAGAAAGGGAGCTCTCTCCTGCCCTGCTGTCTCATTTCCCCCATTTCAAGAGCCTTCAGTGTGTTTAAGTATGCAGGAATTTATCCCAGCCATCCTTGCAAAGGAAAGTCACTGGGAGCTTCTAGCACCTCTAGTTGCTTATACTGAGTACACTGTTCTCAAGTGATACACATTACTGCTTATGAGTCCATGATTGATGACCAACAAAATATTCTACAAAGGATATCAGTGCAGGGCATAAGTATTACCATATTTTTGTATTCTATTTTAGTTTGGCAATTCACAATTCTGATTTGGCCATGAGGCACCATCTAAGAGTAACATACCTGCATTGAAGTAACCCCAACTGATTATACTGGATATGATAGTAATCCTTGTATGTGTGTCTTAAACATTCTAGCTAAGGGAAAAGGAAAGTTAATTTAAAGTTAAATTACTACATCATAATTAAATGCATTACATGTGCCAATAGACTAATTCAAATAACAGGTAAAGTAATATTGAAATCAACCTTTCAATAAGGTAAAGCCACTTAACCTAAATATAACAATAAATATTATTTATAACATCACATTATTTATAAATATATTTTGTTTATATTTTATTGAAAACAAATGAATAAATAGACATTAGCAGAGGCTGACGGAAAGCAGAAATGGGGAATTATTGCTTAATGGGTATACATTTTCTGTTTGGGGTGATGAAAAGTTCTAGCAGTAGATAGTGGTGATGGCTGTACAACATGTGAATGTAATTAACGCCACTGAACTGTACATTTAAAAATGGTAAAAATGGCAACTTTTGTTAGAAATATTTTACCACAATAAAAATACACTAAAAAAGAAGCAAAAATGGAAAAACTACAAAAAACAAAAATACTTTACAAATCTCTTAGCACCTCAGTATCTGTTCTGTCTCCCTCAAAGCACATTTTACCTGTTCATGAGGTAAAATTAGCATAAGCACATCCTTTTTTATAAACACATAAGACATGTAAATAATACAAATGTGGGAAAAGAATTAAAACCAAAAACATGCTATTATTTTCATTTCTCCACTAAAGCTATAATAATTCTATTTTTTTGTGAAGGCTTTTATACTTAAAGCTGCAAAATTACTTGTATTGAATATAGCTCATCAAGGTAAATAACAAAAACAAAATAGAATGAAGAAGTGTTATTTTAAAATGACTTTCTTTCATTTCTCTTCTGAATACATTAATAATGTAAACTCTTAAACAAATATAATTAATGTTTGCACAAAATATCCTACAGTCTTTAACTGTCAGAAAACTCAAAACATTCTTGAAAACAAAATGTTTAAACTTGTTAAAATGAAGACTTTTATCAAATATTCAAGAGATATCCAGATTTTTATTTTGATGTAAGTTATGTGGGAAGCTGAATTAGTCATTTAGAAAGTTGAAAGGCCTTCACCTTTTTCTGACTCCACAGAGATACTAATTACGAAGAACAAGTTTCTTTGTCTATGTTAATACACTGCAGAAAATCTGCCAAGGACTGTTCCTTTAAAAACATGCTTCAACATTTATTAATATCACCATACATATTACGGAATATGATATGTAATATACCACATGAATGAAAAGGTCAGCTTTCATATATAAGAGTGTTTTTTTTTTTTTTTTTTTGTGGTACGTGGGCCTCTCACTGTTGTGGCCTCTCCCGTTGCGGAGCACAGGCTCCGGACGCGCAGGCTTAGCGGCCATGGCTCACAGGCCTAGCCGCTCCGCGGCATGTGGGATCTTCCCAACCGGGGCACGAACCCGTGTCCCCTGCATCGGCAGGCGGACTCTCAACCACTGCGCCACCAGGGAAGCCCCAGCTTTCATATATAGATATAGATATAGATAGATATATTATTTGCATTTGTAATATCGACCTAAAACAAGTCAGAAAGTAATAAGATGAGCTGAATGAGTGTATTTTACTTCAATCTTTCAACTTCTGTCATTTATCTTTTACCACTGAATGTCAATCTTTAAAAAAAGAAAGTAGCCATAGTAATACATGTCAATGACCAAATTTACTTACACCAGCTGAGCATGTACAATGACAGCACATTAGTACTTTTCGTTCATATATTTAAAAAAATTAAACAAGAGAAGTATTTTTGAGATAAGGGTAAAGAAATATTCAAAAGTCTACAAGCTATGGTTTGGAAATTTTATAATTTTTCGTGGCTTAATTTCTTTTAGATAAATTATTTTGGTTTTTATTATTAAAAAACTTACACAAGTATCTAATAATACTAGTTCCCTATATCACTTCTAACTCATTTCTGAGGTCATTGCCACTTTACTTTCAGTTGTTATTTACTTCTCTATCTGTCTGTATGTTGATGTTTTTTGATAAAAAGTTTTTAGCAATTCCTATCCATTATTCCCTTAATCATAGGGATTTAGCACCCTGTTACTATTCCTACTACCATCCACACAAACACCTTGCTCATATTCCTATCCTCCCAATACTGTTACAATAGTCCCCCCTTATCCATGGGGGATACGTTCCAAGACTCCCATTGGATGCCTGAAACCACAGATAGTGCCAAACCCTACATATATTACATTTTTTTCCAAACATAACTATGATAAAGTTTAATTTATAAATCAGTCACAGTAAGAGATTAATAACAATAAAATAGAACAATTATAACAATATACTATAATAAAAGTTATGTGAATGTGGTCTCCCTCCTTCTCTCAAAATATCTCATTGTATAAATTCAATGCCTTTTCATCTTAACTAAGCACTCATCACACATTGAGGCCATAACTTCTGCAGTTTAAGGTGTGAAAGCAAAACTAGCATAAATTTCTTTCTCTCTTCACAATTTCACGGATAGAAGATTCATTCTTACCATAGATCTTAGCAACCTTGGCAAAGGACATTTTTCTTTCCTTATTAAGTCAAGAACTTTCACCTTTCCACTTAAAGGAAGCAGTTTATGACCATTCTTTGGTATATCCAAATTGCCACAATTATTACTCCTGTGCTTTGGAGCTTTTATCAAGTAAAATAAGTGTTGCTTGAATACAAGTACTGTGATACTTCAGCAATCGCTATGATTACTGATTTTCATCTTTCTCAAGAAGAACCTTCAGAAACCTTGTTACACTCTGATCAGGAGACTTCAATAGCTTCCTCTTAATAATGGAACAGCCAGACAGAAGATAAGTAAGGAAACAGAACTTAACACAACTAGACCTAACAGACATACACAAAATAGTCTCCTTAAGTGCACACAGAACGTTTTCCAAAATAGACCATGTGTTTTTAGGCCATTAATTAAATTCTCAATAGATTTAAAAATACATATCATATAAAGTATCTTCTCTGACCACAACGGGATGAAGTTAGAAATCAATAACAGAAGTAAAACTGAAAAATTCACAAATTTGTGGAAATTAAACAATATAATCTTAAACAATCAATAGATCAAAAAAGAAAAATCACAATGGAAATTGGAAAATATGTAAAGACTAATAAAAACAAAAACACAATATAACAACTTATGGGATGCAGCAAAAGCAGTGTTAAGGGGAAAATTTATAGCCATAAGCCCTTATATTAAAAAATAAGAGAGATCTCAAATCAACAACCTAACTTTACAATTTAAGGAACTAGAAAAAGAGGAATAAACTAAACCCAAAGCTAGCAGTAGGAAGGAAATAACTGAGATTAGAGGTAAACAAAGTAAAGAAAAGAAAAATAATGCAGTCAAAAGTTGGTTTTGGACTTCCCCGGTGCTGCAGAGGTTAAGAATCTGCCTGCCAATGCAGGGAATATGGGTTCAAGCCCTGGTCCAGGAAGATCCCACATGCCATGGAGCAACTAAGCCTGTGTGCCACAACTACTGAGCCTGCACTCTAGAGCCTGCGAGCCACAACTACTGAGCCCACATGCCACAACTGCTGAAGCCTGTGTGCCTAGAGCCCGTGCTCTGCAACAAGAGAAGTCACCGTAATGAGAAGCCCGTGCACTGCAACGAAGAGTAGCCTCCACTCGCCACAACTAGAGAAAAGCCTGCACACAGCAACAAGACCCAATGCAGCCAAAAGTAAATTAAAAAACAAAAAAGCACTAGAAGAATTAAGAAAAAGAAGTTGGTTCTTTGAAAGGATCAATAAATTTGACAAGTCTTTAGCTAGATGGACTAAATAAAAAAGAGAAGACTCAAGTACTAACATCAGAAATGAAAGTGGGGACATTACTACAGATACTACAGAAATAAAAAGGATTATAAGAGAGTAGAGTACTATGAACAATTATATCCAATAAATTGGATAACCTACACGTAATGGACTACACGTAATTCCAAGAAACACAAAACTTACTAAGACTAAATTATGAAGAAACAGAATATCTGAATAATCCTACAACTATTAAGGTGTTTGAATCAGTAGTCAAAAATCTTCCAGCAAAGAAAAGCCCTGGATTAGATGGCTTCACTGGTGAATTCTCAAACATTTAAACAACTATTATCAACCCTTTCCAAACTTTTCCAAAAAACTGAAGAGGAAGGGACAGTTTCTAACTCATTCAATGAGGCCAGCATTACCCAGACACCAAAGCCAGACAGATATTATAAAATTAAAGACCAACATTCTTTATGAACAAACTAGCAAACTGAATTTAGCAGTATATTAAAAGGATTATACATCATGAACAAGTGGGATTTATTATGGGAATGTAAGGATGGTTCAACATATGAAAATCAATCAATGCAATATGTCATATCAACAAAAGGAAAAAATCACATGATCACATCTTAATTGATGCAGAAAAAGCATTTGATAAAATTCAACACCCTTCTGTGATAAAGACAGTCAACAAACCAGGAATAGAAGAAACCTATCTCAACATAGTAAAAGCAATATAAGAAAAACCCATATGGGCTTCCCTGGTGGCGCAGTGGTTGAGGGTCCGCCTGCCAATGCAGGGGACATGGGTTCGTGCCCCGGTCCGGGAAGATCCCACATGCCGCGCAGCGGCTGGGCCCGTGAGCCATGGCTGCTGAGCCTGCGCATCCGGAGCCTGTGCTCCGCAATGGGAGAGGCCACAACAGTGAGAGGCCTGCATACCGCAAGAAAAAAAAAAAAAGAAAAACCCATAGTAAACATTATACTCAATGGTGAAAGACTAAAAGCTTTTCCTCCAAGATCAGGAACAAGACAAGGATGGCCATTTTGCACTTCGATTCAGCATAGTATTAGAAGTTCTAGCCAGAGCAATTAGGCAAGACAAATAAAGGAGAACTAAAATGATCTCTGTTAGCAGGTAAGATGGTCTTCTACACCAAAACCCCTAAAGTTTCTATAAAAATTCTGCCAGAAGTAATAAAGAAATTCAGCAAAGTAGCAGGATATAAAGCCAACAGACAAAAATCAGTTGCATTTCTATACAATGACAATGAACAATCTCAAAGGAAATAAAGAAAATAATTCCATGTACAACAGCATCAAAAAGAATAAAATACTTAGAAATTAACTTAAGCAAGGAGGTGAAAGACTCATACAATGAAAACTACAATTTTTTCTAAAAGAAATTAAGGAAGACATAAATACATGGAAACACATCCCATGTTCATGGATTGGAGGACTTAATATTGCTAAGATGTCAATACTATCCGAAGTGTTCCCCAGATTCAGTGCAATTCCTACAAAAGTCTCAGGGATGTTTTTTACAGAAATAGAGATAGAAAATTCATATGGAATTTTAACAGTCTTTTCAACAAATGGTTCTGGGAAAACTGGATATCTAAATGCAAAAGAAAGGAATTGGATCCTTACCTAACACCACATTCAAAAATTAACTCAATATGGATCAAAAATCTAAATGTAAGACCTAAAATTATAAAACTCTTAGAAGAAAACACAGGACAAAAACTTCATGAAATGATTTCTTATATATAACACCAGAGACACAGGCAAAAAAAGAAAAAAATACACAAATTAGACTTCTTAAAAATTAAAAAAAAAATTGTACATCAAAAGACAATATCAGGGCTTCCCTGGTGGCACAGTGGTTGAGAGTCCACCTGCCGATGCAGGGTACACGGGTTCGTGCCCCAGTCCGGGAGGATCCCACATACCGCGGAGCGGCTGGGCCCGTGGGCCATGGCTGCTGGGCCTGTGCGTCCGGAGCCTGTGCTCCTCAATGGGAGAGGCCACAGCGGTGAGAGGCCCGCGTACCGCAAAAAAAAAAAAAAGAAAAAAAATACAATATCAACAGAGTAACAAAGTAGCCCACAGAATGGGAGAAAATTTTGCAAATCATATATCCTATAAGAAATTAATAGCCACAATACATAGAATACTCTTAAAACTAAATAACAAAAAACAGATTGTTGAGTCCATAAATCTGTAAATTGGTATCTCCTAACAAATTTCAGAGGCTTTTCTGCCAGTACTTTTTCTATTTCTTTTTCCTGCTCCATTATCTCACTCTCTCCATCTGGGACTCCATTTTTCTTCTGAAATTGCCTCACATAATCTGAGGTTATCTTTACTCAAAAAAAAACTTTTTTTTTCTCTTCTTCAGGTTTTTATTGTCTTCATTCTGATATTAAAGCCATCTAGTAAACACTTTACTTCTGGTACTTTATTTTTCAACTGTAAAATTTGCATTTGGTTATTCTTCATAGTTTCTTGAGATTCCCTATCTTTTCATTCATTACAAACATATCATCTTACATCTCTTGAAGCATAGTTATAACCGATGCTTTAAAATTTTTATCTAATGACTCCCAACATCTGGGTCATTCTGGGGTTGCCTATGAAATAATTAATGAAAACAAAACCAAAACAACCATTACTTTAGAAAAGCTGCATTTTAATTAGATTCTTAACATGGAGGATTCAATGATTTAATAAAATAAAATAAAATGCATATTTCTTTCCCTCTAAGATGCTTCAGTTTTATTACATGGAAAGATGAATGATAAATTAATTGAATATGAAAAAAACTGTCTAAAGCATTTAAAACCAAATCAACTAATAGCACATTTAAGTTACATCAATATTTACCAATCTTTCATAGCAGTACAGAGTTTAATAAAAAATAAATAATTTTCCTATTTTATTTAAGTTAACCACATTAATTTCTTTAGTGACTCTCACCTAATTGTTACGATATCCTATGCAGTCCTTTATGAAAGGGATAAATTCCAAAATACAAAAGGAGCCTATTGCTTCAACTGGGCATGGATTTGATGCACTTCTTTATTTGGTTGGTTAAATATTTATAAATGTAAATATTTATAATACTGAAAAAAGGTTGTTTGGAATTTATTGGAAAAATTCAAATAATGTGTAGAACATTAAAGCAGTGAGAAATAAAATGTCCCTCAAAACACAATAAATTCATCCTCAGTCATTAAAATATGTGAATAACAGTAATCCTTTTTATTTAAGTAATTCTTTCCACTCAAAGACAAGGGAGATTGTGACTGATAACTATTTTGAGGAAGTGAATAATACCCCTTTAGTCAGTTTTTAAGAATATCCTACATGTACATTTCAGGTTTAGAGGCTTGGGAAGTTTCAAAGACATATGTCATAACGAGTGCTCTCAGGAAACATTATAGATACTTTTCTGATGAGGAATTTCAAAAATTCAAACATATTTATATGGTTCTGACATTTATAAAAGTGGGAGCCGAGAGATGAATTGCATGCTCAACATTCTATAATAAATGAGTGAGACATGTAATATTGTTTTGTAAACTGCTCTTAAGTATTTTGACATATCTTTCCCTGGTATTTTAACAGCCATATCATCATTTCAATAGATAACAAATCTTTACAATTTTATAAACTGTATACAGCTCTAACTTTAAATGTGAAGAATTTTTATAGGTTTCATTTATAGAGAAAATTCTCTTCCTGATGCTATTTGATTGAGAAAGGCTGCTCAGCTGATGGAGCAATCCATCAAGGTGTCGGTACATAATTAATAGTATCTTTAGAACCAACGCATTTAGTTTGTTCACATACAAATTAAACAGTAATAGATTGTGCACTAAGCATTTTAAAGAGATAACATTCCTGTCAGCCAAATATCTATAGTTCTTGCATTAAAATCAAATGGTGTGGTGCTTCTGAGTCGAGAAATAATGTTTCTCTCATTCTCTTTATGAAATGCTCCATTACATTTTGTGCATTTTATAGAATTTTTTAAAATCTTGAATTTCACAAGTTTACTTCTACCTTTGATCCATGATACCAAAATACTTATAGAGTTTAATATTTTCTTCCAGGTATATACAGAATAATGATCAATGTACAGAGTAAACTAATTGAAAACTGGTGAGGCATATGAATTAAAAAGTTTCGTGGAAAAAGTATAAACATATTAATCAAAGCATATCCTTGCCTTTTTCTCCCCCAAATGTCATTTAAAATATAAAATCTTTAATATACTATAAGTTAGTTCAGGATGTCATGGGCTATTAAAGTTAATAAATGTTTTATATTTCAAAGAAGCATATTCATTATATCTGGCCTACATCTAATTAGAATGTATCTTTTCTAAAAAACTAATACCTAACAAGAAAAGAATATTGCATTTGCTATTGTTACCCTCAAAGCTGTTTTTCAAAATCAATATGCAATGCTATAGAAACTTGGCTAAATTTTGTTTCATATTCAAAATTTTTATTTTAAGGGACATTCAGAAAAGCTAAAGGATATGCTTTAATTTGATGAATTTATTAAGCTTCAGTATGTTCAAAGCACTGTGCTGGTATACAAAACATGACTGTCTTATTTCAACATTTATTAAGCTCCTATGGAAGTGTGGAATACAAAAATAAACAGTACATACTCTTGAAGTCCCTGAAATAAGTAATTAAATAAATTAAACTTCAAGTTAATTGGACACAAACATTAAAATATAAATTAAAACATATGTGTAATTGTAAGCTTAGTATCAAATGCATATATTGTTGAAAAATGAATTAAATTTCCAGTAACAAGAGCCTGGTATATGTTTAAGAATTTATTACTTACATTACTTCATTTTGATTCTCTCCTATAGCAACATTATTTCTAAAAGGGAAACAATGTTTTAACACAACATCTATTTCAAAGATCAAAGAATGATATTTCAGACGTCAGAAAAAAAACTTAGGGCTTCCCTGGTGGCACAGTGGTTGAGAGTCCGCCTGCCGATGCAGGGGACACGGGTTCGTGTCCCAGTTGGGGAAGATTCCACATGCCGCGGAGCGGCTAGGCCCGTGAGCCACGGCTGCTGAGCCTGCACATCCGGAGCCTGTGCTCCGCAACGGGAGAGGCCACAACAGTGAGAGGCCCACGTACCGCAAAAAGAAAAAAAAATTTCATGTCACAGAGCACTAAGTGTCACTAAGCACTAAGTTTTGATATGCTTTTGCCCAGTTTCCGCTTACTAATTCGAGTAAAAAATCTTAGACTAAAAAAGCCTATAAAGTAAATCCATGCTATTTCTTTCTCTTTTTTTAATTGAAGTATAGTTGATTTACAATGCTATTTCTAATATGTAAATTTACTGATTTAATTTGAGAGCCTGCCAATCCTTCATTCAGGCTCTGACTACACTTTCTGTGTGAGTGGTGGTACCAAGAGTGCTTCCTCTAATAAATGAGCAATACATAAAATAGAACTAAAATCCTAGATTCTCTACTATACAGATGATGAGAGTTAAGATTTTTAAATCTTAAAATTTTTGAAGATATACTAAGTACAGAACTAATTTTTATAGTGAAATAGTTGTTTATTTTTGTTAATCAACTACTAACTACTGTTAGTCAACTACTGCACTGTAAGGCTAAAGAGAGGAAATGGGATCCAGGAAACAGGGAAGCTAATGAGAAGAGAAGTAAAGAGAATTCCTACAGCTGTGCCTGGACAGCATCCTGATAGGGGGATGGGGCAGGCAGGATAATGGAGGCTCCAGGAGGAGGGTCAGCAAGGAAGGCAAGGCATGGGGAAGCAGAAGTACAAGGATGGATTTCTTAATGTTTCTTATTAGGTTTAACCAACGAGAGAGGGGTTTCGCAGTTCCACTGAGGAGTGTGCAGAAAGGATTAATGAGGGGTACACACAACACTGAGCAAATTAAAGGAGGAGGCAATTATTTACAATAGGGGAGGAAAAAATGTTGGTACGCATGTATCAATCAGTTCACCAGGCCAGGCTCAGGCAGAGTAAGGTAGAGAAAGATGGAGGTGTCACCTGAGTAGCAAACAGAAGATGTGCAGCACAATGGAAGTACACATACTCACAGCGCACTGAGTTGCTCAGTTGGAAACAACATTTCTGTAGTCACAATGTTGAAAACAGTGAACATTAGTTAATCCCAAAACTTGAGATATAATTATAAAGGTGGGCGGAATTGTGTGAATGTGAATGTGAATGGAGGTGGTTGGAAGAAGTATCTTCTGTAATGGAAGGTCAATACAGAATTGCAAACATTGAAATCATTAAAAATTATATAAATATTATTTACTTAGAAATACAGATAGTGTTAATATGGAGAGAAGTATCTAAAAGAAGTGAAAGTAACTGTCCTTGGAGAGTAGAACTTGAAGTAGAGGATGAGGGACAGGGACAACTGCTTTTCATGGTAAACCTTATACTACCTTGACTCTTGTATATGTAATACCACAATAAAAATTAAACTCAAAATATAAAATACGAATAACGTTAAAATGAGCCTGTGACTTTTTTAACCCACCACATAAATGACCCAGATTCAAGAGCATGGTTTATTGTTTATTGAAAAAACTTTAAAATCAGGAAAATAGGAAAACTTGTTTTACTGTGCTTTAATAGATCAATCTTCAAATTAGTCAAGCCATTTGATTCATATTCTACTATCAAAATAACCAGCTAACCAATATTTTTCACCTGGTTGTTGAAACACTGTGTACATGGAACCTAAGTTACCAGTATAATTTTAATAACCAAATTAATTCATAAATTGGCTTTCTAATGAACATGTGGGAACAAACGATTACTATATGATCCATGTTGAGAAGCCCTAATCGTTTCAGATTTTTTGGTTTTAGAAATCATTTGAATTATCAACTAATATATCCATATTAGAGATAACCATTTATATACAAACATACTAACAATTGATACATGGGAATGATCTTGTGCCCCTTTCACCTCATCTACTTCCTTCCTCCCCTACCAGGGGCAAGACAAACACCCTACAATAACCAGAGTTCTCATCACTACAACCAGCTGCCCTTGCCAATGCCTTTGCTGTTGCCACTCCCTCTCCTGTGCACCCATTCTCCTGCTGACAGGGTCTGGTACCTACCTACACCCACACCTGTACCTGGGCCTCCTGACCATCTGTGTTCTTTCATTCTACTCCCATCTGGAACTGGTGCTACAGGAATTCTGGGGCTAGGGAAAATACACTTGGAATCTTGAGTTGCAACTTGGAAGTTTTCCTACAACAGCAATGATATGATTGTTTCAGCACTTCAGATATGGTAAGGCATAAGGGGATTTTGTATAACAGTTTAACATAGCCACATAGTTAACCACTGGGAAATTTCCAACTGAATTTTAAATCCTTAGAAGATAACCAATTAGTAAGTTTGAGGTACACTCTGTAAAGATTAGTGAAAGAAAGAAATACTCTCCCACAAAACAAACAGCCAGAACATAAATACCTACAATTTTAAATACTTATCTGAATTTACTTGTTTGTATTTTACCCTAAATATAAAAATGTTATTATAGATTTAATTTATTGTATATTATTCTGTATTATTATAGTATAGTTTTATTGAGGTCCAATAATGGAGTCCTCATTTTGTTACTCATGAAGCTATTCTTCTCTTTACTGATTGTTGCAAAGATTCATCTCACTGAACTGACCCTGTGCAATACAATTTGGCAATCCAGTTCGTTCATTTGGGATAAACCCAAATGCTATACAAATACCTTTCTTCCATGCTGTTTTCAGTTCTGTGTTTTAATGGAATGAGGGATATACAGGAGTGATTTTGATTTTACTATATATTACTCCAATACTTCTCCAACTACGAGGTTTGCCAATTCAGAGATTTGGGTAAAGAGGAAAATAGAAAAGGTATTTTTTCTCAGTTGTTTAATAAATTTACTAAGGATTTAGAAAAGTCAGGCACTTCAAATAAAGGTAGAGTGCAGTATGACTACATTTTTTGACCATTAAAGCAAAATAAATAAATGCTCCAACATGTGACCCCCCAAGACACTTAGGTTCCCCATCTTTCAAAACTTCACCAAGACTTTACTATAAAGAAACAGCAAAGGGCACATGATCATCAGTGACATCATTTGGTTCTAAAGAAGGGAAACAGAAGAAGCATTTGTCCACATTTCCAATGCTACCAATATTTTCTGAGTGTCTACTGTATGCTGAGCAAAATTTAAAGGTGAATAAGACAGATGAGGGCTCTACTCTCATGAGCTTATTAACAAACAAGTAAACAAAGAGGATAATTTTAGGCAGTGATAAATACTATGAAGAAAATAAATGGAGAGAGATATCAGTGAAGGGAGGAGGTCAAATAGGGTCAAGGCCTATCTGAGGAGTTGACATTTAAATTCAGACACAAGTGACAAGGAACCAGCCACTCGGAAGATCTAGAGAAAGATCTTTCCAGGCAGAAGGAAAAGCAACTACAAAGTATCTAAGGTGGGAACAAACATAGAGAGTTTGAGAAACAAATGAAAGGAAAAAAGCCATTGTGCTTGAAACCTGGTGAGTGCTGGGGTGAGTAGCAGGAGATGAGGATGGTAAACAAGATGTGGGCCCAAAGAGCAGAGTCACAGGAACATGGTGAAAAGCTGGGCTGATTTTAAGTGTGATGGAAAGCTACCAGAAGTTTCTGAGTAATGGAGAGTTAAGATCTTAATTCTGGCTGCTCTGTGGAGAATGAATGGTTTATGGAGGGTAAACATGGAAACAGAAAGACCAGTTAGGAGACTGACAATTGCAATAAATGAGACAATAGTGGCTAGTGTGGCTGGTAGTAGTGGAGATGCAGATAAGGGGAAGGATATACACTACACCATAGAGCTGAAGTTCCCAAGCTTGTTTGCTTCATGGAGCCCTTCGTGTCTGAGTAATTTTTTTCAGCACCGCTAAGCCAAAAGAAATACCTAATGGTTCTGTTTATTAAAGTAAAACTACTTAATACTGGTAGTCTGAGCATGTAGTGTTTCCCTCACACATTTAATTTAAAATATCCCTCGGCTCCCCTGTAAGGAGTGTCTCATGCCTCTGCACAGTTCGAAAATCATGGTTTTGGGGCTAAGACTTACTGGAGAACTAGACTGGGAAGTAAACAGAGAAGAAAATCAACAATGATTCCTGGGTTTTGGACCTGAGCAACTGGATAGATGGGAGCACTACTCACTGAGATGGGTAAGAATGAAGGAAAACACAACCACCCTGGAAGATAGATTATATCCCATTTGTAAATAAGAAAGCTGAGACTTCGAGTGGCTGTGTAAGTCATTCAAGGTAGCACAACTGGTCAGGAAACATGGTAAAATTTGACTCCAGATCTGTCTGATGCCAAATAAAACAATAATGTAATAAATAATGAGCTGCTATAAGTTAGTCACCTTAGAGTACATTAAATATGGTATCTCATTTAATTCTAACAATACTGTTAGATAGATCTGATTCCGACGTCACCTACAGCAATTCCCTCTTAGTTGATAAAAATGATTGTAAAGTGTTGGCAAATGGTAGTCTCATCCACTTAGTCTCAAAAAAATTTTTTTAATGTGGAATGAAGGTCTTGAGGGTAGAAGATGAAACTGAATATTTTACAAATATCCACAGCTTTGCTGTAATGATTAGACTATATTGCTATTCCTAAAATCAGAGCAATCTAAATCATCTGCCCTCATTTTTATCCAACCTTGAACAGGACATACATGCGAAAGTTCTAAGTAGACTATTAATTGAATGTTGATTTCTTAGGGCAGGTGGCACAACCTTAACCATCTTGATGGTGCCCAGCCATGGAGAGTAGCAGGGAATGTGGGGAACTGGAGAGGACACATAGGCTCCAAGAGGCAATGCAGTCCCCTTGAAATCTGGACTTTAGAGTGAAATTTAACAAGTGCAAAAATTCTGTCCTTTCCAAAGAAAACATGTCTCGGGGCTAAATTTAGTCCTTGCAAATAGTCTTAGATACAGAATTAAACTTCTCCAACAAAGTTATGACAAGTGACTGAGGGGAGAACCTTAAGGAAGTTGAAGAAGATCATCAAAAGAATCCAGGAGGAGACTGTTAATTCTATGCAGGAAACTGTAGTTAAAATCACATAGTTAGGGCTTCCCTGGTGGTGCAGTGGTTGAGAGTCTGCCTGCCGATGCAGGGGACACGGGTTCGTGCCCCGGTCCGGGAAGATCCCACATGCCGCAGAGCGGCTGGGCCCGTGAGCCATGGCCGCGGAGCCTGTGCGTCCGGAGGCTGTGCTCCGCAACGGGAGAGGACACAACAGTGAGAGGTCTGTGTACCACAAAAAAAAAAAAAAAAAAAGAAGAAAAGAAAAAAAAATCACATAGTTAAATATACTCTATACGTTTTCTATTTTCTGGTACTGTGTGTTTTTACCGAAATGGAAACAGGAGCACCTTATATTTCGTTGTGTATATTTTAATCTGCCCAGTAAAAAATAATCTTATCAAAATAAATGAAGATGTTCCAGCAGGGAACACTGTTCATTTTTCTCCCTGCCATGAATGACATGTCATTAGACTATTTGTCTCTGCATCTAGCAGCTTAATAGCATTTGAAATCCTGCAATTCTATCAGCCACAGGAAGTACTATCACAAATGTGGATAGAAGTCACTACCTTAGCTCTTCAGTTGCCCTAAGAAGGAACCAAGAGCTCTGTCTTCAGAATTTTTGTCATGGGACCTTCAGTGTTGAAACCCAAACTAAAGAGTATCTAACCAATATTATAAATTAGTAGAAATGTCATTATAACTTGTCACTAATTCTAAAGATAAGAACTCATTTGGCAGTGGTTTTGAAAAATCCTGTTCTCAAATCTTGAATGTCATTGCTTTTGTTTTCCTGAGGTCATAACCGCAAACTAGTTAAGGAAGACACTCACATAGTCAGACAGAGACAGATCCAGCATAACACCATACTATGACCATGGTGATGAACAGAATAAAAACAAAAGAGTCAGTAGGAACAAAAATCTAGCTGGCTCTCCCTGGGGAGTACTTTGAGAGGGGGCAATTTTATTATTTGTTTAGTCTTTCTGGGGAAATAAAAAAATAAATCTGCAGTTTTATAAAGCATAAATGTTAAATAAAGCACAAACAAATAAAGCACAATAACTGTTATGACAGATATCTACTCAGAGTGCTACAGGAGGTTAAAGGAGGATCATCTGAATCAGCTCCTGAGTGTAGGGAAATGGCATGTGACCTGAGTTGGGAGAACGGGATGTATGAAGGCCCTGAGGCTTCAATTAATCATCACCTAAAGCAGAGGATGTTCCATATAGCAGGAGGCAAAAGCATGTGAGAAGTGGTCGGACACAGGATGGTGCAGAGATGGACAAAAGTCAGACCATGAAGGGCTCTAGACTTTGAGCTCTGCTGAATGCTATGGCTACCATTAAATGATTTTAAGTCAAGATAGGATAAGATTTGACTTTGTTTTGGAAAGTTCACATGCAGAGATAAGAAGGATAAAATGAGGGACATGAGATTTATTGCAGAAAAATTCTCTGTGCACCTCCTCCTATGGTATTGCCCAGCTGTCTGGCCTCACATCCTCCCTCACAAAGGGAGGTTCACTTTGATTTTTCTCTCTTAGGAATTAGCAACTGAGACAATTCCAGTCAATCTTTTGTGATGCTTGAACTTAGAAGTATATCCAAGGTTATGGTGGCAGAGTGTGATCACATATGAGCAAAACCAGAGAAAGATTTCAAAGAGAAAGAAGGAAGAGAATGCATATAGCCAGAGAGAAACAAGAAAACAATATCACATGGACACAGAGGCTGTGTTTCTGGTTTCAGCCCTGATGAAATAAAAATTCGTATTTTAAGGCAAGACAAGAAAAAATTTAAATGTAAAAATTTTCTCTGCCCATTTTGGCCTCTACCCTTCCTTCTAGTGTACATCTACATTATGCCTTAACCAGACTTCCCCAATAGGAGAAATACCGGCTGAACCACATAGATCAATTTTCCCCCTTCTGGCACCAGTGATGTAGCTCCTTAGAAGGTAACACTGATTTCTCAATCCTGTAAGGGGTCACAATGACCCACTATTTTCCTTGTAGGTGCAGACATCTTTGGTGAACTTTATGCATGTCCAATGCCAATTTATCATTTCCCTTAAAGATAACAATTGGTGCAGAACAGACTAGTCAAACAACCTGAGGAGATACTGGGCCAAACCTACTGGAAGTTCTTAGCTTAAATACTTACTTATGACCTACTAGCTATGTTACTTCTATTCTGCCTATTTTATAAGATTATTGTTTCTTGCATTACCAAATGTATGACTGAGTGTCAGATAAAATTAATGATGATTAGGTAACTTGAAACGATTGAGCAAATATATAGTTCTATAAGATCAATGATTGTAATAATACTGTAACTCTAGATATGGGAAGAAGCAATGAGAGGGAACCATTTCCTGGATCATAACAGACTAGTAAAGCAGTGGTCCAGAGGCTTTGGCTACTGGTAACAGGGCCTAGTCCAGTAGTAGCACATTGAGTGGCCTATCAATGAAGTCCTTGCCTGATCTGGGAATGAGCATTCCTAGCACTGTGGGACAAACTGGTCACGAATGCCTCCCAAACCTTGGTCAAAATTAAGACTGAAAGGGAAGGGATTATAAAATAAAGAATGTTGCCCACCACTTCTACAAGAATCAAGTCATTAATCACTGCGGTCGCTGACCTACAATATACCCAGAAAGGAATTCCAGGCAAAGATCAGGATGAGGTAAAAGTGACAGAACTACCCCTCATAGTTAGATATTTTCAGGAGAAATTTTTATGAACCTGATTCTTGTGTCTTCCCATACCTATAAAAGCACTAAAACCATTAACTAAGATGTCTACTCCTAGTGACTAGCAGTGACCTTCTACCGAGATGTGTGCCTGGTTGCATGTACTCCCTTCACCAAAATCACACATATACTGGCCTCTCCCTTTACCTCTTCAGAAGATTCTCAGAGCTCTCTGAGAGACTGTCTCCCAGGTTATAATCCTCAGCTTGGCCCAAGTAAAGAAATTTTCCATTTCTTTCTTAGATTGACTACTGATTAATGTTTTTGTTGACAGCCTCTTGGTAGGTGCAGCTGTATTTCTTGACTTCAGTCCCTGTGCCCCTACTGTAAACTGCCCTGATTTTTCTTAAGTTAGGTTGGAGTAAGATTCAAATACTTGCAAATACAATGAACCCTAACTAAAGCAGGGCCTAAACTCGGACAGATAATGAAAATGAAGAGAATAGGAAGGATATAAAAGGTGTTAAGGGAGTCAAATTAAGGAAATTGCGACTGGCTGGATTTGGATGTCTTGGCTCCCCAGCCATAGTCTTGGGCACCCACTAGTCATACCCTTCACTGAGATGGCGATAATAGGAGGAGGGGCAGAATTGGTGAGAAACAATAGGGATTCAGTCTTGAGATTGATGAGAGTAGGATATCCAAATAAAAATCCCAGCAGTTGAATATGACTGTGCATCTCAGAGGAGTTCTGATCTGGAAATGGAGGCTAAGCCATCTCTTCCATGTAGCTGGTCATTGAAATGATGGAAGTGAACAAAATCTCCCAGCAGAGTTGTAAGCCAAGGCCTGCGGAGCACCAGCCTTAAAGTATAAATTGAGAAGAAAAAGTCATGAAGGAGACTCAAGATGAAATGCTATGACGTGCCAATAAGGGAAAATTTTTAAAGAGAACGCTGGCCAAGTGAGGACATCCCAGATACCTGACTAACTGAGAGGATAACAAATGTGAGTGTGAGAAGAGTAGAACCAAACTCCCCAACAACCTCTAAGTACCTCCTGTGTGGCAGACATTTCATGCCTCACTTCATCTTCAAAGCAACCTTTCAAGACAGGTGACAGTATATCCTTTTAAAGGTAAGGGAAAAGACCAAAGTTCCCTGGGGATGGGCTATGTCATATTGTGTTTATCTAGTCCCTGGAGGACTGCCTTCCACCGATTTGTTTAAAGAATGAACATTTTTACAATTTTGTAATAGTGTACCTGGAACTAACTGGACTGGTTACTCTCAAACTCACATATGATTTGGGGGGCAAGGTTCTGCTTCAGGGACACAGCAGGCCTATTTCCTGGGGCACATCCCTGGATTTCATGCTGTTATTTCAACTCATTAACAGCATCTTCTCAACTCATCTAACAGCATTTCTTCTGCTTACCTTTCAGCAAAACATATCAGTCAGAGAAAGGGCAGTCAAGGAAACCATATTTTCATATCACCAAAGATGTCCTGAAGAACCCAAATCTTAGTTGCTGATACTTTACAAACCAGTGGAGATAAATTTCGATTAATTATCACAGAACCTTAAATTCACATCTGACTTGGAAAACATGCCAAAAGAATTTGACTATCTTTTGATGTAAACCACAAGTCATGCCACCCAGGGTATACTTAGTCACAGATCCCCCACTTCCTAAGGAGGCATTATTAGCTCCTATTGTTCAAAAGTCATTGAGGTCTTTTCTGGTTCGCTTATATGTGGAATCTAGAAAAATGGTACAGATGAACTTATTTGCAAAGCAGAAATAGAGTCACAGATGTAGAGAACTAACTTATGGTTACCAAGGAGGGAAGAGGGGATGTGATGCGTTGGGAGATTGGGACTGACATACATACACTACTATGTATAAAATAGAAAACTAATGAGAACCTACTGTATAGCACAGGGAACTCTACTCAGTGTTCTGTGGTGACCTAAATGGGAAGGAAATCTAATAAAGAGTGGATATATGTACACGTATGACTGACTCACTTTGCTGTACAGCAAGAAACTAACACAACACTGTAAAACAACTATACTCCAATAAAAATTAAAAATAAAAGTCATTGAAGTCTTTTCTCCCTGACTTAAGAGGTAACGAATGTATCTAATACTGAAGCAGACAACACTCCTACCACATTTATAAGTTAGAAGAAAAACACTATTTTGACTTCTTTCTATATATTGAAAATTAGAGACAAGTATGAAAAAAAGGGTATTACAACAATTTATCTTCTACAAAGGATGCTTCAAATGCTGGACTGATGGATAGGTTTGGGCCAAAGAGAATGAATCAACTATGGAATGGCCCTGCTTTCCACAAATGCTCTGGAATTTCTAAGCTGCAACACACAGTGAGCAGAAGGGAAGTTATTTACATAGTCTCAGTTCCCCTCTTGGGCCTGAACCATACAGGATATTTCATTTAATCACAAGAACCACAGGAGATATTCTTCCTGATTTTCAGGTCACTGAGGCTCTGAGAAGTTAAGAAGCTTGTGGAGTTTACACAGCTAGCAAGCATGATGGGTTTCGATTTAAATTCAGATCTAACACCATAGGTTGTGTTAATATCTGATGTACCATGTTTCTACCCCCAAAATGACTCCATATAAAGAAAAATTTTAAAATAACAAAAAATCGTTTATATGTGCCCTCTTTATTTTCGAGGTAGAATCACTCATTTTTTCTGTGTTCATATAGCATATTAATTTGTTTTTTTATAATACTGCATTATAATTATTTGGTCTGTCTGCTTAGGTAGAATACAGACTTCTCAAAGACAAGAATTTTAGTTTCCAAATATCTGAAGCTCTATCAACAATATAGTAAATGCTGGTTGAAGAATAAATAAATGAATACTTTAGCAGATGTAGTTTTAAGATTCCTATTACAGGACACAATTATTTGTGAATTATAAAAAGAAAACAAAAGATTATAATATTCAAGAAAATATACTCTCACCATCTCTTATGAAACTCCCATTTTATTGCTTACATTTTTCTTTTTAGATTAAAATCAATCTCCTGATAACTTTTCACTCAAGAAAGGTTTAAAGTAGTTCAAACGCAAATGTTTGAGCTTCCACTTTCACTTGAAACTCCATTTTTCCTCGTTCAAATGTACATTAAAGTCCATCTATTTCACTTTATAGGTAATTAGAATGAAGGCAGTTATCTGGCATGCCCAAAGTTCCATGGTGGAGACAGATCTTGAAAGTAATTATCCTGATTCCTGGGTCAATATTCTTCCCAGCACTCTAATCTCATCTTTCAAAAGAGTGAATCATGAAACTGAACATTTCCTCATTCATTCAATGACTTTCACCCAATTAACACAAATGACTAAAATACACTCATCTTGAAACATTCCAATGAGATAAGCATATTATCTTTCAATAGTTTTTTGGATTATGTTCTGAGCCCTACTGAGGATGCAGAGAGAGGAGAAGGCTCACATTAGTGAGTTAGTATTTTGGTCCACTCATGCTGCCTGCTGAGGACCTCAGAGAGAGTAAAGCATCACCTCTGGTTCAGACTTACAACATAAGAGAGCATAAATCCTTATCCTTTTCTTCTTATTTCCTGTCACCTTTATTTTTCTCTGCATTTACCACCATCTGGCCTGATTGTTGTGTCATGTTTCCTGATTGCATGGTAATTTTTTACACTAGGAGAGCTTGTTGGGATAAAATATGAGAATGGAACAGATTCAGAAATATTGCACTTATGAAATTAAATTAATTAAATATGATTAACAAATATCATACCATCAGCCTGGCCTGCCCAAGAACTCTAGATCAGAGTATAAAGCAAAGGCCTCAACTGGGTACCAGTAGATTAAATAGTCTGATGAGTTTTATGATTCTTGAGATGGATGCAATTACTTTAGCACAGAGTTGCTTTGGACTTTTATCCTTGAGTGGTAGTGAATTTCACTAACTTTGATTTGTTGACTTATATTACCCCCAAACAAGCTTTAAAGAGTCAGCCCCGGGCATTTCAGGTGTTTTACAACTGAAGGGTAGCCCAGGTGACCTAGAGTCAGAAAATGAGGGTTCTACCCTCAGCTCTAAAACTTATTGTGTGAGTGGACAAGTCACTTTAACTCATTAAGCCTTTGCTGCCTTGGCTTGAGAATAAACAGAACTGCCCTGCCTACTTGACAGGATTTTTATAAAGAACAAGGGAGATCATGTCTATGAAAATATTTTATAGTGTTAGATATATATATATAAAACAGTAAACATTTTTGTTTTTATCATGACAATAATAAATAATTACACCATTAGACAGGCTAAGAGTTTTGTCCTATTTTTCCTTTTCTGTTAATATTTACTGAGCTAATACATGCTAGAGTAGTACTGGTATTAATGCTCAATAATGATACCTATTAAGATTATTATTGCAAGGGCATATTTTCCAAAATATTTTCTATTATCTCTTATAAATACAATAGAAGAAGTGACCCACTGGGGATTAAGGTAAAGCAGTTATAGAGGTAAGAATGATCTGCCCAGCCAATATAATTGCCTATTTCCCACCCCTCCTTTAAGTTAGTAGAAAAGGGAAGAGTAAGAAGAGATGAAGCTGGGAGCATTAACCTAAAAGAAGAGTAGCTTAAAAATAAAGGACTGGTATGGAGTCTCCAAAAGAAGTTCACACACCCACAGTTCCTTTTACCTGAAGATGACATAAAAAGCTTAAAATTCTGGATTTCCTTCTCTTTACTGAGGATTTTCTGTGTAACCTTAAAATAAGCCATTGAACCTCTTGGTCTTCCCAGGTAAAAATCTGATACCTTCCACCTGTCCAAGATGGACTGATTTTATGTTTATCAAGACATATCAAAATATAGCTTATTTTAAGTTCTTCAAAAGAAGCAAGATGCTATCAAACCCAGACAAACCAGCTGTCTTCTTTCTTTCTCTTTTTTTTCTCTCTCTCTCCCTCCCTACCTACCTGCCTACCTACCTAATTACTCACCCATACACATTTTGGTTGTGGTAATAATAATGTGGGAAGGATCCATTTATTAATAAAATTAAAATTCTTAGTCAGAAAATGGAAAATTATTGACATTATAACTAGGGTTTAGAATAGATCACATGAGAATTTCTTAAGAGAGCTGTCTTCACATTAATCATCATCATCTTCATCTATCATTACTCTCCCTTTTATTTTGACAGATGTGGAAATATTTTATTGGTCTGTGAGGCAGTGCAATAATATTCCAGGAATTTATCAGGAAAACAGAACTCCATTTGCTCTGTTCTTTCTCTCTTGTGAATAGAGAACAATCTATTCAGCTGCATGCTTGAAATTAAGTGATCAGAGTCATAACAGAAAATTGCCTCTTCTAAAAGTTAAATGTAGTGTCTGAAGTATGTAATGGTTTTAAGGTCTTAGAAGTCCTATGCATGATAGGATAGAAGAGGATGATAAGGTATGGGTTAGGATATAAACATAAGTTATACAAATAAAAGATACTTAAATACACTCACACCACATATATTTTTTTTTCACAGTAGAGAATGAAAAAACTAAATATTCCAAGAAGTAAATCTATTTCCTTAACTGAGACAGAACATTAAATAATTCATGGAGATAGAAATAAAGATCCCATGAGGGAGAAAAAAGAAAACTAAACATGGTAAGATTACATAATACAATTGTAAGGATGATTTCTCTTTCAGTATTTTCCCATATGATCTTTCTATGAACTTTTCTTGGCAAAAAATAGAATTCAAAATACCTCATATTTCAGGTTCACACAAACCTAGGGTGAAAGATGGATTTCATAAAAACATTTCAACTTCTACAGTTTATTAAGTAGAACAAACAAAAAATATTTTCAGAAATAGGGCATATTTTAATTTAGGTTGATAAATTAGATTTTCACATAGGGTTATTACCGCATTGCATTATTTGAAAGCTTGGTGCTAGCCTTGTTACAATTCCATATCATCACCACACTGAGGACAGTGGACGTGCCTCAGAAAAGTCACGGTGTGCAACATCCAGAAACAAAAATGCTGGGCACCATATCAACAGATGGGCCTAAATAGAGCTGATAAAGGTGAGGAAAAAGTGAAAATAAATGTTAGAGGGAAGGAGGAGAGAACCAATATTAAAAATGTAGTCCAGGAAGCTGAAGTCCAACAAGAATTACCATCAAAGTCAAATTCACAAACAGCGTGGATGTATTCAAGATGGAGTTTCTTAGCAAATTACAATTTAATCTAATTGGTCACTGGGCCCTAGCCATTATTTTAACTAATTCACTCTTCTCAAATTACCATGGAATAATTCATTATAACCCAAGTAATTATAAAGGAAAATATCAAGAGTCCCAAATACAAATGGTTTACTAGGTAAGTTTTAATTTTACATAATTTGTATTTTTCTAATGAATAGCTTTAACCAACAGGTAGTGGGGGAAAAGCTTCTAAGATTTAGGAGCTTTTCACCCAACAAACAGATTCTCAGCAAAAATCTTGGCTTTTCTCTAACCCACATTCTATCACCTAGGATCTTAAAAGTTCTCCATTGATATAGTCCTACACAGACCTTATGAAAATTTGAAATTCTGTATTAAACTGTGAGTTTATTTAATGTGTTTTTTCCTCCACCAGCCAGTATGCTCTGTAGGGCCAAGGACCATGTCTACTTTATTCACTGCTATGTATCTAGTACAAAATAGACCATCAAAAATGGGTTTAATATTGAATGAATGAAATGTGGTAGAACCCCCCACTATTCACCCTGCTCCACCCACAACACACATATAACTTTGGGAATTAGTCTGAAAACTAGAAAACAGGGAACTTGTGTGTCTTCCCTACTTCTCTGCTCCCACTCGATCCCTGGCCCACTGTACCCTGGTTGTAAAAAACATACTTCTATTAATGTTATTATCACATTGCATTGTAACTGACTGCCCTAAAAGGAAATGAACTAGTTATCTGTGTGTCCATTAATTTCTAATAATGCCAGGTGATTTCCTTTTGTTTTACCTTTTAATGTGAATCAAGGAATAGCTTATGAAAATGATATATTCAGTAGCTCAGAATATAAGGACATATTGGATGGCATAAAAGAGAAATTTTGTGAAATCAAATAAAGTCAATAATTACAACAAACAAAATGTCACTTCCTTCTAGTTACAATTTTACAGGATTTAAAAAATTGTAAGGTTAAGTATCTTCCAAAAGGAGAATTCTACACATTTAATAAAAACAAATCACCAAGAGTCCTACTCTTTTTTTTCCATATAAAATAATTCCTTCACAATCTTTTCAGTAAAAAGCCAGAAAGAAATACATACATGATGGTGTTAATGCCTGAGAGCTGTTGGAACATTTGTAGGCCACAACCCACAATTAAAGCTCGGCGAGTTGGGGGATAACTCAGCATTCTGCAGATCACAGGTCCAGCTTTTATAAAAAAGAAAGAAAAAGAAGGACATGTCTATTATTTTTAGCTCCCAGAGTAATTATTCCCATTAGGATAAATTTCCCCAAATCTCTGTGAAATCAACATGACTGGACATTTAAAAATAGAACATATGTATTTTTATAGAAACCTGGGCACAATATATTTTTGAAAACAGTACATATTTGAGTTAAAACTATAAAGTCAACATGAGAGAATTCAAGTTAAAGCGATTTATGGATACTAGAAAGATCTACATAACTGTTAACTGTCACAAATTATTCTTCCTTAAATCCTTATGAGCTGTATTAACCACTCTTTGTTCTGCTTCCTGGGCAATTAATTACTATTTAAAATCCATTCAATGTGGGACTATTTACAAAGTCACTGGAAAAATTGCTTTAATCAACTGAAAGAATGGCATTCATTAAAAACAATGAAACAAGTAACAGGATTCATTACAATTTATTTGGCTAAAGTAACAATATTCATTCCAATATATTTAATTCAAGTTAAGGAATTTGGGGGTGATATCAGACTTGGTTATGACTGCAATGGATATTATTAATAAAAATTACCCAAAAGGTAAAAAGAAGATGAAATTTAATGTCTATTTTATATAGGCATATATGTATGATATTTCTAGATATTTTTAATAGTTCCCTAAGAGGTATTCAATGATCATTTCAAAATATAAATGGGCTTTCAAAATGGTGCAGATCCCTTGGTCCCTATATCAGAACTCTAGACCACTTCTGAAAAGCTGTAGATCTGAACCACTGAGGCCTTAAGATGACTAACCAATTGATGCCTGTTGTCTGAGCATAATTACCTAAAGTGCCCCTTCTATTTTCAGAAGCGCTTGTTACGCCTTCACCTTAGCCTTAAGAGGCATTCTATATAGTGTCCTTATGAGACCAGAGTTGACTCCTAGGACCTATGGTATAGCCTGGGATCACTGGGATGTTAACTGCTTCATTAGCAGCATTTTTCCTGGAGGCAATTTTCATTAGTGAACCCTAAACCAAGTCCAGTAAATTGAATTCTGAGGAAATTTCACCATTTCAGAATCTTTTGGAAATCTAATATTCCAGTTCACAGAAATGGGATATGGACTAGAACGTGCTATTGTCTCAGCAATAAAAGTTAATACAGGATGTTAAGCCAGGGGATTAATGAGAACTGAACATTACTGGGGTGAGGATATTCATCTCTACACAGGTATGATTACAATCACATGAAGACTTGATTTACTGCAAACAATTTTGTCTCTAAATGCTAAGACTGGACACACCCATTTAGAAAGCAGGCTGAGAGTATTATAAATGTCAAAATGTTTTAGATTCAAGTAAAGCGGTATTAAAACCTAGTATATCAGTAAGATTATATGAAATAGGTAGACTTTGTGACAATATTGAAATATATCTGGGTCAGTTCTCTGAAAGATAAGCAGACTCATCTGCAAATTTAGATATCTATGAATGAGCCACAAAATAAGAAATGTGCACAGCATCATATAAACATCTACCTATTTCCAAAATCAAAAAAATTCAAATAAAAGATGATAATTTACCTTATATACCATGGAAAAATTTTAAAATGACATCTATGATGTTGTAACAAAACAAAACAAAACAAAAAACACCCAAACCCTTTTTTAGCTTTTAAGAAACTCCACAGATGACAAACTGGCCTTCTGCAAGAAATCTAACATAATCTTTGGATAGCTGTATCTACCTTCACTATTAAACTGTTCCATGGTTTGACAGACAGATTAGGTAATACCGATTTTGGAGGGCAGAAAAACAAAGAGAAAATTATGACAAATTTGGATTAAAGTTTGACATGCCAAAATATCAAGAGATATATTATCACATAAACATGACATATTTATCCGATTATCACATAAACATCACATATTTATTTCCTAGTTTTAAAAAATCTGGGCTTTGAAAAAAGGAGCTGGAGGAATCAGGCTCCCTGACTTCAGACTACACTACAAAGCTACAGTAGGCAAAACAGTATGGAACTGGCACAAAAACTGAAATACATATCAGTGGAACAGGACAGAAAGTCCACAGAAAAATCCAAGCACCTATGGTCACCTAGTCTATGATAAAGGAGGCAAGAATATACAATGGAGAAAAGACAAGTCTTTTCAATCAGTGGTGCTGGGAAAACTGGATAGCTACCTGTAAAAGAGTGAAATTAGAACACTCCCTAACACTGTACACAAAATAAAGTCAAAATGGATTAAAGACCTAAATGTAAGGCCAGATATTATAAAACTCTTAGAGGAAAACATAGGCAGGACACTCTTTGACATAAATTGCAGCAAGTTCTTTTTTAATCCACCTTCTAGAGTAATAAAAATAAAAATAACAAATGGGACCTGATTAAACTTAAAAGCTTTAGCACAGCAAAGGAAACCATAAACAAAATGAAAAGGCAACCCACATAATGAGAGAAGATATTTGCAAAAGAAGCAGCTTACAAGGGTTTAATCTCCAAAATATACAAATAGCTCATGCAGCTCAATATCAAAAAAAACCCAAACAACTCATCAAAAAGTGGGCGGAAGATCTAAATAGACATTTCTCCAAAGACATACAGATGGCCAAAAAGCACATGAAAAGATGCTCAACATCACTAATTATTAGAGAAATGCAAAATCAAAACTACAATGAAGTATCACCTCACACCGGTCAGAATGGCCAACATCAAAAAATCTACAAACAATAAATGCTGGAGAGGGTATGGAGAAAAGGGAGCCCTCCTATGCTGTTGGTGGCAATGTAAATTGGTACAACCATTATGGAGAATAGTATGGAGCTTCCTTAAAAAACTAAAAATAGAGCTACCATATGATCCTGCAATCCCACTCCTGGGCATATATCTGGAGAAAACCATAATTTGAAAACACACATGCACCCCAATGTTAACTGCAGCACTATTTACAATAGCCAGGACATGGAAGCAACCTAAATGTTCACTGACAGAGGAATGGATAAAGAAGATGTGGTACATATATACAATGGAATATTACTCAGCCATAAAACAGAATGAAATAATGACATTTGCAGCAACATGGATGGACCTAGAGATTGTCATACTGAGTGAAGTGAGACAGAGAAACACAAATATCTTATGATATCACTTATATGTGCAATCTAAAAGAAAATGGTACAAATGAACTAATTTACAAAACAGAAATACAGTCTCAGATGTAGAAAACAAACTTATGGTTACCGGGGGGAAAGCAGTGGGGGAGGGGAGGGATATACTGGGAGATTGGGATTGACATATACACACTACTATATATAAAATAGGTAACTAAGAAGGACCTACTGAATAGTAGAGGGAACTCTTCTCAATACTCTGTAATGACCCATATGGGAAAAGAATCTAAAAAAGAGTGGATATATGTATATGTGTAACTGATTCATTTTGCTGTACAGCAGAAACTAATCTAGGATTTGGACTTTCTTTTGGATTTCCTGTAAAAAATAAACAACGGTAGTTCCTTTATAAGACTGGATTGTTTTTTTAAAGGTAAATTTTGGTCACAGCAGCTGCATATCTGATTATACATGAACAAAAGTAAAAAATTTCCTTTTATTAAAATCATAAACCTAGCTTTATTAGGCAGTAAAACTAACTTAACAAATGCAAACTATTAATCTTAATATCACAGAAGCTATGAGGCAAAGACAAATTCAAATACATGAATTGGTTGAATGTTCATAAGTGAAAATTTAAAATGTCATGCTCTAATTACATTTCTTTTGATTTTTGTAATTAAAAATATTTTTATGTATACAACCATTTCACACCTTATTTTTAACAAAACATGTGTCTTTGAAATACAGAAATTCCCACACAATAAAAACTAAAACCTCTAGATAACAAAAGTAGAATGGAAATGCAGAGCTCAAAATATAACACATGATAAAACAATAGAGGCAAAAACTGCAAATGGGTTCATCTTTTCTGTCATTCTGGACACCTCATACTAAGTAACTTTCACAACGGTTGTCCAGGTGTGGCAGGTGCTCTGGTGGCTCTGGTGGCAGGGCTGAAAAGGACAGTGCAACAAGTGCAACCACTCCTGTGGACAGGATGTCTGTGAGGAAGCTGAGTCTACAAAAGTTTCTCCAGGTATGATTAAAAATGTACTAGAACACACTTTGTATAAAAGTCCAGCTCTTGACTTCCACTTCCAGCCAAGATGGAGTAACAGTTATCAGATTTACCTCCAACATGAAACAACTAAAAAGTCAGGCAAAAATGCATGAAACAGTAGTTCTCATGACAATGGGACAAAGAATAGTGACCCCTGATATTCAGGAAGCAAATGAGATGAATCCTCCAAATGCCCCAGCCTTAAGCCTGGAAAAAAGCATCCAGGCTATGGCACAGGGAGGGGAAAGCAGGTAGATACTGGTGGTCTCCTTGAGTTGAAAAGATGCAGCTCAGGATCCAGGTGGCTAGAGTTCACAGGGCAGTGTGCTGGAGAGGAGAGAGACTCATGGAGAGGACACTGGAGATCTGCAGGGCTCCTTGACTTTTCAGTTGAATACTGATCAGTGGTTGTGTGTGAGGAAACTACCCAGTCAGGGGAAGGAGCCACAGGAAAGGATGAAAGAAATGAACCCCAGGAATTTACACAGGACTGAGAGTGAAAAACCTAGAGCATAAGGAAGAATATTCAGAAGGGTTTTTACCTCAGTAATGGTATAAATTTAGTCCTGGATTAAACATTGCTTGGGCACCATCTAAACAGTTTAAATGAAAGACCCAAATGCTTCCAAGTAACTGAATAGCATCCCACAACTAAGTTCAACAGTAAGATAAAATTTTTAATGTCTGGCATACCATATAAAATATGAGGCATGCAAAAAGGCAAGAAAGTACAACTTGTAATGATGAAGGGATTAATTCAGCAAGAGGATATAACAATCCTAAATGTCTCTGCACCTAATAAAAGCTTCAAAATATGTGAAACAAAAAACACAACTGCAAGGGAAAATAGAAAAACCCACAATTATACTTGGATATTTCATCACCTCTTTCCGAGTAATAGTAAAAGTAGGCTGATAATCAGCTAAGATACAGAAGACATCAACAGCACGATCAACAAACTTGACCTGACACTTAGACAATACCCTACAGACCAAACGTTCCTTCCATGAGTAAAGGCATGGTAAATGTCTTGGAACATTTACTGAGATAGATGATATTATATTCTGAGCGCTCAATCTAGCCTCAATTAATTTAAAAGGATTCAAGTCATATAAAGAATGTTCTTTGATCATAATAAAATTAATATACAAATCAATAAACTGAAAGATAACTGGAAAATTCCCTCCAGATCAGAAATGGAATAACATATTTCCATGGATCAAAGAAAGAATGGGAAATGAGAAAGTATTCTGAACTGAAAGAATATGAAAATGCATCATATGAAAATTTGTGGAATGGAGCTAAAGTATAACAGGAAAATTTATAGCAATGACCTTGGCTTCCACCTTACAAAACCAGAAGAAGAGTGACAAAGGAAACCTCAAAAAAGCACAAGATAAAATAATAAAGATCAGAATGGAAATCCACTAAATAGATAAGGAGACAATTGAGGAAAAAAATTAATGAAACCAAAATCTGGCTCTTTGAAGATATCAATAAAATTGATAAACTTTGAGCAAGACTATGGAAGGCTGAATAATGGCCCCTCAAAAGATACATACCTGCTAATCCCTGGAACTTGTTAATGTTACCTTAGATGTCAAAAAAAAAGACTGTGCAGATGTGATTAAGTTAAGGATTTTTGATGTGGGAAGATTATCCTGGATTATCTGGGTTGGCCCTAAATGCAATCACATGTATCCCTATAAGAGGGAGGCAGAGGGAGATTCAGGACAGAATGGGAGAAGGCAATGTGACCATGAATGCAGATACTGAATTGATGTAGCCATAAGCCAAGGAATAATGGAGGGAGGGAGGCAGGGAGAAAGGGAGAGAGGGAGGGAGGGAGGGAAGGAGGGAGGGAGGGAGGGAGGGAAAAAGGGAGGAAGGGAGAAAGGGAGAGAGGGAAGGAGGGAGGGAGGGAGAAAGGGAGAGAGGGAAGAAGGGAGGGAGGAGGGGGGAGGGGGGAGGGAGAGGTCTGTTTTCTTCTTCATGAGAGGGTTTCACTCTCATGACCTCATCTAAACCAATTATCTCCCAAAAGCTCCATCTCCAAACACCATCACTTTGGGCATTAAGGCTTCAACATATGAATTTTGGGGAGACACAAACATTCAGTCCATAACACCAAGAGTATTAGGTATCTGTTCAAATCTCAATGAATTTTCTAATATTTTGATACCTCTTCATGCCTTATGAACCATTTTTCATCATCATAAGAGTGCTACCAAGTAAGAAAGAACAGGTAATATTATTGAGGAAAGAAGTAGATAGAGATCAGGTAACTCTCCAAAGGTCACAAGTATGTAGAGCTAGGACTTGAGCTAACTTCTGTTCATGCCATAAATGACAAGAAATTTTATATGTATACTTAAATGAGCTGATTTTCCTTAGCATAAAAAGAAAATCAGGGCTTCCCTGGTGGCTCAGTGGTTGAGAGTCCGCTTGCCGATGCAGGGGACACGGGTTTGCGCCCCAGTCCAGGAAGTTCCCACATGCTGCAGAGTGGCTAGGCCCATGAGCGATGGCCGCTGAGCCTGCGCGTTCGGAGCCTGTGCTCCACAATGGGAAAGGCCACATCAGTGAGAGGCCCGCGTACCGCAAAAAAAAAAAAAAAAAAAAAAAACCAACAATTATGAATAGTATGAGTGACAAAACTAAAGCACTTTCAAGCTACAGGAATACACATTCTCTGTGTTCATCATGACTCAATCCCTCAATCTTTTTTTTTCTCTTATCTTTCTTATGGCCTCACTTGCCACTACTGCCATTCTTTACTCTCGAGTTATCTATCTCAAATCATTCATTTCAATCTGTTCTCTTCTCCAATCCTATATCCAGGGAGTTGAACATTGTTTACAAATAATTAGGAAAATAGACCTGATTTCATGGCAAATTAAGGGTTTCTGTGAGTCAGGCCCTCCATGCTACCTGAGGAGCACTATTCATCTCGAGTTGGCTCTCAATTACATTCTCAACAACATCCATTTCAAACACTCCCTCCTTCTTCCTCCTCCTTGGACTTCATTGTTCTCTGCAGCCTCTCAGACCAAGTATTCCCTAGCTCACTTAGCATACTTGAAGCACCGACCATCAGCCTACTCTTTGCTAGGTACAGAAACATGAAGAGGCCCTGCCCTGCAAGAACTCATAATATGAGTGGGGAGGGAATCACACACAGAAACAAAACGAGTTGCACCACAAAAGTCTAAGGGCTCTGACAGAGGTACATGTAAAGTATTATCAGACTGAGGAATAGGGAAGAACCCAGAAAGGGTATGCCAGCTTAAGGTCATATAAAAGAGAAGTCGTCATTTCTCACCCCAAACCCTATGGTACCTAATTTCACATTAAGTCAGGATAAAAAAAATGTGGCATTTGGCTATTCATTCCCTCTTCCTAATTTCCATATCCAATGAGTTGCCAAATTCTAATGAAAATTAATGTATATATACCTGACTTCTTTCCACAAAATGTCAGAAAAACTTCTCTTGCTTTTGCATACGTGCCCTCCCCAGCTCTCTACCGCCCTGCTGGGCTCTCATCTGGGGGCTCTCATCTGTGTCCTTGGTGAGACTACATGGCAGTGGACAGTAGTTGTGCAGGCCGCCGTTGAAATTCCAGCTCCCCCGCTCAGCTGCCATGAGGTCTTGTGCATGTTATTCAATCTTGCTAATATGAAGATTAGAGATAGTAAACTTCCAGGCATACACTATGCGTAATGGTTAATTTGTGTGTCAGCTTTACTGGGTTACAGAGTGCCCAGATATTTGATTAAACATTACTTCTGGATATGTCTATGAGGGTATCTGGATAAGACTAACATTTGAATAGGTAGACTGAGTAAAGCAGATTGCCCTCCCCAATGTGGATGGGCCTCATCCAATCCATGAGGACCTAAAATACAACAAAAAGAGGAAGACGGGAAGGTCTGTTCTCTCAGCCTGCCTATTATAGAGCTGGGACATTGGTTTTCTCCTGCCCTCTCACTGGGACTTTCACCATCAGCTCTCCTGGGTCTCCAGCTTGCCAAGGGCAGAGTAGACTGTCTTCTCAGCCTCCATTATCATGTGAGCCCATTCCCCACAATAAATAAATCTCATAGGATATATATATATATATAATATACATATACATATTAGATATAAATATAGATATAGATACAGATATAGATATAGACATAGATGTCCTATTGGTTCTATTTCTTTGGAAAACCCTGACTAATACTAACTCACACGTTATGTATTCAATAACAATGCCTTGTTTGTGTATGGTCTCCACATCTCCCGTCTCTACTGAATCAATCCAGCCTCTCCACATTGCTTCCATCCTGTCTACTAAAGCATAACACTGATCACTTTCTTCACTGACCTGCTCAAAACTTTTGATAACAGACCCATCAGGGTCTACTTCATGAAAGGCACACTCCTGCCTTTCAAGACTTATCTCACACTACTTCTTCTCTAACACACGTGGCTTCAACAATCTTTGGGTCGCCTGTTTTACACAAAGAAGCCTCATATTTTTACATTTCTGTCTCGTATAATGTTCCTGTCCTATGAGGTCGCCCCTGTTCCCAAAAGAAGATATTCTCTCATCGGAATGATGGTGTCAGTTTCATACTTCTCTTATGTTCTCACTGATGGCTAATTTGTTTTACAGGTTACGTAGCTGATGTCTCTTCCATACTGGATTACGATCTTTATACTGGATTATGTGGGGTGAATGGCCCAGGTTTTATCTCTGTTTTATCATTTTGCTTCCCATTGTACTTAGCTTAGGGGCATGCAAATAGAAGAGATTCAATAAATATCTGTTTAATGAACATGAAGAAGAAAAGGAGGAGGAAAGGGAAGAAGGGAGAAAGAAACACTGGAGCAAATAAGGGCTATTGAGATCAAGAATGAAGCAATCTGAATACACTGCAAGTTGCTAAACAATGTTGTGATTAATTATAAACTACCATAAGATCTTGAGTACAGCCATGCTGTTTTCCTCTTCAATATGCAGCAGATGATGTTTGTGATTACAAGCTGGTGCTTGGCACATGTTCTGTTCAGAAGAACGGACTGCTGCTATTGATAAATTCAACCCCATGTGGTTCAATCATTCCTTCACAGTCTGGCATTTATGCCAACACATTCTGAAATCCTTCTAAAGAATCAATTTGCCAAGATGTTGTGTTGGGCTGATTATCTACAGCTGCCTGTTTGTGAGCTGATCATGGTACAGTATGCGCTGACTCAGTAATCTAGTCATTATTATTCCAGGTTGCTAAAGTAAAGACTGTTTTCTGTGATAGGGCTTAATGCTACTAAAATACTGTTTTTCAAAAACCTACTCCTGTTACTACCAAGAATTCTTTTTAAATTCTAAAAAGATTTCCTTCATCAAATGTATCTATATAACAAAAGCCATCATAAAATATATCCCCTAGCCAAGCAATCCTCAAATGAGAGATCTCTGAACTTCATAACAGCCATGGGAGTGTGGTGTGCTGCTGAGGGGAAGAATGTTAAGAATTACTACTTTAGAAAACCTTTCTTGAGCAAAGTGAAGTATCTTTTTTTTAAATAAATGAGTAATTCTTAGTAAATAAATGAGTAGTCCTTAAACAATTATATTCTTAACATTAATACTGTCTTTAGCAAAGCAATTTTTAAATGAAAGGACACATACTTTTAACCTGATGGTATACTGACAGTATTTTCATAACAAGTTGTCATTCTTAGTGACATAAAGTTTCTCACTTACCTAACTTTTCAATAGATATTAAACACTAAGATATAAGACAGTGTATGACTTGCATCTGCTAAAGGCTATACAACCATAAGCAGTGTTGAACAGTATAAAGAGTAAGAATCTCCAAAACAGGGAAACCCAGATTCAAATCCAGCTCAGCTATGTAGAAGCTGTGTGACCTTGGGTGGGTTCCTTACCCTTTCTGAGCCTGGCATGACTCTCATGAGATAACATCTACTTCACAATTGTATTTTGATAATTAAAGGTGGTAATACATGTGAAGTATATTGCACCAAAACTCAAAAAGTGATGCTATGATTTCATCCATTAGCTCTGTAGAATTTCTCCGTAGTTGAATACAATTTGAAAGTTTTGAATAAAAACAACTGTCAATAAATTACATAGGGTTTCCCTCTATGTAAACAAAGAGATTTCATTCTTAAGGTCCCATAAAATAATTCAAAAAGCTTCATTAACATAAAAATAGATTAACTCTATACTTATAATTTCTATATCTTTTATAATTAACAGAACACTCCTACACAGATGACTGATAAACACAAGGTGATAAATCAATAGGAATTATACTTCAGGCTCCTGTAATGAATGGCAGTTCTATCAAATTCATTTATATATACTGCCAAACTATTCATACAAATACAGATAAATCAGAATGATCTTATGCCCCTGACTTCATTTTAGGTCACATGTAGCCTTCCTAGAATCTAAGTATTTCTACATTACTATCAGTTAAACATTTTAAGATATATGAACTATGTTTCTAAACATTAATCATTTGCTTGGTTAAAAAAGTATGTATTTATATGGATATTTGAATTCTATATGTATATTTGAACATATTCTATTAACATGACTTTTTTTTAGATTCAAGCATTCAACAAATAAGGACTATTGAGAATAAAGATGAAAATCTAACCATGATTCATGTATTTCATACTGTTCTTTCTTGCTATATTTAGCTTTACATGTGATAGTTACCATGAATAAAGATACCAAAAAGATAAAAACCAGGACGAATTAAAGGGCCCATGATCTTACAGTGGGGCAGAATATCTAAAATCACGTTTGTTCCACCAGATTCTGGAAGCATGACTGCTGCAAACATATGTGGTACCTTGAAATATAACATCTTAAAGGAAAGAGACTGTGTTTTCTGTCAGCGTGATTCTTGGAACACCATATTTATTTCACAAATATACATGAATGAGAAACAAAAGAGAACCAAAACAAACTTATAAGGCTATATGAAAAAAGACAAAGAAAAATAAAAATAATTGTCTCCTACCTGTGAAAAAAATATGTGATAGTTATTAAATATAGAGTAAGAAATAAAGATGTTCTGAGGTGTGGCCAAGATGGCAGAGTAGGAAGACCCTGAGCTTACCTCCTCCCATGGGAACACCAAAATCACAACTATTTACAGAGCAACTATTAAAGAGAAAGACTGGAAGACTAGAAAAAAAGATGCTCTACAACTGAAGAAATGAAGAAGAAACCACAACAAGATGGGTAAGAGGGGCAGAGGCGTATAGTCAAGACCCATACCCCAGGGTGAACATCCCACAAATGGGAGGATAATTACAATTGCAGAGGTTCTCCCCAAGAAGTGAGGGGTCTGAGGTCCACATTGGGCTCCCCAGTCAGGGAGTCCTACACTCAGAAGATGAGGCCCCAGAGTGTTTCACTTTGAAGGCCAGCAGACTTTAATTTTTGGAGAGCCAGAGGCTTGTGGGAAATAAAAGACTCCACTCTTACAGGGTGCACACAAAATCTCACACACTCTGGGACCCAGGGGAGAAACAGTAATTTGACAGGTGCCTGGGTCAGACCTACCTGCTGATCTTGGAGAGCATTCCAGAGAGGCAGGAGGCAACTGGAGCTCACACTGGGGACAAAGACCCTGGCAGCAGCCATTTCTGGGAGCTTCTTCTACCACAAGGACACTACTGCAGGCAAGCACCATTTTGGAATCCTCCCTCAGCTTATTAGATCCAGGACACGGCACCACCTACCAGCCTGTTACCACCTGTACTGGGATGCCTCAGGCCAAGCATCTACCCAGGCAAGGACACAGCATCTACCCACCCACCAGCAGACCTGTTGCCTTAAGATCCCCTGAGCCCTCAGCTGTCCTGGGACATGGCCTTGTCCACCAGAGGGTCCAGGACACAGCCCTGCACACCAGGCAATACACTAGGCCCGGGACCCATAGAGCCCTGCAGCTAGAGACCCCAGGATGCAGTTCAGCCCACCAGTGGGCCTATACTAGACATAGGACCAGCTTTACCCACCAGTGAGCAGACACCAGCCCCAGGATACCAGAGACCCAGGCCCAACCCACCAGCAGGCCACACATCAATTCTGGGACCCCCAGGGCCCTACAGCCAGAGACCCCAGAATGTGCCTTGCCCAACAATGGGCAGGCATTAGTCCCAGGTCAAGGTCTCACCTACCAATGGGTGGGCACCAGCTGTGGAATCCCCTGGGCTCTGACCCCACCCACCAGTGGTGAACATGAGCCCTAGGACAACCATGGACCCGCAGACTATCAGTACCCAGGTCACAAAACAGCAGGCGGGCACCAGAGCAGGGAACTCTTGAACCCTGGCCGCACCCACCAGCATGCCAACACCAACTCTGGGACACTTTGGGTCCCTCAGTAAGCCACCCTAAGATTCCTCCCCTCCCCACCAGTGGGCCAACACAAGCTTCAGGACACCCTGGCCTCTGCAGACAGCTATGTAAGGAGCTAGCATAACCCATTAGCAGGCTGACACTAGATCTGGGACCCCGGCACAACAACTACCCATCCCAGATACCAGCACTGCTTAACAGTGGGCCAGCACTAGACCTGGCCCCACTCACCAGCAGCCAACAGCCTCCACACAAGGAAGGGCCTGGCAACCAACCAGGTCAGAAGTGAGACACACTTACCAGAACACCCACACTTCTAAGCTCGCCATGACAGGATGACCCACACAGCCCACATGGGGGCCACCCATAGAGCATATAGTTCTAATGACCAGAGCAGAGTAGGCTTCTGGGACACATAGGATGTCTCCTACAAAAGGTCACTTCTCCAAGGCTGGGAAACATAATCAACTTATTAAATACACAGAAATAAAAACAGGAGCTTAGGCAAAATGAGGTAACAGACAAATATGTTCCAAACGAAGGAACAAAATAAAGCCCCAGGAGAAATACTAAGTGAAGTGAAGATAAGAAATCTACCCAGTAAAGAGTTTAAGGTCATGATGATAAAGACATTCCAAGAACTCAAGAGAAGATTGGATGAACAGATTAAGAGGTTAGAAGCTTTTAAAAGAGTTAGAAAATACAAAGAAGAACCAAAAACTGACGATGACTACAATAACTGAAATAAAAAATACACCAGAAGGAATCAACAGTAGATTAGATGATATCAGCAACTGGAAGACAGAGTACTGGAAAGCACTGAAGCTGAACAGAAGAAACATAAAAGAAGAAAAGAAAATGAGGACAGTTTAAGAGACCTCAGCGACAGCATCAAGTGTACTAATATTCACATTACAGGGAGAAGGAGAAAACGAGAGAAAGGGGCAGAGAATATATTTGAAGATATAATAGCTGAAACTTCACTAACCTGAGAAAGGAAACGGATGTTCAGGTCCGGGAAGCACATACAGTCCCAAACAGATTCAGTATAAGGAAGAACACACCAAGACACATTGTAATTAAATGGCAAAAATCCAAGATAATGAGAGAATATTAAAAGCAGCAAGGGACTATCTCTATTGCTGCTGCTACTGCTGCTGCTGCCGCCACTGCCACCACTGCTACTGCTGTCGGCAGAGCTGCTGGGAGTGGGCATCTCCCGTCTGGGATACCCACCGTTGCAGCATCTCCTGCACACCCTGGCCCCAAACGGACCTGCTAGCCCCAGGGAACAAAAGTGGAGCCCCCCCTGTCCTCTCCTGCTTCAGCCAGAGGATGACTCGAGAGAGCTGAGTGGAGAGTGTGGTCCTCGGTGGCGGGTGGGGAAGGAGACCAAGATGGTGGAGGAGTAAGACGTGGAGATCACCTTCCTCCCCACAAATATATCAAAATACATCTATATGTGGAACAACTCCTACAGAACACCTACTGAACACGGCAGAAGACCTCAGACTTCCCAAAAGGCAAGAAAATCCCCACGTACCTGGGTAGGGCAAAAGAAAAAAGAAAAAACGGAGACAAAAGAACAGGGACAGGACCTGCACCAGTGGGAGGGAGCTGTGAAGGAGGAAAGGTTTCCACACACTATGAAGCCCCTTCGCGTGCGGAGACTGCGGGTGGCGGAGCGGGGGAGCTTTGGAGCCACAGAGGAGAGCACAGCAACGGGTGCAGAGCGCAAAGCGGAGAGATTCCCACACAGACGATCGGTGCCGACCGGCACTCACCAGCCTGAGAGGATTATCTGCTCCCCACTGGGGAGAGTGGGGGTTGGGAGCTGAGTCTCGGGCTTTGGAGGTCCGACCCCAGGGAGAGGACTGGGGTTGGCTGCGTGAACACAGCCTGAAGGGGGCTAGTGAACCACAGCTAACCGGGACAGAGTCCGGGAAAAAGTCTGCACTTGCCTCAGAGGTAAGAGACCGTTGTTTTGGGGAGTGCAAGAGGAGGGGATTCCTTCCCTGTCTGCCCACAGAACGCAGAGCACGGCCTAAAGAAGGTCCAGAGATGGGTGCGAGCCACAGCTATCAGCTCAGACCCCAGAGACAGGCATGAAACAATAACGCTGTCGCCGCTGCCACCAGGCATCCTGTGTGCAAACACTGTTCACTACCCACACCACCCACCTCGGTGAACCTGTGCAGCCCGCCACTGCCAGGGTCCCAATATCCAGGGACAACCAACTTCCCCAGGAGAACACACAGCATGCATCAGGCTGTTGCAATGTCACGCTGGCTTCTGCCACTGCAGACTCGCCTGCATTCCAATTATGACTACCGTACCCCTCCCTCTCTCTGGCCTGAGTGAGCAAGAGAGCCCTAATCAGCCACTGCTTTAACCCCCTCCTGTCTGGGCGGGGAACAGATGCCTGAGGGTGGCCTACACGCAGAGGCAAGGTCAAAACCAAAGCTGAAACCCAGGAGCTGTGTGAACAAAGAAGAGAAAGGGAAATTTCTCCGTGCAGCCTCAGGAGCAGCGGATTAAATCCCTACAATCAACTTGATGAACCCTGCATCTGTGGGATACCTGAATAGACAACGAATGTTCCCAAAATTGAGGCGGTGGGCTTTGGGAGCAACTGTAGACTCGGGGTTTGCTTTCTGCATCTGACTTGTTTCTGGTTTTTAGGTTTATCTTAGATTAGTTTTTAGTGCTTGTTCTCATTGGTGGATTTGTTTATTGGTTTTCTTCTATTTTTATTTTATTATTTTTTTATATATATTAAAAATATTTTTTTCCTTTTTTCTCTTTTTGTGAGTGTGTATGGTATGTCTCTTTGTGTGATATTCTCTGTTTAGCTTTGCTTTTATCATTTGTCCTAGGGTTCTGACTGTTCATTTTGTTGTTGTGGTGGTTTGTTTTCTTTTTGAGTGCGTGTGTGTATGTTTCTCTGTGTGATTCTGTCTGTTTAGCTTTACTTTTACCATTTGGTTTGGAGTTCTATCTGTTCATTTTGTTTGTTTGCTTTCCTTTTTTTCTTTCTTTTCTGCTGAGGCGTGTGGCTGGCAGCGTCTTGGTGCTCTGGTTGGGTGTCTGGCCTCAGCCTCCAAGGTGCGAGAGCCGGGTCCAGGACATTGGACCACCAGAGGCCTCCCAGCCCCACGTAATATCAATCAGCAAGAGCTCTCCCAGAGATCTCCATCTCAACACTAAGACCCAGCTCCACCCAACGGCCAGCAAGCTCCAGCGCTGGACGCCCCACGCCAAACAACTAGCAAGACAGGAACACAACCCCACCCATTAGCAGAGAGGCTGCCTAAAGTCATACTAAGTTAACAGATACCCCAAAACACACTACCAGATGCGGCCCTCCCTACCAGAAGGACAAGATTCAGCCCCACCCATTAGAACACAGGCAGCAGTCACTTCCACTAGGAAGCCGACACAAGCCACTGAACCAACCTCAACCACTGGGGGCAGACAACAAAAACGACGGAAATTACGAACCTGCAGCCAGAGAAAATGAGACCCCAAACACAGTAAGTTAAACAGACTGAGAAGACACAGAAATATGCAGCACGTGAAGGAGCAAGGTAAAAACCTACCAGAGCAAACAAATGAAGAGGAAATAGGCAGTCTACCTGAGAAAGAATTCAGAGTAATGATAGTAAAGATGATCCAAAATCTTGGTAATAGGATGAAGAAAATACAAGAAACGTTTAACAAGGACCTAGAAGTAAAAAACAGCAAACAAACAACGATGAGCAGCACAATAAATGAAATTTAAAATTCTCTAGAAGGAACCAAGATCAAAATAACTGAGGGAGAAGAGCGGGTAAGTGACCTGGAATATAAAATAGTGGAAATAACTGCCACAGAACAGAATAAAGAAAAAAGAATGGAAAGAATTGAGGACAGTCTCAGGGACCTCTGGGACAACATTAAATGCACCAACATTCGAATAAGAGGGGATGCAGAATAAGAAGAGAAAAAGAAAACGTCTGAGAAAATATATGAAGAGATTACAGTTGAAAACTTCCCTAACATGGAAAGGAAAATAGTCAATCAAGTCCAGGAAGCGCAGAGTCCAATACAGAATAAATCCAAGGAGAAACACGCCAAGACACATATTAAGCAAACTATCAAAAATTAAATACAAAGAAAAAATATTAAAAGCAGAAAGGGAAAAGCAACAAATAACATACAACAGAATTCCCGAAAGGTTAACAGCTGATCTTTCAGCAGAAAAACTGCAAACTAGAAGGGAGTGGCAGGACATATTTAAAATGATGAAAGGGAAAAACTTACAACCAAGTTTACTCTACCCAGCAAGGAACTAATTCAGATTCAATGGAGAAATTAAAACCTTTACAGACAAGCAAAAGTTAAGAGAATTCAGCACCACCAAACCAGCATTACAACAAATGCGAAAGGAACTTCTCTAGCCAGAAAACACAAGAGAAGGAAAACACCTACAATAAGAAACCCAAAACAATTAAGAAAATGGTAATAGGAACAAACATATGGATAATTACCTTAAATGTAAATGGATTACATGCTCCAACCAAAAGATATACACTGGCGGAAAGGATACAAACATAAGACTCCTAAATATGCTGTCTACAAGAGTCCCACTTCAGACCTAGGGACACATACAGACTGAAAGTGAGGGGATGGAAAAAGATATTCCATGCACATGGAAATCAAAAGAAAGCTGGAGTAGCAATTCTCATATCAGACAAAATAGACTACAATAAAGACTATTACAAGACACAAAGAAAGACATTACAAAATGATCAAGGGATCAATCCAAGAAGAAGTTATAACAATTGTAAATATTTATGCACCCAACATAGGAGCACCTCAATACATAAAGCAAATGCTAACAGCCATGAAAGGGGAAATTGACAGTAAGACAATAATAGTAGGGAACTTTAACACCCTACTTTCACCGATGGACAGATCATCCAAAATGAAAATAGAGAAACACAAGCTTTAAATGACACATTAAACCAGATGGACTTAACTGATATGTATTGGACATTCCATCCTAAAACAACAGAATACACTTTCTTCTCAAGAGCTCATGGAACATTCTCCAGGATAGATCATACCTTGGGTCACAAATCAAGCCATGATAAATTTATAATAAAATTGAAATGGTACCAAGTATCTTTTCCGACCACAATGCTATGAGACGAGATATCAATTAAAGGAAAAAAGCTGTAAAAAATACAAACACATGGGGGCTAAACAATAAACTACTAAATGACCAAGAGATCACTGAAGAAATCAAAGAGGAAATCAAAAAATACCTAGAAAAAAATGAAAATGAAAACATGACAACACAAAACCTATGGGATGCAGCAAATGGAGTTCTAACAGGGAAGTTTACAGCAATACAATCCTACCTCAATAAACAAGAAACAACTCAAATAAACAACCTTACCTTGCACCTAAAGCAATTAAGGGAAAATAACAAAGAAAACCCAAAGTTAGCAGAAGGAAAGAAATCATAAAGATCAGGTCAGAAATAAATGAAAAAGAAACCAAAGAAACAACAGCAAAGATCAATAAAACTAAAAGCTGGTTCTTTGACAAAATAAACAAAATTGATAAACCACTAGCCAGACTAAGAAAAAAAGGGAGAAGACTCAAATGAGCAGAATTATAAAGGAAAAAGAAGGACCAGCTGACCCTGAAGAAATATAAAGAATCATGAAGGATTACTACAAGCAACTATATGCCAATAAAATGGACAACCTGGAAGAATGGAGAAATTGTTAGGAAAGCACAAACTTCAGAGACTAAACCGGGAAGAAACAGAAAATATGAACAGCCCAATCACAAGCACTGAAATTGAAACTGTGATTAAAAATCTTCCAACAAACCAAAGCCCAGGACAAGATGCCTTCAAAGGTGAATTCTATCAAATATTTAGAGAAGAGCTAACACCTATCCTTCTGAAACTCTTCCAAAATATAGCGGAGGGAGGAACACTCCCAAACTCATTCTACGAGGCCACCATCACCCTGATACCAAAACCAGAGAATGATGTCACAAAAAAAGAAAACTACAGACCAATATCACTGATGAACATAGATGCAAAAATCCTCAACAAAATACTAGCAAACAGAATTCAACAGCACATTAAAAGGATCATACACCATGATCAAGTGGGGCTTATCGTTGGAAAGCAAGGATTCTTCAGTATACACAAATCAATCAATGTGATTCACCATCTTAACATATTGAAGGAGAAAAACCATATGATAATCTCAAAAGATGCAGAAAAATTTTTTGACAAAATTCAACACCCATTTATGATAAAAACTCTCCAGAAATGGACATAGAGGGAACCTACCTCAACATAATAAAGGCCATATATGATACACGCACAGCCAAAATCATTTTCAATGGTGAAAAACTGAAACCATTTCTTCTAAGATCAGGAACAAGACAAGGTTGTCCACTCTCACCACTATTACTCAACATAGTTTTGGATGTTTCAGCTACGGTAATCAGAGAAGAAAATGAAATAAAATGAATCTAAATTGGAATAGAAGCAAAACTGTCAATGTTTGCAGATGACATGATACGATACATAGAGAATCTTAAAGATGCTACCAGAAAATTCCTGGAGCTAATCAATGTATTTGGTAAAGTAGCGGGATACAAAATTAATGCACAGAAATCTCTTGCTATCCTATATACTGACAAAAAATCTGAAAGAAAGATTAAGGAAACACTCCCATTTATCACTGCAACTAAAAGAATAAAATACCTAGGAATAAACCTACCTAAAGAGACCAAAGACCTGTATGCAGAAAACTGTAAGACAATGATGAAAGAAATTAAAGATGATACAAACAGACGGAGAGATATAGCATGTTCTTGGTTGGAAGAATCAACACTGTGAAAATGACTATACTATGCAAAGCAATGTACCGATTCAAAGCAATCCCTATCAACCATCAATGGCATTTTTCACAGAACCAGAACAAAAAATTTTACAATTTGTATGGAAATACAAAAGACCGCGAATAGCCAAAGCAGTCTTGAGAAAGAAAAATGGAGCTGGAGGAATGAGGCTCCCTGACTTCAGACTATACTACAAAGCTACAGTAATCAAGACAGTATGGTACTAGCACAAAAACAGAAATAAAGATCAATGGAAAAGGATAGAAAGCCCCGAGATAAACCCACACACATAGGGTCATCCTACCTTTGATAAAGGAGGCAAGAATATACAATGGAGAAAAGACAGCCTCTTCAATAAGTGGTGCTATGAAAACTGGACAGCTACATGTAAAAGAATTAAATTAGAACACTCCCTAACACCATACACAAAAATAAACTCAAAATGGATTAAAGACCTAAATGTAAGGCCAGACACTATAAAACTCTTAGAGGAAAACACAAGCAGAACACTCTACGACATACACCACAGCAAGATCCTTTTTGACCCACCTCCTAGAGAAATGGAAATAAAAACAAAAATATACAAGTGGGACCTAATGAAACTTAAAAGCTTTTGCACAGCAAAAGAAAACATAAACAAGACGAAAAGACAACCCTCAGAATGGGAGAAAATATTTGCAAACCACGCAACTGACAAAGGATTAATCTCCAAAATATACAGGCATCTTATGAAGCTCAATATCAAAAAAAAAAAGCAACCCAATCCAAAAATGGGTAGAAGACCTAAATAGACATTTCTCCATGGAAGACATACAGATTGCCAACAAACACATGAAAGGATGCTCAACGTTACTAATCATTAGAGAAATGCAAATCAGAACCACAATGAGGTATCACCTCACAACGGTCAGAATGGCCATCATCAAAAAATCTACAAACAATAAATGCTGGAGAAGGTGTGGAGAAAAGGGAACCCTCTTGCACTGTTGGTGGGAATGTAACTTGATACAGCCACTATGGAGAACAGTATGGAGGTTCCTTCAAAAACTAAAAGTAGAACTAGCACATGACCCAGTAATCCCACTACTGGGCATATACCTTGAGAAAACCATAATTCAAAAAGAGTCATGTACCACAGTGTTCATTGCAGGACTATTTACAATAGCCAGGACATGGAAGCAACCTAAGTGTCCATCGACAGATGAATGGATAAAGAAGATGTGGCACATATATACAACGGAATATTACTCAGCCATAAAATGAAACGAAATTGAGTTATTTGTCATGAGGTGGATGGACCTAGAGTCTGTCATACAGAGTGAAGTAAGTCAGAAATAGAAAAACAAATACCATATACTAACACATATATATGGACTCTAAAAAAAAAAAAATTGGTTCTGATGAACCTAGGGGCAGGGCAGTAATAAAGATGCAGACGTAGAGAATGGACTTGAGGACATGGGAGGGGGAAGGGTCAGCTGGGACAAAGTGAGTTAGTAAAGTGAGTTAGTAGCATTGACATACATATACAACCAAGTATAAAATATATAGCTAGTGGATGGCAGCTGCATAGCACAGGGAGATCAGCTCAGTGCTTTGTGACCACCTAGAGGGGTGGGATAGGGAGGATGGGAAGGAGTCACAAGAGTTAGGGGATATGGGGATATATGTATACATATAGCTGATTCACTTTGTTATAGAGCAGAAACTAACAGAACATTGCAAAGCAATTATACTCTAATAAAGATGTTAAAAAAATTTATTACATGCCAAAAAATAAAATAAAAAATAAAAGCAGCATGGGAAGAGCCACAAGTTATATATAACAGAACCCCCTTAAGGCTATCAGATGGCTTTTCAGGAGAAACACTGCAGGCCAGAAGGGAGTGGCATGATACATTTAAAGTGATGAAATGGAAAACTTAAAACCAAGAATACTTCACCTGGCAAGGTTTTCATTCAGATTTTATGGAGAGATAAAAGTTTTACAGAGAAGCAACAGCTAAAAGAGTTCAGCACCACAAAACCAGTTTTACAACCGATATTAAAGGCAGTACTCTAAGTGAAAAAGGCCACAACTAGAAACTGCAATATTACAAAAAGAAAAATCCCTCTGGTAAAGGCAATACACAGTTAAGTTGGTAAATCAACCACATATAAGCTAGTAGGAAGGTTAAAAGACAAAAGTAGTAAAATCATCTGTATCTGCAATAAGTGGTTATATATATATTATATAATATATATTTATATAAATTATGTAAATGTATGTAATTTATATATTTATAAATATTACTTATATTATATATATACATATATAAAATGTTGCTGATCTATTAGGTTCTAATGCATTTTAAGAACTCTGCATTTTTATCCCTCCACTACATTTACTGCTTTTGACATCATATTTTATATCTTTTTGTTTTGTCTATACCTTAACTACTTATTAAAAGAAATTACTGTCTCCTTTTCACAGAGAGAAGTCCCTTTAATATTTGTTATAACACTGGTTTTGTGGTGCTGAACTCTTTTAGCTGTTGCTTCTCTGTAAAACTTTTTCTCCTTCCATAAAATCTTAATGAAAACCTTATCAGGTAAAGTATTCTTGGTTTTAGGTTTTCCCTTTCATCACTTTAAATATATCATCCCACTCCCTTCTGGCCTGCAGTGTTTCTCCTGAAGAGTCATCTGATACCCTTAAGGGGGTTCTGTTGTATATAACTTGTGGCTCTTCCCTTGCTGCTTTTAATATTCTCTCGTTATCTTGGGTTTATAATATATATAAATTAAGTATGTAAATATGTTTTGTATTTATATCATATTTATGTATTGTATTTATCATATTTATATATAATATATTCTTAAATATTTATACCATACTTATATAATATATATTTATAGCATGTTTATAAATATATTTATTATATATAATATGAATATATTTTGTACATATTTACATTTATATATTATATACTTTAAAAATATATATTTATATATATTATATATATGCATTTGAACTTAACAGATCAGCAACTTTATATGTATATATTATATATATAATATATATGTGTATATATGTATATATATTATATATATTATATATAATATATATATATATATATATAGAGAGAGAGAGAGAGAGAGAGAGAGGGAGAGAGAGAGAGATTGCTATATACAGAGACTGATTTCAGATCTAAAGATCAACACAGACTGAAAGTTAGGAGATAGAAAAAGGTATTCCATGCAAATGCATATGAAAAGAAAGCCAGGTTATCAATACTTGTATCAGACAAAATAGACTTTAAAACAAAGACCGTAACAAGAGGCAAAGAAGGACATTACAATATGATCAAGGGATCAATCCAAGAATAAGACATAACAACTACAAACATATATTCATCCAACATAGAAGCGCCTAAATACAGAAAGCAAATATTGACAGACATAATGGAAGAAACTGACAGTAACACAATAATAGTAGGGAACATTAACACCTCACTTACATCAATGAACAGATCGTCCATACAGAAAATCAGTAATGAATAACTGGCCTTACATGACACATTACACCTTATGGATTTATGCGTGTGTGTGTGTGTAATGTGTGTAACATTCCATCCAAAACAGCAGGTTACACATTCTTTTCAAAGGCAAATGAAACATTTTCCAGCAGGATATAACACATGAAAGGTAATAAAACAAGTCTCAGTAAATTAAAATAACTGAAATCATATCAAGCATCTTTTCTTAACACAGTGATATTAGACTACAAGAAAAAATCAACTACAGGAAAAAAATGCAAAGAAACACAAACACGTGGAGGCTAAACAATATGCTATTAAAGAAACAATGGATTACTGAAGAAATCAAAAAGTAATTTAAGGCAAATGAAAACGAAAACACAAAGATCCAAAATTTATCGGATGCAGCAAAAGCAGTTCTAAGAGAAGATTAGAGCTATACAAGCTTACCTCAGGAAAAAAGAAAAATCTTAAATAAATAATATAACCTTAACACCTAAAGGTTACATAATAATATAACCTTAACACCTAAAGGAACTACATAAAGAACAAACAAAATCCAAAGGTAGTAGAAGGAAAAAAATGATAAAGTTCAGAGCAGAAATAAATGAAATAGAGACCATGAAAAACAACAGAAAAGATCAATGAAACAGAGCTGGTTCTATGAAAAGATAAACAAAATTGATAAACCTTTAGACAGACTCAGCAAGAAAAAAAAGTGAAAGGCCCAAATCAGGAAAATCAGAAATGAAAAAGGAAAAGTTACAATTGACACCACAGAAATGCAAAGGATCATAAGAGATTTCTATGAACATTTATATGCCAATAAAATGGACAAATTCCTAGAAATGTATAATCTCCCAAGACTGAACCAAGGAAGAAAAAGAAAATATGAACAGACCAATTGTCAGTAATAAAACTGAATCAGTAATAAATTCCCAACAAACAAAAATCAGATGGCTTCACAGGTGAATTCTATCAAATATTTAGAGAAGAGATAACACCTATCCTTCTCAAACTATTCCAAAAAACTGCAGAGGAAGGAACCACTTCTGAACTCATTCTAAGAAGCCAGTGTCACCCTGAAACCAAAACCAGACAAAGGTATTACAACAAAAAGAAAATTACATACAAATATCACTGATGAAAACAGATGCAAAAATCCTCAACAAAGTATTAGCAAACCAAATTCAACAATATATTAAGAGGATCCTACAGCATGATCAAGTGTTATTTATCCCAGGCATGCAAGGAGGGTTCAATATTCATAAATCAATCAATGTGATACACCACAATAACAAACTGAAGAATATAAATCTTATGATCATCTCAATAGATGCAGAAAAAGGTTTTGACAAAATCCAACAACGATTTATGATAAAAACCCTCAACAAAGTGGATTTAGAGGGAATATATCTCAACATAATAAAGGCCATATATGACAAGCCCACAGCTAACATCATACTCAATGGTGAAAAACTGAAACCATTTCCTCTAATATTAGGAACAAGACAAGGATGCCTACTTTCACTACTTTTATTCAACATATTATTGGAAGTCCTAGCCACAGCATTAAGACAAGAAAAAGAAATAAAAGGAATCCAAATTGGAGAGAAAAGTAAAACTGTCACTGTTTGTAGATGACCTGATAGTATACATAGAAAATCCTGAACACCACCAAAAAAGTACTAGAGCTCATCAATAAATTCGGTAAAGGTGCAGGATACAAAATTAATATACAGAAATCTGTTGCATTTCTATACACTAAGAGCAAACTATCAGAAAGAGAAATTAAGAAAACAACCCCATTCACAATCACATCAAAAAGAATAAAATACCTGGCATAAATCTAACTAAGGAGGTAACAGAACTGTACTCAGAAAACTATAAGACATTAATGAAATAAACTGAATACTACACAAACAGATGGAATGAGATACTGTGTCCAGTTTGGAAGAATTAATATTGTTAAAATGACCACACTACCCAAGGTAATCTATAGATTCAATGCAATCCATATCAAAACACCAATAGCATTCTTTATAGAACTAGAACAAATAATTCTAAAATTATATGGAAACACAAAAGACCCCAAATAGCCCAAAGAGTCTTGATAAAGAACAAAGCTGGAGATATCATGCTCCCTGATTTCAAACTCTATTACAAAGCTACAGTAATCAGAAAAGTCTGGTACTGGCACAAATACAGACCCATAGATCAACTGAGTAGAACAGAGAGACTAGAAATGAATCCACACCTGTATGGGCAATTAATGTATGACAAAGGAGGCAAGAATATGCAGTGGGGAAAAGACACCCTCTTCAGTAAATGGTGTTGGGAAAACTAGACAGCTACATGTAAAAGAATCAAACTGGACTACTCTTCCACACCATGCACAAAAATAAATTAAAAGTGCCTTAAAGACTTAACTGTAAGACCTGAAACCATAAAACTACTACTAGAAAAAAACATAGGAAAGTAAGCTTTTTGCCATAGGTCTTATTAATATATTTTTTGGATATGTCTCCTCAGGTAAGGAAAACAAATGGGACTACATCAAACTAAAAAGCTTTTTCACAGCTAAGGAAACTATCAACAAAATGTAAAGGCCACCTGTTGACTGGGAGAAGATATATGCAAATGATATATCTGATAAGGGGTTAATATCCAAATATACAAAGAACTCATGCAACTCAACATCAAAAAAACAAACAACCCAATTAAAATATGGGCAGAGGATGTGAACAGACATTTTTCCAAAAGGATATACAGATGGGCAAAAGACACATGAAAGGATGATCAACATCACTAACCAGTAGGGAAATGCAAATCAAAACCACAATGAGCTATCACCTCATACATGTCAGAATGGCTATTATCAAAAAGACAAAAAATAACGAGTGTTGGTAAGGATGTGGATAAAAGGAACCCTTGTGCACTGTTGGTGGAAATGTAAACTGGTGCAGCCACTATGGAATACAGTATGGAGATTCCTAGGAAATTAAAAATAGAACTACCATGTGATCCAGCAATTCCACTCTGGGGATTTATCCAAATAAAACAAATAATAATTAGAGAAGATATATGCATCCCTTGTTCATTCCAGTATTATTTCCAATAGCCAAAGTGTGGAAGCAACTTACATGCCCAATGACAGATGAATGAATAAAGAAGATGTGGTATATATATGTATATATGGAATATTACTCGGCCTACTCAGCCATCAAAAAAAAAAGAAAGAAATCTTGCCATTTGTGACAATATGGATGGACCTAGAGGGTATTATGCTAAGTGAAATACGACAGAGAGAGACAAAACTGTGTGATTTTGCTTATATGTTATACCTACAAAAACAAAAGAAATGAACAAACATAACAAAGCAGAAACAGAGTTATAGATATAAGGAATAAACAGGTGTTTGCCAGGGGGAGGGAGTTGGGAGTAAGAAAGGAATAGGTAAGGAAGATCTGGAGGTATAAACTTCCAGTTACAAAACACATCAGTCAAGAGGATGAAATGTACAGGATAAGGAATATAGTCAGTAATTATGTAATATTTTTGTACGATGACATCTGTAACTAGAGTTACACTGGTGATCATTTTGAAATGTATAGAAATAGCGAATCACTATGCTGTATAATAGGAATTAACATAGTGTTGTAGGTCAATTAAACTTTCAAAAACAAACAACAAACTCATAGAAAGAGATTAGATTTGTGGTTACCAGAGGCACGGGATTGGGGGGGAGGATTAGATGAAGGCAGTCAAAAGGTATAAAGTTCTAGTTATAAGATACATAAGTACTAGGGATGCACTATACAACGTGATAAATATAATTAACTCTGCTGTGTGTTATATATGAAAGTTGTTAAGAGAGTAAATCCTAAGAGTTCTCATCACAGGGAAATTTTTTTCTATTTAACTCTGTATCTATATGAGATGATGGATGTTCACTAGACCTACTGTGGTAGTTATTTCATGATGTATGTAAATCAAATCATTGTGCTGTATACCTTAAACTTACACAGTGCTATATGTCAATTATATCTCAATAAAACTGGAAGAAAATATCAAAAAAGGAAATAAAGATATTCTGTAAAAAGAACTTAGTGCTAAGTTCTCCAAAATAGAATGATCTTTAAATAGAGCTTTGGGTTCATGGAAAAGAAGAGTTGATTAAAAATATGGATTTTCCAGTACTCTCATCTTTCACTTATAGGTTTAACTCCTAAAATAAATAAAACCTATGTCAGAATGTAAATGCTACTGAAAAAGGAACAAAGCAATAACCTTATCTTCCATTTGTTCAGGTATGCTAGGACACATGAGATTTAAAATGTCTTTACCACACCATGAACACAACAGACAGATCCTACAAGGGAGCTCCATAAATGTGTTTGGTCCCTAAATGCAAGAGAGTTGGTACACAGGATCCTGAAGGCCACAAGGTCGATGATGGATTCTAGAATGTATTTTGCTCACAGTGTCATTCAAGAAACATCCTATATCATAGCATATAAATAAAACAAATCTGTCTTCTTAGGGATGCTTTTATTCATGGCATCTCAGCAATTAAAGGTCTTTCCGCCAAAGCTCTGCATGGCTGCTGAGCTTGCTTTGAGTTAGTAAAGGATACCAGTCACTTCTGCAGACCTAGAGAAAAGGTTGATCTATAGAGCAAGTATGAATCAAACCCTGGATTTCCATAGAAAAATTCACTATATATGCCATTTAGTCTTCTCGTCTTTATTTACAAAATTTCAGAAGAAAACAATCACCAGTAAAATGTTCCATACAAATGAGAAATATAATCATTGTATTTCCCAAATCTAATAACTTAAATAACAGTAAGACCAGTTAACTGGCATAAACACAGCTTCATTTATTCCAGAAGGATATGCTAAGAACAATACAGTACCACAATAATCACTTTAACTTTCTTTTCCACAAAACATTTTATGGCCTAAAGTGATCAACTAAACACCCCCTCCTCATGTGATCAATACCTAAGGCAAATCAATATTGAAAAGGAAGTTTATGCACATTAACAGGCTGGTATATTAGTTTTAGTTTTAAAAAGCTATTGGATTTCCATAATGAATCAATCTTTTTATTGTTTCTCTGCTAACAACTCATCCTGTTACTTTTAACAAAGCTGAAAGAACAAAATGAGATAACTAGAAAAGGTGGAGAGATTGACAAATGTGCATGAGTTCAAAATACTTTTAAAAACCACTTATAAATCTGGGTTAGAATGAAGTAATCTTCTAAATTAACAAGAAACAAAAAAGAATTTCAAAAATAAATTTTCACAAATTTCTACTTATAAATACAGTGATATATAACTCTGTCCATCCATCCATCCATCCATCCATCCATCCATCCATCCATCCATCCATCCATCTATATGAGGGGGCTCAGCTTTGTAAATCTATGGTTTAGGTTTATTATAAAGATTGGTTCAGAAATTTCAGTGACCTTTTACGCAGAGTGTAATTTTCAGAGTTCTTGGTCTATGAGGGCGGTTTCCTTCAAGGTTACAACTTTATTTTAAGATAAATCTATGACATATCACTACTGAAACATAACTCATCACTCAGTGAAACCCAATAAAATAGTATTACATCCAAAGGAAGGCAAAGGGAAACTAAAGCTCTCAAATAACATTTAGGAGTGATTAATATTATTTTCTTAACTTTAGGCACACAGCATATCTCTGAGTACCCAGGGCTACTTAGGCATCTGGAGAAATGTCTTTTGAATTCTCCTTGCCTAGTCTTTATACACAGCAGGATAACACATAAAAGCAACATTAAAAGCTATCCTGTGCTATGGTGGTCAAAATGGATTTAGTGAAAATGCTGAAGGGATGATCAGCAGGAGTTTTGTTTAAATCAAATCTTGGACATGAGAGGTATGCTAGCGTAATACAGCACCTACGAGAAACAGGGCTTTCCTGTACACTACAAGGGTGTTAAAACTGTTAAAATCTTCCTTTTTCCCTCATACATATATACATGTACACACAGACATATGTATGTTTATGGATATATAAATATATATGTGTATGTGTATATATTATTTACACACACACACACAGATTTTGCAATCCAATGATCACCATTACAGAATCTCTTATTACTTAATAGAAATTTAGTTCCTCATCCCCCTTTTTGACCTCTTCTCCACTCCTACTTAGATGAGGAAAATGAGGTATCATTAAAGATATAAATACATTTTTTCAAATGGCTACAACAGTTCTGTTCCTTCTTCCTTGCTTTTGTTTAATTCATAGGCACATGCCCACAAGACTAAAACTTCTGAAAAACCGTGGCAGAATTTCAGCAGAGAACAATTGGCAGCAGGAAATGGGAGAAGTGAGTTCCACATGTCCTGCTCTAGAAACTGTATGGTAGGAATGAGAAAAAAAAAAAAATTGGTGTTCAATTAGCACGGCCAGCAGAGCCTGCTAGCCTGAAAACAGATACACACAGTGAGCATCCCTGCTGATCACACCTTCAGTATTTTCACTAAATCCACTCTGATGACCATAGCACAAGATAGCTTTTAATGCTGCTTTTATGTATTAAGCTACTGTGTATAACGCCTGGGCTAAGAGAATACGGAAGACATTTCTCCAGATGCGCTTGCTTTTAGATGTCTGTGGGTATCTAACATTATTTCCTTGATATTTTTAACTTGTGATTGTTTTTCATTAGGCAGATTCTTCCAATCTTTTAACGTGACACAACCTTAATTTTACTTGATGTGGTTTAAGATGCTCTTCTAGATAAATATGGCTCTCTAGGGATGAGGTCAGTATTGCAAATCTACATATGGCCGTTTTATTTTGAGGCATGTCTGTAGTTACCATATGGTCAATAGCAGTCTGTGAAGGGAGTCAGGATGTGTCTATTTAAAATACTGACTGAAATTTGAGTTTCTACTTAGAAATGCTTTGATCCTTCTACTTTTTCTGAATGCTGAAACTTAGTCTTTTAAAAATGCAACCTGCTCACTGTACCATAAAATTCAATTACAAAATAAAACTCATTTCTATATATTTTTCAGTTATACATATATAAAAAGCATAGCATTATATTCATTATCAGAGATGTGGAAATGATTCTAATCTCGATACTCAACTTGTTTATGGCTTACTTAGACCATGTCCTTGTAAGGCTTGTGACCATTTGAATACAAAATTTAAATAGGGGTGAAGCAATGTGTGGCTGAATGCTTTTCAGGGATGTTCTAGAATATCCTGTCCTCTGAGGTCCCTTAAAACAAAAAGATTCTAAGACTCTGTTAAATGAAACTATTTTAGCAACATTTATGTTAAAAAATATATGGCTCTTCATGTGAAATATAGCCATGATGTAGCTGTTATGCAGGAGTATAAACAAAAGTTGTATTTGAGTGAGGTCTGTAGCTATTATGAATTATTCCCATTCATTATTCATCAAGTTACTATAAATGTTTTAGGAAAATAGTGAAAAGTCATTTTTTCAGCACTCTCTTAAAAACTACTCTTCATAAATATTCTATTTAGCCTATTAGTATAAAGCTTTCACTTTACTGCTATATATCCATTTGGTATTTTAAGGAAAAAGCAACACATCTGTGGGGGAATTGAGTGCTTCTAAAGGGACAAAGCAAACTAAATTATTCCTGATAAAACAAAAAACTGACATTTAAAACCAGGAAATGGCATTTTCATAACCTCAAAAATATCTGTTCTAAAATGATGTTTTGACTTAAGAGAGTCATGACTTAAATAGAATCCCCATCCACACATACTTTCAACTCACTTTGCAAATTACCTCAAATCTTCAAGCAATTGTGAAGCCATGTGATGTAAATTCCTGTAACTTACTTAGCTCCTTTCCAATACAAAGTTCCTCAATACCATTACCTGTTTCTCTTCCCCTTCCAGCTCACTGAAAGTAATCCTTTCCTCCCTGAGCCTCCATTTATATGGTCCTGTCTCCTTCCTCCTCTGAGATCTTGGACATCATTATTCCCCTTTCTTCCCTTTCAAACAATTCCTCTATCCCAATTATGCCAAATACAATTTTATCATTTGTGAAAGAATATCTACACATGCTTTCTCGATTTCTGCCACTGTAAGCTCCCCCACCCCCATCCCTCACCATTCTACTGAAACAACTCTCTCAAAAGGTCATTAATGATATTCTAATTGCTAATTCTAATAAGAAAGTAGTCATTCTCTTTGATCTCCTTACATTTCATGTTATGTCCAGTTCTTCTGCAAAACTCTCTTATCCTTTGCTTTCTCTGATACTACAGAATTTTGTTTCTCCTCTAACATTTCTTTGTTTTATTTCATTGACCCCTGCTGGATCCTTTTCTTCTCTTATCCTTCATGTAGGCATTCTCCAAGGTTCTTCCCCAAGTCCTTTAAATTCTATTGTAGCCAGTCTTTTTTACTTCTAAAACTCCATCTTTTAATTTAAAAAAATTTAAAAATGCACACCCAAAAATTTTTACTGATAATTCCATACTTTTTGATCACTAAAGTACTATATCAATATAATAAGTACCCTGATGTTTCAAGAACTAACTTTATAAACCACATTACTGCATTTGCTGTCCTGGAGGACATTTTTTCCTATCCACACTGGGTATCCCCTATATGAAGCCTCATGTAAGAAAATATGTAAATGCCAGTGAAAGTATGCGGGAGACACGGGTTTGAGCCCTGGTCCGGGAAGATCCCACATGCCGTAGAGCAACTAAGCCCATGTGCCACAACCACTGAGCCTGTGCTCTAGAGCCTGTGAGTCACAACTACTGAAGCCCGCACACCTAGAGCCTGTGCTCCACAACAAGAGAAGCCACCATGATGAGAAGCTTGCACACCGCAACGAAGAGTAGCCCTCGCCTGCCACAACTAGAGAAGGCCTGCATGCAGCAACAAAGACCCAACGCGGCCCAAAATAAGTTAATTAAAAAAAAAAAAATTTGCATTTGCTGTCCTGGAGGACGTTTTCTCTTATCCACACTGGGTATCCCCTATATGAAGCCTCATGTAAGAAAATATGTAAATGCCAGTGAAAGTATCATTCCATTTTTCTTCCTCATGGACAGTGAGAATCATGTACCTGATTGCATTATTCTTCCTGTTATGGCTGATAGGAGGCTCAGAATCAAGTACGCAACCAATCGTTACTGTTTATGCTTCTATGGTCAATATATATCTACACATTAGTTGTCCCCCTGGTATTGACTTTCTCTTCTAATTTTCAATTTCCCATATCATTATGTTTTTATTTTTATTTTAGCTCAATTTATTTAATATATTTACCATAAGTTTCCCCAAATCATTTAGGGAATAAGACATAACAAAACAAGCAAACAAAATAGAACAACTGTAGGTACTCAGCAAATTCAAAATCAAATTCATTAAATCACTCACAGTTATACACACAAAAACAAATAAATATGATATCCCTGCTCTGTGTCCCTTTTTGGGGGTAAAAGGTATTAAAAAAAAGAAGTCTTTCTAGAAATATCAGCTCATTTTAGTTTCTCTGCTCCTTATATACTACTTTGGGTTGATCAACAAATATGCTTGTCAAATGGCCTCAGACTATCCCCTACTTCCATTTCATACTTTGTGACCAATTATCAAATAATGAGCAGCCATAAGCATTTCACTCCCTTCTTCAAGATATAATTTCATTGTTTCCCCCAATGCTTAGAGACTCCTTATTATGGTGCTCAAAATAGTTTCAAATCAAACTCCCATAATATAACCACACTGAACCTGTCACCACTCAGTAACACATACACTGCCACCCCTCTATGCCTTATTCCAAGTTCTTCATGTTCCTGGAGTGCTTATACCAGTCCCAAATCTGCTCCTCCCAAATCCTACCCATCCCTTGAGGTCCAGCTCAAATAATATCTTATCCATGGAGTCCTTCTCTAATGTGACACAAATGTCAGAATTATTTGCTTGCTCCTATTTTTCACACTCCTCTCATATCACTTATATTTTGACTTGTACAATGACCATTTTTGTACATATCTTTATCTATCAGGTGTTTAAGCTCCTTAACAGCTTAGTTCGTGTGTTATAGATATATCTGTCTCCTCGGTGTGGCTTACAGCACGTGCTCACTAAGAGATTATTGAACTGAATTATTAAAAAGAATTTGGTTTATATGAAACATTTCCTTTAAATGGTTTTCATCTAATAAACATTTATTTCTTTTAAGGTCTAACATTAACAAATAATTTTAAATGTGGTAACCTTTGTCAAAAGGCACAAGAAGCTTATTAATCATAAGCTTTTCCATCATTTCAGAATTGGCTTGCATCATGTCAGCATCTCTGGGTGGATGAAAATCTCTAAGCTATAGATTCTTATGGCAGTGAGTAAATAAATAGGTGGTTCCTCTCATTACCTTATGACTTACTACATATGCTATATATAGCTATAAATTATAATTTATATTAGGGGTTTGGAACAATATACATGTCTACAATGAAAAATAAAGATATTGTGTATGTATAAAGATTGACTGTGATGCCCTACTTCTTAGGAAATCATCTGATAAAAACACAGTGAAAAACTGAAGGAATAAAATATGTTGTTCATTGGGACCTTTCATTCACACCTCACTGGTCAATTGAAATCTGTAAGAATCATATGGTAGAAACAGAGCAACAGCATTTATGGCTAAAGTAGGGCAGAGAACATAGTCCATAAAGTCTAAAGTCCTTCTGTTGGGAAACATATCTCCCAGGATCCTGCTGCCCAAGAATGCAGTTTATGCAGATATTGGTTAATTAACATGACTCATCCATTATAATTACTGCACTTACTAATGACCTTGGTTCTTATTTTACTGAGAAAAGAGAAACAATTAGAGGAGAACTAATTCATCTTCTCACCACCAGAAAAGCAATCTCCCTGTATCTTGACCCATATGTATACTCTGCATCTCCTCAGTACAAGGCTAACCTCTCTACTTAAGATCTGAATCCTAGCCCTTCGAGCCCACAGAGAATATTGCTCCTGTAATAATTATATTCCCTCTATCCCAACATCAGTTTTCCCTGTCAACTGGATCCTTCCCATTAGCATATAATCTTGATGTAGTAATATCCACAGTAAAATAAAACTGAAATATCTTTCAGAAAATCCATATCATCCTCCAGTTCATGCCTAGTTTTTCTGACCTAGTTTACCGAAAATCTCGAGTCATCTTATATCTCCGCTTCCTTACCTCCTGCTCTCTTCTCAACCCCATTCTCAGCAGGCTTTCATGCCCACCAATCCACTGAAATTTTTCTTGTCAAGGTCTCCAGCTACCTCCACTTTGCATATTTAATGATCAAACCTAAGCTATGAGCAACATAGAAAACAGCTGTTTTTCCTTCCTTCCTGAAACACTTCCATCACTAACTTCTAGAAGCCGCTTTCTCCTAGATTTACTCCTCCATCACTGGATGCCTCTGCTCAGTCTCCTCTGCTGGATCCACATTTTGGGATGCCCTAAGGCCCAGATCCTTCCTTTTCTCTCCATGTATGCATTCTTCATGGATCTCCTCCAATCCCACGACTCCCAAATTAACATTGCCATGCCAACCTCACCTCTGAGCTCCAAATTTACACATTCAACTTTTTATCCCACATCTGCATTTGAATATACAATCATCACCTCACATGATACTAGCCAAAACAGTACTCTTGATTCCCTAGCAATTTACTTCTTTAGCATTCCCCTTTCCACAAAATAAAACCTCCATTCACCCAGCTGCTTAAGCAACTAGAGGCATCTCTCCCTCACACCTGTCAATAAAATGTATACACTTAGGCTGCTTTTTTCTCCATAGCACATTTGTTTTCTAGTATACTGTTTATCTCCCTCACCAGACAAGTTTCTATGTGGGTGGGGTCCTCGACTCTAATGCCTATCCCCCAAACAGTCCATGCCTTGCATATTTGTTGAGAGAATTCTTTTGCTTCAAAAACTACAACTGCTTTTGATTCAAGGCATATTTCCATACCATTCTGTCCGATCTTTCCAGTATCAGAGTCAGTGGAAAAAGCACGTATTCTGGAATTGTAGATATGACTAAGTGTCTGTGTGAGCTCTGCTCTACTACCCCACCCCCACCAGCATCATTATCCTTGTCAGTGACATCATTTATTCAGCCCTTACTATATTCCGCAAACTATGTTAACTTCCTCATACACATCACTTAATTATAACAACAAATATATGAGGCAAGTGTTATCATTCCTGTTTCATGAATCACAGAAATGCTAACTGGTATACCCAGAATTTAGTTGAGGATCTAATTCCAAAGCTCCTCCTCTTAATCAATATGTTCTCCTACAACCCCAGTTCAACAAATTGCCCAAGGCCTCCTGCATAGTTATGAATGGCACAGAGAGGACTCAGGCCATATCTGACCCCAACTCATGTTCTTACTGTGCTGATATAATCAGTGTCCTCATCTATAGAGCATGGTGATGATGACACAAATCAAGATGATGTATGCACACTGCCTGGACAAGGTATGCAGTCAGCAGCTACTAGCCCCCTGTCCTGAGTTCTGACACTTGTATGCACTAGACTGCATTTTCAAAAGCTTCACATTATTTCCAAAAGTTTTTAGTCCCTGCATTATCTTCCAGTACTTTTGAAGCACTTCTTCATTGAGAATCTAAGTGTAAATGCTACAAAATTATTTTACAAGATACGTTCAAACTTATTAAAGTACCATATTATATAGCAATTTGTACAATTTTAGAAAAATGGCATGGAACAATGATGAACATCACTGAAAACCACTGCCTTTAAACTATCTGAGAAGTTTCACATTATGAATTCTGATAAATTACACTATAAATTTTCTCTGTAAACTTTTACATAATTTTTCACAGAAAACTTAGAGGCAAAGTTCATTTCTGTTGTCAACATTTCCTAAATGTCAAATTAATCAAATGTTTTGTGTTCAAGCACTTTTACGTGTTATAAACAAATTATAGCTCAATTTTACTTTGCTATTCAGAAACTGTAAATTTCACAGTAGCATCAAAAAGCATGCATTCTTTCTCTCCAAGATTTTTCTTTTATATCACATAACCAAATACTTTTGCTATGCCTGGAAAGGGCTGAACTGCTGCTCACCATGGAGATCCCTTTTACCCATGCCTCCAGTCTAGACAGACATTTAACAGACAGATTTGGAGAGAACATTTCATGTAGGCAAACTATATACTTTCTGTTAAACAGTAAGTGTTAAAAATTAAGGTAGAGGAAAAAAATTATCCCCTCCACCTGGCTTACACTTTGTTAATTTGCTATGGAATAGGAGGAGGTAATGCCCCAAGGAGGGGACCGAGAAAGGTTTGTACTTCCTAATATTAAACCAATACAGCAATTTTCACTACACACATCCTATCTGCATTTTGAATTTCCATACAAAAATAAGTCCATGTAATAAGCTTTATTCAAGTGACTACTTGGACAATGCCTATATTTTTACTGTATTTGTGCCACTGAAAGGTAGTGAATTTTTTCTAAATTTCTCCATGATAGATTCCATTAATTTTAATTGAAGCTTCCCATTCCCTGCTTATCCTTGGAAGATAAAACAGTTTAGAAATTGCAGCCAAATATAAGATTTCCCAAGAGGAATCTGAAAATAACTTATAAGTATTCAAGTAAGCCACCTGTCTGAAGATTTACTTATTTGATCAGAATAGCTTTCCAAACTTCAAACAACCCATGCACAGAACAGATGTAGCTCTTTAAACACAACTGTTTTTATTTCATTTTCTATTAACATGCATCACAAATGCATACAGCAACTCTAAAGAGTCAAAGTATATAAATATTCAACAAAGCATATTTCTTATAAATCCTGAGTCATAAATAAAGTTCAACCATGTTCTTAAATTTGAACATTCTAAATAATTATGTACTAACAGCAGACTAGGAGCACTCCCTTCTAAGTTAAGTATCCAAATATAACAACTCATGCACCATCAGAACAATGACACCATTCAGAAATGTGAAATCACACAATTGTCATAGGTGTCAGCCTTGCTCAGGAGTGCATCTTCTTGTTTCTAATAGGGCTGAAAACAGACCTTGAAATAGCTGCTCCCTTAAAAAATAGTCTCAGGGCTTCCCTGGTGGCGCAGTGGTTGAGAGTCTGCCTGCCGATGCAGGGGACACGGGTTCGTGCCCCGGTCTGGGAAGATCCCACATGCCGCGGAGCGGCTGGGCCCGTGAGCCACGGCCGCTGAGCCTGTGCGTCCGGAGCCTGTGCTCCACAATGGGAGAGGCCACAACAGTGGGAGGCCCACGTACCGCAAAAAGAAAAAAAAAAAAAAAAAGTCTCAGGTATCCATTATGACCACACCAAAGTAAGTTCTTTCTAGTTACCATCAAATGCAATTTATCATCATCATCAGGACTGTAATAACTGCTAGGCTCAAAGATAAATTGGACATGTTCCTTATCCTCAAGAAACTTACACTGCAGATGGCACTGATCACAGTAGGCTAAGGTAAGAGCTATCAAAGGTGAATAAATGACCTGAGAGTTGAGAACAGAAGAGAGCTATTCTAGCTGAAGTAGACTATATATGAACACGTATATAATATGTAATCCCATTTATTTTTAAAGTGATTATTAGTTCCATGATTCATTTCCAAGTTATAATCATTAACTTTCATAAATGTAATTTATGGTGTTTCCTATGTATAACAGTGTTTTAACTTTAAATCAGAAATATATCATTTGAGCGTGGAGGACCAAACTGACTTACCTTATCAAATATTTTATATAAGAATTTTTCATTGTATATTTTCCATCTACCAAAGCCCAAACTCCCATCTTTCTAGACAGTTACATCTCTTGAAGCTTTCTAGCCTTATTAGATGAAGAATAAAATCTACTTCTAGAAAAACTTTAGTCTGTGGTCTTTCTCTACCCCAATCCTACTATTGCTATCTCAGGTAATATACTAACATGTTTTACTAAAAATTAAATTTTAAAAAATCAGAAAGGAAAGCATGAAAACAACATATATATTTTAAGGTAATGACTGGAGTTCATTAGGTTCGATGCCTATGGTAAAACTGGGGGCTGAAGGGATTAGAGAGAGAAAGGTTGGCATGGACTAATATTTATTTAATTCCTACTAGATTCAAGCTCTATGCAAATTAATCTGCACTGCTACCTAAGAAATTTGTAATATTAATCTCATTTGGCAGATGAGAAAACAAAGCCTCAGAGAGGCAAAGTAACTTTTTAAAGATCAAAGAACTAGTAAATGCTAAGGTCAATGCCTATCTGACTTCAAAGTTCCAAAAAGTCCCTAATCTTTCCACATATCAAACTGTTTCTCTAATTTCAGATATTGAACAAGCAACTGAGGCAAACCGAACTTCATTCAGGATTACAGAGATTGTTTTGTCTCAATGTTCACTTTCCCTAGAAGAAAAAGCGGCCGTCTCTAAAAAGAAGTACAGCCTTTTACTATTCTTATTACATTAAAAATGGTTATGGAAGAAGCATTTCGTATGTCATTAGTAGAAATGGGGCTTGCAGACCGAGATGAATGATGTATACAGTACAGAGCATCTAGAGCAGCCCAGAAGAAAGTTTTCTGTTATATGTAGACCATTTCAGGCTTACTTTTCTTGACTTGTTCTGCAATAGTGCTGGCCTTTTTTTTTTTTTCTTACATGTTGAACCATTAGGAATTTTTCAAAAAAAGTTAATAAATATTTGCTTTCAAGTAAAAAAAAAAATGGTTATGAAGTAATGTAGCTCATTTTTGAAGAAACACATCAGAACTTCAAAATTTGTTTCCTTCAAAATCACCTTGGGAAGGAAATTATACAATCATTTCAGTGATGATGTTACAGATCAACGTATTTCTGAAAATCTTTTAGAATCATCTTCAGCACTGGTGGCACACTATGAATATCCTCAGTGGTCACAGAGTTTCATCCTTTGCAAAAGAATTTGGCTTTTGAGAGTGGAGTCATCCAAAGGCAAGCCTTATTGATAAGATGGCTTGTTTAGTTGAGTAAAAGCATTTGAGATGAAAAAGAGGTGCCAATAAATTAACAAGCTATGCCAAGCTATTGTGTATTCTTCACCTGTTTTAAATACCCACCCCTCTTCTATCTAAACTATCTTTCATAAGCACATGTTTGTTTTCTTTATAGTTCTTATTATTACTTTTAAAAGTATTTACTGTGTGTTTTTATTAATGTTGTCTCCCCTACTACATTATAAGCTTTTGAGCTCAGTAACCATGTGATTTTGTCACCACAGTATATCTGGCATCTAGAGAGAACTGATACAAGAGTAAGAATACAGTAAATTTTTGTTGAGTGAGTGAATGAAACATTGGTTTGTGACTCAAGAACTGGCTCTCAAGGTAATTCTAATAAAAGTAGAAGTCTTCTGAGCAACAAATGGCAGTATCACTAAAATATAGTCCTCCCTCAAAATGAGAGAATAGGTAAATTCTTCTTGGTTGATTAAGAAATTTTTACTTTTAGAGTCACACTCTCTCTTTAATAAACTGTTCACAAAATAGTATAATAAAGCAATAATAAATGTAATATTTTATAAATAAGGGATTTAATGAAAAAAGGATATAGGAATAATTTTTTGATCTAATTTTTGTTTCTACCCAATTTAAATGTAAATTTCTGGTACAGAAACTATGAATCAATATGCTATACTATATATATAAAGAAAGTAAATGATTAGAAAACCATTACTATCACTGATTATAAAGATTTAATGCAGAAATTTCTGGATTATTAACAACCAGTAAATAATCCCATTTATTATTTTTAAAGTGATTATTTAAAAATCAAACCATTTACTTCTTTATAATGTTTCATAAAAAGTAGCCAGTAGTTTCTTTCAGTTAATTTTTCAAGTGGCTGATGTCCTTGTTGACTAAAAATTGAGAGTATTCTATAGAGATTGAAAGATGTTTGTTAACATCTTTATGGCTTTGAAAGTAGCAAAGCAAACAGCTCTTAGACAAATAGCTTTTCACGTGCTCATTAACTGCCAGAGATTTGCTGTCACATATCTTTGCAAAGATGGAAGAAGCATTCTATAGGACGTCACTGGGGAAATCACAAAGAAGTTTGACAATAATTTTTAAGCTTTTCAAAAGCAAGAACATCAAAACTAGAATACCAAATCCACCAACTTGCTTCTTCAACATGTAGTTAGTTTACTTATATGTTTGGGGGAGGACTATATGGAAACAATTTTTATAATAATAATAATATACAGTTAATGTTGATAATCTGGAAAGTTCCAAAAAATGAAAAACAGGGGAGACAATCTCCAGAGTCATTGTCCAGAAGGAACTACTCTTATGGTCTTGTTTCTCTTCCTGGTGCTTTATTGTGTATACCGCTCATCCTGCTGTTTGTTGCTTATTATCAGATGGCTTGATAAAATTCCCATAGCTTCCCTTTACTTTTATTCCTCACAGCTGCTTATTTCCTTTTTCTGAAATTACCAGGTTAGCTATTAATTGCATTCTCTGAGGCATATTACCATTGCTTGTTAATAAAAATGAAATAAAATTATTCATGGGAGGTAAAAATGGTTAAGGAAAGTATTAAAGAACTGACCAAAATGATTATTAATTCACAGTGTGTCTTTTGATAATTTCCTTTTGAAGTGTCAAAAAGATAAAGGAAAGGTGTAAAAATGCTCCAGAAGCTAAGAAACAAGGTTAAGTATTTGATGCACAGATGAGTTGTAGACCAGAAGATTACTTTTAGGAAACCATAAAACAACACACTGACATGTGAAACATCTAAAGTTTGGGTGCTAAAAGGAAATGTTTACAAAACCCAGCAGTGGTTCTATACCTTATAATCCACCCACCAAAATGTCAGACTTAGGATCATAGGCAGCTCGACCAACCAAAAATTAAACAAATCCCTCAGTCTTTTAGTTTCCTGGTAGTAGCGTGGTTCTTTTACCATTTTTCATGCTACCGTATCATAGCTCCCCCCATCAATGTCATCTCATGAATATAAAGAATTTTTTCAATGTACACTTATCCTCTAGAGATACTAATAACCATGCTTGTTGGCTACATTTTCAACCAATTCCAGTGAGAATTACTGATTTGGCTGAGTCTTCAATTAATGAAGTGCCTTCTGATATAATGAACCAGTATATCGCTTCTAAAACTATCTGCGATGGACCAAATTTAAAAATTTTTTCAATTTGCTGCAGACTGACATTTTGTTAAATACAAAAAAATGAATTACTAGGAAAATGAAAATTTAAAAAGACACACAAAATACAAGCAATTTTCATTAGATTCAACAGACATAAAATTACTCTGTCCAATGCTATAAAAGCTTCTAAATGCTTATTCTTGATTTCTGTATTTAACCCATAGTAGATTAAAAAAGAGGGTGGTGAATTAAAGACAGGCACCAGTTTATGGGCCTCACTTTAGGTCACACTGATCAAGCTGACCAATTTCAAAGAGCATAAATCTTAGGCATATATATGGTGCTTGCCAACAGGTTGCAGGTCTGGGTTTACATGAAGTTTATTTCCTTCAGGGCTTCTAAGGAACTGGTCTTGATTAAAGTTGCCACGTCAGACTTCCATAAACAAAATATTAAATGTCAAAAAGATGCAGTCTCTGCCCTCAAGGATCTTAACCTAAACAGACAGATATGCAACAAACAATGACAAAATAATTAAGTAAGTGCTATAACTGAGACATGTGTAAAGATCATGGTGTCAGATACCATCTATACACCAATGATTCCCAAATTCACATCACCAAATTTACCCTGTCTCCTTAACCGAAAATTTACTCATCTAGCTGTCTGCTGAATTTCTTCTTTGGATGACTAAAGGCATCTCAAACTAAGGGTGCTGAATGCAAACTCTTAATTCCCCTCCCCCAAATAATAATAATAACAACCTGCTGCTTTCACTGTCTCTCTCAATTAATGGCTGCCCTAACTTTTAAAATGGTCGAGCCAAAAAACGTCAGGTCATCTTAATTCCTCTATTTCTCTTATAACCCATTTCCAGTGCATCAGCAAATACTGTCAATTCTACACTCCACCACTTCTCACCACTCACCCCACCCCAAGCAATCACCTAGGCCTAGACCTCTTGTTTCTGGGTTATTCCAGTGGCCTTCAATTCCAGGGACCTGATTCAACCATTGTCTCACCATTGTCTCTCCACTGTCTATTCTGAGCACAGGAGCCAGATGAACCTTTCTAAACCCAAGTCAGTTGCGTTAGTTCTCTGCTCATAACCCTCCAGTGGCTTCCCTTCTCATTCAGAAAACAGCCTAAATCCTTTTAGTCTCTACATAATCTGCTCTTCTTTCTGACCTTACCTCCTAAAACTTTCCAGGTCATTGTGCTTTAGCCATGCTGGCTCAGATATCTGCATGGCTCACTCTCCTAACTTATTTTAGCCTTTTGAACACATGCCACCTTTCTGACCTTCCTGAAACAGCCTATTAAAAAAGTGCAACCACTTTGCCCCACTGTCATCTACCATCCTTCATCTGCTCATTAATTTTTATCACCATCGCTCTTTATTAACACTTGTTATTCATATGTTTACGTGTTCATTGGTCACCTCTCTCCACTAGAAAGAAAACTTTAAGAAGGTTTCCTTTTGTTCACTGCTAAATCGTCAGTGTCCAGAATTGTACCTGGTACGTAATAGGCATTCAAAAAATATTTTCTGAACGAATGAATAACCAAAGTTGGATACTTTGCTCCAGTTGTTTATGGGGAGTATCAGGGACAGATTTACACAAAACAGATGACACTGAAACTAAGTCTTGAAAGATTCAAGCTTGTCTAATACAGAAAGGGCTAAAATATCATTGTCATATGTGCAACATTTTCCACAAAATCTTGAAGCAGAAGAATATATTGTAGGAAAGACTATTAACTTTCCAACTGCGAAAAAACCCAGGAAAGAAATTAATCCCCACGATCCAGAAAAGAATCAGGGTACAGATTAGCAATAAGAAAATTACCACAGTTCTCATGAAATTTTACAGATAAGAAATTACTATAAAATATGTTAAGCTCCTGAATAATATAAACGTACTCCCAGTAGTCTGTTTATTATTGCCTCGACTTTTCTTTTTTTTTGCTGTAAGATTTCAATTTTATTCTCCTAGAATTTTCCTTACATGATAGGACTATAGCTCTGATTTTAAAAAAGGAAACCAGGACTTCCCTGGTGGCGCAGCGGTTAAGAATCTGCCTGCCAATGCACGGGACATGGGTTTTAGTCCTGGTCCAGGAAGATCCCACATGCCGCAGAGCAACTAAGCCCATGCACCACAACTGCTGAGCCTGCGTTCTAGAGCCCGCAAGCCACAACTACTGAACCCACGTGCCACAATTACTGAAGCCTATGTGCCTAAACCCCATGCTCCGCAACAAGAGAAGCCACTGCAATGAGAAGCCTGCACACCGCAACTAAGAATAGCCCTCGCTCACCACAACTAGAGAAAGCCTGCACACAGCAACAAAGACCCAATGCAGCCAAAAGTAAATAAATAAAATTTATTTATTTTATTTACTTAAAATAAAAGTAAATATTTTAATTTTTAAAATAAAAGTAAATAAAAGGAGAAGAAAAAAGTACTCAATATGTAGCACTTCAGAGTTCTGTGGAAAATCTATTCTACTGATACCTATGGCCATGAACTCTGAAATCATATTTCTCAAATATTACCTCATTTTACTATCTGAAATTGCCTTACACATATTTATGCATCTTCTTGCTTATTTCTTACCTTCTCATTAGAAAGTAAAATCCTTCAAACAGAGTAGGGACTTGTCTATCTTTCCCACAGTATCCCTAGGGTCTGATAGGTGCCAACCACACAGAGCAATCAATAAATGCTCAATGAATAAATAAATAAAATTCAAGTAATAAATAAATGAATGTTTCACACAGGGAGTTAAGACTAACTTCCAGCACGTATTTTAGCAGTACATTTTCTCCTAAGAGGTCTTCTCCTTAACGACATCATCAAAAGTACAAGTAGAATTGTGTCCTCACTTGCACTTCTGGCTTTACCACCTCTGGGAATAGTATCTCAGCACATATTAGATGAAGCATAAAGTCTGGGAAAAGGTTGCTCTGATGATATAGTGCTTGGAGAAACAGGGCCAAAGAAGGCAAAGGGATTCTTGCAACCCTGGTTTCAGGGTGGCAACTAGGTGTCTCTGCCTCACAGAGGTGACACTTGGGGCCTTCTGTCGTCCTCTTGTGGCAGCTGTGCTTGGGACACTTCAATGTATTACTACCCATACTTAATGTATGCATTATATAACATGATCACAGTTTAAAAACTTTAAGCAATGCCAATTGTTTCTATAATAAAACCTTTAGTAAAAGCCAAAATATTATTGCTTCTTAAATCTCTACACTCCCCCCCACACACACAAATTAGTCTCAATTGTATTAAATTTACAAACCTAAGCATCAAGGCCTAAATCTTCTCTATTTTCTCCATCACTGCAGCATCCATTTCTCCCTCCGTCCACCTCATCTTCTGCTGCCTACCGTCAAAATTCTCTCATTCATTCATTTATGCATTCATTTAGTTATACATTTCATTAACGGCTATTAGCATCATCCGAAAGACGTTTTTTGGGCTTTCCTGGTGGCGCAGTGGCCAATGCAGGGGACGTGAGTTCGAGCCCTGGTCTGGGAGGATCCCACGTACCGCGGAACTAGGCCCGTGAGCCACAACAACTGAGCCTGCGCTTCTGGAGCTTGTGCTCCGCAACAAGAGAGGCCGCGATAGTGAGAGGCCCGCGCACCGCGATGAAGAGTGGCCCCCGCTCGCCGCAACTAGAGAAAGCCCTCACACAGAAACGAAGACCCAACACAGCCAAAAATAAATCAATTAATTAATTTTTTAAAAAAGAAGACGTTTTTGTGTTTATTATTCATGTGAAATAATGTTTCACTGGTTGATGAAGGAACCCCAATGCCTGCTAATTCCCTGTCAATCATTGCAAGTAGTGATCAACAGTGCCTTCTGTATTGGTTCAGACAGCTGCCCGGGAACTGTCTTTCTTTCCTGGTTCAGGTCTCCTCAGGCTGTGGGCAGCTCCCTAATTGGCTTGGTGAACAAAAAGCACTTCACCACTTCCTTCCCCACCCACTTTAAGGACCTTCTCTCAGCCTCTCCTCCCCCCACACCAGCCAGGCAAGCCAGATACCTGGAAAGCTCACTGACGGTCAGTGATCTGGAGAAAGCTGTAAAACCTGCCATAACTTTGTTTCTCTCTTTTTAAATTGCCTTCAGGGTAATAGTGGGTGCACCTTATTCAGACCTTAAGTGTAATCAAAGTGAAAAAAGGGGAAAAACAATGCCTAGAGAATATTTGGGCTTACCAACCAGGATGTGTGAGGTAGAAGGGGCTGGCAGCTTTTAATTTTTCCATCAAAAACAAACAAACAAAAAAACAATTACAATCTTCTATCACCATTTCATACAGAAAAGAATTTTAAAAGTAGAAAGAATATGATCTTAGCATAAGGTGAAGTACTTCCAAAGAAAGACCCTTAGGCAACCTTACACCAAGACACATGAAAAAAATAATAGCATGGTGAGCGGGGACATTTTTTAATTGCCCTGAGTTGATACGTGAATAGTGTGGAAAGCTGTGGTAGATCAACGGCAATTAAGTAACCTATATTCTGAAAAGGGCTCCCATGTGAGAAGAGATGGGTTGTTCCTTGTCTCCTAAGCCAACAGATAAGGGATCAAGAAAAGCATCCATAAAGCTAGGAGGTGCCTGCATGAATGGGGGAGTCCAGCATCTCACTGCCTAGCTGGACATGTGTTTATGAGGTATCCTTGCTGATCTGCCTCCTGTGTGTATTTGAGGAGGGAGATTTGGAGAGTAATGGCAGCAGGAGTAAGTAGGTGGGAAGTAGGAGAGGGGAGAGCAGGAGAGTCAAATGGAGTAGCCTGAACAACTGTCATGTGGCAGAACAAAAGTGACACTCTGAGCTCATCTTAGATGAAGGGCAAGGCTTTAATTCAGATATGAAATTGAAGTTTTAAATCAAATGGACTTATAAAAAAATGGGGAACAGAATTTCAGAATTCTGCTTACCTATGAGAAAAGGCAGTTCTAAAAAAACACAGCTGGGCTCAATGAGTAAAGAAAAATAAAATATTTTTATGTTGGAAATCTTTGAAGTTAAGACTACATAATGAACCTGATGTAAAATACTTAGTTTTCTAAGTTGGCTGAAAATCAAGGAAAACCTCTCTATGGATCAACACAGGTCCACCGCGTAGCTTTTGGGAAAGCCTTGATCTAATCCAAGCTTTCATTTCACACATGAGGAAAATGGCGTTCAGCTCACATTTAAGGACCCAGGTGATTATGCTTTCTACCCTTAACATTTTTTCAACCTGAATATGTCATGGATAACACCAGTTGCCCCTAGTAGGGGCTAGCTGGTTAGCAAACTCAATACTGGGCAGGAGAATAATAGAATAATATTTTATAGAGCCAATAGGGCGAAAGATGTAAATTCCACCGCCCCTCCACTCATTGGTTGTAGCCTTTTTTTTTTTTCCTCATGCTTCAGCTTTCCTTCCATTTTCCTCTTGCTCTCTTTTCCCATCTTCACCCATCACTCTTCCTTTTATCTCCTTTCCTAGCTAGGGTCAATTACAGCACATGGCAGAGTGACAGTTTAAAAAGGAAGAGACATCATTTCTGATTCTTGTCATCTGAAAGCCAATATTTTCTAATAGATATGTCTTATTATTAACAGGTTAATATCATTATATTTTACATTTTACACCACCAAAATTAAGTGATAAGATTAAATGACCATAAAAATATATAAAAGTACAAAATCATAGTTTCCATTTTAAACATGTGCTAAAGCTAACAATATCAAATTACTATCAATTTCTCATAAATAGAAATTGGGGCTCAGTTGGTGTTATTTTTCTTAGCTTAAACATAATGAAATTTATCATTTAGTTCACAAAGCATTTTTCAAATTGCCAACCTAAAGGTTTAAAATTCACAGATGTGTGTACAACAGTTACATATACATGCATATATGTATAATATATTTACAGTACATTGTCCTCCTTTCTTTTAAGGAAAAAACTGAAGATACATCTTATTTTATAAATATGAACAAGTAATTAGGCATCTAAGAGGAATAGCCTTATAATAATATTTTAATTTTCAAGTATAAAACAATTGATCTCATCTCCTTATCCCAGTAACCATCAATTCAGGATTACATAAATAGCAATGACTATTTAAAACATATTACTACTAATGAAACTTTCCAATAATTTGAAAGTTTTTTATCATCACTACTCAATTTTTCATGCTCATCTTCTATGACTATCCTTTTTAGAAGCTAATAAATGTAAGAGGCATACTTTTAGTAGGAACCACGAAGAGAAACAATGTAATCTGGGTACCATTTCTCAGATGCTGTTTGAGAAATGCAGAGCAAGTCCCTGATGGCTTTCCTTCTGCATCCTCCACGTGAGTCAGTTGCTAGGAAACGTCAAAGAGGGATTCAGTATTAGGTCTGGGGAACAAAGAGCTAGCTTAATCGTTTTCTGAACACTAACATATAACCTTCTTTAACTGTTGCCTACCTTAGGAAGCTAAAGATTACAGGTGATGTTTTTGCAGAGAAACAGACTTTGAGTCGTACCCTTTAACTATTTTAAACAGATTCTATTACCTACTGAAATAAGAAGTAACAGCTGTAGATACCTTTAAATATTTTTTTCAGCCGCGAGTTGCAACCATCCTGCTATCCAAACTTACAGATGATAAGAACTAATCTCTTCACTGCTTCAAGCTGTATTTTGATACTGCTACACATATATACGTGTATGCACATTCACCTTTGTGTACACACACACACGATACACAAGAAATGAAAAAGAATAAGAAAGAAAGCACACACATCACCACTACCATAGTAAAATACCTGGCTCAAAATAACCAGAGGAGAAAAAGGAGAAACAACTAGAAACAACTTAAGGGAAAACACACACATACACACACACACACACACACACTGCACACACAGGCACATGTGCACACATATGCTCACATACACATCAAATGCATTTCTCAGTCCTTGGGGCTTGGTTTACTTGGGCCTAAGGAAAAATAAAAGAGCTCTGAATGGGGAGTTGGGAAACATGAGATCCATTAATTCACTGTGTGACTCTGAAATAGTGTCTTAACTTCTCTGGGAATCATTTCCCAGAAAATTAAGAGAATAATGCTAGCATAAGTAGGTTTTGGGTAGGATGGGATGAGATGATGCATGTGCAAGCATTTTGAAATTGTATAGCACCGTGAAAAGGGTGTATTGTTATCTTATTTATAAAATGGCCAATTCAGTGAATAGACATGTGAATAGGACTCAGTAATTGAAAATCAAAATTAAGCCAACTAAAAATCATTAGTGGATGAGGTAGGGTTTTTTCCAAAATTTCATACATAAATTAGACTGTTTCATTGATATTAACATCAAAACACTTGGTGTGATTTACTAATATGGGAAAGCAATGATTCAAAACAAACAAACAAAAAAAAACACAAGAATTTACCTTGTGCATGTCTCTAAAAAGGTTTTAAGTCATTTGCATTAATTCCTCCATAATTTCAAAGTAGAACAGTATATCAAACTATGAAAGATGTAAAAGTAAGCTTTTAAATAAACTATCTAAAATAATGACCTCTTTGTCTTTTCCATGCTAAAAGTAGCTTTGCCATCACTTCTAGAGAATGAACTTACAAGCTGTAGGATCTGTGACCCTCTACCAAATTCAAACTGAAACTGAATTTACATGTGGGTTATGCACCCTTTTTAGGGTGTTTCTTATAATCCCAGTGGCCAACATATTGGCAAGGAATTCCAGCACCTGGGATCTGGGAGACTCCATGTATTAGTTTGCCAAGTCTGCCACAACAAAATACCAGAGATTGAGTAGCTTAAACAACAGATATGTATTTTCTCACAGTTCTGGAAGCTGGAAGCCCAAGATCAAGGTGTGAGCATTTTTGGCTTCTCCAGAGGCCTCTCCTCTTGGCTTGTAGATGCTGCTTTTCACTGCGTCCTCACATGGTCTTTCCTCCCTGCACACGCAACCCTGGTGTCTCTTCCTCTTCTTATAAGGACATCATAGTGAATTAGGACCCACCAATGTGACCTCATTTAATCTTAATTACCTCTGTAAAGGCCCTATTGCCCAAATACAGTCACTTCTGTAGGTAGTAGGGGTTAGGATGTCATAAATTTTGGAGAGGCACATTTTAGTCCATAACATTCCACTTCTAATTGATCTCAGTGGAACCCTAAGCACTAAGAAAGGTAACCAGATGACCAGCTCCAGACACAGGCTGCAAAGCATTCCCTATTGTCCAAAAACTCCAGGTCCTTATCAAGAAAGAAAAAAACAAGGGAGGGCATGGCCATTCAGGAGAAATTATGTTAATATATATAAATATCAACATGGCTGAGGAAATAAAAGTCTCTTGGACTCACAAACTGAAAGGATAAACACTGGTATGTTCAACTGTTTTCAGAAAGTTTCCTCAACCCTAACTGCAAACTCTGGCATTTACTTAAGCTGGGCCTTCTACTAAAAGAACCGCAATGCTAAAATGCAAACTGGCAGTCAACAATGGGGAGGGGATACAAATGACAATCCATTATGTGATGACTGCAAATTTTCTTTCAAAGGGAACTATAAAAATCATTAAAAACAGTTCCTGAATATTTCTAAAATTTATTTGGAGTAAAAACTCAGATAGTAAACACATTTTCACTGTTTCAGCCTGAGCTCTAATCTCATCTAAAAAATTAACATCACAGAACACTGCCTTACACAAAAAATAATATCTTATATTTTTACAGTTTTTACCATCCCCTAACATTTTCTCACTTCACCCTCATAATGACTCTGTGAGGTAGAGAAGGCGGGAAAAGATGAGGATAGTGAAACTGATTGACATTAAATGACTTGCCCAAGGTCACAAACCAATAACCAAGGGAATCATCAGAACAAGAATGCAGGTCTTCTGACTTCTAAGCCAGAAGTTCTTGGGACTTAATGACATTCAGGGCATCGAAACTACAATCTCGCAAATTGCTCTTTATTCAGCACCACTGGGCTGTAAAAGTCTATAAATAAAATTAGATTTGCTGAAATTCTGCACATAATCACAAAATGAATTTAGTCTGAAATAAAAATAATTCTGACCACTTCTTCAACAAATATAACATTTTAAAGGTATCAATCATCTTAGATTTTAGAAGTAGCATTTTTGTTGAGAATTTATTTCACTATGCCAAATAACTAGGTAAACATAATAAAAGTTCAAAGCAACAAAAGGAATTTCCATAATTAATAATACAAGGCAGAATTTAACCTAGTAAATCTTATTTATCTACCATACAAATTTTCACTAGTCTATAAACATTCCCCCTGCTAACTGAAATTAACAACAGCAATTGAACTACTGAAAAATTAGACTTTGATTAGGTCAAAGAAAATGTCCTTATTTAGGATGAAGGGAAAACCAACTATCAAATATCAACTACAGGGCTTCCCTGGTGGCGCAGCGGTTGAGAGTCCGCCTGCCGATGCAGGGGACAAGGGTTCATGCCCTGGTCCGGGAAGAACCCACATGCCGCCGAGCGGCTGGGCCCGTGAGCCATGGCCGCTGAGCCTGCACGTCTGGAGCCTGTGCTCTGCAAAAGGAGAAGCCACAACAGTGAGAGGCCCGCGTACCACAAAAAAAAAAAAAGAAAAATCAACTATAATAAAATTTGTTTTATTGAGCACTTATTATGGGCTTATTATTAGCCTGCTAAGTGCTTTGTATGCATTATATCGCTCAATCCTCACAACCATTCTATGAAGCGGGTACTACTTCATACCCATCTTTCAAACCCATTTCACTCTACTGCCTTGATTCTGAACACAAAGAATAATGCAATATCGCCTATCACAAGTGAAAGCAGGAGAAAAAATGGGCATATAGAGCCACAAAAATAAACTAAATTTCTAAACAGTATGCACTATTAATAAAATTAATGAATGAGATAATGGAATTTCCTCCGAAAGTCTAAAAAAAAAAGAAATATTAATTCTTTCATGCAACAAAACTGTTGAGTCATAAACCATAAATCAGGCACTCTCCTAGCTCCTTAAGACTCTAAGAATAATATGACAAAATCCCCTCACTTGAAAAGTTCAAAGTCTACAAAGGAAGGTAAACATACAGAAGAGATTTTAAAAGGTATTAATATGAGTAATGGCATAGACTAGAGTTACAAAAATGCCATATGAAGGGGTTTCATAATGCTGGTTTTCACTCTCCTTGCAAGCCAGTGACATAGTAATATTCTGTTATTTGGGGAAAAGTAAATCTCTGATGGGCCAAAATTATGTGGACCAAATATAAAACTTTTTGATAGTTATACTATCTAAATAATAAATGAAGGTGAATTTTATGGTATATGAACTTCATCTTGGTAAAAAAATTTTAGATAAGAATGAATGAATTGTATATCCTTCAGAATTTTACTCAACATGTTATTTTTAAATGAACTTTTAAGCATAACATGAAACAGAGAATTCCAGTTAAAATCTTTTAAAGGCTCTGTTGATGAGACCTTCAAGATGGCAGAGGAGTAAGATGTGGAGATCACCTTCCTCCCCACAAATACATCAGAAATACATCTACATGTGGAACAACTCCTACAGAACACCTACTGAACGCTGGCAGAAGACCTCAGACTTCCCAAAAGGCAAGAAACTCCCCACATACCTGGGTAGGGCAGAAGAAAAAAGGAAAAACAGAGACAAAAGAATAGGGACGGGACCTGCACCTCAGGGAGGGAGCTGTGAAGGAGGAAAGGTTTCCACACACTAGGAAGCCCCTTCACTGGCGGAGACTGCGGGTGGCGGAGGGGGGAAGCTTCAGAGCCGCAGAGGAGAGCACAGCAACAGGGTGTGGAGGGCAAAGCGGAGAGATTCCTGCACAGAGGATCAGTGCCGACCAGCACTCACCAGCCTGAAAGGTTTGTCTGCTCACCCGCCGGGATGGGTAGGGGCTGGGAAGTGAGGCTCAGGCTTCTGAGGTCAGATCCCAGGGAGAGGACTGGGGTTGGCTGTGTGAACACAGCCTGAAGGGGGCTAGTGCACCACAGCTAGCAGGGAGGGCGTCTGGGAAAAAGTCTGGACCTGCCTAAGAGGCAAGAGACCACTGTTAGGGGCTACGCGAGGAGAGGGGATTCAGAGCACCGCCTAAACGAGCTCCAGAGATGGGTGCGAGCCGCGGCTATCAGCGCGGACCCCAGAGACAGGCATGAAATGCTAAGGCTGCTCCTGCAGCCACCAAGAAGCCTGTGTGCAAACACAGGTCACTATCCACACCTTCCCTCCCGGGAGCCTGTGCAGCCCGCCACTGCCAGGGTCCTACGATCCAGGGACAACTTCCCTGGGAAAACACACGGCATACCTTGGGCTGTTACAACATCACTCTGGCCTCTGCTGCCGCAGGCTCATCCCGTATTCTGTACCCCTCCCTCCCACCAGCCTGAGGGAGCCAGAGCCCCCTAATCAGCTGCTGCTTTAACCCCAACCCGGCTGGACGGGAAAAGACGACCTCAGGAGACCTACACGCAGAGGTAGGGCCAATCCAAAGCTGAACCCCAGGAGCTGTGAGAACAAAGAAGAGAAAGGGAACTTTCTCCCAGCAGCCTCAGGAGCAGTCAATTAAATCTCCACAGTCAACTTGATGTACCCTGCATCTGTGGAATACCTGAATAGACAACAAATCATCCCAAAATTCAGGCGGTGGACTTTGGGAGCAACTGTAGACTTGGGGTTTGCTGTATGTGACCGACTGGTTCCTGGTTTTATGTTTATCTTAGTTTAGTATTTAGAGTTTATTATCATTGGTAGATTTGTTTATTGATGGTTGCTCTCTTCCTTTTTATCTTTATATACGCATATATATTTTTTCCTTTTTCTCTTTTTGTGAGTGGGTGTGCTTATGCTTCTTTGTGTGATTTTGTCTGTATAGCTTTGCTTTTACCATTTGTCCCAGGATTCTGTCTGTAGGTTTTGGTTTTTTTTTTTTTAGTATAGTTCTTAGCGCTTGTTACCATTGTTGGATTTGATTTTTGGTTTGGTTGCTCTCTCTTTTTTCTTTATTTTCTAATTTTTTTTAATTTTTAATAATATTTTAAATTATTTTTATAACTTTTTATTTATTTATTTATTTTCTTCCTTTCTTTTTTTCTCCCTTTTCTTCTGAGCCGTGTGACTGACAGGGTCTTTGTGCTCCAGCCAAGTATCAGGCCTGTGCCTCTGAGGTGGGAAAACTGAGTTCAGACCATTGGTCCACCAGAGACCTCCTGTCTCCACATAATATCAAACCATGAGAGCTCTCCCACAGATCTCCATCTCAATGCTAAGACCCAGCTCCACTCAATGACCAGCAAGCTACAGTAGCGTTGGACACCCTATGCCAAACTACTAGCAAGACAGGAACACAAACCCACCCATTGGCACAGAGGGTGCCTAAAATCATAATCAGGTCACAGACACCCCAAAACACACCACCAGACGTGGACCTGCCCACCAGAAAGACAAGATCCAGCCTCATCCAACAGAACACAGGCACTACCCCTCCACCAGGAAGCCTACACAACCCACTGAATGAACCTCAGCCACTGGGGGCAGGACCAAAAACAACGGGAACTACGAACCTGCAGCCTGAGAAAAGGAGACCCCAAACACAGTAAGTTAAGCAAAATGAGAAGACAGAGAAACAGACAGCAGATGAAGGAGCAAGGTAAAAACCTATGAGACCAAACAAATGAAGAGGAAATAGGTAGTCTACCTGAAAAAGAATTTAGAATAATGATAGTAAAGATGATCCAAAATCTTGGAAATAAAATGGAGAAAATACAAGAAATGTTTAACAAGGACCTAGAAGAACCAAAGATGAAACAAGCAACGATGATTAACACAATAAATGAAATTAAAAATACTCTAGAAGGAATCAAGAGCAGATTAACTGAGGCAGAAGAACGGATAAATGACCTGGAAGATAAAAGAGTGGAAATAACTACTGTAGAGCAGAAAAAAGAAAAAAGAATGAGAAGAATTCAGGACAGTCTCAGGGAACTCTCGGACAATATAAAACGCACCAACATTCGAATTATAGGGGTCCCAGAAGAAGAAGAGAAAAAGAAAGGGACTGAGAAAATATGTGAAGAGATTAGAGTTGAAAACTTCCCTAATATGGGAAATAGTCAATCAAGTCCAGGAAGCACAGAGAGTCCCATACAGGATAAATCCAAGGAGAAACATGCCAAGTCACATATTAATCAAACTATCAAAAATTAAATACAGGGCTTCAGTGGTGGCGCAGTGATTGAGAGCCCGCCTGCCGATGCAGGGGACGCGGGTTCGTGCCCCAGTCTGGGAGGATCCCACATGCCACAGAGCAACTAGGCCCGTGAGCCATGGCCACTGAGCCTGCGCGTCTGGAGCCTGTGCTCTGCAACGGGAGAGGCCACAACAGTGAGAGGCCCGCGTACCGCAAAAAAAAAAAACAAAAACATACATCTACATGTGGAATAATTCTCATGGAAAACTAACTGGAGACTGTCAGAAGGACTCCTGTACAACCAAGGCTATAAGAAAGATACACATGTAATCGGGTATGACGGGAAGAAAAGCATCAGATCGAGACCTGTGCCCCTGGGAGGGGACTCAAAAGAAAAGGGAGATAATATGGGCAGACACTCACGCTAAGGAGTGAGTGGATGGAACCACAGACCGGGCTTCCCAGTCCTGGGGTCCTATGCAGAGGAGACAAACCCCCTTGACAGCTTGGAGAACCGCTGGGACAGATAGAAAGGCTGGAGAAGCCTAGATTCCACTTGTGAGGAGTGCTGGCTTGCCCCCAGTTAGGGAAGAGAGAGGTCTGTCCTAACTGTTGCCTCCTCACCATGCTTCCCATTCTGAGCCCTACCCACTCCAGGCCACAGCCTAGCACTAGATCTAGGGCAGCCACAACAGGGGAAAAGACACCATCGTGGGCTGCATCTGAGTGGAACCACAGACATCTGCACAGGCAGGGCATCGGACCTCTGTAAGCACACAAGCCCCACTTGCTTCAGCACTCCCCTCCTTTGAGGCAAAAGTCCCAGTGTAGGGAGAAGGAAAAACACACTTAAAGGGAACACAGTCAGCTTGAACCAGACCCTCAGGGCTTCCGCTCCAGCAAACTGGAAACAAGCACCACTCCTGACGGGGTAGTGATGGCCACTGAGCAGATAGGAAGTCCTGCCTCACACCGTGAGCAGGCTCTAGCTAGCTCCCTTATCTCCAGCCTCACCACCTACCAAGGTGACAGGTGCCAGCACACGCTGAGGAAAGACAGGATTGTGTCCACATCAATTGCAGACCTCCCACCAAAGTCACTGGGTACATACAGTCTGCATAGGGATGCTCCCACGAATGAACACCCCTTCAAAATCACAATACGTAATTGTTTCAACTAAGATCATAGAGACAGAGAAACTTAAGTTAAAAAAAAAAAAAGTCAAATAAAAGAGTAAGAGAAACATAAGTTATGAAACAGAAATAAACAATGTACCAGATAAAGAATTCAAAACATTGGTAATAAAAAATGTTAACTGAATTAGGGAAGAGAACTGTTTTAAACACAGATCATTTTAACAAAGGACTATAAGATATAAAAAGACCCAACCAAAAATAAGTAATTTAATATCTGAAATAGGAAAACTCTAAAAGCAATCAACAGCAGACTAAATGACACAGGGGAACACACAAGTGATCTGGAAGATAGAATAACGGAAATCACCCAATCAGAACAGCAGACAGAAAGGCAAAGGAAAAAAAACAAGTGCAACATATGAGATCTCAGGGATAACAGCAAATGTGCAAACAGTCACATGATAGGAGGTCCAAAAGGAGAAAAGAGAGAAGGGTACCAAAAATGTATTTGAAGAAATTACGGCTGAAAACTTCCCAAACCTAAAGAAGGAAACAATTAGCCATGTACAGGAAACACAGAGGGTTCCAAACAAGCTGAAGGTCCCAAACACACACACCAAGACATATCATAATTAAAATGTCAAAAGTTAAAGATAGAGACAATTCTAAAGGCAGCAAGAGAAAAACAGAGTCATATACAAAGGAATCCCCATAAGGCTATACACTGATTTCTCTGCAAATACTTTTCAGGTTGGAAGGGCATGGCATCATATATTCAAAGTGCTGAAAGGGAAAAAAAATGCAACCTAGGATACTCTACACAGCAAGACTATCATTTAGAATAGAAGGAGATAAAGAATTTCTCCAACAAAGAAAAACTAAAAGAATTCAGCAATACTAAACCTACCATAAAAGAAATGTTGAAGGGTCTTCTCTAAATGGAAAAGTAGTAAGAATCTACAGGAAAGGGACAATTCCAATAAGAAAGGCAAATATATAGTAAGGATTGAGGATCACTTAAATAAGCCAGTACATATATTAAAAGACAAAAAATTGTAAAAGCAACTATAACTACAATAAACAGTAAAGTGATAAGAATGAAGATGTAAAATATGACACCAAAACACAAAATGTGGAAGAGGGGAGTAAAAAATATAGATCTTTTATAATGTGTTTGAATTTATGACAATCAGTTTAGATCAAGTAGATATAATTAAGGGTCAAGATATACGAGCCCCATGGTAACCACAAAAAAACAAAAAGAAAGGAACCCAAGCTTACTACTAAAGAAAATCACCAAACCACAAGAGGAGAAATAAAAAGAAGAAATGAACAGAGAAGAACTATAAAAACTGGAAAACAAGGAATAAAATGGCCATAAGTACATACCTATCAATAATTACTTTAAATGTCAATGGACTAAATGCTCCAATCAGGACATAGGGCAGCTGATTTGATTTAAAAAAAAAAAAAGACCCTTCAAAATGCTGCCCACAAGAGACTCACTTCAGGGCTAAAGACACACACAGACTGAAAGTGAAGGGGATAGAAAGATATTTCATGCAAATGGAAACAACAAGAAAGTAGGGGTAGCCATACTTGTATCAGACAAAAAAGACTTTAAAACAAGGCTATAACAAAGAAGGGCATTAAAATATATGTACCCAATACAGGAGCACCTAAATGTGTAAAACAAATACTAACAGACATAAAGAGAGAAATTGACAATACAATAACAGTAGGGGACTTTAACACCCCACTGACATCACTGGACAGATCATCCAGATAGAAAATCAATAAGGCAACAGTAATCTTAAATGACACAAAAGACCAGCTGGACTTAAATATCGAATGAACATTACCCCCCAAAACAGTAAAATATACATTCTTTTCAAGTGCACATGGAACTTTCTCCAGGATAGCTCACATACTAGGCCATAAAACAAGCCTCAACAAATTTACAAGGAGAAATATTATACCAAGCATTTTTTTCCTACCACAGTGATATGAAACTAGAGATCAACTACAGAAAGAACTATGGGAAAAGAACAAACATGTACACTAAACAGTATGCTACTGATGATAAAATCAAAGAGAAAATCAGAAAATACTTTGAGACAAATGAAAATGGAAACATAACTTTCTAAAATCTATGGATTCAATAAAGACAGTTTTAATAGGGAAGTTCATAGTGATACAGGCCTTCCTCAAGAAACAAGAAAAATCTCAAATAAAGAATCTAACCTACCACCTAAAACAATCAGAAAGAAGAAAAACAAAGTAAAAGTCAGCAGAAAGAAGAAAATAATAAAGATCAGAGAGGAAATAAAATAGAGATTAAAAAAACAATTTAAAAAAATCCATGAAACCAAGATCTGTTTTTTTTTTTGAAAAGATAAACAAAATTGATAAATCTGTAGCCAAACATAGAAAGAAGAAAAAAAGCAAGGTATCCAAATTTGAAGGAAACAGGTAAAACTGTCACTATTTGCAGATGACATGATACTTTATATAGAGAACCCTAAAGTCTTCACTCAAAAATTATTAGAACTAATAAATGAATTCAGCAAGGCAGCAGGATACAAGATTAATATACAGAAATCTGTTGTCATTCTATACACTAATAATGAACTAGCAGAAAGAGAAAGTTAAAAATATCCCGTTTAAAATAGCACCAAAAAGAATAATATACCTAGAAATCAACTTAACCAAGGAGGTGAAAGACCTATACTCTGAAAACTCTAAAACACTGATGAAGAAAACTGAAAATGATACAAAAAGATATCCTGTGCTCTTGGACTGGAAGAATTAATATTGTCCAAGTGGCCACTTTACCCAAAAGGATGACTCAAGAAATAAAAGTTGATATAAACATATTTCTTTACATTTGAAGGTGAACATATTCTAAGAGAGTGAAGTGTTTACTCTGTAGAAGGATGATGAGAGGTAACAAAGTTTGGGCACTGTCATTTTTTTGCATTATAAATCTTTACGATTATTTGATTTTTAAAAAGCTTTGGGTATCTATTGCCTTAATATTTTTTAAGGTAAAGATAAAACTTTTAAAAGTAATATGTGTTAAGAAAATTGACATAACCTTACAGAGAGATCAAATAATTTGTTTTTAAGCAGCAGAATCAGAATTAAAAACCAGGCCGCATGAGTTCAGTCCATGTGCTTGGCTTTATGCTTTACCTTTTTATGTGGTTGAATGAAAAAATAAAATAGAATTACTGTGATATAGAAAATAATGAATGGCAGGTACTGTTATAACTATATACCAATGTAAATTTTTTAAATCAAAGAATTTCTTGCTGAAAAGCAACCTGTTACTCTGAACAAAACTCTACCTTCCCCCTATTCTTTCCCTTCTTCAACAGAAAGAATGTGCTAACTGACAAAGTAACTGATAACTAGGACCATCCACAAAGGCATGAATGTGAGATTTTTGACATCCTTTATAGATCATGTATCAATCCCTCCAGAAATATGTGTAATTGATATAGTGTGCTTCTAAATTATCTTCTCTCAAAGAAAAATTTAACTAGCTAATTTTATTAAACAACAGACTGTGTATTGCATTGGTAATTTCAATTTTAAATGGAAATTCTCTCCACCCAAATTTATTACTGGCAACTTTATAGCCGAATAACAAGGTTTTATCTGTCCTTTTCTCCTTCTTTTTTTTCAAAATGCCAACTTTCTCTACCTCACACCCATTAGGATGACTATTATCATAAAAACAGAAAATACCCAGTGTTAGTGAGAACATGGAGAATTTGGAACCCTTGTGCACTGTCGGTGGCAATGTAAAACGGTACAGTCACTATGGAAAACAGTCTGGCAGTTCATCAAAAAATTAAGTATAGACTTACCACATGACCCAGAAATTCCACTTCTCGGTATACACTCAAAAGAACTGAAAGTAGGGACTCCAACAGATATTTGTACATCCATGTTCAAAGCAGCACTATTCACAATAGCCAAAAGGTAGAAGCAATCAACAGATGAATGGATAAGCAAAATGTGGTGTGTGTGTTTGTGTGTGTCTATGTGTACATGTATATATAATGGTATATTATTAGTTATACATAAGTTAGCAAATATATATAATAGAATAATATTCAACCTTAAAAAGGAAGTAAATTGTGACACATGCCACTCATGGATGAACCTCAAGAACATTATGCTAAGTGAATTAAGCCAGACCAAAAAAGATAAATACCGTATGATTCCACTTAAATGAGGTACCTAGGGTAGTCAAATTCATAGAGACAAGGGCTGGGGAGGAAGGAATGGGAAGTTAATGGGTACAGGGTTTCAGACATATGAGATGAAAAGTTACAGAGATGAATGGTGGTGATGGTAGCACAATGTTATGAATGTACTTAATACTACTGAAATGTAACTTTAAAATGATATAAGATGGTAAGTATTATGTTGTGTGTATTTAACCACAAAAAAATTTTTTATTCCAATTTTCTAAGTTAAATAATCCTTTGGTAAATATTGGCTAACCCTAATTTATCTATAATCATTTACCATTGTTTCTAGCAAAAGTGTGTGTTTTCCAACAAATTCACAAAAGGAAATTAGGGTGGAAAATATTCATCTTTGGGGATTTTAAAAATCACTGAAAAAGTAAAGAGAAAAAAAGAAAGCCTATAGCTATGGTATGAAGAGATCTCTAAACTGAAGTGATCTGACTATAGTTCACAGAATAGGTGAAGGAAGAGTGAAATTCACTTGAGGTCTTGCCATGTGGACAAAAACAAATCCCTCATGTAGAGATATGAATACACTTTAATGGTGGTAGTGGGCATATGGGGGCTCCTAGTAATTCTGAATGTTAGCTTGCAAAGACAATGTGGGTATGTAGCCAGAAGGGTGGGTGGGTATGGTATGATCACTTAAACTAAAAGGACAACTCAGAAAGTGAAACCTTCACTGCCTCAAAGAGCAATACCTAGACCTGCAGTGGTTCTCAAAGGACAGCACAAAAGAGCAGTATCAGTATCACCTGAAAACCTGTTAGAAAAGCAAATTCTTGGGCTCTGCCTCAGGCCAGACTTAATGACTCAGATTGCTGGGCAAGCTCTCTCTGCAGGTGATTCAGATGTACAATAGTTAAGAGCCATTGTTCTAAACTACACTGAGTGCCATGTAACCACCAAAGACTATTTTAAGTCCCTGGCTCTCTACATTGACTGCACATTAGCATTACCTGGAAGCTTCTGAGGTTGGGCCCCACCTCAGAAAGTCTGATTTAATAGTTGCTTATTTATTCGTTTAGATTCCTAGTATTCCTATGTTCGGCCACGGTGGAGAATCATGTCTTTAAATGTCTCAATCAAACTGGTTTAAAAATTTAAGAAAGAAAAACAGTGTATTAATGTTTTAAGTCCCAAAATACTCATCTTTTTTTGCCAAGTAAATATAAATTAATAACTAAAGCAACTACAGAGAGTCAGCTAATACTTAGGCAAAATACAAAGTTGAAATCAACAATACAGGTTTAACAGTTAAAAAACGAAAAGGGTTTTATTAAACAAGTCAATTGTGAAAAACATAAGACTGGAAAAAACTATTTTTCTAAAAAGAAATTTTGAAATACATAAGCTCTAACAGAGTGGTAAGAAAAATTGACTTTGCAACTCAGGTACAGGTGGGCAAAAGTTTTTGGCTCTGTCATCCATCAGCTGTAACATTTTGGTTAATTTGATTTTTCTTTCCTAAGCTTCCACTTGTCTTGCACTATAAAACAGTCAATATTATGAGCCTATATCAAAGCGAGGTTGCGAGGATTAAATAAATAAAACATGTAAAGTACTTAGTACAATAACTGGCACATATTTATGCTAAGTGTGGGCTTATCACTAAGAAGAAAATCATACTAAAATGAAAATAGAGCAACAAAACAATGTGTAAGTTCTAAGAGTTTGGCAAAACATCTCTGTGATATTCTAAGCTAAGAAAAAAGTATAAAAACAACAGCAATACTAAAACTTTAGGGGAGCTCTCCCTATCTTATGTGGAGGCAGCGAGTATAGCTGTGGGCGTTGCATTCAACTTCCTTATCTCCTGTCGATGGAAGCACCCCGTTGTTCACTCAGGCCTCTCTAGGGATAAAGTGCTTCACAAGAGTTTTAAAATGCATGCCGGCAGTTGTGCTAGACAGTGCTCAAATATGGACAACGAATTCTTACTCTCTTTGATGCCAAGATAATATTCTTAATTTCTTCATTAAGTTAACCATTAATAATGAAAAGGAGGGACTTCCCTGGTGGTCCAGTAGTAGAGAATCTGCCTTACAATGCAGAGGACGTGGGTTTGATCCTTGGTCAGGGAACTAAGATCCCACGTGCCGTGGGGCAACTAAGTCCATGTGCCACAACTCTGAGCTCACGAGGTGTCTCAACTAGAGCCCGCGTGCCGCAAACTACAGAGCTCTCGTGCTCTGGAACCCACATGCCACAACTACAGAGCCCATGCGCCCTGGAGCCTGCACACCACAACTAGAGAAGAGAAAATCCACACGCCACAACTAGAGATAAGCCCGAGCACCACAATGCAACAAAAGATCCCGCATGCCTCAACAAGATCCCGTGTGCCACAACTAAGACCCCACGCTGCCAAAAACAAATAAATAATAAATCTTTTTAAAAAATAGTGAAAAGGAAATCCCATTTGTGTATCTATAATGCTAGTAGATGCATATTTACTGCTGATTTTTCCAGTTTGCAGCAGTGAGCCATTAATTAGTTCTTATAACAAAAATGAGTCAGATATTCTAATTAGTAAACAAACGTGTCGAATTATTCATTTACTTTCTTTCTTTTCACTAAACTTGACCCAGTATAAGAATTTCTTGAAACTACTAAACCATGCCCACACCCCACTCCGTGTGTGAGAAGCAGTCAGTGTGCAGGCACACAGGCACGTGCTGGGGCGGGAACAGTCATTTGTTCATTTTGCTGTTAGAAATAGAGCTGATGGAATTACCAATAATTTTCATTTTTTCTCAATAGTTTAGGATATTTTTCAGATTTCCATAATAAGCCTGTATTATTTTCAACACATGAAAAATTTAAGCATAGGGCCTAATCAGTAACAGAAAGTCAATAAATAGTTCATGAATAAATGAAAGTAACAGTATAAATGTTCTACACCTTGGTAAGTTTTTTTGACAACTTGAAAAAAAATAAAAGCAGACAAAATTAACTGTGATTGTCCACCAAAAACTATTTTACCTACAATTACACTTGAAAGCAACTGAAAGATTTTTTAAAATCATTAGTATTTAAAAATTAAGCATAACTCTAAAACTAGACTCTCATGATTTTTAAACGATGGTGGGCAAGGGGTAGCCCTATATAGACGCTGAAGAGTGGATATGGCTCTAATGAGATAAGCTTTGTTTTGAATTCTTAGCTCCACTACTTCCTAATAGTGTGACCCTTGGGAATGTTACTTTCTCAATTTTTACAACTATAAAATGAGAATAATATTTTCACGTTCCTAGGCTTGCTGTAAGAATTAAAGGGGAAAAGCACAGGCACAACACCTCACGCACAGAAACCATTAAATATGAGTGGTGGTAATTATTCAGGTTAAGAAACACTATCCAAATAAGATAGGAGGCAATCAGCCCCTAGTTTTCATACCATACATGTGTGCCTTATTTATGGTACATTTATAGCACACAATGGATTTTAAAGGAAAACCTAGATTTTAAATCTAAGCATTTTCCACTTCTGAGGTAATTCAACAATATCTGACCATCCCAAGTGTTAAACCAATGTAGGTGCAATTCTGAAAGAATCAGTCACTCAAAACATTTCAAGAAAGTATTTTAATAATTTTCTTTAAATTTTAGACTGAACACAGTAACATGCCTGCTAAAATGATTCCTTACTATAATGTATTTTGTTGACTGAAACTTTGTTACTAAAAGCAGAAGTGATAGAAGAGCCAAAAGGATTTTACTAAGGTATCAAAAGCAGGGGGAGTAGAAGGAAGCTCCAGCGTAAAAATAGTAAATATTAAGAGTATGGAGAAATAAATTAATCCTTTATATCATGTGGTGATACCTAAGATATGTTAGATTTCTAAAAGGCTACGATTCTATGACTTTTGTCCTATATACTATGTAGCTAAGAAAGAATCTACCACTAAAACAAATGAATCAAGACAACACTGTAATGCTATGATATAGATGGTCCACAGATCTACTTTCTAGGAACTTACCCTAGGGAAACATATGTACATGTGCAAAAGAAAACACATAAAGGATGTTCATTACAACGTTGATACCAAAAATGTAATGTCCGTTAACAAAGAAACAGAAAAATAAAATGAAGTATAATCATACCTGGGATATCATATAGCAGCTAAAAGAAATTAACTAGATTTATATAAGATCTGACTCAAATTGACTGAACTTGTCTAAAGAAAGCAATCAAGTAACTAAATAATACATAAAGTATGATACCAGAACTCTAAAAAAAAATCTGTCGAGGTGTGTGGGTGTGTTTCTGTGTGTAGGAGGGTGTCCTTGTCTGGAAGGATACATTTCAAATTAGATGGGCAAAGAGGAATTTAGCTTTATCTCTAAAGTTCTAACCTTTTAAAAGGAGGGTATATTTATATATTACTTGTTAAATTAAACTACTTTTTAAAAAAGTTCCTGATGTCTTTGATCATAAATGTTAAATCCTTTGTTTTACTAGCCAAATAAGATGTTTTTACGCCTAAATTGTTCAACAATGCCTGCAAAATTGTGATGACTGATGGAAGATAAAATATTACATGGTGTAACAAAGATGTGTTACATTGGGTATAACAAAAAGTACCAAGGGTTGATTTATATTAAAGAGGTTGTCCACTGTTTTCTTTCAATAAGCTCAGGATTAAGAGACCCAGAACTCTGCTCCAAGTCAGGGACACGAGTCCTAACAAGACAATACCAAGTTAAAAGCCACCCTGAAAATCACACAGACTAACAAATAAATGTCTCTCACCTCAGCTCAAACAGTATTTTGAAATTAACTGATTTGACGACACTTCCAATCATATTACTTATACTTGCTCAACTCTTAAAGAATTCGACACATTACCTCTAATCTATCCAGGCACATGAAAAGTTCAAGAAATAAAATATATGAACTAGAAAGGAAGCAAGCAGCTCTTGAATCTGGCCAGAGACAGACCTTATGTTGGTGTTTATGGAATCAAAAACTAAAGGAGTATCTTCTTAAGATATAACGTGGTGGTAAGTAAGGAAAATTATTCATAGACATCACTGAGCTGAGAGTTGTTTGGCTCTCCAAGTGACCAAGTAGAATATCTAAATATATTCTTTATTTCCATCAGAAAATACAGTAGAATGCCTGTTGTCTGATACACTGATTATTAGGAAAATCATCTTAAGTTACATTCCTAAATAAAACAATTCATACCATTCCAAAATACATAAATGTCATTCTGCAGTCTTGTGATGTGGGTCAGGCCTTTTTCTGAGCAAGGATCGGTTAGGTGAAGTAGTCTTTCTTGCAAAAACCACAGATGTAGTTGTCTCTAGTCTCCATAAATAATGGTTATGCAAATTCAACACAATCTAATTTTAATGATTCTCTCCCAAATCTTTTAGGGTCATCTTGCCTACAGTTAATTCAATGGCAATTTTCTTTAGTGACACCTTTATTGAATCTCTCCAAAGCATTCACCTTAGATTTTCACTGAAATCTCTCTCTGTTTTAGTATTTTTCTTTCCCTCAATTTCTGTAATAGTTGATTACATTGCATAATGACAGCAACCAGCACAATGGCGTAAACAGATTTGGGAACAAACTCAAGGACTTGGTAAACTGACAGCCCAACAGGTGGCAGCAGAAATACAAAGGCGTCCTGGAAAGTCATCCACCAACTGTCAGTGTGGCGTGTTTTAGAGAAGGTCTAAAGAGGGTAAGGAGCCTACCAGTTAACTGGGTTAAGTGTGAGAAGTGGAGAGAGTAACTCTGTACTGCACCTTGTGGAAATGTTAGATTACATTCAATAATCACCAGATTCATTCTTCAGTCTGTATATGGGAAGGAACACAACAACCTCAGATCCTGGCTATACCCACTGGTTCAACAACGACTGAGTAACCTCCCTGGTGCAGTACCAAGTGCTAGAGATACAAATAATGAGTTACGCAGGGTTTTTCAACCTCAGAAGTGTATAAATGTGGGGCTCCTTTGCTGTGGGGGCTGTCCTGTGCATTTGGAGGACATCCTACTACGACCAGATGCAGTAGCAGCTTCCCCTGAGCAGGGACAACTGAAAATGTCTCCAGACATTGATTAACGTCCACTAGAGGGCAAAATTGCTCCTGGCTGAGAGCCATTGCGGTCAGGGTGAACACGGAGCTTTCGGTTTCTAGTAAATTTTGTTGGGACTCTGAACTCCACATTGAGGATCTTTGTTGCCTTTTCTGAAATTCAGAGAAGTAACCTGTCAATGGCCAGGACTGGCCATTCGTAGGGCCGAGGGAAAAATGAAAATGTGAGCCCCTCATTCAAAAATTAAGAATTTCAAGGCAGCAACAAGTAGAGCATTAAACCAAGCACAGGGCCCTTTTGAGTGCAGGGCCCCAGGCAACTGCAGAAGGTGCACATCCACGAAGCTAGCCCTGCTGATGGCACCTAGTCATGGGCAGGGCAGGACTTATGATTTGGGATTCCTGATGCTGTGTTTCCTAAAGTTAGAGTCATGTTAAGATCTATTATATCCCAACGAGGAAGGTCTCGAATTTTCCTTTATCACATTTTTTCATTAATATTCCCTATATTTCACAAAAATATATCACATATAATAGTAAATTCACATCTTGTCTCGATTTTTTTAGAACTCAGACTTTTCAACACAAACCTACTAAATGACATTGACAGTTCAAATTATAGGACCAGGAAATCATTTGTGTTTTATTGGAAACAACCATGAGGAGCTCATAATATTTTACTGGTAGCATCTGTCTCCTTTCTTTGAATGCTAGAGAAGATATTATTGATGTTCTTCTGCCATTTGGGAACATATACTCTTTCTTCAAAATTTATCTTTGGCAATGGATTCATTCTTTAAATGAAGTGATTAGTGTTTTGACTCCAGGTGTGGAAATTAGCATTGTTTCAGTATAATCAAGGGAATATAACCACTTACTATAAAATGTCAGAACATGCATTAATGAACGATGTGATGTTTATGTTCTTCTGTTGCACGTGTGTGACCACAATGAACCTAAAAATCTAGCTTTAGTATCATCAGTTTGGTCTTACCTGTTAAAGATCACTAGGACGTACTTGACTCTACCTTTTCCTTTCCTTTGTTTTTTTTAAAACATTCTTCCAAATGTAACTAAACAAGGCAGAAGTATTTCTGCTACGGATAAGGTGGCTTCCAAAACACAGGTCAGTACATTGGTTCAGTAATGTTCAAAACAACAAATCACAATCTTCCGAACAAGTGACTGAAATCCAGTTTCACCATTCCAGAATAGAAAGTGTCATAGGAAGTCACACTTCAGCAGCCAGAGACAGCACACCTCTGAAACCAGGACCAAGTGACAATGCTGTAAAAGCAATTCCTAGGGAACGTTTGACAGAAGATGTGACTTCTAAATCCGTGCTTTCCAGTTTCTAAGTTCAAGGGTGTTGGAAGAAAAACTCCTCTAAAGATATTTCTATCATCCTTCAGACATAAGGAGGCACTGACAAAATATATATAGTGGCAGCTACAGAAAAAAACAGTTTCAAAACTTTCTATAATCAAAAGATATATACAAAGGACAGTTTCTAAGAAACTATTTGCAAAAATGTGTCAATGAAAAAATTAATAGTCAATATAAGGAAGAAATGGAAAATTTTACTCAAGCCAACCTGAGGGTTACAACCTGGGAGACAGTCTCTCAGAGAGCTCTGAGAATTGTTCCAAAGAGGTAAAAGCGGAGGCCAGTATATGTGTGATTTTGGTGAAGGGAGTACATGCAACCAAGCACACATCTCGGTAGAAGGTCACTGCTAGTCACTAGGAATAGACACCTTAGTTAATGGTGTTAGTGCTTTTATAGGTATGGGAAGACAGAAGAATCAGGTTCGTAAAAATTTCTCCTGAAAATAACTATCTGAGGGGCAGTTCTGTCAGTATTCCCAGAGTAGAGTGCCTCATCCTAATCTTCACCCTGAATTCCTTTTAGGATGCACTGTAGGTCAGTGACTGCAGTAGCTAATGACAATTCTTACAAAACTGGATGGTGGGCAACATTCTTTATTTTACAATCCCTTCCCTTTCAGTCTTAATTTTTTTTTCAGTCTTAATTTTTTTTTTCAGTCTTAATTTTGACCTAGGTTTGGGTGGCATTTCATGACCAATTTGTCCACAGCACTAGGAATGCTCATTCCCAGATCAGGCAAGGATTTCATTGATAGGTCACTCAATGTGCTATTACTGGACTAGGCCCTGTTACCAGTAGCCAAAAGCCTCTGGACTGCCCATCTTACTAGTCTGTTACAGTCCAGGAAATGGTTCCCTCTCATTGCTTCTTCCCATATCTAGAGTTACACTATTACAGTCATTGACCTTACAGAACTATTTATTTGATCAATAGTTTCAAATCACCTAATCATCATTCATTTTATGTGAGGCTCAGTCATACATTTGGTAATGCAAGAAACTAATCTTATAAAATAGGCAGAATAGAAGTAATACAGCTAGTAACATTAGTAAGTCATAAGTAAGTATTTAAGCTAAGAACTTCCAGTAGGTGCAGCCCAGTATCTCCCCCAGGCCATCTGACCAGTCTATTCTGCATCAACCACTATCTTCAAGAGAAATGACATATTGGCATTGGACATAAAGTTCACCAAAGCTGTCTACACGTACAAGGTGAGTGGTGTGTCATCATGACCTTTTATATGATTGAGAAAGGAGGAGAAATATTGATCTTTATGGTTAAGCAGGCATTTCTGCTATTGGGGAGGTCTGCTTAAGGCATAATGAAGATGCACAATGCACTCTAGAGGGCAGGAGGGAGGCAAAAATGGGCAGAGAAAAAATGTATGTTTAAATTTTTCTTGTCTTCTCTTAAAATACAAATTTTTATTTAACGAGAGAGTAGCACAAATCACCAAGTTTTATTAAGTGATGAAAGAAAAAAAAATGAGTAAAAATGAACTATTTTCTACAAAGGCTGAAGGAGATCTAAAACTTACAATAGAGTAGAAAAGGGAAGGATTAATGTTAAGGGCAGAGAATCTTGTTTATCACCCTCTTCCCCATGCCTAGAATGTTGCAGGCACTCAAAAAAATATGCATTAAATGAATGAAATCAGTTGTCACCTCCAATGATAAGTGAAAAAAGACAGGTGTTTTCAAAAAGATAGTAGAATAAATTGGCACATAGTGGATTAGATTCTGACTTCTCATTCCTTATATGAAACCTTTTAGAAATGCAAGAGGTGTGCAAACTTACTTTTAGCACACCCTTGGTTACTTTGTTATGCTAACCTCAATAATAATAATTAACACTTTTACAGAGCTTATAATGTATTAAGCAGTATTCATATAGATTTATACATTAAATCAATCAATATTCAAAATAATCATTTGAGACAGACATGATAACTATCTCCAGGATACCAAAGAGGAAACTGAAGCACAAAGAGGTCAACTAAATTGTCTAATGTTGCATAGCTGCAATTAAGACCCAGGTGTTCTATTTCTAGAGTTCACGTTCTTAACCTCTTTACCACAGAAGTATAAAGAAATCTACAGGACAAAACACTATGATGAAAAGCACTGCTTTCCTATCTAACTCATAGGAAATATATCATTATTTCACAAATCTAGGGAAAAATTAAACTTTATGTTGCCAATCAAATATAAGGTTATCCTTTGCCAAATTTTATGGTTTGTTTTTTCAGTGTAGGGGTGGAGCTGAAGATCTTTTTGTTTGTTTTTACTATGGTTTATGACTCCCTTTGCTTCTTTTAACCTATCTTTTAAACAGTCTTTCTCGAAAAATGAATTATAGCAAGAATTTGTACATTTTATCCTCAGTTGTAATTCAGAGACCATTGTGAATTGCAGTTTATTCTCCAAAAGGAACCACTGTAAACAAATACTGAGGCAATTCCAGAGGCCTCTGGTACTTTCCAAGAAGCACATCAGATAAGATCAGCAGGGCTTCCTAGTTGGTCTCTGCTCCCTCTCAGCCCACCTAGTCTGGTGGATTGCTTAGGCTTAAAAGATCAGGATGCATAATAAAAGAGAATATTATATGGAAATATGATGTTTAAAGGAAATGTCTTCATGTTTTATGCTTAACCCTTATAAAATTAAGAAAACCAGTGTCTTCCTAAAATAGCTACAATGGTAGCTGTGTCTTCCACAAATTTATCTCTTAATAACTGCTACCGAAGCCCTTAGAGCCACCATCAGTTCCCAGAGATTTCAAGGCAGGCAGCTCTCTAGACATCAAACACTGAATGTATAACCAATACCAATGTCAGAAAACTTGTAGATTCATGAAACCTGAAAAGTATGGGTCTTAAGAGACTGACCAGGAGGTCATAATAGATAAAGCTGCTCATTCCACAATGAATAATTTCAAAAAGTTGCCTGGAACCTTTAAATCTTACTACTCCTTCTGTATTGAATTCAGAGATGTTAAGTAACTTACCCAAGTCCCAATCATCACAGCTAGGCCTTGAATCCACTCAAGTCTGCCATTTTGCAAAGCTGATCCCACTATATAATGAACTCATATTATCCTAAACCTATAATGGTAAGCCACTCAGACATTTTACATTTATATTTCATATAATGAAAACAACTTCATTATAATTTGGCTGTGGGCATGCTCTTTTGGGGCTTACTTCATCAATGTACAAAACAAAGGATGAGGAATCCACTCTAATGAGCTCTGTCTGCAGCCCTGCAGCAGAAGACACTGTACATACCCTGTTCTAGTCACACAGAGATCTAGCCTCACAACAACTGTGTAGTGCAGACTTCACCTGATTCTAAAGCCAAAGAGATTTAATACTTAAAAAGTAAATTAAGTATTTTCCTCATGTTTACACAGATAGCAAATGGTCAGGCTTATATTTAAGCAAAACCATATAATTTCAACAGAAATGAGAAAATACAGTCTACTGAGACATAAATGTTCATATATATCTAGAACATATCTATACTCAAATATTATATAACACCAATTTCCTGCTTCCTTGTTTAGATGTTTAATCTTATCTAGTAAAGTATAAAAGCTCCTGGAAACAGGAAGCTTTGTTTTTAAAAACTTTGCATACCACACTGCGTTTAATACTATAACTTGCAAGTAGTGAACTGATAAACGTGTCAAATAATGAATGAATATGTATGTCTGGCCCAGAGGTAAGAAAAATTCACCAAAGAACTAATGTGTGTCTGATATGCCAATTAAGTGCAAGATACAAAATTCTAACAACTGTGGAGATCTCTAGCTCCCACTAATTTACCTAAGTAGGGAAACTGTCTATCCCTCTATAAAAGAGGAAGATTTTACAACTTAGCAAACTGGTACACCAAAACATCAAGTTGAGAGACAATTCCCCTAAGAATTCCATACAAATATTCCATTTCACTAATTTAAAATCAAGTGTTAGACTCATCCAGTTTACAAAAGACATTCCTAAATTACCACCTTCCTATACAAAATATAAGCTATATTAGATCCAGCCAAATTTTATCCATTATCCACACCAGCAGCACTGGCTTCCTTGAACTTACCAAGTACCATCCCACCCCAGGGATTTTCTTAACAAGGACCAGTAGGTCCCTCTCCCAGACCACTCTTCCTGGAGACCTGTGTGTGGCTGGCTCCCTCACCTCCCCAGGACTCCGCTCAGAGGGCACCCCTCACCTTTCTAACCCACAGGCTCCTAACACTCTCTCTCCCCTACACACTGTACGTTTCCACATCACACTTACCACTCCTCGGTATGTTATATATTCCTTTACTATCTGCATTCCTTCACCAGAATGTCGATCCATGGAGGCAGAATCTGTGCTGTGGTCACTGCTGTAATCTTAGCAGTAAGAACAGAGTCTGGTGTTTGTAGGTGCCCAATTTTTAAGTGAATAAATTAATGAATGTAATGAAAGTTCTGCTGCCAATGGATATGCAAGTTTGCCACTTACTATAGGTTCTGTTCTAATTTTACCAATTCTTCAAACTTTAAAGTACCCAGGAAATAGCAAACCAAATATAAAAGAGTCATCACTTCTTTATAGAAATTCATAAGAATTTTGACATCATATATATTTTGGTAAACTGCATTTTGTGAGATAATCTTTGTATCTATTTGTGGACCTGTACTTCCTTTTGAAAAATGATTGTATGTCCTAAACTCCCGTCTCAAGTTTTCAAGGGACACACCAGGTTTTGAATAATGAAATGTAGCAAATAAAACCTTCTTTCTTACTTACTTAAAGCCTTTTGATTTGTTGACTAAATAGTCTTCATTGTTTAAAGGATCATTAAAAGAAACAAAAATGTATCACATGATAGACTACCCTCACTGATTATTACTGGAAACCATGCAAACCGCATTCTGAATCAATGCACTTACTTTGTGTACTTCCAAGGGCTACATAAGTATAATATTAACAGATAAGATTACTGAAAGTTTTATATGATTTAATAAGAATCTTATCTGATTCCCCTGTGTATTACTGTGTCTACACAACCCCACTCCCATCTGCCCCTATCTCTGTGAGTATTTTTGTGACCACCCATTGGAATAGTCCCCCATTCCTCCCCAGAACATTTCAATTTTATTGACAGTAGTTGGCAGTCTCTTCTTTACTTATTTTGTTAGTTAGTGATTGTTTCTTTTAGTTAGAAATAAGGTCCATCAGAATAGGGACCTTGTCTATTTTATTCAGTATGACAGGCTATAAAGTATGATGGTTAAGAAATGATTACTTAGAACGAATCTTGGCTCTGCCACTTACCAGCTGAATTAAGTAATTCAGCAAATTACTTAATCCCTCTGAGTCTGTTTCATCATCTGTGAAATGGGGATCCTAACAGTATTTACCTCTGTTGCCGTGATAATTATACTGGTTAGACACATAATGGACTTAGAATAATATTTGGCACATAGAAAGTGCTCAACAAATATTAGCCATCATTATTGTAAAACCCCGTATCCTGGCACCTAGCATAGTACCTGACACATGGTAAGTAGCCAAACAATGCTTGTGGATAAATGAATTACTCTAACCTTACAAAACTCTGAGTTCTTAACTGCCTCTCTTCTATTATAGTTGAGAGTCAATAAATAAAGTATGATCAACCTTTACCTAAAAAACAAAACTGATTTGAATCAGAAAAAGTATGAACAATTGTCTTTGGGAACTCATTTTAACATGGCAGGAACCATAAATAAATGAACTGATACTAGGCAGAAAAAGAGTTTCATTTTGTTCAATTCCAACTACTAAAATGATGTGATAATATGTTACATACAGTTCAAGAAAGATTGTCAAAGAAACTGAATAGCCTGTGTTACTGTATAAACAAATATACTACGTATATGAAACTGTAATACAGCAAATACTTTTAAAAGCAAATCTTAAAGCATGGAAATAATACTTTTTCTTACCATACAAAAATCTTAAAATTCATTGAATTACAGGTTAATGATTAAGAATATGTATCTGCAGTAAGATTTGAATTCTGACTTTTGCCACTTATTAGATAAGGAGAGCTATGTTTTCTAAGCCTAATTTTCTCATCTCTAAAATAATGTAACAATAACAACTTCTACTACTACTGTTTCACAGGACTGTAGAATTAAAGGATGCAATAATACCGTGTAAAGTGCTATACACAGTGCACAGCACATAGTAAATGCTCAAAAATGATCATTATTTTTTATTAATTTCAAACAAATTGCTAACAGATAAATTAAAATCAGAATATTCATGATTGCTTTTCAAACTTCCTCTTTAAAAACAATAAGACTTTAAGTGATACTATTCTCTTTGCTGCCAAAAAAGTCACCTGTATAGGTAAGCAGCAATTGCCATTATTCCATATGAGGATACAGAACTCAGATTCTAAAACACACTATTTTAAAAAAACACTACTCCAGAAAGCTGAATAAATGTTCAACAGGATTATTACGCATAAGATAGAAAAATCTACAGAATTATTACATTAATGATGCCAACTGTATTTCATTAATTCTTGTGAAATGAATAGACACCCTGATGACAAGCTGTTTCAAATAGTAAAATTAAAACATTTTTCACAGAACATTTTTGAGGAATATGAGTTTCCTGAATTACTTCCTGAAGTGGGTACATCTAAATATAAACTAGTTAATGAGAGTAGCAGAAACAAATCAAACACCAAATTTCACACCTAAAGTTCTGACTACAATTCTACTGTCAAAACTGTCATTTGTTTTAAGAGTGCCAAAACCACTGTAGCCAGGGCTAGTGAAAAAATATCTGGATTTCAGAAGGCTCACCTTTCACAGTAGAAGATTCTACACTTGAAGTCTGCATACCTATAAGCACCTACTCTGAATTATAATCTGTTCTCCATAATTATTAACAAAAGCCTAATTCATTCATTTGTAAGTGGTATTTCCAGATTTGGACATGAACAAGCGTCTTTTTAAAAATTAATTCTAAAATAATAATAAATCACATAAGATTTTGTAACTTTTATATTTGAAATTCCATTTTACCCATACATGTTTGACCTCAAAAGTTTAAGTTTTTTAATTGGTCCCAACATGTTAGAGACCAGAAGAAAATACTAACTCCTCACACACAAATAAATTCCAAGTGGTTTAGTAAAATCCACAATGAGATTTTAAATATATACATCTGCCCCTGCAAACATCATTCAACAAATAATCATGTTTGCTGAATTACATCTCCTCTTCACCAACCACTGGGGCTCCCTGGAGCTTCATGATGACTGAGTCACACACAAGGAAGCCTTCTCATGCTGTAAGAACTCCATTTCCTCCTCCAAATCCCAGGGTCAAAGATAAGACTTCACCATCCACTCCTCCCATGTGAGTGGAAAATCAATCAGAGAAACATTAAGTACCTTGTTGATGTAGGGCAGGGACTGTATCTGGTGGCAGGGATGCAAAGATAAATAAGGATGAGTCACTAGTGGGACAGGGACAGAAAGATCAAACATCAGCTGCCACAGAGATGCATTACTGAGGTTCTGGAGGGGTACAGAGAGGTAGGCACTGCCCTCCCCCATTCTGAGGTAAGACCTGCCTCCACCCTTCCTCAGAACTCTTATTTACCTGCGCTGTAAAACCCCACATTTTTTCCCCTCTTCTTTGAGAAGTTCATTGTCAATGAACCTCCCTATTTCAACAGCCTGAATAAAATCATCTCAACTGTCCAATGCACTTTGTCTTCCACAAAGGGTATCATCTTGCTTTGACTGTAGTAATCCAAGGAAAGGGAGTGACAGTTTCTGTTCATGTGTGAACAAGGGGGTCAAGCTGTTTCGAAAGGGCAGCTAGGCAAAGCCTCTCTGAGCAGTGGTCTCATAAAGGTTTAGTGCTTCTATTACCCAGAAGCTTCCCTAAAACACTACCTTTTTGGTTCTGTGACTATGCACCACATGCACACTTACACACAGACACACTCTCACACAACTTCACCACCTGCATAGAAAGCAAAGGAGACACACCCACTAGTGAATATTATGTTGAAGAGGCTTCAATGCACATTTTTGAAGTAGAATCCCTAATTTAAAACAGTCGTTAAGAGTAAAAACTGAGGCAACTGATAAAATAAGACATTTTTAATGACTGATTAAGAAGGGGTCAGCAGACCATAACCTATTGGCCAAATCTGGTCAGCTTCTTAGTTTTGTAAATAATAAAATATAACAGGTACAAAATAATAAGCTTTTGTGTTTTATTGGCACAAGCCACACTCATTTCTTCACAGACTGTCTCTGGCTGCATTCATGTTGCAACAGCAGGCTGAGTAGTTCCAACAGAGACCATGTGGCCACAAAGCCAAGTATTAACTATCTGGCCCTTACAGAAGAAGTTTGGGACTCCTGGAGTAAGGCATCAAAATAAAAATCATTCTACCAACAATGAGAACAGCCCCAAGCCTATTACATTAAAAGCACAATTAAAATATCCCTATTAGTACCTTTTTAAAATTTCTTTCAGATGAAACATGATTTTACCTAATTTGTAGACTTTCTACTCTTGTACAACCCAATAAAAACAATACTAGCATCTAGTGGACTAAGCAGAAACACCTAAGTACTTCTATATCAGTCTTTTTCAAAAAAAGTTCACAAAAGTAAACTGAATGATGAATCACGTTAAATTTGCTAATGGAGAGTAGTATCAAAAGGTCTTCTTAGCACAGAAAATCCCTACTATGTTACTAGTCCTCAAATTTAATATATTCTTTTTGTGAGGCAATATTTACATTTTCTTTGCATAATGCACTGGCTGGATTAAATGGGGAAGCTCAGGAACTCCACCCAGACCATCTCAGGGTGTGGACACTCTGAGGCAACCCCTCTACCACACCTCCAACCTAGTCATCAACTCCCTGCCCTGAGAATCAGGAGGCTCTCAAGTCAATGGGGGCAGCTTCTTCCTTTTGACGATGATGGAGTCTTGGCTCTAGTGAAATAAACTGGAAAGGAAAACTGAAAGCATATTTTAAAGAAAGTTTAATAACAAGTTAAGAAATGTTTTTCTGAGAAGGAAAGGGACATGATGTTGTCTGTGTGTTGGGATAACCCTTGGAGGCCTTTGGGAAAGTGAATGAAGAGGGGGAGATGCCAGAAGCAAGAAGACCAGTGGAAGCCATTGTTACCTATTACCCAAGCAGAGAAGATGAACAGAAGAAACCCAACACAGGCAATGACATCAAGAGTGGAGAAGAGAGAATTGATGGGAAATATGCTCTCAAGGTGAAAGCAAGTGAATTAAATTAATTTGCCAACTGACTCTGAGGGTTGTCTTGTTTATATATTCTCAGCTTGTTTTGTGTTCTTTCCTTTAGAAAAGGAAGACATTCTTAAGGAAATTTTAAAAGTTCTAAGCTTCTTAAGAGCAAGGACCAAGTCTAATTTATTTTTTCAGCATCTACATCCAAACTGCATAGCACAGAAGTGGCATGACATGCACAGTTGGCCAAGTGGAATAAGGAAAGGCTTGAGAGGTGGTGGCGTGGGGCTCAGATCCTGCCTCTTTCATTTCCTAGATGTTTGACTTTGACAGCTGTCCATTTATTCAGTACAATATGGATGATAATGTCTAATTTTTAGGGTTGTTTTAAGAATCAGAGAGAATTTGTGTGTGCGCACACATGAAACATTTACAGAACTAGGCATTCAGTAAATAGTTATTGCTACTGTCATTTTCACACTATTATTATTTAAATATGAATAAGACAGCAGTATAAAAGGTCTTTGCTTTTATGCAAAGCTGGTTTTAAAAGTCTCTGGGTCTCAGACTTCCCCGGTGGCGCAGTAGTTAGGAATCTGCCTACCAATGCAGAGGACATGGGTTCGAGCCCTGGTCTGGGATGATCCCACATGCCGCAGAGCAAATAAGCCTGTGTGCCACAACTACTGAGCCTGTGCTCTACAGGCCATGAGCCACAACTACTGAGCCCACCTGCCAAAACTACTAAAGCCCGCGTGTCTAGAGCCTGTGCTCCATAACAAGAGAAGCCACTGCAATGAGAAGCCTGCACACTGCAACGAAGAGCAGCCCCCACTCACCGCAACTAGAGAAAGCCCACGCACAGCAGTGAAGACCCCACGTAGCCAAAAAAAAAAAAAAAAGTCTCTGGGTCTCCTCCAACCCCTAGAAAAGAACATTTATTGGGCTCTATCTTTTAAAAAAAAGTATTTTGAAGGTTTATTCTAAGACGTTTATTCTAAGACGTGCAGTGGGAATCATTTTCAAAGAAATATCTTGAAATATTCAGGGAGGGAAAAACTATACGAAAAATGTGAGACAGTTCTACAGCAATTTATCATTGATGTAGCTTCATAAACCTAGTATCTTTCTCCTCAGTCTATCCGGCCAAGCACACATCTCCTTATCAAAGACTACTACATTTCAAGCAATATAGACGCTTGATAAGTAAGTTAACTGAAATGTAAACACCTGTGGTAAGTGTTCACTAAGATTAAAAATTAAATAATTTGTTAAATTAAATACTTTAATAAGTTAAATTCGTTAAAGTTAACTGATTAAAAATCACTCTCACTGGGTAAACCAAAGGGTTTACAGGGCTTGAGGTACAGTGGTATAGGAGGAGAAAATTAATGTTATTTGCTTACTCTATCTACCAATATAAAGTGAATTTAAAACGTTAGAAAAGGGGGACCTTCAAGATAGCGGAGGAGTAAGATGTGGAGATCACCTTCCTCCCCACAAATACATCAGAAATACATCTACATGTGGAACAACTTCTACAAAACACCTACTGAACGCTGGCAGAAGACCTCAGCCTTCCCAACAGGCAAGAAACTCCCCACGTACCTGGGTAGGGCAACAGAAAAGAGAGAGGACAGAGCCAAAAGAATACGGACAGGACCTGCACCTTGGGAGGGAGCTGTGAAGAAGGAAAAGTTTCCAAACACTAGGAAGCCCCTTCACTGGCGGACACAGGGGCTGGCGGGAGGGAAGCTTTGGAGCCACGGAGGAGAGCGCAGCAACAGGGGTGCAGAGGGCAAAGCTGAGAGATTCCCGCACAGAGAATTGGTGCTGGCCAGCACTCACCAGCCTCAGAGGCTTGTCTGCTCACCCACTGGGGCAGGCAGGGACTGGGAGCTGAGGCTCGGGCTTCTGAGGCCGGATCGCAGGGAGAGGACTGGGGTTGACTGCGTGAACACCGCCAGAAGGGGGCTACTGCGCCACAGCTAGCTGGGAGGGATTCCATGAAAATGTCTGGAACTGCCTAAGAGGCAAGAGACCATTGTTTCGGGTTGCGCGAGGAAAGGGGATTCAGAGCACTGCCTAAACAAGCTCCAGAGACGGGCGCAAGCCACGGCTATCAGCACGGACCCCAGAGACAGGCATGAAATGCTAAGGCTGCTGCTGCAGCCACCAAGAAGCCTGTGTGCAAGCATGGGTCACCATCCACACCTCCCCTCCTGGGAGCCTGTGCAGCCCGCCACTGACAGGGTCCCGTGATCCAGGGACAACATCCCCAGGAGAACACACAGCGTACCTCAGGCTGTTGCAACGTAACGCCGGCCTCTTCCACCGCAGGCTCGCCCCGCATTCCGTACCCCTCCCTCCCACCAGCCTGAGGGAGCCAGAGCCCCCTAATCAGCTGCTCCTTTAACCCCATCCAGACAGGATGGGAACAGACGCCCTCAGGCGACCTACACGCAGAGGCAGGGCCAAATCCAAAGCTGAACCCCAGGAGCTGTGAGAACAAAGAAGAGAAAGGGAAATTTCTCCCAGCAGCCTCAGGAGCAGTGATTAAATCTCCACAATCAACTTGATGTACCCTGCATCTCTGGAATACCTGAATAGACAACAAATCATTCCAAAACTGAAGCGGTGGACTTTGGGAGCAACTGTAGACTTGAGGCTTGCTTTCTGCATCTAATTTGTTTCTGAATTTATGTTTATCGTAGTTTAGTATTTAAATTTAATTATCATTGGTAGATCTGTTTATTGATTTGGTTGCTCTCTTCCTTTTTTTTATATATACATAGACATATATATATATTTTTCCTTTGTCTCTTTTTGTGAATGTGTATGCTTCTTTGTGTGATTTTGTCTGTATAGCTTTGCTTTTACCATTTGGCCTCGGGTCCTGTCTGGGATTTTTTTTTTTTAGTACAGTTTTTAGCACTTGTTATCATAGGTGGATTGGTTTTTTGGTTTGGTTGCTCTCTTCTTTCTTTCTTTTCTTCTTTTTTAATTACTTTTTAATTTTTTTATTTAAAAATTATTTTTATTTCTTATTTTAATAACTTTATTTCATTTATTTATTTATTTTTATTTCTTTCTCTCTCTCTCTCTCTCTCCCTCCCTCCCTCCCTCCCTCTCTCTCTTTCTTTTTCTCACCCTTTTCTTCTAACCATGTGCCTGACATGGTCTTGCTGCTCCGGCCGGATGTCAGGCCTGTGCCTCTAAGGTGGGAGAGCCGAGTTCAAGACACTGGTTCACCAGAGACCTCCCGGCTCCACATAACATCAAATGGTAAAAGCTCTCCCAGAGATCTCCATCTCAAAGCTAAGACCGAGTACCACTCAACAAACAGCAAGCTACAGTGCTGGACAACCTGTGCCAAACAACTAGCAAGACAGGAACACAACCCCACCGATTAGCAGAGAGGCTGCCTAAAATCATAATAAGGTCACAGACACCCCAAAACACACCACCAGATGCGGTCCTGCCCAACAGAAAGATAAGATCCAGCCTTATCTAACAGAACGCAGGCACCAGTCCCCTCCACCAAGACGCCTACACAACCCACTGAACCAACCTTAGCCACAGGGGGCGGACACCAAAAACAATGGGAAGTACGAACCTGCAACCAGTGAAAAGTAGACCCAAACACAGTAAGTTAAGCAAAATGAGAAGACGAACACACAGCAGATGAAGGAGCAAGGCAAAACCCCACCAGACTAAACAAATGAAGAGGAAATAGACAGGCTACCTGAAAAAGAATTCAGACTAATGATAGTAAAGATGATACAAAATCTTGGAAATAGAATGTAGAAAACACAAGAAACGTTTAACAAGGACCTAGAAGAACTAAAGAGCAAACAAACAATAAAAATGAACAACACAATAAATGAAATAAAAAACTCTCTAGAAGGAATCGATAGCAGAATAGCTAAGGGAGAAGAACGGATAAGTGACCTGGAAGATAAAATAGTGGAAATAACTATTGCAGAGCAGAATAACGAAAAAAGAATGAAAAGAATTGAGGACAGTCTCAGAGACCTCGGGGACAACATTAAATGCACCAACACTCAAATTATAGGGGTCTCAGAAGAGGAAGAGAAAGAGAAAGGGAGTGAGAAAATATCTGAAGAGATTATAGTTGAAAACTTCCCTAATATGGGAAAGGAAAGAGTCAATCAAGTCCAGGAAGCACAGAGACTCCCATACAGGATAAATCCATGGAGAAACACACCAAGAGAGATATTAATCAAACTATCAAAAATTAAATACAAAGAAAACATATTAAAAGCAGCAAGGGAAAACCAACAAATAACATAGAAGGGAATCCCCATTAGGTTAACAGCTGGTCTTTCAGCAGAAACTCTGCAAGCCAGAAAGGAGGGGTAGGACATATTTAAAGTGATGAAAGGGAAAAACCTACAACCAAGATTACTCTAACCAGCAAGGATCTCATTAAGATTCAAAGGAGAAATTAAAACCTTTAGAGACAAGCAAAACCTAAGAGAATTCAGCACCACCAAACCAGCTTTACAATAAATGCTAAAGGAACTTCTCTAGGCAGGAAATACAAGAGAAGGAAAAGACTTACAATAAAAACCCAAAACAATTAAGAAAATGGTAATAGGAACATACATATCTATAACTACCTTAAATGTAAATGGATTAAATGCTCCAACAAAAATACACAGACTGGCTGAATAGATACAAAAACAAGACTCATGTATATATATTTTATACGAGAGACCCACTTCAGACCTAGGGACACATACAGACTGAAAGTGAGGGGATGGAAAAGGATATTCCATGCAAATGGAAATCACAAGAAAGCTGGAGTAGCAATTCGCGTATCAGACAAAATAGACTAAAATAAAGACTATCACAAGAGACAAAGAAGGACACTACATAATGATCAAGGGATCAATCCAAGAAAAAGACATAACAATTGTAAATATTTATGCACCCAACATAGGAGCACCTCAATACATAAGGCAAATGCTAACAGCCATAAAATGGGAAATTGACAGTAACACAATAATAGTAGGGGACTTAAAACCCTATTTTCACCAAAGGACATGTCATCCAAAATGAAAATAAATAAGGAAACACAAGCTTTAAATAATACATTAAACAAGATGGACTTAATTGATATTTATAGGACATTCCATCCAAAAACAACAGAATGCACTTTCTTCTCAAGTGCTCATGGAACATTCTCCACGATGGATCATATCTTGGGTCACAAATCAAGCCTTGGTAAATTTGAGAAAATTGAAATCATATCAGGTATTTTTTCCAACCACAATGCTATGAGACTAGATATCAATTATGGGAAAAAATCTGTAAAAACACATGGAAGCTAAACAATACGCTACTAAATAACCAAGAGATCACTGAAGAAATCAATGAGGAAATCAAAAAATACCTAGAAACAAATGCCAATGAAAACACGACGACCCAAAACCTATGGGATGCAGCAAAAGCAGTGCTAAGAGGGAAGTTTATAGCAATACAATCCTACCTTAAGAAACAAGAAGCATCTCAAGTAAACAACCTAACCTCACACCTAAAGCAATTAGAGAAAGAAGAACAAAAAAACCCAAGGTTAGCAGAAGCAAAGAAATCATAAAGGTCAGGTCAGAAATAAATGAAAAAGAAATGAAGGAAACAGTAGCAAAGATCAATAAAACTAAAAGCTGGTTCTTTGAGAAGATAAACAAAATAGATAAACCATCAGCCAAGCTCATCAAGAAAAAAAGGGAGAAGACTCAAATCAACAGAATTAGAAATGAAAAAGGAGAAGTAACAGCTCACAATGCAGAAATGCAAAGGATCATGAGAAATTACTACAAGTAACTATATTCCAATAAAATGGACAACCTGGAAGAAATGGACAAATTCTTAGAAAAGCACAACCTTCCGAGACTGAACCAGGAAGAAACAGAAAATATGAACAGATCAGTCACAAGCACTGAAATTCAAACTGTGATTAAAAATCTTCCAACATGGGCTTCCCTGGTGGCGCAGTGGTTGAGAGTCCGCCTGCCGATGCAGGGGACACGGGTTCGTGCCCCGGTCCGGGAAGATCCCACATGCCGCGGAGCACCTGGGCCCATGACCCATAGCCTCTGAGCCTGTGCGTCCGGAGCCTGTGCTCCACAACGGGAGAGGCCGCAATGGTGAGAGGCCTGCATAATGAAAAAAAAAACCAAACAAACAAAAAAAATCTTCCAACAAACAAAAGCCCAGGACCAGATGACTTCACGGGCGAATTCTATCAAACATTTAGAGAAGAGCTAACACCCATCCTTCTCAAACTCTTCCAAAATATAGCAGAGGGAGGAATACTCCCAAACTCATTCTACAAGGCCACCATCACCCAGATGCCAAAACCAGACAAAGAAGCCAAAAAAAAAAAAAGAAAACTAGAGGCCAATATCACTGATGAACATAAATGCAAAAATCCTCAACAAAGTACTAGCAAACAGAAACCAACAGCACATTAAAAGGATCATACACCATGAGCAAGTGGGGTTTATCCCAGGAGTGCAAGGATTCTTCAATATACACAAATCAAACAATGTGATAAACCGTATTAACAGACTGAAGGAGAAAAACCATATGATCATCTCAATAGATGCAGAAAAAGCTTGACAATATTCAACACCCATTTATGATAAAAACCCTGCAGAAAGTATGCATAGAGGAAACTTACCTCAACATAATAAAGGCCATATATGACAAACGCACAGCCAACATCGTTCTCAATGGTGACAAATTGAAACCATTACAACTAAAATCAGGAACAAGACAAGGATGCCCACTGTCACCACTACTATACAACATAGTTTTGGAAGTTTTAGCCACAGCAATCAGAGAAGAAAAAGAAATAAAAGGAATCCAAATCGGAAAAGAAGTAGAGCTGTCACTGTTTGCAGATGACATGATACTATACATAGAAAATCCTAAAGATGCTACCAGAAAACTACTAGAGCTAATCAATGAATTGGGTAAAGTAGTAGGATACGAAACTAATGCACAGAAATCTCTTGCCTTCCTATATACTAATGATGAAAAATCTGAAAGAGGAATTAAGGAAACACTCTCATTTACCATTCCAACAAAAAGAATAAAATACCTAGGAATAAACCTACCTAAGGGGACAAAAGACCTGTATGCAGAAAACTATAAGACACTGGTGAAAGAAATAAAAGATGATACAAATAGATGGAGAGATATATCATGTTCTTGGATTGGAAAAATCAACATTGAGAAAATGACTATACTACCCAAAGCAATCTACAGATTCAATGCAATCCCTATTAAACTACCAATGGCATTTTTACAGAACTATAACAAAAAATTTCACAGTTTGTATGGAAACACAAAAGACCCTGAAGAGCCAAAGCAATCTTGAGTAAGAAAAATGGAGCTGGAGAAATCAGGCTCCCTGATTTCAGACTATACTACAAAGCTACAGTAATCAAGACAGTCTGGTACTGGCACAAAAACAGAAATATAGATCAACGGAATGACAGAAAGACCTGAGAGAAACCTACGCACATATGGTCACCTTATTTTTGATAAAGGAGGCAAGAATATACAGTGGAGAAAAGACAGCCTCTTCAATAAGTGGTGCTGGGTAAACTGGACAGCTACATGTAAAAGAATGAAATTAGAACACTCCCTAACACCATACACAAAAATAAACTCAAAATGGATTAAAGACCTAAATGTAAGGCCACTATAAAATTCTTAGAGGAAAACATAGGCAGAACACTGTACGACATAAATCACAGCAAGATCCTTTTGACCCACCTCCTAGAGAAATGGAAATAAAAACGAAAATAAACAAATGGGAACTAATGAAACTTAAAAGCTTTTGCACAGCAAAAGAAACCATAAACAAGATGAAAAGACAACCCTCAAAATGGGAGAAAATATTTGCAAATGAATCAACTGACAAAGGATTAATCTCCAAAATTTACAAGCAGCTCATGCAGCTCAATATCAAAAAAACAAACAACCCAATCCAAAAATGGGCAGAAGACCTAAACAGACATTTCTCCAAAGAAGATATACAGATTGCCAACAAACACATGAAAGGATGCTCAACATCACTAATCATTAGAGAAATGCAAATCAAAACTACAATGAGGTATCCCCTCACACCAGTTAGAATGGCTATCATCAAAAAATCTAGAAACAATAAATGCTGGAGAGGGTGTGGAGAAACGGGCACCCTCTTACACTGTTGGTGGGAATGTAAACTGATATACGCACTATGGAGAACAGCATGGAGGTTCCTTAAAAAACTAAAAATAGAACTACCATGTGACCCAGCAATCCCTCTACTGGGCATATGCCCTGAGAAAACCATAATTCAAAAAGAGTCATGTACCACAGTGTTCACTGCAGCTCTATTTACGATAGCCAGGACATGGAAGCAACCTAAGTGTCCATCGACAGATGAATGGATAAAGATGATATGGCACATATATACAATGGAATATTACTCAGGCATAAAAAGAAATGAAATTGAGTTATTTGTAGTGAGGTGGATGGGACCCAGAGTCTGTCCTACAGAGTGAAGTCAGAAAAAGAAAAACCAATATTGTATGCTAACACACATATATGGAATCTAAAAAAAAAGGCAAAAAAATGGTTCTGAAGAACCTAGTGGCAGGCCAGGAATAAAGATGCAGATGTAGAGAATGGACTTGAGGACGCAGGGTGGGGGAAGGGTAAGCTGGGACGAAGTGAGAGAGTGGCATGGACATATATACACTACCAAATGTTAAATAGATAGCTAGTGAGAAGCAGCCACGCAGTACAGGCAGATCAGCTCGGTGCTTGTGACCACCTAGAGGGGTGGGATAGGGAGGGTGGGAGGTAGACGCAAGAGGGAGGAGATATGGGGATATATGTATATGTATAGGTGATTCACTTTGTTATAAAGCAGAAACTAACACACCATTATAAAGCAATTATACTCCAATAAAGATGTTTAAAAAAATAAAACAATAGAAAAAATTAAGAGTAATTCTTCGATCTTTGAGAAACATTCGAGAAGATCTCTTCTGATATTTGTTAATAGGTAAGGTTCTTCAGATACCACACGACATAGTTATTAATATTGTGATTCTACAGCCCATCAATGGAACTTCCCTGTTATCACTAAAAAGTCCCAACATTCAAGAGTGGTTCATGTGCCTTCCCCTCTGAGATGGAGATAATTGGGTTTTCTTCAGAATATTCCTCTAACCTTCTCCACACACTAGGTAACCTTTAAAGGGCACAACAACTTGTCTTTTCTCAAGGAAAAAAACTTCAGACCAGAGTTTTATTTACAAACCAGACTATCACTTGTGCTGAATGATGGGTTTAGTGTTAAGTTGGAAATGAACTACCTTAAAGCAGCAACTCAAGAACTATATTCCTTTTGCAATGTACTTTGTTGGGTTTTCTCCTCCTATTTGTATTAAATACAGAAAAACTTCACGATGTGTAGGAGTAAAAAGGAAAAATTTGACATAGTCAAAACTAGCATGGATTTTTTTTTTATGAAATATGGATTTAAGTACATCGTAGCAAGAAAGCAGAAGGATGAACCATCAAGTACTACCTATCAACTTCCCAAGACAATCTGCATTTTCAATACAAATCAGTGAAAATGGCTTGAAAGGCTACAGGTAATGTGAAAAGCACTTCCTTCTCCTGTGATTTGCCGAGTGGAAAATCTTCTCTATGCCATTCCTTATCTCTTTGTCTAAGAACTATTCTAATTCTGCTTATGATTTTAAAAATTCTCTGGAGTTTAAAAAATCCAAAGCAACCTTTATTTAAAGCCATGTTGAATTAAATAGAGGTTCTTTTAAATAAGTCATGATGCCTAAAAAAGTAAGTTTAACTAAAATCTGAGGAACTTCCCTGGTGGTCCAGTGATAAAGAATTCACCTTCCAATGTAGGGGATACAGATTCAATCCCTGGCTGGGGAACTAAGGTCCCACATGCCACGGGGCAACTAAGCCTGTGCACCACACCTACTGAGCTCGGGCACCTCAATGAGAGAGGCTGCATGCCACAAACTACAGAGTCCATGCGCTCTAGAGCCCACATGCCACAACTAGAGAAGAGAAAACCCGCACGCCACAACTAGAGAGAAGCCCACACGCTGCAACAAAGATCCCGTGTGCGACAACTAATATCTGACACAGCCATCAAAATTTTTTTAAAAAGACAATAGAATTATATATTGTTTTAACAATCCTTCAGCTTACAGCTTTTTAACACAAGGATAGAAAATTAAAGCAGCTTTTTACTTGACCTTTTATTTTAATCTACCCTTTACCATAGGAGATACGTATAACAACCTCACACATTGACAATTTGGGCAATTTTGTGACAACGTCAAGAATATAGAATATAGATATAGATATGTTTTCTTGGCCTACATGTGGAAAATTGGTTGTCATCTTGCTGAGAAACAATTTGTTAATATCTATTTCAAGTTCACCCAGTAAATAGCATACATGCAATTACTTTGGGTCAGAAAGCACTGTACTATCACACGAAGAAAATATAAGCAAAACTACCAGAAATATTAGGAAAAATGACACTTTGCTCTAAGTGCAGCAGATGTCACCTGCAATGAGCATTCCACTGCAATGTCATTAGGCTGGAATTAGATTTCTAAAGAAACTTTTGTAAGGATTTCTATCAAAATCGATGATATATATCTACACTTTCTGACCTCTCTGCAGAACATGATTTGTTGAAATGACCACAGACAATATCAGTTCACAGGAAAAGAAACTGACTTATGAGGATATGAGTCTTGATGACCTAATTTTAAAATTACTGGAGGGAAAAAAGAGAGAGATGCAGCTGTTCTTTCCTGTACACCATAGATGTGACCCCCAAAGAGCTAGAGGTAAATCAAACCAGGTTTTAAAAAACGAACTCACAGGAGGGTCTTGAATAAATTTTCTACCCTACAGCATTCTTCCTTTCCAGGCTAGAGATTAAACTACCCAACAAAGGGAAAACACAGAACCAACATTCTCCCAGATTACTGAGTTGATTTGTTGATACAATTAAACAATGTAAATCTTCTTGATGTAAGTGTTTCTGCAAAGATTATATACTGTATAGGTAACCCTGAATGCACTACAATAGTGACTAGCAACCAGTAGGCCTGGATCTAATTTCAGTTTAAAGCATTAGTTAGTGCCTCTAGGCTGCTACTTCTCATATATACCTAAATATTAAGATTTTAGTGCCCAAAGGGTAGGGCCAGCTTTCTCAGTGACACTTTTTCATGAAATAAATCAATTTTGGAAGTATCCGTGATTTAGGTGACCTAGGTAATATTAACTGTAAAATATATATATATATATATATATATATATATATATATATATATATATATATATATATATATATATATATATATATATCTGTTTGTGTGTGTGTGTATAGATAGATAGATAGGACACACAAAAAAGCTTTTTCCTTAAAGTCCATATACAGTTTTAAATTCCTGAGAATGACCATGTGCTGTAAACAGATGAACAGATTTGCAGGAGGCTGCCCCTGCCACCGGAGGTCTGGACTCAGTCTCCCCCTTGCCTGGCTCCCTTTATCAATCTGTTGTTGCACTGAAGCTGCCCTGACAACTCCACGCTCCCAAAACACTTTCCCTGGTCTTTCTGTAATGGTTCTAACATCAACATCTGCATATTTCTCTAGGGAGAAAAAGCTTTCTTTGTTTACATTTTCCCTCCAATGATCCTGCCTTAATCCCCCACTGCAGAGCCCAGAAGAGAGTGACAGAGATGGTGCCTTATTTCATACTTTCCCTGAGCCCTGCCTAAGGGGTTCTGCTAAGCATGTCAGCAACGGCCTTCACTCTCCTTTGACACCACCCTAGAAAAATACGTGTTCTCTGGTGCTGGATAAGAAATTGAAAAAGTTAAGAAAAAAATGTTTTTTATTATGTGTGGTGATGGATGTTAAGTAAACTTATTGTGGTGATCATTTCACAGTATGTACATATATCAAATCATTATGTTGTACACCTGAAACTAATATAAAGTTATATGTCAATTATACCTCCATTTAAAAAAACAAAAAAAAATAAAGAAATCTTGTCCATAATGGTGGAGTAGGAAGACCCTAAGCTCACCTCATCTCACGGGCACACCAAAATTACAACCATTTACAGAGCAACTATTGATGAGAAAGGCCAGAACCTACCAGAAAAAAATATTATACAACTAAAGATATAAAGAAGAAACCACAATAAGATGGATAGGGGAGGCAGAGGTATAGTCAAGACCCACACCTCCGGGTGGGCGACCCACAAATGGGAGGATAATTACAATTGCAGAGGGTCCCTCACTGGGAAAACAAGCCCCCAGAAAATTTGGCTTGGAAGGCCAGTAGGGCTTACATTCAGGAGAGCCAGAGGGCTGTGGAATGTAGACTCAACTATTAAAGGGCACACACACCATATGCTCAGAGACCTATGGCAGAAACAGTAATTTTAAAGGACCCTGGGTCAGATGCAGGCTGATCTTGGAGAATCTCCAGAAGCAGGAGGCAACTGGAGCTCACCCTGGGGACACAGACACTGGCAGTATCCATTTTGGGGAGCTTGTTCTACCACATGGACAGTGGTGTTAGCAAGCCCTCCCTCTAGCTTATCAGCCTAGGGACCCGGCCCTGCCCACTAGGCTATAAGCACCTATACTGGGACGCCTCAGGCCAAGCAACTAGCCTGAAGGGGAAACAGCCCCCCAAAAGCAGGAAGGCTGCCTTAAGACCCCTTGAGCCCACAGCCACCCCTGGACATGGCCATGTCCACCAGAGGGCCTAGGACCGAGGACCACACATCAGTGCACAGACACTAGACTTGGGACCCTCAGGGCTATCAGCTGACTTTTCATTGCAAACCCTGCAGGCCAGAAGGGAGTGTCACAATATATTTAAAGTGATGAGAGGGAAAAACCTATATCAAAGAATACCTACCGGGGAAGGCTTTCATTCAGATTTGATGGAGAGATCAAAAGGTTTACAGATAAGCAAAAGCTAAGAGTTCAGCACCATAACTCCTTTACGAGAAACGTTCAAGGAACGTTCAAGGAACTTCTCTAAGCATAAAAGAAAAGGCCACAACTAGAAACATGAAAATTACTAAAAGAAAAAGCTCATTGGTAAAGACAAAAATACAGTAAAGGTAGTAAATCAACCACGTACAAAGTCAGTAAAAAGGTTAAAAGGCAAAACTAGTAAAATCATCTGTATCTGCAATAAGTAGTTAAGGAATACACAAAACAAAAATATGTAAAATATGACATCAAAAAAAGTAACCCTGGGAAAGGGGAATAAAATGCAGGATTATTAAATAGCATTTGAAATTAAGAAATCAGCAGCTTAAAATAATCATATATATATATATATATGAATACATATATTGCTATAAATATACCTCGTGGTAACCACAAACCAGAAACCTGTAACAGATACAAACAAAAAAGAGAAAGGAATCAAAGCATAACACTAAAGACAGTCATCAATCACAAGGGCACAGAACAAAAGGAAATAAACAAAAAATAACTACAAAACTACATCAAAACAATTTTTTTAAAAGGCAGTAAGTACATATCTAACAATAATTACTTTAAATTTAAATAGACTACATGCTCCCATGAAAGGACATAGAGTGGCTGAATGGATACAAAAACTAACTCATATATATGCTATCTACAATGGACTCACTTCAGATCTAAGACACACACAGACTGAAGTGAGGGGATGGAAAAGAAATCAAAGGAGAAAAAAAAAAAAATAACCTGGAGACAAATGAAAACAAAGCACAATGACCCAAAATCTATGGGATGTAGGAGAAGCAGTTCTAAGAAGGAAGTTTATAGTGATACAAGCCAACCTCAGGAAATGAGAAAAATCTCAAATGAACAACCTAACCTTACCCCTAAGGAACTAGAAAAAGAACAAACAAAACCCAAAGTTAGTAGAAGGAAAGAAATCAAAGACCAGAGTAGAAATAAATAAAATAGAAACTAAAGAAACAACAGAAGTGATCAATGAGATGAAGAGCCGGTTCTTTTAAAAGATAAACAAAATTGATAAACCTTAAGCCAACTGACCAACAAAAAAAGAGAGAGGACCCAAATTGATTAAATCAGAAATGTAAAAAGGAATACTTATAACCGACACCACAGAAATACAAAGGATCATATGAACAATTATATGCCAATAAAATGAATAATCTAGAAGAAATGGACAAACACCTAGAAATGTACAATCTCCCAAAACTGAACCAGAAAGAAATAGAAAATATGAACAGACTGATTACCAGTAATGAAATTGAATCAATAATCAAAACTCTCAACAAACGAAAGTCCAGAAACAGATGGCTTCACAGGTGAATTCTACCAAACATTTAGAGAAGAGTTAACATGTATCCTTCTTGAACTATTCCCAAAAATTGCAGAGGGAGGAATGCTTCCAAACTCATTCTACGAGGCCAGCACACCCTGATACCAAAAACAGACAGAAATATCAAAAACAAGAAAAACAATTACAGGCCATTATCACTGATTAACATAGATGCAAAAATCCTCAACAAAATAATAGCAAATCAAATCCAGCAATACATTAAAAGAATCATACACCATGATCAAGTGGGATTCATCCCAGAGATGGCTCACTACCCACAAATCAATTAATGTGATAAACCACATTGACAAAATGAAGAATAAAAATCATATGATTATCTGAATAGATGCAGAAAAATCTTGTGATAAAATTCAACATCCGTTTATGATAAAAACTCTCCACAAAGTGGGTATAGAGAGAACATACCTCAACATAATAAAACCAAATATGAAAAACCCACAGCTAACATCATACTCAGCAGTGAAATTTGAAAGGATTCCTATAAGATCAGGAAGAAGACAAGAATACCCTCTCTCACCACTTTTATTCAGCATAGAATTGGAAGTCCCAGTCACAGCAGACAAGAAAAAAGAAATAAAAGGAATCCAAATTTGAAAGGAACAAGTAAAACTGTCACTGTTTGCAGATGACATGGTACTATACATAGAAAATCCTAAAGCCGCCACTGAAAAAGCACTAGAGCTCATCAATTAATACAGTGAAGTTTAAATACAGCAGGATACAAATTTAATATATAGAAATATGTTGCATTTCTATACACTAAAAATAAAATATCAGAAAGAGAAATGTTTTAAAAATCCCATTTACCATCACATCAAAAACTATAAAATACCTAGGGAATAAATTTAACTACAGAAATAAAATGCCTGTACTCAGAAAACTATAAAATGCTGTGAAAGAAATGGAAGAGGACACAAACTGATGCAAAGATATACCATGTTGATGGATAGGAAGAATTAATATTGTTAAAATGACCATACTACCCAAGGCAATCTACAGAGTCAATGCAATCCCTATCAAACTACTAGTGGCATACTTCACAGAAATAAAAGAAGTAATTCTAAAATTTGTATGGAAACACGAAGACCCTGAGAAGCCACAACAATCTTGAGAGAAATAACAGAGCTGGAGGTATCATGTTTCCTGACTTCAGACTATATTACAAAGTCATCAAAACAGTATGGTACTGGCCCCCAAACCAACACATAGATCAATGGAACAGAATAGAGAGAAATAAACTCACACATTTATGGTCAGTCAATCTATGACACAGGAGGCAAGAATACACAATGAGAAAAAGACAGTCTCTTCAATAAGTGCTGCTGGGAAAACTGGACAGCTACATGTAAAAGAATAAAATTAGAACATTTTCTCAAACCATATACAAAAATAAACTCAAAGTGGATTAAAGACTTAAATGTAAGACTGAAAATCATAAGACTTCTACAAGAAAGCATAGAACACTCTTTGACATAAATCAAAGCAATGTTTTTTGGATCTGTCACCTTAGGCAAATGGGACCTATCTAAAAGCTTTTGCACAGCAAAGGAAACCATCGAAAAAATGAAAAGACAACATACAGAATGAGAGAAAATATTTGCAAATGATATGACCAATAAGGGATTAATATCCAAAATATAAACAGCTCATACAACTCAATAGCAAAAAACAAACAACCCAATTAAAACATGGGTCAAAGACATGAATAGATGCTTTTCCAAAGAAGACACAGAGATGACCAACAGTCACATGAAAAGATGCTCAACATCACTAATCATCAGAAAAATGGAAAGCAAAACCACAATGAGGTATCACCTCACACCTATCAGAATGGCTATCATCAAAAAGACCACAAATAACAAATGTTGGCGAAGATGTGGAAAAAAAAGGGAACACTTCTACACTGTTGGTGGGCATGTAAATTGGTGCAGCCACTGTGGAAAAACAGTATGGAGGTTCCTTAAAAACCTAAAAATAGAACTACCATATGACCCAGCAATTTCACTTCCGGATATTTACCCGAAGAAAACCAAAACACTAATTCAAAAAGATAAATGCACCCCTGTGTTCACTGTAGCATTATTAACAATAGCCTAGACTTGGAAGCAGCCTAAGTGCGCATGTACATACAAGTCATGACTCTATTCCACACCTATGCAACATGAAATAAACTAGTAAGATAAACCGTAAGAGATAAGCAACAAAATGTTAGAAATGGTATATTATTTTGTACTCAAATGTGCCTTTAATTCTTAAAGTAGTAATTGTGTCTCTACTAATTCCAAGCTTTGGCTTGGCAACCTGGGATAAATAAAGATGTATAGTTAGTTATTACTGAAATGTCTTTAAACTCTGGTACATGTACATGTATATATATAATCAAAATTATATATATATATATATATATATATATATATAATTAATCTGGTAACTTAACAATACGTATAATTTTGCATTTGCTGTTCCCTCTGCCTAGAACCATCTTCCCTTTAGTTCTCTACATTGCTGATGCTTTATCACCATTCAAACTCACCTCTTCAGAGAAGCATTTCCTAATCATCCCACCTAAAGTAGCCCCTTTTCAGTCCCTCTATAAATATGTTATTATCCTGTTTGTTTCCTTCAAAGCAATTACCACAATTTGTAGTTATCTGGTAATTATTTACTCTTTTATTTATCAGTTGTGTACCTCTTCCCAGTGGGCCAGAACCTTGTCTATCTACTTACTGCCACATCCCCACATTTATTGAGTGTCACTCAATAAGTATTTCAGAATGAAAGACTCTTGTATAGTATTTAGAATTTTTGTTTTATTATTTTTAATTTTTTCTATTTTTGGCTGCGTCGGGTCTTAGCTGCACGCAGGATCTTCATTGCGGCATGTGGGATTCTCTCTAGTTGTGGCATGCAGCCTCCAGAGCACATGGGCTCTGTAGTTTGCAGCACACGGGGGGCTCTCTAGGTGAGGTACATGGGCTCAGTAGTTGTGTCATGCGGGCTTAGCTGCGCTGCGGCATGTGAGATCTTAGTTCCCCGACCAGGGATCAAACCTGCGTCCCCTGCATTGGAAAGCGTATTCTTTACCACTGGACCACCTGGGAAGTTCCAGTATTTAGAAATTTTAAAACAGGCATTTCTCACAGACTTTTAAAACTAAAAAATCAGACTGTGGAGCTGTTATAATCCGGTTCTCTTTTCTTAAAAACCCAATAGAAAACTGAGGTTCAGTGCTCCCCCCAAAATCCTTTTAGGATTACAAGTTTGGAATGGAGCCAGGACAAGTCTTTCATTTCCCTGTCTCCCAATTCCGAGAGCTTTCCCAACCAAGCTGTCATTTCTTCTAGTCTCACTTTATTAGTCCTACAGGATGTATAAACAGTGTTGAACACAAATGAAAATTGTTTGCTTCTTTTCCCATAAACTGCCTTTTTCCCCCTATAGTGGAGAAATCACATGCTAAAGAGGTCGACTTTTATGTCATGTGCAGAAGAAGAGATGAAATCCCATTATAACCCAATCCTGTACCACAGCATGGCCTATGAGCCTCACTTCTCCTGCAGACCTGGTCAGAGAAGCCACCATATTCACTACATAAAGTCATAAAGTATGTTTTGAAACAGGAAGTAAATAAGTCCCATATACACTGACATTTCACACATCAAAAAAATTAATACATAGTTCAGCAGCTATGCCTATTTTCCTCAAAGAGGTCAAATTTAAACTCAAGTGACCAAGGGAAAAAATCCTACAAATAGAGGAGGGTCACATAACCAAGTACCATTATAGTCACAAGTCACAAATCTACTGGAAACTCTGAGAGAAGGACATCATTTACTGATCTGGAATCAGACGTATTTGGCTCACAGGTAGCAGGTAACTAAGCCACCACGTCTGATGATAAAACATTTCTGCCAAAAGGAAAGGTGGTCGTATTAAACAACCATTTTCTACCCTCCTGGAATAGCTGAGTATTTTATGGTGCCTAGGACAAGGTTCGTCCCTCCAAGCAACTACCCTCCACTACTCAGAGTTCCTGGGCTTGAAGTCATGGCTCAAAATTCATCAGAATCCATGGACAGATTAACACAAGTCACTCTCTAACCCTCCAACACAATGGCTGACTGTTCTCTGAGCCAGAACATTTTTGTTATTTCAAAGTTAGCTGTTTCTTCATGCGTAGTTGTCCAACTAGCCTATCTTTTCAAATGTAAAGTGACTGAGGGCAGGACCTTCTGGTTTGTAACACGAGTCCTAGCACTACTCTCTATTTTCCAACTGAACTGAGATGAAAATGATGCAATAAAATTCATACTGTGCAGAATACGTTTTACTGTGGTCAAATTTATCAGTCACAAAAATGAAGCCCCAAATTACTGGTGCTTGTATAACCCCGGCAAAACTGTCTGTGTGCATTCATGCCATAATGCTCTTAATTCTTTACCTTTATAAAAGAACATGAGATTAGTTTTAAAATTAAGCAAGATGACAGTACTCAAATAATACAAATCCAGAAATGGAAAAATTATTAATCCTATTAGTTACAAAGTTTACAATATTTACGCAAGCATAAGACAAATTAGGATTCAGTGGATAATATTATGGTATTAAGATTTGTGCCACTTTGTCTTTGAAGTGATATCTGCCTTTAAGTTTTCTATCAATATGTAATGCATAACAAATAAATTTTATGTATATAATTTTTTAAAAAAGATTTGTGCCAAATGTGCATATAAAGCAATATGAGGAAATAGGTAAATAGCTAACTATTTTATCTATATCCAATAGGTATACATAAAATAGTGTCCTACTTAGTTCCCAAAGACGTCTAATAAAAACTAAAGCAGACACAGATAACTGCAATCCTATCTACCTCAAGTTTCTAAAAACCCATTTGGTTACACATTCCAAATAGTCATGAGACTCAAACAGCGTGCATCGTCAACAAGTGCATGGCTAGACCAGTCACACAACTTTTTAAGTAGTCAAAGTGAAGCTACATGTTCAATGCTTTGTAGTAAAGTCAGTGGTATCCCTACTCCTAAACAAGAAGTGTTTTTTTATTAAGTTGTTGTTTCTATCCTTAACATAAATTAATAAAAACTTATGTTCTAAGTAGTATTTAATATAACCTAATACTCTGAAAAGATTTCCACTCACACATTATTAGCACATGGTTTCAAGTATAGTGATTACATGTAATTACATTACGTTATTGATTACAATATGAAACAACCTCGTATTTCATTCAAGCAGCTGCTGAGAGGAATTTAGACAGAAGCATGAAAGAAGTTATTTGTAATTTAAATAGACACTTAAAATTGTATTTTAAAAATTAACACAATCTTGAACTCACTAAGTGAATTAATTTTGTTAAAACAAAATTCTCTTTAATACTTGCACTAATGTGCAGAGTACAGGAAATGCTGACAATGCCAGGCACATGGTATATACTCAGAAACTTTTTGCTAAAAATGACCTTCACCTAGAGTGGGCTCACAATTATCTAGGGGCTTTTGTCTGAGGGGCTTTCGTCTGAGCAAGGAGGTAATAAGATCACACTGTGTATGTAACTATCATGTACTGTGTATATGTAAGTCAAACCATGTGTGGCTACCACAGTGACCAGTTTCTGCAGTGTTCTTTCTATTGCTTCTTCAGCTCTACCAAAAGATAGTAGGAGTGAGTGAACAGACCTTCCAAGACTTGTGTATGACATATATCAATAAAGGGTTGTGTGTGTGTTTGGCATTTTCTCAGGTATGAAAAATAATTTGACTAATATAAGTAAGCATCTCCATTGAACAACCAATTAATGTAGAGGCAGAAGGAAGGTTGAGAGAAAATGAAACAATTTTGGGGAATGTGAATCCAGCAGGGAATTGTAAAATGTCTACCTTTTCCCTTCATTCCCATCTGGCAAATCGCTTACCCAAATCAGACTGTCAAGATTACAGATCTTGCCTGAGAATTTTTAAATCCCTACGTGATTTCTTCTCTGAAAATAAATTCATCAACATAAATTAACCAGAACCATGCTTTTTTTGGTTTCTGACATGGTTAAATTGTGATTAGACAATTAAACATTTTAATGAAAACAGGGAAATGCAAAATTATTCCATAACTAGTATATGAAGGTATTCCTAGTCTTTAAAAATTAGTATGGAAATCAATGTAACACATGTAAACAAGGTACTTAATTTTACTAAAGTGATTTATTTTGACAACAGTTCAAACTGAACTTTTATTTAATATAGAAGGTCAATAATACATACTTATATTTATATATTAAATATTTATATGTAAAATATATACTCAAAAAATGTCCCCACGCTCAAAATGACAACTATGTCAAGTATATCTGACTTAAAATAAAAGAAATTACAAAAATAAAAATAGTAATTATTTGAGGACAGTGGCATTATGGCAGAGTTTTCTTCATTCTTTTATAACATTATTATATTGCTTTTAAAATTAAAATGTTTATTTTGGTTTAGTTATACATATTAACCCACTTCATCATTTAGAGACATTAAATAATACTAAAAGAATATAATTTATAAGTAAAACTATTATGTAGTTTTAAAATTCATATATGTATAAAATCCACATACCTGAGCCAACCTCTTTTTCCTCTTCTTCAATGTTGTTTTTGATGCTATCATACTCCTCATCAATGGTCTGGTTACCACGCATCTGAGATAAAATTCTACGGGCCTTCTGAGTCTGTCCTTTCTGAATAAGCCATCGAGGGCTTTCAGGTAAAAACAGAAAGCCAAAAAACTGTATAACTGCTGGAATTGCTGCAAGTCCCAGCATGTACCTGTAATAAGAAATCAATACATGGTTGTAAAATGTGGTCTTAATAGCACTGAGTATGAATAAAAGGTTTGTGTTCACCACACTAGGAATAACATATAATGGTAAAAATTAGAATGATTTTCTTTTCATCATATGTGCATGTCACCAGAAAAGATATTTTTATATTGTAGTGAAAAATTGAAAAATGAGAAAAATCTGATTCTTCTTTATCTCTTGCACAAATTACAATGAAAAAGAATGGACAAAAGTCACGATAATTTTGGATAGGCATTCTGAACCAAACACAACATGCAAAACACCAAAATCACCATCCTATCTAATACTAATATAATATAATTCTGTAATTTACAATATAAAAATGGGGCTAAGACAAAACTCTCTGATATCTGTTTAAAAGATATACTTTTCATTAAAATAAATGCCCAGATGTATTGCTTTACAGTTATTTCTTCTCTGTAAATGATTAGTTATGATTTCATTTTGCCATCAAGCATCATTTTTTTTAGACAAAAAAGCACTTTACTTAAAAAATGGGGGGGTGGAGGGAGAGTTAGGAAAGCACATAGCAGCCGATCGCAGAAAAAAGATGGAAGTCAGATGCTAATAATCATTATTAAAATGACTAGAAATATGAAAAAGCTGCTAATGTTTTAAGTTGTCATCTTCTTCAAATGTCTATTCTTAATAACTGACAAAATTCTAAATAACAAATAAGCATAGCACTTTAAATCTACCAGAGAAATAACAAAAATAGCAATATGAATATATCAATATCAAAGATCTTTCCAAATTATTCTGACCACTGGACTAATCTCCTAATACCTCTAGGCCTCAATCTTTTTAAACTGAGTTAGATTACATAAACTTCAAGGTCTCTTTAAATTGGTGGCTTCTATGAATCTAGGACACCTGAATGTTTTCTATTGATCCAAGTTCCCAGAGTATTTTCCATGGTAGATTTATGGTGGTAGAGCTCAGAAGGCCAGTCCTGATTACATAACAACCCATACTCACTGGCATTCATAAATCAAGACTCAATACACTTTTCAAAGCTGTTCTAACTTTTAAGCCATGCTAAACCAAAAGTATAGCAGTCCTGAAGACACATATCTTGTGAGTAAGTCTATTATTTTCCAGGCAATTTCATTTTACTTCCAAAAAAAGTAGAAAAACAAAAACACAATTGCTACATGGATGTTAAGAGTACCTCCTACTCAAACAGTAGCTACAAATACACTCAGAAAAATTAACTAAGATTTAGAAAGTGAATAAAGTGTTTATGAATGACTAAATGAATCACTTGGCCTACAATATTAAAGGAAATCTTATTAGACATGTTTTATACTTTAATCCATAAGTATTGATAATTACACCAATACTTAATCACTCCTTCCTCTGCTCACCTAGAAAACATTTTTGACCTCTATTTATGTCATTATACCTTATATTATAATAAATTATTTACCTATTTCACTTGACTGCATATTTAACTTTATATTCAGCATAGCACCTTATAAAGTATCTTGCACAGTAGGCATTTAGTAAATGTTTTATGAAATGATACAAAAACAGCTATATATATCGAAACTGTCTATATAAACTAAACAGAAAAATGTTTCACACTCATAGTAAAATTTTATGCAGCAACTCTACTGGATCATTAGCTCTGCAAAGTTACTTACACAGAAATTCTTTCCAATGAAACTACTTGTTACTCTAGATATAACCAGACCTTTCCTTCTGTTTGTTACTCTAGATATGACCAGACCTTTTCTTCTGAAGACTCATCTGATGAGAACTAGAGAGATCAGCTCACACAAATGCATATTTCTGGCCTCTTTCCCTTAAGATGATAACTTGTATAACCAAATCTTAATGTGTGTTTTAATGCTGTAAATGAATGAAATTTCTATTCAGTGTGTTCTCTCTTTAAAAATTTAAGAAAAAAGGTTATCCTACATTGCCAATTATTTAAAAGAAAAGCAATAAAAAGGTAGAAACCAAATATATTGGATTAGGAAATAAATAAGAAAAGTACTAAAGATGAAAGCCTTTACTTTTCATTTCTCTATACCTTTCTTGATCTTTCCTTCCGTTTTCCAAACCCCCTTAGTGATGAATTAAGATTAAAGGGGTGCACTGAATACTTCAAAGAAGCACTGAAATGAATACAGAAACTGAATCATTTTTAGACCCGAAGATGCTCACATAATACTTTGCACTTTACTACTCACTATTTAATCCCAGAACATAATATTTTTTAAAAATTAAAAGAAAAAAGAAAAGGGAAGAAAAGGGAAAATACAAAAAGAAAAATATAAAGATACATATTAGCCTGTTTTTTTAAGCGAGCTGTAGAAGACAGACTACTTTAGCCCTCCAGCCTTCTGAAATCTCTAAGTCCCAAGAGTCTAGGTCTGACATTTACAATTCAATGCCTTAATACTAGGGTAGGAAAAAGGAACTCACACTCTATTGCCAAACTTTAAGGATATATTAAAGCCTGTTTTCAGAGACTAGTCAAGATAAAACATGTTTTATACATTTACATCCTAAGATTTCTAAAAGTAAAACAAAGGAGCTTATTTTACTATATTTTAATTATCTTTCATGATAAAAATATTTTGATAGAAATAAATTACCATGGCTTTGTAGAGACCAAATACACAAGAGATCAGGTAACTGGTTTATGATGGAGAGAGGGTAGGAGCAGACCTGGGTCATACTTCACCTCTGGACACATTAACCACAAAACCCTGATCAAGTTACGTAACATTTTAATGCACAGATGACAGTGTCCATTTCATTGAGCTGTTGGGAGAATTAAGTGAAATCATTCTTTTGGTACCTAAGCACAAAGAGAAAGCTCAGCAAAAAATGTTTTTACCTCCCTGACCTTCTCCCCTCTCAACTAATTCAATGCAACTTTTCTATTCCAGCTATATCATCCACCCAAACTTTTAGTAGGCAGCAGTAACCAGTTTCTTGAGGAAAAACTGTTCCTCCAATGATATGCATACTGGAGAATAAGAAGAATAAGTAAGAGTTTGCTTTGCTGTGATACTGATGAAAATTTTAACATGAGACTAAGAGAGGAGGAACTCTATACTAGTTAAGGCACTATTAGACTTACCAAGAGTCCTCTAAATCCAAGGAAACCAGGAACCAGATGAATGACAAGAGTACATTGACAAACCAGGCAGGCAATCCCCAGACAGACAAGCAGCCCCCTATTGACATGGGGGATCTCATAATTATAAACCAAATCAAGGGTTCTAAACCCTGGCTGCACATTAGAATCACCCAGGAGGCTTTTAAAACACACCAGTGTCCAGGGCCCACCTACCCCAGGGATTTTGACTAATTGCTCTGGGCTTCAAGCTCAGGGAATTCTATTTTCTTAAAAGCTCCCCAGGTGCTATCAAGGCTGAGAATCACTGATCTAAGTGTTCTAAAACTCCAGGGGGTGAAAGTGAACAATAAGCACCCAAGGTTCACCTTAGAGCAAACATCATTTACCTTCTGGAGGCCAGAGAGCACATCAGCTGACAGAAGGGGAAATGAGGTTGACTCAATCAAAAATGCCAAGCCTTCATGAGTTCTAAAAATTTTTAGAATATTCTTTAGCATCATGATCACTCACAGAAAGATACCTTTTAAAACTTTCTAAACTGAAGTTAACAAATGAGCTATTTTCTGGTACAACTAGCAGTACCAGCACCTGCCTACCAGAAAACTAAGGAGGGGACCTCAAATAGTAAGCAATACTTTCAAATTGTGTGTTTGGGCCACCTATCAACAAAGGAGACAAGCCGGGCTTCTTCACCTCAGATTAGGCCTTCCCAGTGTCAGGAACTGAAACTCTGTAAACCAAACATCCCTCATTCCTGGGTGCCTGCCCTCCCTGCTGTGGCTGAGCAGACCTGCTGAGCTGCTGCCATCAGATGGCCTGTGCCTCACACAAAACCAAACAAGTCCTTCATTGAACTGAACAATTTACAATCATTCTTGTTTTAAAGGAATCATATTGCTCTAACCTATGAAACAAAAGACAAGTATCTTTGAATAGATGGCCATTTAAGACACAGAATTTTGCAGTTCATAATTGCCCCTCTCTGAACTGATGATAACATGGTTATCTGAAAACATAGTCAACAGATAAACATGTTTCTTATCTCTAGTAGTTCCACAGCAGTGATGATTATGTTCCAAATACATGAAAATCTACTTGAAGGTCAAACTCAGCTTGAACAGCAAAAGTAGTAGCTAACACATAGCACTAGTTACTATGTGCCAAGCACTGTTCAAAAGAATTAAAATACTTTAACTCATTAATCTTCGCAACATCCCTATGAGGTAGGTACCATTATTATTACCACTTTAAAGACAAAGAAATGAGGCACAAAGAAGATACAGAACTAACATGCGGTGGAACTAGGATTAAAACCCAGGCTCCCTATAATAAATGTTTATTGTAAGTCAAGCTATAATAAATGTTTCATGATTACTTGATAATTATTCTGCAGAACTCATAAAAGGGGGCATAAATTTACCTCAGCCTCATGTTTAAGGACCGCTTTAGAAGTCTGTTGTTCACACATCTCTGTGAAATGCAGTAAAGCCCTGTGGCAATAACAGGGGAAAGGGCTGCTGGGTGCAGTCCCTCCCAATCTTGCCAAACCCTGCATAGCACCTGACACTTAGCACCCACTGGGCTAGGGAACTGCAAACTGGATTTAACAACACGGACCCACTCGTGGCAAATGGGACATTCTCTTACCCTCAACACCAGAGTGCTTTTATGAAAACAGCTGACTATTAGTTAAAAGAAAATATATCATTTGTAAGGGTAAACTTGTGGTGCTCACTTTGAACACTATGCCAAAATGAATTTTGATTTCATTTTTCTTTAACATACACTGGTAAACTTTTCATATAGGAAAAATTTAGATAATAACACAATAGATAGTTTAAAAGATGTTTGAGGGCAAAAAATTTTGACTTGGGATTTGATCCTTTTAAAATGTTTTATATGACAGATGTGATAGATCTAAAGTCGCTTTTGTCTACACTTTGTTTTCCAATGTCTGCCCTCCAGGGCTTCCCTGGTGGCGCAGTGGTTGAGAGTCCGCCTGCCGATGCAGGGGACACAGGTTCGTGCCCCGGTCCGGGAAGATCCCACATGCTGCGGAGCGGCTGGGCCCGTGAGCCATGGCCGCTGAGCCTGCGCATCCGGAGCCTGTGCTCCGCAACAGGAGAGGCCACAGCAGTGAGAGGCCCGCGTACCGCAAAAACAAAAACAAAAACAATGTCTGCCTTCCAGAGGCCGCCACAAAAGGAATTGTGCTGGATTGAGGAATTGTATCCTGCGTCACGTTCTGTTTACTTCTCTTCTCCCCTCTATTCTTTTTCCTCCTTAAATTCTCAAATGATGGGAAAAGGTTGCCAATGCCTTATAATGCAAGAGCTATACGATTTACGGTTTTACTTGAAAGTCAAGCTGTAACAGAAAGACTATCATAGCTAAGGGAACTGTATTACAAAATATTATATTTAAAACAAATTGTATAAAATTATTTTTATGGCTCTTGAGGTGCTGAATTCTACTAAGGGAAGACATTTTCACTCTGAGGAGCACAGTAAAGATTTTTTGGACACTGCAGTCATTTAGCCAAATATCCTCCTAATAGGCCATGATAGCATTAATGTGCAATTCAATAATCACTTCCTTACCTGTCTCTAGACCTCGTGTTGTTAAAAGTATACATTTTTAAACCAAATCCTCATGTTACATTTTTCTAGTCCTAGAGAATCTTGATATTTTTCAAAACAGTAAGATGAGCTCAGTCACCATCTCTGAAACTGTCCTGGGTACAGGGAGGATTTTTAGCAATATTCTCTAATAATATCTCATACTATCTTATAATAAACCGAAAAAAATCAAATGACAAATCTGTATTTGTTATTCCAATAGTTTTACCTCCATCCTCTATCTTCTAGCTTGCATTCTGTTTATATCTATTTGCTATTAATTTGGAAATCAAGAATGGTTAGCCCATTCTAAGAGCACAAATCAATTAGAGGAATACTGTATCATAAATACTAAGCATAATGCTATGCTTTATTCTTTAAAACTCTACAGTTTCAAATTGGCATTCTTTCACATATAACTACGAAATAAACTTTAAACCTTGTTTTCCTGAAACATTTCATTGAAAATAGAAAGGGTTAACAGAGTAAGTAAATTCTTTGAAAACGTTACTTTTTGAAGATTTACTGTGTTTGCTTTGAAAGCTAAGGCTGAACTTGCCATCTGAGATGTTATTCAGCTGTTTACCCAGCAAACATCTGAATGTGAGTTAAGTACCAAACTCTAAGCCAATCATTAAGCAATTAAGCATCATGAATGAACTTAACCAGAGAGAGTGCATTACTGTGTAAATCCAAAAACATCTCCCCAAGCTCAACTTTCCAATGATCTCTATCATTATACACTTTTTAAGTTTCCCCTTAAAAAGGCATAACCCCATCCCTTCAAACCACATCCAAGAACACTGTCCTACAGCCCTATATCTAGAGCTACCCAACTTCGTTGTTCAAGAGTCCTACAGATTTTGAGTTTTTTCATAAACTTTAAGTAACAATCACATGAGTAATGCATTTACTCCGAGATCCCTATTCTTGGATTTACAAAAGAAACAGCCACCTTTAAATATCAATGATAAAATAATTACTCGATAGTCATCAAACATGAATTGTGATTTATATATGTTCTTCCTTAATGCAAGTTTTAAATGTAAGAAGATAACACTGAATTTAACTACCTGCTATAGTTACAACAACTTACTTGATAATATATTTAAAAATTTTTCTTCATCACTCACAAATCCATTTCAATAGATAGGAAATTAAAATAAGAAAATACTGCCTAAGAAAGGCTACAAATGAACTTACCTACAAAACCGAAATAGAGTTACAGATGTAGAAAATAAACTTATGCTTACCGGGGGTTAAGGGGTGGGGGAGGGATGAATTGGAAGACTGGGATTGACACATACACACTATGATATATAAAATAGATAACTAATAAGGACCTACTGTATAGCACTGGGAACTCTACTCAATACTCTGTAATGGCTTATATGGGAAAAGAATATAAAAAAGAGCAGATATATGTATTTGTACAACAGATTCCCTTTGCTGTACATCTGAAACTAACACACATTGTAAATGAATTATACTCCAATAAAAATTAAAAAAAAAAAAAGAAAATACTGCCTAATTGAGACCTCAGGCTAATAAGTTAATTTTCCTCTGCCATTAAGGGCTATGTAGAATATTAACATCAATGACTGATACACTTGAAAATCTGATGGCAGTTAGAGAGCAAACAGGAGACACAAAGCTGTGGGTACATAATAAAAAAAAAAAAATCAATGTGTCAAGTTGGATTCTTTCAAGTAAAAAGGTGATGTGATACATCACCAGCAAATGAGAAATTTTTATGTTACCTAGTAAACGAGTCTATGTAAACTGTTAAAAAATTCATAGCCATAAATGTAAACATATATATAAGCCAAAGAAAATATTAACTATCTACATAATAAGGGGAAAATCTCTCAAAGTAATTTGATATCAGTACATAAGGCAAATGGCTTGGCCGAGGTTATTTAGTGCTGTGGTCATAGTAGAAGCAGCAGGATATACTTGCTTTAATAAAATAAGATTAGATGCTATTTAAATAAATAATGTGGTATTTTGCAGAGATATTAGATAGTTTTAAACAACATGGCAAAATGCATTAAGATGTACAAAACTGACAGTACGAGTGCTGAAAATAATGCGCGCACAACCATACCTATATACATACCCTTTTCTTTCCAACTCTGAATATCTTCCATATGCAAAGCTCTATGTTTGGGATTTTGGAGATACAGAAATGACTAAGAGATATGCCCTTGCTTCAAGGAGCTCATACCTAGTAATCATGGAACAAAATTGGATTATGTAATTGCTATGACTGGGATTTAGGCACAGTGTAAGAGTAAGGAGAAAAGTTATTTCAACAGAGGATATTAGAAAAAGTGTCATGGCAGAAAAAAACATTTAAACTATCACTGAGCATTGCAGAAAAGGAATATAATGGAGAGAGCCAACATAAGGTTGAAATTAACTTTTTTTAGGCAAAATTTGCATATAATAAAATGAGATCCAAGGTGTACCATTCTGTGAGTGTGTGTGTGTGTGTGTGTGTGTGTCCTTGTAACTACCATCCCAATCAAGAAACAGAACATTTCCATCATCCCAGAAAGTTCCCTCATACCTTACCCCCTTCCAGTCAATCCCCACTGCCTTAGACAATCACTGATCGAATTTCTGTCCCCATAGTTAATTTTGCATATTGATGAACTTCATACGGAATGTTAGAGACCATACTTCTTTGTATCTAGCTTCTTTCAATCTTGTTTTTGAGATACATCCATTCTTTCTGATCTACCGATTTATCAATCCTTACCAGTCTCATTGTTTTAGCTTTATAGTAAGTCTTGAAATCAGATAGTGAATCATCCAACTTGTTCTTCAAGATGGTTTTGGCAATTCTAGGTCCTTTACTTTTCTGTAAAAATTTTAGAATCTACTTGTCCTTTTCAGTGAATCTGAATGAATGTAAGTGGTGATAGCGGACATCTCTGTCTTGAATTCCATCAGAAGGGAAAGCATTCAGGCTTTCCCCATTGAGTATAAAGCTGGCTGCAGGTTTTTTTGTAGATGCCCTTTATTAAATTCAAGAAGTGCTCTTCCATTCTAGTTTGCAGAAAGGTTTTATCATATATAAAGGTTATTCTGTCAAATGTTTTCCTGCATATATTGAGATAGATCCTTTAGTAGGTTTTCCTCCAATTTCAACATGGTGACTTGCGCAAATTAATTTTCATATGGTAAACAAACTGACTTTTCTGAGAAAACTGCCTTGGTCAGTTTATATAAAAGGATTTATTATTCTTTTATATATTATTGGGTTTGATTTTACAATATTTTAAGGATACTTTCAATCTGTGTCTAGAATTTTCTTTGCTTGTAACAACTTAAGCCACTTCTAGAACTAACAAGCCATGAACCCGAACCACTGCCTTTCCCAGTGTACTGGAATCTCCATTACTACCAAAAGTGCAGCCCATCCAGGTCACTGCTGGTCTTTAACAGTCTCAGAAGGACAGAAACAAAATTAAGTAACGTGTATTCAGCAGCAATTTCAAGAAGAAGAGCCTCATTCAATTTGTTATAGGAATGGGTAGCCCTTAGGTATAATATCTAACATAAAATGTATTGGAGTCTGTTATGATATACTTTAGTATTTAACATGTACTTATGAATTACTGAGAATCTATGTCACTATTGAATGTACTAAAAAAAAACTGGACAATTAAATGAAGCATGACTAATTTCACACACAAAAAAAAAAGCCACAGTATTAGTTATGCTGGCCTCAAAACTCAGCTGGGAAGTACTCCTTCTATCTCTATTTTCTTAAAGCTTTTGTTTAAGCTTGGAGCTATTTATTCTCTAATGTTTTACTTAATTCACCAGTGAAACCATCTGGGCCTGAAGTTAGCTTTTCAGGTAGGTTACTAGCAATGATTCGACTTAATAAATATAGGAATATTCAGATTTTCCATTTTACCTTGTGCTGGTTTTTAGTAGAGTTGCGATTTTCAAGCAATGTGTCCATTCCATCTAAGTTGTTGACTTTATTGGCACAAAGTCGTTCAAAGTACTCCCTCACTATCCTTATTATGTCCATAGAAATGATGTGCTTTTACTCCTGATATTGATAATTTGTGCTTTATCGTTTTAAATCAGTCATAATCAGTTTACCAATTTTATTAGTAATTCCAAAGAACCAACATTATTTTTCTATTGTTTGTCTGCTTTGTATTACATTGACTCCTCTTCCTTATTAACACCTTTTGTTTCATTTGGTTTTAATATGCTCATATTTTTCTAGCTTAACATGAAACTTAGATCATTTGACTTCTCTAATAAAATCACTTTAGCTATATATTATGCTCTAAGCACAGTTGAAACTGCATTCTACAAATTTTGATATATTTTATTTTCTTTGAACTCAAAACTGTTTTCTAATTTTCCTTCTGACGTCTCCTTAAATCCATGAGTTATTTAGAACATGCTGTTTTTTTTTTTTTTTTTGCACTACGCGGGCCTCTCACTGATGTGGCCTCTCCAGTTGCGGAGCACAGACTCCGGACACGCAGGCCCAGCGGCCATGACTCACAGGCCTATCCGCTCCACGGCATGTGGGATCTTCCCGGACCGGGGCACAAACCCGTGGTCCCCCGAATCGGCAGGCAGATTCTCAACCACTGCGCCACCAGGGAAGCCCCTAGAACATGCTGCTTTAATTTCCAAATATTTGAAGCTTTTCTGGCTGTTTTATTGATGTCTAATTTAATTCTGCTATGGTCAGAGGACATATTCTATAAGAGTCATTTTTTAAATTTATTAACATTTATTTTATGATTCAGGATATGACCAATTTTACAGAATGTCTGATGTGAATTTGAAAAAGAATGTGTACGATGCAGCTGTTGGGTGTAGCTATCCACAAATGTCAGTTATGCCTAGGCAATTAAGAGTGTTTTCCAGTTTTTCTACAAACATTTTTTGTCTAGTTGTCCTATCAGTTGCTAAGAAAAGAGTTAAAAATTTTCCCAATATGAGCCGGAATTTGTCTATTTCTTCCTTTAGTTCTGTAATTTTCAAATTGTGATAAAGTATACAAAATAAAATTTCCCATTTTAATCATATTTAAGTGTATAGATCTGCAGCATTAAGCATATTCACAATGTACAACCACCATCTATTAATTTTTGTTTATGCATTTTGAAGTAAACTATACATTCTTTATCATTTTTAATTCTGATGAATCGACTCTTTTATCATTATGAAATGTCCTCTTCATCTCTGGTAATACCACTTGTCTTAAGGTCTACTTTGTGTGATTATTAATATAGCACACAAACTTTCTTATACTTACTGTTTGCATAGTCTATCTTTTGCCATCCTTTCACTTTTAACCTATCTATTGCATTTTACTTGAAGTGTATCTCTTTTACACAATATAAATCTGTGCCATGCTTTTTGTAAACAATGATAATTTTTTATATTTCATGTTACTGTTGCTGTAACTGGATTTTAAGTCTACCATTTTGCTATCTGCTTTCTATTTGTCCCATCTGCTATTTATTTTTTCTTTCTTCTTTTTTTTAATATTTATTATTTATTTTTGGCTGTGTTGGGTCTTTATTGCTGCATGCGGGCTTTCTCTAACTGCGGCAAGCAGGGGCTAATATTCGTTGCAGTGTGCAGGCTTCTCATTGCCGTGGCTTCTCTTGTTGTGGAGCATGGGCTCTAGGCCTGCGTGCTTCAGTAGTTGTAGCACGTATGGCGCAGAGCACAGGCTCAGTAGTTGTGGCACACGGGCTTAGTTGCTCTGCGGCATGTGGGATCTTCCTGGACCAGGGTTTGAACCTGTGTCCCCTGCATTGGCAGGCGGATTCTTAACCACTGCACCATCAGGGAAGTCCCTATTTATTTTTTTCTTGCCTTTGTTCAGATTATCCAAATATCTTAAGTATTTCATTTTAATTCTTAAAATGGCTTCTTAGCTGTATCCTTTTGTAATCTATTCTAGTGATTGTTCTCAGGATAAGACATGCATCTTAACTTATCAGTCTACCTAGAGATAACACTGCAAGTCTTCACAAACATGTATAATTCTATTTACTGACCCCAATTTTTCTGCTATTGTCATCATATATTTTATAACTTATATACATTATAAATTGCACAATAAATTTAAATGTAAACAGTCATATGTCTTTCAAAAAATGGAGAGAAGAAAAAAACAAATTCCTTTATATTTGGTCTCTTATTGATAGCCACTACTTTTCCTCCCTACTGCAGCTGGATGAGCTTTCATCTAGTGTCATTTCCCTTCAGTCTGAAAATTTTCCTTAGCATTTCTTATAATGCAGGAGGTCTAGTGGTGACAATTTGTCCTAACTTTATTTGAAAATGTCTTTATAAGCGTAATCTTGAGGTTTGCCTATATTGACCAATTTTTCTTTCAATTATGGGTCACATTTTCTGTTTATTTGCATATCTAATAATTTTTAATGTGTTTTGAGTATTATGGATAAACTCTGGAGACTCTAGATTTTGTTCTCTTCTGAAGAACACTCACTTTTTTATTAGGCACCTTACATCTGTGGAAGCTTGGTTTTACACTTGGCTAGTGTAAATCTGTTTTCAGTTTTGGCTTGGTCTTAGGGGAAATTCCTTAATCACGCAACAAGTCTTTACTCCTAAGGCTGGTGCTTCTTTGATTTCCGTGGAAGCTCAAGCTGTTGGCCCCTCTAACCTGGCAGGTTTCAAATTCCAAGTATGTCCTTCCTCCTATGGGCAGGAAATAAAATCTGTCTCATCTTTCACCGTCTTCTAACTGTTGCTTTCTGCAGGCTCCACGGAATCTCCCCTGTAATATTCACAGTTCAGGGATCTGTAAAACATTTGTAGCAAATTAATATTCAGATTTGGTGGCTTCCTCCTCTCTGGGTCATTCTTTTCCTGGATTTTACCCCTTAAATTTCAGTTGCTCTGGCCATCCCAAACTCTAGCCACTTATACCACAAGCCAATAAAACTGTAATTTTCTTCTTAAGTTCTCGCTGCCCAGCATCATGGATTGAGGGCTGCCCTCAGAGAAAAAGTCATAGGTGTATATCTCACCGTGAACTGTTCCCTTCAAGGATCAAATCCCCCTTCAGTTTCTTGGTACTGGAGCTCTCCAATGCTTTGAACATTTTTTTTTATTCTGTCTATGACTTATAATGGTTACCTTCAGGGGACGTTAGTCTTAACGCCAATCAGTCTCATTAGCAAACTATATTAACTTTTCACCTGGAAAATTCAGACAGTTGAACGTGGGGGCGATTTTTATTGCCAGCTTTATGCAGGATAGAGACCCAACCTAAGATTTTTCTGGAGATAACAGCAAACAATACCTAGGAACACTTAAGAGTCTATAAGTATGTTCACAGCTACTAAAACTCATTTGATCCTCACAATAACACTGTACAATTGCTGAAGCATTAGCTAATGAGGATGTCAGTGCTTAGATAAAGCAACGTATGTGTTGTTAAAGCAAGTCTCAACTCTCTTCTGTCCACTATACCTTTACGATAAACAGTCATACATATATCTTGTATCTTAATTCTGTCAATAATAAAATTACAAATATCTTCAGTAGTAAGATATTTACTTGTTAACCAAATCCATCTATCTTAAAATGGCCAATGTCATAAATAATAAGAGTACTTTCCCTGGCATAAATTTGTTTAGAAATATCACCCTCTTTTGAATATGATTCTGAAAATCATCTTATTGGCATGGTTTTTAAATTATAAAATATTATGGGGGAGAGAAGCTCATAAATTTTCTAATCTAAAGTAATGTTGATTTTTTAAAATTATTTTCTAAGACTGTCAATAAACAAACCTGAACTCAATGTACTGTTACAGAGTGCAATGGATTTAAAGTTCTATTCATACCTGTTAAGACTAGCCTTCCCACTTCACTCTCAAACTCCCAAATAGTAATCATGGCCCTCCCAGTAGCCACTCTAAACTTCTCGCCATTGCCCAAACGTGACTGGCTCTTTTACACTATAGGGCCTTTGAAAATTATATTTCACCTAGAGTTTCCCTCTCCCTCACTCTGCCTCGAACTCTTTTATTCATAAAAGACTCAGCTCAAATATCATTCCATTTTTGAAGCTAAGTTACTTATTCCCCGAGAGCTCCCATAACACTATCATTTACTTAACATGCTGACGAAAAGCCTCTCCTTCATTAGTCTGTGAGGTGCTTGATTGCTTAAGGACAGGAACATTCCTTATTGATCTTTCTATCTCTAGTATCAAGTACAACAGGAGTATGTAGTAGGTGCCAAAAATTTTTTTTGAATGACTGAATGATTTCCATACTAACTGATGTCTCCAAGAGTACCATGTCAGTACCTCACACCAATACTCTGGCAGTACTCTCACAATAGGTTCCCTGAACCCACCCAAGAGCCAAGAGTTCCAATAAATTCTGGACCTCACTGCCATGTTAATCACTGGCTAACATTATGGCATGAACTGCTTAAAAAGTAATAGCTTCCGTTTGTCTGTAGATAAAATTTCAAAACCTCCAGCCTAGAATTCATAGACCTCTACAATCTGCCTCCAATCTACCATGTACATCTTAACTTCAGTTTCAAGCCTGCCCTCATCCATCCTACTCTCTGTCCTCATTTTCACCTCAGTCCACATGAATCCTGCCAATTCTTCAAAGCTCAGCACAAGTCTCACATTGTCCATGAATTAGCCTGGTGATACTCCAGAAAAATATCTAATATAGATGTAACTAGCACTAATACCTTGTGCTTTTCATTCAACACCTGTATTACCTCAAATTTTCCTTCTTCAGCAGAAAAAAGAAAAACAAAAGAACATCATGTGAATGATGAAACATGCAAAAATACCCAGTATACTTTGCAATCAGCTGTATACAGTCTAGTGAGGTGGAATAAGATAACTGTAATTTAAAAAAATTAAACCTGAGAATCAGTAAAAGTAAATATAAAGGAGAATTCAGCCCTTCTATAGATATACCATTCTTTTTAATATAAATCGCATGATGATTTATGTAATTATAAATAGAGGAACACTCATTTGAAAATCAGCTCTATCCGAGAGAGAAGAGCAAAGAATGTCCTGGGGCCCAGAGAGGTACATTATTTTGAGGGATGTAAATTTTCATAGGCTCAGAAACTAGTTTTCTTTCTCTGATTTTTATGCTCAGTAAGAAATATTTAGGATTAATAATTTAGTTTTTCAGCTACCTGCAAAGATATCTATTCCCCAGCATAAATTAAAGAATTGGTATTTTGGTTTATAATCAATATCTTTTTACTTTGGTTAAGAGTCTCTTCCCTGGAGCCCAGTCAATTTCAGCTAAGTTCAATAAACATTTAGTAAGCCTTTACTATGTTCCAGACCCTTTCCTAGACCTAAAAATGAGTACAAGGTCAAAACTGGTTCAAAAAAATGGTGAGTATAAAAGTGAAGCCACGTACAAAGTATTATGAAAAGGCAAAGGAACAAAGACAGTTTCACATGATATACAAGCAAAAGATTTAAAAGAGGAACAAGAACTGAAACAGTAAAGCAGGACAGAGTAGAAAGACATTATAGGCAAAGTGAGCAGAAGGAAAAAAACAAATATGAAAAAGCAAGATGTGAGTAGTGTATACAGTTTATAGGCATAAACCTATGTTGTATAAAGAAGGAAGGAAGGAAGTAATAATGAATTTAAAAATCTAGGAAAGCAGGCATGGATTGGATAATGAAAGGCACTACAAGCCGTGATGAAGAGACTGATTTTTTTTCCTGTAGGAAATGGGGAGTCTTGGAAGCATTTTAGCAGTGGCATGTCCAGATAAGTGTTTTAGACCGATAATGGTGGTGGTGAAGTTCGCTTTACTACATGTTTATAGAGTGCCAAGCTTTAACTCGGCAATTAAAAAAAGAAAACCATGTGCCATATTGTGAAGCAATTATACTCCAATAAAAATGTTAAAAAAAAAAAAAAAAGAAAACCTTTCTTTGCCTGAGGTGTAGTGAGTAAATCTCACTATGTTCAATAAGCACAATTCAAAAATATAGCACAGAAAAGGGCAAACAGTGATAAAACGTCGTCATTTAGTGTTAACTACCAAAGTAACTGTCATCTTTATAAGCACTATAATATATTAGACAAAAATAAAATCTTTCTCAATATTACTAGTCATCAGGGAAATGGAAATCAAAATCACAACAAGATGCCACTTCATACCCACTGAGATGACTATAATTGAAAAAGAGAGATAATAATTGTTTACTAGGATGTGGAAAAACTGGAACTCATACATTGCTAAATGGGAATGTGAAATAGTGCAGCCACTTTGGAGAACAATCTTGCAGTTCCTCCAAAGGTAAACATAGTTACCATATGACCTAGCAATTCTACTCCTAGGTATACATCCAAGAGAACTGAAAATATATGCCCACCCTAAAACTTGTACACAAATGTTCAGAGCAGCATTATTTTTAATAGCCAAAAAAGTGGAAACCACTCAAATGTCCATCAACAGACGAATGGCTAAACAAAATGTGGTATATCCACATTACTTGCCAATAAAAAGAAATGAAGTACTGACACATGCTACAACATGGATGAACCTTAAAAACATGCTAAGTGAAAGAAGCCAGTCACAATGGACCACATATTGATACTTGAAATACCAAGAATAGGCAACTCTATAAGGAAAAAAAGTAGATTAATAGTTGCCTAGAGCTGGAAGGAGCTGGGAAGTTGGATGATGACAGCTATGGGGTACAAGTTTTCTTTTCAGGGTAATAAAAATGTTCAAAATTTGATTGTAGTGATAACTGCACAACTCTGTAAACATACTGAAAGCCACTGAATTGTACATTTTAAATGGGTGAATTGGTGTATTAATTATATTTCAATAAAGTTATTTTTAAAAAATTAATCTTTACTGATATTTTCAAAATCCTTATTTCCTCTTTCTTATGGAGCCCAATAATATTCTTCTCAGTATAGTAGTAATATGACACTACAGTGCTACAAAAGTATCAGTAGGCAATCTTCTACTGGCAATTTTTTCTAGAAAAGCTTATCTTTCAACAGTTCAGCAAAAAACAATTTATTTCTATCACATCCAAACAATAAGAGAACAGAAGCTTTGACCCATCTGACACAAAGGGTGATTTAGTCTTTCAACAACCTGAACATCTAAGAAGTTTTTCGGTCAGTTTCATCTTCTGTATATATTAATCTTATCACTATCATAAAAATTACCAGTAATCATATTTTAGACTTTAAACACTTAGAAGCAGAATGAGGAAAAAGGTGGCTACATTTCAACTAAAAAGAACTGGCTCTAATCTACGCCATGTAATAACCATATGGTCTCAGGCAAATATTTAACTTCTCTGAGCATTTTTTAAATCTACAAATAGGGAATAATACTAGTTCCACCAGCCTCTCAAGGTTTTGGTGAAGATCAAATGATATTCACTAACAGACTCTAAAACTGTTCATCAGTGTAAAGTGAACTAGTTAATCTGGGACACTAGGTATATAGTATGACATCAAATGTTAGTAACTTAAAGTAGAGTTTCAGACAAATCAAAGTCAAAAAGGCAAATGAAAAAGAAACAGGGTTTCCCTGGTGGTGCAGTGGTTGACAGTCCACCTGCCGATGCAGGGGACACGGGTTCGTGCCCCGGTCCGGGAAGATCCCACATGCCGCGCAGCGGCTGGGCCCATGAGCCATGGCCGCTGAGCCTGCGCGTCCAGGGCCTGTGCTCCGCAAGGGGAGAGGCCACAACAGTGAGAGGCCCACGTACGGCAAAAAAAAAAAAAAAAAGAAAGAAAGAAAAAGAAACAAAATGTTAACATATTCAAACTCTTGGAATGTAGGGAACATTTTACTTTATGATACATGAAAATATGAGTATGAGAAATAAATTTTTTTTTTTTTTTTTTTGCGGTACGCGGGCCTCTCACTGCTGTGGCCTCTCCCGTTGCGGAGCAGCAGGCTCCGGACGCGCAGGCTCAGTGGCCATGGCTCACGGGCCCAGCCGCTCCGCGGCATGTGGGACCCTCCCGGACTGGGGCACGAACCCGCGTCCCCTGCATCGGCAGGCGGACTCTCAATCACTAGGCCACCAGGGAAGCCCGAGAAAGAAATTTTATATGAAATATTTAAAACCACATTTCCTTAGAACTTTTGGAATACATGGCCACAAAGTGATGAATTATCTATTGTTATAATCATGAGTAAGTTATAATTGCTGACAATTCTAATGTCGATGCTTAGGTAAAACTCCAATTTTCACTTGCTTGTAACCACATTCCTATGAGTCCAGGAGTCAGATGAGGTAAACACAAAGCTAAGGATGCTGAAAAATAGAAGAAAATAGTACACAGAAAATTCACTTGTAAGAAGAAAAGTAGACATATTTGCATGTATACACAAATAAACATGTATTTGTACAAAAACTAAGTGGATTCAAAGTGATCTGCTATGTTAATGCACTGGTCTGAATACTAGCCCAAGTTTGTTTTCCATCCTCTTATTTTATTTTTTCACCCCTGGGTTCTCCAATATTATGGGAAAAATTCACACAGGTGTGCTACTTCACTTTACTGCAAATATCTGCCTCCAACATCAGCTGGGATCTCATGGTTATTTGGAAACTCATTTTTGTCTTTAGTCTTTTCCTTCTTGTACCTTCTATGGTAGATATAAGCATTTAACATTTTTTTTTCTCTAGGCCTCTGCCCTAGCACCTCCAAGCCACAACTTTACTGGTTAAGAAACCAGAGGTCTTAGAATGTGTTTCCTTCAACCTCCCTTACAATTTACCTCTAGTAGCACCCATCTTCTATGCATTCATCAGAATAGTAAATAACAACATGATTCATCATTTATTGAGTATTTGCCATGTGCCAAACACTGTGCTGAGTACTTTATATACAATAATTAATTTAGATCCCACAATAACCTTACAAGATAAGCATCTTTGGTCACATTTTTTACAATGACAAAAGTGAATTTCAGGGGAACTAAGTAACTTGTCCAAGGTTTGTAGCTAATTACTCACTGAAAACAGATTTAAATCCAGCTCTGCCTATCACTATGTCACCCTGCCTCTCAAAAGTATTCTAATGCCTATCCTAAGACCTCCACTTCTGCACAGGGATACTAAATTCATAACTTATTTTCACTACTGTATCTTTCTTTCTTTCCTAACCCAGTACTGAGAAAAGGTACCTATATTGCTATATTTAAGTGGTGTCGGGAAAACTGGACAGCCACAAGCAAAAGAATAAATCTTATACCATACACAAAATTAACTCAAAATGAATTAAAAACTTGAACAGAAGACCTGAAATCATAACACTCCTAGAAGAAAACATAGGCAGTAAACTCCTTGAGATAGGTCTTGGAGATAAATTTTGAATCTGAGAGCAAAAGTAAAATCAACAAAAGCAAAAATAAATAAGAGGGACTATATCATACTAAAAAGCTTTTGCACAACAAAGGAAACCATCAACAAAATGAAAAGGCAACCTACTGAATGGGAGAAAAAATTTGCAAATCACATATTTGATAAGGGGTTAATATCCAAAATATATAAAGATTTCATATAAACTCAATAGCAAAAATGCAAACAATCTGATTAAAAAATGAGCAGAGCATCTGAATAGACATTTTTTCCAAAGAAGACATTCAGATGGCCAACAGGTACATGAAAAGATGCTCAAAATCACTAATCATCAAGAAAATGCAAATCAAAACCACAATGAGATATCACCTCACACCTGTTAGGATGGCTATCATCAAAAAGACAAGAGATAACAAATGTTGGTGAGGATGTAGAGAAAAGGGAACCCTTGTGCATTGTTGGTGGGATTGTAAAATGGTGCAGCCACTGTGGAAAACAGTATGGAGGTTGCTCAAAAAATTAAAAATAGAACTACCGTAAGGTCCAGCAATTTTACTTCTACATATTTATCTGAAGAAAATGAAAACATTAATTCAAAAAGATACGTATATCTGTATTCCCATGTTCACTGCAGCGTTATTTACAATAGCCAAGATTTGGAAACAACCTAATTGTCCAACATTGATGGATGAATTGATACAGAAAATGTGGCATATATACACACAATGGAATATTATTCAGTCATAAAAAAGAGTGAAATCTTGCCATGTGCAACATGGATGGACCTCGAGGGCACTATGCTACATGAAATAAGACAGACAGATAAAAACAAATACTGTATGAGCTTTCTTATATGTGGAATCTAAGAAAAAAAAGCAAAATAAAAAAGCAAATAAATAAAAACCCAAGCTCATATATACAGAGAACAGACTAGGGGTTTCCAGACGTGGTGGGTGGGGGATGGGGGAAATGGGTAAACTCTTTTTTTAGTTTAAATAAATTGCTTAATTTTTACAATTAATAAAATAAATACATAAAAATAAATTGTGATACTTGGATTAAAAACATGACTCATGTAATTTGTATGTTTTCATTTAAAAATGGATTTTTAATAAAAGCAGATATATATTTCTATATTGGTTACATTAATAAAATTCCTTAACAAAATGTAAATAGATAATTTAGATCTTAAAGCTATGTGGGGCTGAAAGATTAACTGACTTCCATTGAGCTTCCAGTAAAAACACAAAATATCAGATTACGCTGGTAACAAGCTATCATCTCCCACTTTCTGTTCTTCTACAGAGTGGAAAAGAAAGATGAAGTTCTTGCCTCTTCAATTTTTCAGTAATTTCTCACTTTTTCGGAGATTCATTCCTTCAGAGGTAGAAAGTGGTTTAGCAACATATGCAGACACAGCTAATATTTTAAAGAAATGTGTCCTCCCTTTAATGGTCCTGACAAACATACACCCTAACTGCCTTCAGTGAGTTTTCTCACATGACTTTTAACAAAACTTCATCAGCCTAAGTCTTCAATAGCTTCGATTCATTGTGCTGCTTACATATGTAAGTTTACTTCCCTACATCCACATAGCAGCAAACCCTTTTTCTTCAGCTGTTAAGAACTAACTTCAATAGTTTAAGCACCATGCTAACACACCAGAGTCTGTCTTGTGGAATATTTTCTCTCCAGCACCTATACAGAGAGTATAGGGAAATTTTATTAAAATTTAAAACCCTGGAAGGGTTACATGAATCTGTTGTTTTGAATACCATGAAGTATATCAAAATCCAGAGCCCATAGTATCTTTAAGCTTTAATATAAGATCAGTTTGTTTTACAATATTAGGTTTGAAAATATTTTAAAGCAGTTTTCAAAACATTTTTCTCATCTCTTTTGATTCAAAGTAAGCCAAATAATGATCATAAATAATTTGTGTATTTTAAGTTTTACATATATAACATCTTTTTATATAACTAAACCTGTACCTTTAAAGACTGAGTTTTCTTTCATTCAGATTAGAACGTAGCTACCTAAATTCCAAAAGGATGTTAGTTATATCTACAGCTCATAAACAGCTTGTCAATCACTGATACAATTCAAAAACTCCATGCGTATTTATTGCTGCATTCATTTTTAAACAAATATTGCAAAATATTACACACAGTGTGAGCAACGTCACCTAAATGCTAAAACACCCTGTAAATATCAATTCTTAATGGTAGGTTCCTTGTCTATCATTAAAATAAATATCAGCTTCTTGTCCACTTTCAATTTTGCTGAACGCCATCATATAAATTAGCTATAATGATACAAAATACCCTATATTTTTTCTATCATTTCTCAAGTTTTTTCCATCCCCTAAATACTCATAATTTATTTGAAAATTAAATATAAGAACTATTTACAGACCTCCATCCATCTTTCTGGAGATAACTGAAGGCTCCATCGACAACACTTGCAAAGAACTGCCCTCCCGTGATGAAGAGGGTATTAATGGTGACTAATCGACCTCTTAAATTGGGGGGGTGAGACCTCAGCGATGTACACTGGCACTGTCATAGAAGCAATGCCTATAAAGGAACAATAAAAAGTAAACATTAGACATTTATCCAAGATTTCTGTTGTCATAGATATTAAGACAGATTAAGACATACACACACATATACGGGCTTAGTTTTCTACTTTAAACAAAGGTTTACCACATATTTAAAGATTCTGTTTATAAGTAGTGACTACTGCAGATAAGATGTGCGATACCAATCTCTGAGTATCATTTTTCATATTATCACTTGAAAGCCTACAAACGAAAGTACCCCTAGAGATCTCAGATAACTTTAGAATGCATGTCAGTATGCTTTATAACTTTTTGAAAACTAAAAATAGGAAAATGCTCTCTAGATAGAATATAATTATTGAAATATTGTTGGTCCATATGGAAATGTAATCAGACAATGGTGAGAATAAAAAATTATCCCAAAATACATATTAACTATTCAAAGTCATCATTTCCAGTAGACACACCAAAACTCGTAATTGGTTTACTAATTAGATGTCTATACATTAAATCACCTTACTCAACTGGCTAGATGTACATTTCAGAAACAGCTTACAATGGATAGTAACTTAGGAATTTACAGTCTTCAAAAACAGATGATCTTAACCATAAAATAGATGGTTTTGTGGATAACGTGTATTTGGTTATATACGCTTTAAACTTTTTTCTATATAAAATTAATACAGCATAATCTATGGTGGCAATTCTCAAACTTCACAGATCACTAGAATCACGTGTGTGTCTTTTTTAAAAAATGAAGATGCTACAGATTCAATGCAATCCCTATCAAACTACCAATGGCATTTTTCTCAGAACTAGAACGAAGAAAATTCACAATTTGTATGGAAACACAAAAGACCCCAAATGGCCAAAGTAATCTTGAGAAAGAAAAACGGAGCTGGTGGATTCAGGCTCCCTGACTTCAGACTATACTACAAAGCTACAGTAATCAAGGCAGTATGGTACTGGCACAAAAACAGAAATATAGATCAATGGAACAAGATAGAAAGTCCAGAGATAAACCCACGCACATATGGTCATCTTATCTTTGATAAAGGAGGCAAGAGTATAAAATGGAGAAAAGACAGCCTCTTCAATAAGTGGTGCTGGGAAAACTGGACAGCTACATGTAAAAGAATGAAATTAGAACACTCCTTAACACCATACACAAAAGTAAACTCGAAATGGATTAAAGACCTAAATGTAAGGCCAGACACTATAAAACTCTTAGAGGAAAACATAGACAGAACACTCTATGACATAAATCATAGCAAGATCCTTTTTGACCCACCTCCTAGAGAAATGGAAATAAAAACGAAAATAAACAAATGGGACCTAATGAAACTTAAAAGCTTTTGCACAGCAAAGGAAACTGTAAACAAGATGAAATGACAACCCTCAGAATGGGAGAAAATATTTGCAAATGAAGCAAGTAACAAAGGGTTAATCTCCAAAATATACAAGCAGCTCATGCAGCTCAATATCAAAAAAACAAACACCCCAATCCAAAAATGGGCAGAAGACCTAAATAGGCATTTCTCCAAAGAAGACATAGAGATTGCCAACAAACACATGAAAGGATGCTCAACATCACTAATCATTAGAGAAATGCCAATCAAAACTACAATGAGGTATCACCTCACACCAGTCAGAATGGCCATCATCAAAAACTCTACAAACAATAAATGCTGGAGAGGGTGTGGCGAAAAGGGAACCCTTTTGCACTGTTGGTGGGAATGTAAATTGATACAGCCACTATGGAGAACAGTATGCAGGTTCCTTAAAAAACTAAAAATAGAACTAGCATACGACCCAGCAATCGCACTACCGGGCATATGCCCTGAGAAAATCATAACTGAAAAAGAGTCATTTAGCATAATGTTCATTGCAGCACTATTTACAATAGTGGAAGCAACCTAAGTGTCCATCAACAGATGAATGGATAAAGAAGATGTGGCACATATATAAAATGGAATATTACTCAGCAATAAAAAGAAATGAAATTGAGTTATTTGTAGTGAGGTGGATGGACCTAGAGACTGTTATACAGAATGAAGTAAGTCAGAAAGAGAAAACAAATACCATATGCTAACACATATATATGGAATCTAAAAAAAAAATCGTTCTGAAGAAGCTAGGGGCAGAACAGGAATAAAGACATAGACGTAGAGAATGGACTTGAGGACATGGGGAGAGGGAAGGGTAAGCTGGGAGGAAGAGAGAGAGTGGCATGGACATATATGCACTACAAATTATATAGAAATGTAAAATAGATCGCTAGTGGGAAGCAGCTGAATAGCACAGGGAGATCAACTCGGTGCTTTGCGTCCACCTAGATGGGTGGGATAGGGAGGGTTGGAGGGAGGGAGACGCAAGAGGGAGGAGATATGGGGATATATGTATACGGATAGCTGATTCACTTTGTTATGCAGCAGAAAGTAACACACCATTGTAAAGCAATTATACTCCAATAAAGATGTTTTAAAAATAAATAAGTAAATAAATAAATAAAAATAAAATAAAATGCAGATGCATTCACCTCACCCACCCAAATCTATTAAGTAGAAAACTACAGAGGTGGGAGATGAGCCTGTCTTTTAAAAATCCTACAAGTGATCCTGATGCTCACCACATATTTAAAAAACTACAGTTCTATGGTATACAACTTTGAGCCAATCCTAAATTATTTCTTAAGAGAAAATCTTTGCCCTGCTGGCCATATCTAGCTCACTTCCCAGTGGCACTTCCAATTTCCAGATATGTCTGGTTATTTAACATAAATCTAACATCTAATCAACAGTCAGCAAAAGCATAGTGAAAAAAAGGATTATCTAAAGTAATTAAATCTTTTTATATTTGTAGATACTATAAACAGATACCCAGTTTAAGCAAGAACATCAATGGGTTGCATAATAGACCCATGTAAAATTGTTTTTAATGAATTGATCTTTACGATGTCAAAAAATAGCCTGCTGCTGGGCTTCCCTGGTGACGCAGTGGTTGAGAGTCCGCCTGCCGATGCAGGGGACGCGGGTTCGTGCCCCGGTCCGGGAAGATCCCACATGCCATGGAGCGGCTGGGTCCGTGAGCCACGGCCGCTGAGCCTGCGCGTCCGGAGCCTGTGCTCCACAATGCGAGAGGCCACAACAGTGAGAGGCCTGCGTACCGCAAAAAATAATAATAATAAAATAAAATTTAAAAATAGCCTGCTGCTATTGAAGGTATCAGCACTAAGAAATCCTGTGGCTGTGTTTTCTGTACAAGGGGTGAAAAGTTGCCATTTACCATTTACCACATTCCGACAAAGGAGAAACTCCTCTCTAGTCTCAGCAGCTGCAATAGTTGTGTTTCTCAATAACTGACTTCTGTTTGTTTATGGGCACTATAAATCACATAGCCATCTTTTATCTCCCTTTTTATGTAGAAGTTAGAGAGGCACACCTCTACCAAGTGTTTTGGACTCCATGGTATTTATTCTGTGAACTAAATTCCTTCCTGATGCCACAATCATCTCCAATTTCATCTATTTTAAATATTTTTTTGCTATATATTTGTTTGCTTTGTTCAAAGGTAGAACAAATAAACAGATCAAGAAGATTTATTTAAATAGTACATATATCTACTACTGGAATATTCACTGTATTGTTGTAAAACTACTGGTAAGCATTTATTGAGTTTGCACACAAGTCAGACCATTAAGTCTCAGAACTATATACTCTGTATTTTCTACCAATGTTATTTGCTACTGTAGTGCTTGTCGGTATATGGTGATGGTGAAAAAAATCATATGATTTTATGAATTTCATAAAATAATAAGCAAATATTAGTAGACAAACTATGAATAGTCGTTATAAATGAATCATCACCTAAACTGCTGAAAGTTTCCATCTGACTGCTAATCAATTTAATAGCACAGACTACTCTAAATCGACTTTTATTTAACTTGGAAAGAGGAAACATTAGCTGCGAATGTTGACCTGTTAACTGTATATTCTTTTTAGTTCTTTTATGATTAGAACATCTCAATGAACTTTCAAAATCAGGTAACAGTAACTGATTAGATTTCTTTTTCTGCTTTGGTCTGGCTGTAATTCAGCTGCTCTCTTTAGCCAGAGATTTTTACTCAGCCACCTAGCAGGGGACTTGAGCATGGGAAATCAGCACGGTAGTTTTAGGCAGCACAAGCTTTTCACAAAGCCCTTAGATTTCACTTGATAGCAAACGCAGAGATGTCCTCAGGCCCTTATAAATGTTGATTATTAAAAATAAATACCAGAACATTGAAAAGTAAATGGCAAATGGAAAAGACTAAAAAACTATAAAAACTCACTGGATTTAGAGTTGGAAAGAATCCCAAAAGATCTGTCCAAGTGCTCACACTGACTTAATGCTGTTACAACTGCCTACATCCCATTAGATATTACAGATGGACTGATTATTTTATTTAATCGTCAGAACATCCCTATAAAGGACATATAATTATCCCCACTTTACAGAGAAGGACCTTACCCCAGGTCATACAGGTAAGTAGAAACAGAATTTGAATCAAAGATTCCAGAACTCAATTTTGAAAGCACTATGAGTACAGTGACTGTCCCACAGAGGTGGGTAGGCTCCGGAAACAGTGGGTTTAAATTCCAGCCTTGCCACTTACCATCTGGCTAAGTCTGGACAACTTATTTAACCTTTCTGGGTCTCTAGTTCATTTATAAATTGGAAGAATAAAAGTAACTCCTTCATAGGAGTTGAGATGATTCAATAAGTTAGTAGCGTGAAAGAACTTAAAATTGTGCCTAGCACACAGAAAATAATCAATAATGTCAGCAGTTATTTTTATTATTACAATACCTCTACTTATGAGTATGCCAACTTTTTTGATTCAGTGTGACCTTGTTAGGTGCTGGGATTATCAAGATGAGAAGTAAACAAAAACACTGCCCCTGCTATAAAGGAAGCCACATACAGCCCTACTCACAAAACCATGAAATCAAATAATTTCAAAATACCATGGTAAGGGACACAGTGCAGCTACACATTGGTTTCTATTTTGAGGTGCTGACAATGATTAAGTGGTAGCTAGGAAGGACTGGGAAGACAATTCTGCAAAGAAGAGCACGGGCTTAAAAAATATGAAATCAATTTTCTCAGGGGTAAATAGAGTGTGAAGCAGAATATGTATGGAGATGAGAGACAGACAAAGCCCAAATCATGGAAGAAGTATCCTTTAATGAGCAAGTGCTCAACTAATACTTGATCTGAGCTGGGCACTGTGCTAACCACGAGGGATGAAGTGCTACAGGAGAGAGCACTTCATCCCTCGTGGAGCTTAGGATCTATTGTGCAAAATATGTGGGAACAAGTAATTCGATTTCAAGAGCAATGGGTCTCACCAAAGGGACTGGGCCCAGCCTGAGGAGTCAGAGAAACCTTGGATGAGGAGGTTGGGGGGCAGGGTGGAGGGTGAGGAGGGTGAAAGATACTTTAGACAACCAGACCAGCTTAGACAAAGGCCTTGAGGCAGGAAGAAATGCATCCTGTTGAGGAAGGGACTATTTTTAGAGACATAAGCAGAGACCAACCAGAGTATACAGGATCTTAGAGGCCATTATTAAGGGCTTGGTACTCAGAAACCTTTGAACAGTGTAAAGGAGGAAAAGGCATGATCAGATTCATGTTTTTAAAGGATCCTTCTGGTTGGAGTATGGAAAACGGATTGCTGGGGAACACTGAGTTCAGTGGCAGCAGTAGATATGGAGTAAAATGGAGAGACTCTAGAAGTATGTATTCAGTATCGAGGCTGAAGAGAACGTGAATGGAACTGTGAAGGAGAGGAAAAATTTGAGGATGACGTTCAGATGTCCGGAATAAGCAACTAGAAGCACGATAGATACTTTGCATGAAGATATTAGAGGAGAAGCAAATTTGTGTGGAAGATAGTAAGGTCAAGTTTTAGACAGGCTGAGTCAGAGGTGCTCTGTGAAATATACAAGTAGAGAATAAGTAGAACACTCCACAAGTACGCTGGGAATATAGATTATTTACATGTAAATGTTCCCAGCCTCCTCTTTTCTCCTACCCAAATAGGAGCCTTTGCCAAACTAACTAACCTTTCCTTCCTCTCTCATCCTCAAGCGAGAATCTGGTGTTTGTCGCCTAGTTCTGGGGCTGTTATAATGCTAGGCAAAAAAGGATGAAGAAAACATGGGCCAAAGATCTGGTTTGTGAGAAGTTCAAATGAAAACAGACTGCAGGGAGTTGTGAGTGAGAGTTTCAGGCTCAGTATGGAAAAATGGGAGCCCATAACACAGGGACTGACTGAGGTTGGAGTGGGGGCGGGAGTGGATAAAAGATTTTTTGAAATATTGCTGAATTATAACCTCCATGCTATTATATTCTTCGAGACTCAAGTAAGGAGTAGTATTACTATTTAATTACTTTTAGTTGCTGGACTGTATTTCTTTAAATGCAATTCCAAACTGAGACTGGACTGGGCCCAGTGGAGTCTGGGAGTTATACAAATACCTGGAGCTCAAAAGATGGTTCTGTGTGGATGGTACATATAGCGGAAACCATGGGAAGGATGAGATTTCCCAGAAATGGAACCCGAGAAGAATGCCTAGAACTGAGTCCTGAAAAATTCCAATATTTAAGAAGGAAGAAAGAAAAGAAGTGACCAGCAAGCATCTACCTTACCCTTGAATACTACATTATTTTCTACAATCTTTTTATGTTACCATTTTGTATTTCATGTAAGGTCATCCTTTCAGTAGGTAGGTGGGACAGGTATCATTCACTATCCCCTTAGGAAAGGTAAAGAACCCCAGCCTCAGAGGCAGACAATAAGAAGGTTTCATAAAGTCCCATAGCAAGTTAACATCAAAGTGGATCTCATAGACTCACATCCCCTAATCTTTGTAATGTGTCACTGGAAGATGGACTGCCATGCCTCTGTTTCAAATGTGACCCTTTGGAAATTTCTCAGGAACATTTTATTTTTGGCCCTATTACCTTAGTGAGCACGTATGAACTTCGAAGGGCAGAAGAGTCTGATCTCTTCCCTGCTCCTACTACCTGCTATGTGACTTACTGCCAGCAGGTGTCATGTTAAAGAGCTCAGATGAATTAGTAAGAAAAATGAGAACTGAATGTGATTTACTGTATAATTTCAAGCTAGACAAGTTTAAAGTCTCCTTTCATAAAACTGCCTTATGAAAACGGAGAACTATAAAAGAATGCCAATGATCAGGAAGAGTAGTAGAAGGCTTCATGTTCACTACTCACATTTGTCCAATATGCAAATGTTAAGCACAGGCCCTGTTAACTCACTTTGCTGTCAATAAAACCACCTGGCAAGTCATCATTTATGGATTTCTAAACATGATGTCTACTCTGGAAAAACCTTCAACATTAAGGCTATGTCACCCCAAAATCTCCTTTCCACTTTGGGGAAACAACAAAGCTCACTATTCTTATGAAGGACAGTTAAGTAATATTGTATGAGATCCTGCAAATTAAGCATAAGTGCTTCACAAATGGATGTAATTAATGCTATTTAAAGTTTAGGAGTATTCTATAAAGCGTTTTTGATTTCTGCCCTATTCAAATCACTAATTAAATAAAATAAATATCTCATAAAGAAAGAACAAATTCTTAATTATCCATACTAAACTCATGAATTGAAATTAACATAAAGAATGTAGTGGTACAAGTTCTTGTTAATAGCTTATTAGAGTAAATACAACCACAAAAACCTGTGTTGGTATTGTTTCTGAATATTTTTTAAAAGTTTGATTTCTAAGAAAATAAAGAGGTCTACATCAATGAAAACTCATTATCATGTTTAGCTTGAGGCGCCTCACCAGAACACTGTACCTCAGGTACTACAGCGCAACCCAATTCAACCATTCTCATACTGCCAAGCTGATTCACCATAAATGGCGCCATACTGATTCACCATAAATGGCACAAAATGCTCTTGAGCTCAAAAGTTGGCTTTCAGAATCTGCTGGAAGCCCTTTTAAAGCCCTGAGTCAGAAGTATAAATAATTTCATAACCAAATAGCATTAGAAAATCCTGTTGCGATGGGTAAATTCCCATGAATCACAGCAGCCTCTCAGCATGATAAGCCAGGCAGCAACAAATTAGCTTCTTAGAAGCACATGAAGCTACCTTTTAATAATAATGCTTCTTGAACAAGAATGATTATGAGGTCCTAATTTCATTTTGTAAATTATTGCTCTATGATCTCTAAAGAAAAAATTTAAATAAAAATAATCTGTCCAAACAAACAGTATCCCTCACTGTAGTTGTTTCAGTTCGGCTGTCCTGCCCAGGACTGGTATGTCTGCATTCTTCTAAATAATCAAGTATCTACATTTACCAGATTACTAACACCTTAGAATCCAGTTTTTGTTTTTGTTTCTTTTCTGAAAAATAAGGCTTAAGGCACAAAAAAACTGCTGGGCAACTTCAAAGAGCAGTAAGCCGCAAAGTGATGAAAATATATACAATACCAAGTGCCTGTAACAGAAGAGCCAGGTTATGAGAAAGATTCTATCTATGGGGATAACTACCAAAGTTCATGTTCTACAGCATTAAAAACCTCCTAACGAGGCATTACAAACATATCACGATCATTTCAACTCAGTAAAGTCTCTCACAACCTAAATGCCCCCTTCCTTTTTTATTACTTGAGAATATTCTATTGATCTGCCAATGTCCTTTTTTACTGGTAACATCTCAGTAGAGCCTGTATCACATTGTTTCTCAAAGCAGGACTACAAGCCCTTTAATGGAATGTTCGTATCTCATGTACCTTCTGAACTATAATTGGTCTACGTGTCAAGCACAGACCTGGGCTTAACGGTTGTCGCTTAATACTATGGGATACATACACAAAACCATATCCTTTTAAGTTAGTCTTAATAGATTGGTTTTATACTAAATATATTATTTATTAGGGAAAATTTGGAACTACAAGTAAGAAGTAAGGTAATTAAAAATCCCCTTTAAGCACACCATCCGTAGATAACCACTATTAAAATTTGGTTATAACTTGCAGTGTTTTTTCCATAAGTCTTTAAAGGTAACTTTAACCCATTATACTGCAAATATTTTCATTCTAACTATTCTTTTCCATTAAGGAGTTTCAAACTTCTTACATAAGCTAGGCAGGTACCATAAATATAGAAGCTGACTGAGCATAAGATATAAGGTAGAAAGCTGCTTACATAACAACTAAGGTACAATACACTATAGGCCAATGAAAACAGCCAAACAAAACACATCCCTGTGTAGCCATATACAACACTCTTGATACTGGTTTAGCACCCTTATAGTACAAAATCATTTTAAGTAACAGTATAACATTCCAGCATTCAGGTAAGGTGAAAAAAGAAGTGTTCCTGGAACACATAGATGTAACCAAGGAAGGAAAATAACAGAGAAGGAAAACATTTCTTTATGGAGAGAGAGAGCAAATATAGAAATTACTAGATATGTAAGAAATTTCTTACAATAGAGTTTCGAGGTTATAAGAGAAAGACAGCTGTACGAAATGCTGCAAAAGCAGAAGCAGTATGCTTTTACACCTGACAAATGGAATGCACAAAGGTTAATAAGAAATCAATACCTTTTCATCAAGGCAGTGAATTTAGCAGACAGCAACGTAAGTGGTGCTTTGTCATATTTAGCTCTAAGTGACATCTAAGGACAACAACAATGTGGACCTAAACGGGAGCTAAAAGTCTGTGAATCGCTGTAGGAACAGATAAAATACTTAAGAAATATATACAGAGTAAGATAAGCTCAGGGCTAGAAGTTACCTATAGAAATATTCATCTAATAGATATAAAGGGTTGAGGAGTAAAATAGAAGGAACTATTAAAGAAAATATTAAAGTAGCAAAATAATAAATGAACACACCCTTCAAAAACTGTTTAAGCTGTTCTTCAATATGGGGTTGGGCCTTGGGCCTTACCTAAAATGCAGGAAGAGAGCCAGGTGGAGGGAATTGGTTTAAGTAAAAAGACAACAGAATAGAATTAAACAGGGAAATGGGTAGGGTACAGAAGGGTTCCAAGAATGCTAAAAATTTAATAGCAGAATATATAAATAATTACATAAGTAAACACCATATTGGAGGCAGTAAATAATAGAGATAAATACGTGTGAAATTTGAACCAGTGTGGAACATCAATTTGAGATGTTCTCCAAGAACGGAAAGCAGAAGTTCCAGTTCAAGATGGCAACCTAAGAAGACTCTGAACTCACCTCTTCTCACAGACACACCAAATCTACAGCTATTTATGGAACAATTTCCTCTGAAAAAAAACCTAAACACTGGCAGAGCAACTGCTTCACATCAGGCAAATGAGAGGCAAACTACATCCAGCACTCCAACTTTTAAGATGGGCACCTGAGAGATGAGCCCCCAAAACATCTAGCTTTGAAGACCAGCAGGACTCATACCCATGAGACCAACGAGGCTGGGATGAACTGAGGAATGGCTCCTAAAGGGCCAGTGCACAGACGCATCCACCCAGGTCCCAGTGGAGAAGCGGCCCTTTGAAAAGTGACCAGACTTTTTACGAAAGAGACTCATTTTCGACTTTTAAATAAAGTGTTGGTCTGAGGGGCAGGGGCCTCCTGGGATACTCTATGGATATGCGGGCTGGTGGGCGCCATTGTCCTGCTCTCTCTCTGCCTTGCTAAACCTGGCAGGCACCATCTCCCCACCACAACACTTTATTTTCCCTTTCCCCCGGGTGCCATCTTTATGCTCCAGCCAGTGGGTGCCATCTTGCACACTGTCATCTGCCTTGCTAAACCCAGTGGTACCATCTTTTTCTTTATTCTTTTTCTTTTGTTTCTTTTATTTTCCATTGTTTTCCTTTCCTCAGCAGGTGCCATCTTTGTACTCCCCCTCTGCCATGCTCCAGAGCTCCAGTATTTCCCAGAGGGAAACTTCTACACGTATCTGGAGCCTGTTTTCACCCATGACCTGTTTTTTGCAGCTGCCACCCAGGGGATGCCCCTTGATTTCCTGAAGCTCCTGGCTCTGGAGGACAGTGGGCTTTTGTCCCTTGGTCCCCTGGGATTGTAACAATTGGAGAGACAGTTCTTGGCAGGCGGCCACTCTCAGTGCCCTGCACAGATAGCAGGCTAAAACACACCCTAATCTTTCTCAGAAATAAGCCTATCTGCCTGTCCAGGAGCTTTGGCCTGAGGGGCTGGTTTCTGGTTTGGCACACTTATAGGGCCTACAGAGGGGCTGTCAGTGAACAAAGGCTGGTGAATGCAATCTTTGCACTCTCCTTCTCTCTCACTCCAGCTCATCAGCATCTTACAGAAAGGAGCTTATGCACTAGTCCGACACCCTGATTTTTGCGGCTGCAGCCAGGGAACAAACACATCTATGACACCTGGCTCTGGTGGCCAGTGGGGCTTAGCTCACAGGTCCCACAGGACTGTAACCAACATAGAAAGAGTTCTTAAACAGCTACCACCCCCAGGGCACAGGAAGAGGCAACAGACTCAAGAGCTCATCTTTCTGTTAAAGAGGACTATTACCGTGCCACCACAGCAGCAACATGAGGGGTAGGCTTCTAATTAAACACACATCTAAGGTCTGACTGTAAACCTTTCCTGAGACCTTGGAGGGAGGTACTAACTTCACATTCTCCCTCTGCAGCACACCAGAGTACCAGAATCTCTCCAAGGGGAGCTCTTATACATATCTGGTTCCCCTGTTTTTATGACTGGTGCCTTGGTTTTTATGGCTGCTGCCTACGAGATACCCCTTGATCACCTGGTTCTGGTGGCCAGGAGGGCTTATGTTCCTAGGTCCCACAGGACTGAAACAATCAGAAAGACAGGACTTGGCAGGCTACCACCCCAGAGCACAACACAGATAGCAGACTAAAACACACCGCTAGTCTTTCTGTGAAAGAAGCCTCCTTGCTAGTCATGGAGGTTCAGCCATAGGGGCAGGCTTCAGCCTTGGCACACAACTAGAAGCTATGGAGGTATGCTCAGGGATAGCAGAATGGGGAACAACATTTTTGTACTCTATCTCTGCCTCACTAAGCTCATCAATATCTCCCAGAAAGGAGTTAGTACACTTGTCTGAAGCCCTGATTTTTGTGACTGCTACCCAGGTGACACTGCCAGATCACCCTCAGAGAGCCCTCAGAGCTTAAACTTGCAGACCCACATTACTATATATTTGCACTCTTTAAAAGCCATGGCCTGAGCATCTGCCTCCCAATCAACCTGAATCTAGATGCTGACTGAGATCTTCCCCTTTGGGACACTGACTGGTCTTGGCACACCCTCAATTACCAGGAGCTACTAAAAATAAAATAGGCTGCTTGGACAATCACAATGGTTTGAAAAACAACCAAGAGCTACAGCAGGGGTGAATGATAAATAAGGTTCATCTCCTATACAAGGACAAATACTGTATTCAAGACTGAGAGAGGTCGTTGCTTCATTTATTTATTTATTTATTTTGTGGTACACAGGCCTCTCACTGTTGTGGCCTCTCCCGTTGCGGAGCACAGGCTCCAGACGTGCAGGCTCAGCGGCCATGGCTCACGGGCCTAGCTGCTCTGAGGCATGTGGGATCTTCCCGGACCGGGGCACGAACCCATGTCCCCTGCATCGGCAGGTGGACTCTCAACCACTGCGCCACCAGGGAAGCTGTAGTTGCTTCATTTGATACATGGAAACCAACACAGAGAGTGAAGCAAAAAAAAAAAAAGAAAAGAAATAAGAAAAGAAAGAAACTGAGTAATATGTTTCCAGAGAGAGAATAACATAAAACCTCATAAAAAAAGAAAAAAAAAAACCTTAATGAAATGGACATAAGTAATTGACCTGATAAAGAGTTAAAAAGTAATGATCACAAAATTGCTCACCTAACTTGGGAAAACAATGGATGAACACAGTGAGAATTTCAACAAAGACAGAAAACATCAGAAAGTACCAAACAGAACTAACAGATGAGGAAAACAATAGCTGAACTGAAAAATACACTAGAGGGGTTCAACAGCAGACTGGATGAAGTAGAATGAATCAGCGAGTTGGAAGATAGAGCAATGGAACTCACCCAGACAGAGCAGAAAAATGAGGGAAGAATTTTTTAAAATGAAATTAAAGGACTTACAAGACAACATCACGTGAACTAACATTCACATTATAGGAGTCCCAGAAGGAGAGGAGAGAAAGGAGCAGAAAACTTCATTGAACAAATAATGCCTGAAAACCTTCCTAACTTCACGAAAAAAAGACAACCAGATTCAGAAAGCTCAGAGACTACCAAATAAGATGAACCAAAAGAGACACAAAACACAGCATGTTATAATTAAAAATGTTAAAAGTTAAAGACAAGAAGAGAATCTTAAAAGCAGCAAGAGAAAAACAATTTGTTACATGTAAGAGAAACTCCATAAGACTATCAGCAGATTTTTCAGCAGAAACTTTGCAGGCCAGAAGGGAGTGGCATGATATATCCAAAGTGATGAAAGAGAAAAACTTCCAACGAAGAATTCTCAAACTGCCAAAGTTATCATTCATAATTGAAGGAGAGATAGTTTTCCAGATAAGCAAAAGCTAAAAGAAGTTCATCACCAATAAATTGGCCTTACAAGAAATGTTAAAAAGGCCTTTTTAAGCTGAAAAGAAAGGGTGCTAATTAGTTAACAAGAAACATATGAAAGTATGAGTCTCACTAGTAAAGGTAACTATACAGTAAAGGTAGCATATTTATCACCTATGAAACGAATATAAAGGTTAAAAAACAAAAGTAGTAAAATAACTGTAACTACAATAATTAGTAAGGGATACAAAATATAGAGATGTAAAATGTGACATCAAAAATAAAATGTGTGAGGGAGAGTAAAAATGCAGAGCTTTAGAATGCATTAAAAGTTCAGTTGTCATCCACATAAAATAGACTGTTCTAAATATAAATAGTTATATGTAAGGCTCATGGTAACCACCAAGCAAAAACCTGTAGCTGATACACAAAAGATAATGAGAAAGGAATCTAAGCATCCCCCTAAGGAAAGTCATCAAACCACAAAGAAAGAGAACAAAAGAAGAAAAAAGAAACAGGAAGTACAAAACAGCCAAAACAATTTAGAAAATGGAAATAAGTACACCTATCAATAATTACTTTAAATGGAAATGGACTACAGTTTCCAATGAAAAGACACAGAGTGACTGAATGGATTAAAAAAAAAAAGCAAGATTCATACCTATACTGCCTATAAGAGACTCACTTCAGATGTAAGGACAGACATAGATTAGAATTGAAAGGATGGTAAAAGACATTCCATGAAAATGGAAACCAAAAGAAATCTGGGGTAACTATACTTATATCACACAAAAAATATTTTAAAACAAAGACTGTAATAAAAGATAAAGAAGGACATTAAATATTGATAAAGTGGTCATTTCAACAAGAGAATATCACATTTGTAAATATTTATGCACCCAAAAAAGGAGCAACTAAACATATAAAGCGATATTCACACACCTAAAGGAAGTAATAGACAGTAGCACAATACTGGAGGAATTTAATAACCCACTTACATCCAGAAAGAAAATCATTAAGACTATATTGGCCTTAAAGGATACCTTGGACTACATGGCCTAGTCCAAGGTATACAGATACATACAGAACATTCCAGAAAAAGGAAACAAAATTCACATTTTTCTCAAGTGCAAATGAAACATTCTCCATGACATATCATATGTAAGGCCACAAACAAATCTAAACAAATTTAAGGAGACTGAAATCATATCAAGTACTTTTACAACCAAAGTGGTATGAAACTACTAATCAAATACGAAAGGAAAATGAAAGAGTCACAAATATGTAGAGACTGAACAACATACTAATAAACAACCAACGGGTTAACAAAGAAATCGAAAGTGAACTAAAAAAATACCTGTAACAAAGAAAAATAAAAATATAACATACCAAAACTTATGGGATTCAGCAAAAGCATTTCTAAGAGGGAATTTCAGAGTAATAAATGCCTACTTCAAAAAACAAGAAAAATTTTAAATAAACAATCTAGCCTTACACCTAATGGAACTAGGAAAAGAATAAACACAGCCCAAAGAGAGTAGATGGAAGGAAATAACAAAGATCAGAGATCAGAAATAGAAGACAACAGAAAAAAATCAATGAAACCAACAGCTGATTCTTTAAAAAGATAAACAAAATTGACAAACCTTTAGCTAGACTAAGCAAGAAAAAAATATTTTTTTTAGTTTTTATTCAAATAAATAAAATCAGAAATAAAAGAAAAAACCTTTCACCTGATACCACAGAAATGAAACAGATCATAAGAAACCACACAAAATTATATGCCAATAAACTGTACAACACAGAAGAATTTGGTAAATTCCTAGAAACATACAATCTTCTAAGACTGGATCATGCAGAAATAGAAAATGTGAAGAGACAGATTACTGGTAATGAGATTGAATCAGTAATTTAAAAACTCCCTACAAAGACCATAGCCAGATGGCTTCACTGGTGAATTCTACCAAACATGAAAGAATTAATACCTGTCCTTCTCAAACTCTTACAAAAACAGAAGAGAAAGGAACACTTCAAATTCATTTTACAAGCCCAGTATTACCCTGACACCAAAACAATGTAAAAATACTACAAAAAGTATATACATAAGTATATATATGTAATAAGTACATACAATAAACATGTATTAGTAAAATACATATGTACACTGAAATCAGAGGCTAATATCCCTGAAAAACATAGAGGCAAAAAACCTCCACAAAACATTAGCAAGCCAAATTCAACAATACATTAAAAGGGTCAGGGACTTCCCTGGTGGCGCAGTGGTTAAGAATCCACCTGCCAATGCAGGGGACATGGGTTTGAGCCCTGGTTTAGGAAAATCCCACATGCCGCGGAGCAACTAAGCCCACGTGCCACAACTGCTGAGCCTGTGCTCTGGAGCCCATGAGCCACAACTACTGAAGCCCGCGTGTCACAGTACTGAAGCCTATGTGCCTAGAGCCTGTGCTCTGCACAAGAGAAGCCACTGCAATGAGAAGCCTGTGCACTGCAACGAAGAGTAGCCCCTGCTCGTCACAACTAGAGAAAGCCTGCACACAGCAACGAAGACCCAATGCAGCCAAAAATAAATGAATAAAAATAAATAAATTTATATATTTAAAAAAAAGGAACATACATCATGATCAAGTGGGATTTATCCCAGGGATGCAAAGATGGTTCAATATCCACAAATCAACATGATACACCATATTAACAAAATGAAGGATACAAATCATATAATCATCTCAAAACGTGCAGAAAGCTTTTGATAAAATTCAAGAGCCATTAATGATAAAAATTCCCTCCAAACTGAACATAGAGGAAACGTACCTCAACATAATAAAGACCATATATGACAAGCCCACAAAATACATACTTAATAATAAAAGGCTGACAGCTTTTAATCTAAGATCGGGGGTGTTCCCTGGTGGCCTATTGGTTAGGATTCCAGGCTTTCACTGCCGTGGCCTGGGTTCAATCCCTGGTTGAGGAACTGAGATCCCATAAGCTGCACAGCACAGCGAAAAAAAAAAAAATCTAAGATCAGGAACAAGACAAGGATGCTCCCTCTCTCCACTTTCATTCAAAATAGTATTGGAATTCCTAGCCACAGCAATTAGGCAAAAGAAGTAAAAAATTAAAAATAAAATAAAAAATAAAAGGCATCCAAATTGGAAAGCAACAAGTAAAGCAGTCACTATTTGTAAATGACACAGTACGATATATAAAAAATCCTTAAAAGACTCCACCAAGAAAACTGTGAACTAATAAATGAATTCAGTAAAACTGCAGTATACAAAATCAATATACAGAAATCTGTTGCATTTTTATAGATTAATAATGAATTATCAGAAAGACAATTAAGAAAACAATCTCACTTAAAATTGCATCAAAAAGAATAAAATACCTAAGAATAAATGTAACCTGGGAGGTGAAAGAGCTCTACACTGATAAATATAAAGTACTGATGAAATAAAATGAAGATGATGCAAATAAATGGAAAGATATTCTGTGCTCATGGACTGGAAGGATGAATATGTTTTTAGAGAATTATAGTTGATTTACAATATTGTGTAAGTTTCAGGTGTACAGCAAAGTGATTCAGTTATATATATATATTTTCAGATTATTTTCCATTATACATTATCACAAGAAATTCAATATAGTTCCCTATGCTACACAATAAATCATTGCTGCTTATCTATTTTAAGTATACTAGTTTAATATCTGTTAACCCCATACTGCTAATTTACCTGCCTCCCTCCCTTACCTCTTTGATAACCATAAGTTTGTTTTCTATGTTTGTGAGTCAGTTTTTGTTTTCTACATAGATTCATTTGTATTATTCTTTATATCCCACATATAAGTGATAATCATATATTATTTGTTTTCTCTAACAACTACACTTAGTATGATATTTGTTAAGTCTATCCACGTTGCTGCAGATGGCAATATTCCAGTCTTTTATGGCTGCGTAATATTCCACTACATATATGTGTGTGTATACATATATATCCATTTATCACTCCTTCTTAAACCAATTGTCTGTTGATGGGCACTTGGGTTGTTTCCATGTACTGGCTATTGTAAATAGTGCTGCTATGAACATTGGAGTGCATCTACCTTTTAGAATTATAGATTTCTCCAATATATGCCCAGGACCATGTGGTAATACTGTTTTTAGGTTTTTAAGGAATCTCCATACTGTTCTCCATAGTGGCTGTACCAATTTACATCCCCACTAACAGTGCACGAGGGGTTCCATTTTTTCAGCATCACCTCCACCATTTATTATTTGTAGACATTTTGATGATAGCCTTCTGGTTCTACAGTGATACCTCACTGTGGTTTTGACTTGAATTTCTCTAATAATTAGTAATGTTGACATCTTTTCATGTGCCTGTTGGCCATCTGTATGTCTTCTTTGGAAAAAATTACTACTGAGATCCTCTGCCTGTATTTTAATAGGATTGATTCTTTTTTTGATATTGAGTTGTATGAGTTTATTTTGAATATTAACCCTTTGTCAGTTGCATCATTTGCAAATATTTTCTCCCATTTCATACTTTGTCTTTTTTTGTTTTGTTGATTGTATCCTTCACTGTGAAAAAGCTTTTCATTTAATTAGTTCCCATTTGTTTATTTTTGCCTTTATTTATTTTGCCTTGGGAGAGTTATCCAAGAAAATACTGCTATGATTTATGTGCCAGGATTTTCTGTCTCTGTTCTCTTCTAGGTGTTTTATGGTGTCATGTCTTATATTTAGGTCTTTGAAACTTTTTGAGTTTATTTTTGTATATGGTGTGAGTGTTCTAATTTCATTAAAGCACTCATAGCTGTCCAGGTTTCCCAACATCACTTGCTGAAGATACTGTCTTTTCTCCATTGTATATTCTTGCCTTCTTTGCCGTAGATTAACTGACTGTAGGTGTGTGGGTTTATTTCTGGGATCTATATTCTGTTTCACCGATCTGTATGTCTGTTTTTGTGCCAATACCATGCTGTTTTGATTATTGTAGCCTTGTAGTATTGTCTGAAGTCTGGAAGAGTTATACCTCCTGCTTTGTGCTTTTTCCTAAGGATTGCTTTGGCAATTCTGGATCTTTTGTGGTTCCACATAAATTTTAAGAATACTTGTTTAGTTCTGTGAAAAATGTAATGTGTATTTTCACAGGGATCACATAAAACTGTAGATTGCTTTGGGTAGTATGTCCATTTTAACAATGTTAATTCTTCCAATCAAAAACATCTTTCCATTTCTTTGAATCATCTTCAATTTCCTTTAACAATGTTTTAGGGACTTCCCTGTTAGTGCAGTCAGGAGTCCACCCGCCAATGCAGGGGACATGGGTTCAATCCCTGCTTTGGGAAGATCCCACATGCCACAGAGCAACTAAGCCTGTGCACCACAACTACTGAGCCTGCGCTCTAGAGCCCTTGAGCCACAACTACTGAGCCCAAGCACCACAACTACTGAGTCCACGTGCTGCAACTACTGAAGCCCACACATCTATAACCCGTGCTCCACAACAAGAGAAGCCACCACAATGAGAAGCCTGTGCACCACAACGAAGAGTAGCCCCCACGCACTGCAACTACAGAAAGCCTGTGTGCAGCAATGAAGACCCAAGGCAGCCAAATAAATAAATAAAAGTTTTTAAAAAAGAACAATGTTTTATAGTTTTCAGCATACAGGTCTTTTACCTCCTTGATTAAGTATATTCCTAGATTTTTTTTTTTTGGTTTGCTAATATTTTGTTGAGGATTTTTGCATCTATATTCATCAAAGATATTGGTCTATAGTTTTCTTTTTTTGTAGTGTTATTTGTCTGATTTTGGTATCAGGATGATGGTGACTTCATAGAATGAATTTGGGACTGTTCTCTCTTCCATTTTTTTGAATAGCTTGATAGGATAGTTATAAGTTTTTCTTTATATGTTTTGTAGAATTCCCCAGTGAAGCTGTCTGGTCCTGGACTTTTGTTTGCAGGGAGTGTTTGTTACAGATTCTATTCCACTTCTAGTGATTGGTCTATTCCAATTATCTGTTTCTTTTCTTCAGTTTTGGCAGGCTGTATGTTTCTAGAAACTTGTCCGTTTCTTCTAGGTTTTCCATATTGTTGGCATATAACTGTTCATAATATTTTCTTCTGATATTTTGTATTTCACAGCATTGGTTGTAATTCTCCTCTTTCATTACTTATTTTGTTTATTTGGGTGCTCTCTCTTTTCTTCTTGGTGAGCCAAGCCAGAGGTTTGTCAATTTTGTTTATCCTTTCAAAAAAACGGCTTTTAGTCTTATTGATTTTTTTCTATTTATTTTAATCTCTATTTTACTTATTTCCTCTCTGATCTTTATTATTTCCTTCCTTCTGCTGATTTTGGGTTTTTTGTTCTCATTCTAAATCTTTTAGGTGGTAGGTTAGGTTTTTTTATTTGAGATTTTTCTTGTTTCTTAAGGAAGGCCTGTATTGCTATAAACATCCCTCTTAGAAGAACTTTTGCTACATCCCATAGATTTTGAGATTGTATTTTTATTGTTGTTTGTCTCAAGGTATTTTCTGATTTCCACTTTGATTTCATCATTGACCCACTGTTTTTTTTAGGAGCATGTTGTTTAGTCTCCATGTGATAGCTTTTGTTTCCCATTTTTCTTTCTGTGGTTGATTTCTAGTTTCATACCATTGTGGTCAGAAAAGATGATTGAAGTAATTTCTATCCTCTTAAATATTAATACGTTGAGTTTGTTTACTGGTCTAGTATACAGTCTAACCTAGAGAATTTTCCATGCGAGCTTGAAAAAAATGTGTATTCTGTTTTTCTTGGATGTAGTGTCCTGTAGATGTCAAGCAAGTCCAAATGGTCTATTGTGTCACCTAGGATCTCTGTTGCCTTATTGATTTTCTGTCTGGAAGATCTTTCCATTGATGAGAGTGGGGTGCAAAAAGTTTCCTACTATTAATGTATTCCTGTCAATTTCTCCTTTAATGTCTGTTCGTATTTCTTATATTTAGGTGCTCTTTCATTGGATGCATATATGTTAACAAGTGTAATAGCCTCTTCTTGTATTGATCCCTTTATCATTGTATAATGCCATTGTCTTTTGTTACAGACTTTATTTGAAAGTCTATTTTCTCTGATATGACTATTGCTACCCTCACTTTCTTGTCATTTCCATTTACATAAAAATGTTTTTCCATCCCCTCACTTTCAATCACTTTGTGTCTTTAGCCCTGAAGTGAGTCTCTTTTAGGCTCTTGTATTCTATCTTGTATTGTAGGTTCTTTTTTTCTTATCCAGTCTGCAACTCTATGTCTTTTGATAGGAGCATTTACTACATTAACATTTAAAGTAATTATTGATAGGTATGTACTTACTGCCACTTTAAACCTTGTTTTCCAGTTGATTTTGTAGTTCTTTGTTCATTTCTTCTTTTTGCTTTTCCTTTTGTGGTTTGAAGGTTTTCTTTTGTATTATGGTGGAGTTCCTTTCTTTTCGGTTTTTGTGTATCTATTGTATGTTTTTGATTTGTGGTTACCCTGGTTTTCAATTATGTTAACCCAAACTATATCTACCTGCTTTAGACTTACAGTCATATAAGTTCAAACACATTCTAAAAGATCTATACTTTTTACTCCCCTCCCCTACATTTTGTGATTTTGATGTCCTACTTAAATCTTCATGTTTACCCTTTTGCTGTTAATTTTAGTCATAATCACTTTCACAAAATTTTTGGATTGTTTTTTGTAATGTACAGATTATGTACTGGCTTATTTAAGTGATCTTCAATCCTTTTACGTATTTTCCTTTCCTATTGTGATTTTCCCTTTCCTATAGATTCTTGCTTCTTTTCTACTTAGAGAAGACCTTTCAATAATTCTTTAGGTTAGGTTAAGTATTTCTGTATTCTTGCAGTTTTTTCTTCTCTGTGAAATTCTTTCTCTCTCCTATTCTAAATGATAATCTTGCTGGGTAGAGAATCCTAGGTTGCAGGTTTTTCCCTTTCGGGACTTTGAATGTATCATGACATTCCCTTCTGGCCTGCAAATTTTCTGTAGAGAAATCAGCTGATAGTCTTATGGGGGTTCCCTTGTAACTGGCTCTTTGTTTCTCTGTTGCTGCTTTTAGAATCCTCTCTTAACCTTTAACTTTTTCCATTTTATTGATGATATTTCTTAGTGTGGGTCTGTTTGGGTTCATCTTGTTTGGGACCCTCTGCGCTTCTTGTACCTGGATATCTGTTTCTGTCTTTAGGTTTGGGAAATTTTTGTCCATAATTTCCTCAAATACATTTTCAATCCCTTTCTCTCTCTTCTCTCTCTGGAACCCCTATTATGTGTAAGTTGGCACACTTTATATTATCGCATAGATCTCGTATGTTGCTTTCGTTTTTTTTTTTCATTTGTCTTTCTGTCTGTTCTGATTGGGCGATTTCCATTATTCTGTCTTACAGATCACTTAGTCATTCTTCTGCATTACTTAGTCCACTATTCATTGCTTCTAGATTGGTTTTTGTTTGACAATTTAGTTGTCTATTTTTGATTGGTTCATCTTTATAGTTTCTACTTCCTTGTACAGTGATCCCCATTTCTGTCAATAAACTTTCTTAACTCCTTTAGCACTTTTATTACCTCCTTTGTGAACTTGGGGTCTAGCAGACTAGTGAGATCTGTTTCACTATTCTTTCACGGAATTTCTCTTGTTCTCTTAATTAGGAGTAGTTCCTCTGCTTTTTCACTTTACTTAATTTTCATAGTTATCCACTATGGTCTTAAAGTGTTGTTTTTATGTGGGAGCATCCCTGTGTAGACTGTGTGAGTCCAATATTTTTGGTGCAAGGGCTTTTTTTGGCATGGATGCCAGGCATACCTTTCCTCAGAATGTGTTGGCCATTATCCCCTTGAGCGTGGGTGTGATTGATGTTGTGGTGTCCAGAGTCTGCACTGGATTTTAGGGGCAGCCTCCTTTTTGTTCCTTGGCTGTCCCAGCCCTGTCAGGGGTGAGATCTGCTCTCGAGTTGTTGGAGTAGAAGCCCTGAGGGTTGGGGTTGATATGGCTCCCTTGCCCTTAAGTGCATGCTGTCTCCCAAAGGAGGTGAGCACTGAAGCAAGTGAGGCCGCCTGTGTGGTCACAGCAAACCTATGCGCTACCCTTGCAGGCATCCATGGTTCTGCCCAGAAGCAGCCCAAGTTCATGTTCCTTTCTCAGCTGTGTTCATCTCAGACCTAGTGCTAGGCTGGTGCTGGGGCCTGAGGTGCCATGACTGCAGGAATTGAGATGGTTGTGCTACAACATGGGACCTGGGCTGTCTCTGTGGGAGGACTCTTCCAGGATCTGTCCACCCCCGATGTGGCTTCAAGCTTCAGTGTTAGGTGAGTGGAACCACAGCATTCCCACAGGGAAAGAAACCGCTGCATACTTTTCCCCAGGGGCTGTCCACCAGAAATATGTGATTCTGTGACACCACCTAGTGGGCATGCAAACAAAGTTCACCATTGCCAGACCAACCTCCAACCCTCCCACCATGCACAGGCTTACAATGGGCTCCAATGGCAGACCCAGACCCCACTAAGCACATGCTGAGCATGGGCTCTGAGGTTAGGCACAGACTCCACGTTAGGTCCCTCAGGGTTGTCTCTGGGCAGCTAGACTGATTCCTCTCCCAGGGCCTGTCCACTTGAGACTCAGCACTTAGCCACTGTGCATACTAGCAGCCCCGCCTGGTGACCATTTTGGGCTTGTAAGTGCTATGAGGTGGCAGCCATCAGGGCTGGTCGCTCTCCACCCTGACTGCTAGCAAGCCAGCATGCATGCACTCCTCATAAGCAGAGTCCAGGTCCCTCTAGCTCCTATATCTGTCTTGGTAGACCTCCTAGGAGGAAGGCGGGGGGGTTCCAAGGGTGAGGCCTTGCATGGGTGGACCCTGCCTCCTTCACAGATTCCTCCCAGAGATGCAGGTCTTGTCCTCTTCATTTTCTTTCTATCCTACCAATTCTTGCAGCTCTGACTATATGGGATCTTCTGCCAGTTTCCAATTGGTTTTCTGTGAGAGTTTTTCCACATGTAAGTGTATTTTTTATCTGTTTGCGGGGTGTTGGGGAGGGGGGTAAACTCCATATCCTCCTACTCTGCCATCTTGATCCACCTTTTAAAGAATTAATATTTTTAAAATGCCCATAAATACTCAAAGCAGTCTACAGATTCACTGCAATTCCCATTAAAATTCAATTGGCATTTTTCACAGAACTAAAACAAATAACTTTTTAGTTTGTATGGAAACACTAAAGACCTCAAATACCAAAAGCAATCTTGAGAAAGAAGAACAAAGCTGGAGGCATCAGGTTCCCTGATTTCAAACTCTATTACAAAGCTACAGTAACCAAAACAGTAGGGTACTGGTATAAAAAGAGACACGTGGAAACCAAATGAATAGAACAGAGAATCCAAAAATAAAGCCACTCATATATGGTCAATTAATTTATGAGAATGGAGTCAAGAATATACAATGGGGAAAGGCTAAATTCATTCAGTAAATGGTGTTGGGAAAACCGGAAAGGAAGATGCAAAAAAATAGAACTACCATAGAATCTTACCATACACAAAACTTAACTCAAAATAGATTAAAGACTTGAATGTAAGACCTGAAACCATAAAACTCCTAAAAGAAAACATAGGTGGTATGAACCTTCACATTGGCCTTAGCAATAATTTTTTGGATTTGACACCAAAAGCAAAGGCAATAAGAGCAAAAATTAACAAATGGAAGTTCATTAAACTAAAAAGCTTCTGCATAGCAAAGGAAACCATCAACAAAAATGAAAAGGCAACCTACTGAATGGGAGAAGGGACTTGCAAATCATATATCTGATGAGGGGTTAATATCCAAAATATATAAAGAACTCATACAGCTCACTAGCAAAAACAGTAAACAATCCAATTAAAAAATGGGCAGAGGACCTGAATAGTAATATTTTCCAAAGACATACAGATGGCCAACAGGAACATGAAAAGAAATCAGGGAAATACAAATCAAAACCACAATGAGATATCACCTCACACCAGTTAGAATGGCAATTATGAAAAAGACAAGAGACAACAACTGCTGGTGAGGATGTGGATAAAAGGGAACCCTTGTGCACTGTTGGTAGGAATGTAAATTGGTGCAGCTACTATGGAATACAGTTTATATGTTCTTCAAAAAATTAAAATAGAACCAGAACATAATCTGGTAATTCCACTTCTGGGTATTTATCCAAAAACACTAACTGGAAAAGATATATGCATCCCTATGTTCACTGCAGGATTATTTACAATAGCCAAGAAATGGAAACAACCTAAATGTTCATGGATGAATGAATAAAGAAAATGTGGTATGTTTATATAATGAAATATTATTCAGCCATAAAAAGAATGAAATCTTGCCATTTGTGACAAGATGGATGGACTTGAGGGTATTATATTAAGTAAAATAACTCAGACAGATTAAGACAAATACTATATAATCTCACCTATATGTAGAATCTTAAAAAAAAAAAAATCCGCCAAGTTCATAGATGCAGAGAATAGATTAGTGGTTGCCAGGGTCAATGGTTGGGAGTGGGAGAAATGGGTGAAAGCAATCAAAAGGTACAAACTTCCAGTTATAAAAATAAATAAGTCATGGGGGACGTAATGTACATGTAATGTGCATGCTATAGTTACATGTAATGTTAACTATAGCATAGCATGTTGACTATAGTTAATACTTTATCACATACTTGAAAGTTGCTTAAACACTAAATCTTAAAAGTTATCATCAGAAGGGAAAAAAATTTTGTGTGTATGTATGGTCATGGATTTCAACTAGAGTTACTGTGGTGGTCATTTTGCAGTATGTATAAATATCAAATAATTACATTGTACTCTTGATACTAATTATACCTCAGTTATAATGTCAATTATACTTCAATTTAAAAATGGAGGGACTTCCCTGGTGGCGCAGTGGTTAGGAATCTGCCTGCCAATGCAGAGGACATGGGTTTGATCTCCGGTCCAGCAAGATCCCACATGCCACAGAGCAATGGAGCCCGTGTGCCACAACTACTGAGCCTGCACTCTAGGGCCCGTGAGCCACAACTACTGAGCCTGCATGCCACAACTACTGAAGCCCACACGCCTAGAGTCAGTGCTCCACAACAAGAGAAGCCTCCGCAATGAGAAGCCTGCACACTGCAATGAAGAGTAGCCCCAGCTTACCGCAACTAGAGAAAAGCCCATGTGCAGCAACGAAGACCCAACGCAGCCAAAAATAAATAATTAATAAATAAATTTTAATTGAAAAAAATAAAAATGGAAATCAAAGGAAATTAAAATGATAGAAGATATTTTTGAAAAAGAAACCATTATAAAAAAAGTAAATGGGCCCAGGGATAGGTAGTAACAGCTAGAGACATCCTGGGCAATGTTCTGATTTGCAAGGTTAACAAAAATTGATCAATTTTCTTATGGATAGGGCAGAAAGAAAAAAAAAAAAAACTTACACACAAAGTAATAAAAACCAGGCAATATGAAACGCCATATAGCAATGTTGCAACAACTGCAACATTTAAAGAGAAAAATGTTGTGATCCAAGCATTTTATGCCTTGCCAAGTTGTCTTTCAGGAGTGAGCATGTGAAAGTCAGTCTCAAGTAGGAAAAATCTCAGAAAATAAATCACCACTTTACTACTTTTGAAACAACATCTAAACTAACCCGAAGATTAACAACAACAAAAACTTTACAAATAGGGAAGTTTTAGTATAAGCAGCTCAGAGGATCTGCCCTTCACTTAGTTTGGACTACAGAAATCGAGCTGAATAAGTATACCACTGAGTGCTCACTCAACTATTCTTCCTATGGCTCATCTCTTTCCCCAGTTCTAGTAACACACTTCTTCAACTACATAGAAAGAATTTTTGGCTTGTCTGATAACTATTGATACTTCAAAGCATTAACTGCCCTTTTCCTGTTCCAACACTTGGTAACAATCGCCAAACATTTTAACTGGTGAGAATGCTAAGCGTGAGTAATTATTAAACTAAAATTTCTGCTTTTTTTTTTTTAATGTTCATGAGACATAGATTCATAGAGCAACATAATGTCCATCTTCATTACCAAAGATCTCTATTAATGATTTCCTGTGTCTCTAAAAAGCAGACTGAATGACCCTGGCTTTTGAAGTTTTTTTCAAGTGGTAAAAATCATATAAGCCACCCACCAAAAGATATTATCTTTCCTAATCTCTTCTAATATTATCTTTCTACCTGGGCCATATGAATATCGCTATGCTGCTTATACTAAAAAATCAATATAAATAGTAAATTCTTAACCAAGTAAAAATGCATAGGAAAAAGGTACATTTTTTTAAGATCTACAATGATACACACTTACTTCTCCAGACTCCTCAATGATAATCCATGGTAATCATGGGAGTCTATTATAAATTTTTAATTTTTTGATGAGGAACATAGCCAACTCTGCTTTCACTTCCTCTTACTGCAGTACTATAAAATAGGGAATTATTTTCTACATGTACACTTTTTATTGTCCAAGACACTTTGAAACCGAAAATGGAAGTTTGTTAAAGAGCAATGGTAAGAATTAGAGCCACGCTAAAATTAAAGAGTCTGCTTCTAGGAGCTCTAGTTCTGTATCATTTAGCTTTAAGGAAGCTAAATCTCACTAATGATATAAGGGAATGGAGTGAAGGATAGGGAAGATCTTTATGTTCTCTTTAACACAGAGTCAAGATTATTTTAATAGATATAACCAACTTCATAATTTGTTCTTTAGTATATCAGGAATGTACACATAATGCTAATATCATTTGGTTGATTCTTTGAAATTGTAGGAACCAATCACAGTGAAACATGTATCAATGCTTTACAATACTTTTCTCTTGGAGGGTCTAAAGAGAGTATACGGATCCTTAACATTTATGAAAGGCAATAAGCAAGATACCACAACTAACACTGTTAGAAATAGACTCCAAGTGATATGACAAATAATGAACAAGCCAGATGACTATGAAAAGAGCTGGCTTTAAAAAGAGGTGATTAAAATGAACCTCTTATTACTCTCCATGGCTTATAAACATCTTTTCACTCTACTTGTACATCTAATGGCAGCTCTAAGTCAACAGAGCCTAGCTCTGGCACAAATTATGTGGCACTAGCTCTGAAATTGTCTCTTATTTCTGTTCCAGCAGCTTTGTGACACTGACAAGCCAGAACAGAAGCAGTGATTTCCAGTTCTTTGACAAATGATGAGGTAAGATGACTTTTACCACTGCTGCTACCCACATTTTACTTTAACGATTTAATAGTAAAAATACCCAGCTCATTGTCTTATTCTTTTTAAATTATATTTTGCAAAATCTCTTATCTATAAGTATGTCAATGGCATATTTCAATGCGTTCTTATTTATGTAAAGTCAATCCCCTATTCAAGAGAAGGCAGAGTAGGTACAAAGACCTATGATAGATAGATAGAGAGGACAGACAGATGTGGAAAGATGATGAGTAGGTGACCAAAAAAAAGATATATAACTAAATATCATTTAAATCCATTTTCAAAGGACTAATTTCAACTTGATGAAAACTTTTAAACGGGTAACTTTAAATGCAAAAAATTAAAAACTCCTTTTATTAACATTTGCCTTGGAAAAGTTGGAAAAGATCCCCCAACTGCTGAGGTTTCTTTTCTTCAGGTATGTCCCAACTTTAAGCCTGTTTTTCTTCATATTTATGGGAGCGGATCAGAAACATAAGAAGGGAAATTCCCATGTATAACTAGTTTCTTCGGAAATACAAAGTGGAAAGCAAGAAATACCACAGTATTTGGCCATCTCCAATGTTCTAATTAACATCAGAAATTCTCTGTTAAATGACAGCTAACATCTTGCAGCAACAATGGAACCCAAAAGACAGTAAAATGGTATTTTCATTGTGCTGAGAAAATATAACTATCAATCTAGGTTTCTACTCCAACAGAAAAAAATCCCTTTTCAGAACAAAGGCGGGGCTTGGATGAAGGTAGTCAAAAGGTACAAACTTCCAGTTATAAGATAATTAAGCATAATATATATAACCTAAATATAAATATAATGAACACTGCTGTGTGTTATATATAAAAGTTGTTAAGAGAGTAAACCCTAAGATTTCTCATCACAAGGAAAACATTTTTTCTATTTCTTTAATTTTTTATCTATACGAGATGATGGATGTTCACTAAACTTACTCTGATAATCATTTCATGATATACATCAAATCATTATGCTGTACATCTTAAACATATACAGAAATGTATGAAGAAAAAAAAAAGAAGAAAACAGAAAAATGATAACTTAAAAAAATAAACTACCTGAGGAGAGCCTCAGAGTGATTATTCACATCCACTTCTCCTCTCCAACCTAGCACGAGGGAGGATTTCCCTGCTTTGTGCATGACAGACTGTCAAGCAGTGAGGTGAAGTGATATGCATTTATTTAACTCCTGGTACAAACCCTCCAGCATCTTCTTCCAATACAACAGTACCAGGAAGCTTATGTGTCTCAGATGGTACAGCTCTATGACAGTAGAGCCTCCACCAGCCCGAATCCATGACAGACTGTGAGAAACAGTTTGACACATTACACATGTAGAGTGAGAGATAAATAAAAGTTTATTATGTTAATTAAAAAAAAGAATAAAAGCAAAATTCCTAAATAAGGAAATTCCAAAAGTGTATTTCTTTGGGGACCCAATCGCAGTGGGGGGGGGGGGGGGTTCTCCACACTAAAAAACAATTCTTGGACACCAACAGGATGTCTCAGAATTCAACTTAGTTCAACTCAATTCTAACACCATCTGCCCACAGACAGCACCAGATTCCACAGGTTGAGGGCTCAGTCCTACAAGACCGCCCCCTGCACACACCCCCAATTTCAAATGCCAGTTGCAAGTCCAGGCTGTGCTTCTGATCAACTGGATACAAACTGGAGGTTCCAGGGACACCCCCCCCTCCAACTCAGGATGCCAATTGCAAGTCCAGGTTGTTACCTGTACCTCTGACTGACTGGCTATAAATCAGCGATTCCCACAACTTCCTCCTAGGGTTCGATTCATTTGCTACAGCAGCACACAGAGCTCAAAGAAAATTTTTTACTTATTAGATCACCAGTTTATTATAAAAGGTTATAACACAGGAACAGCCAGATGGAGGAGATGCACAGGTCAAGGAATGGGGAAAGGATACAGAGCTTCCAAGCCCTCTTCAGGAGCCACTCTAGCAGCACCTCCACATGTTACCTAACCTGGAAGCTCTCTGAACCCTGTCCTTTTGGGTTTTTAATGGAAGCTTCATTCCATAGGCATGATTGATTAAATCATTGGCCATTGGTGACTTTATCACCCTCCTCCCCAGAGGTCAGGGAGTGGAAATGAAAGTTCCAACCCTCTAATCACAAGGTTGGCTCCACTGGCAACCAGACCCATCCTTATGTGCTTTCCAAACATCACCTCCTTAACATAACAAATGACACATTTATTACTCTCAACATTTAGGAAATTCCAACGGTTTTCAAGCTGTGTGATCCAAGAACTGTGGATGAAGACCAAATATACAAGAGAAATATATCCTGGTCACCTGAATGACCAAATATATATTTCCTATAAATCATAATATCACAGTATTTCAGACAGAAAGTGATCTCAAATAGATGATGCAAGAAAAATGCAAGAAGGAATGAAGAGCATAGAAAGTGGTAAATACATATGAAAATCTAAAGAAGAAAACAAAACAAAAAAACATTAGCAATATCTTATATAAATATATATGTGTATATATATATTTGTATATATATACATATATATTGTATATAAATGCAACCTCAGGAAGGAAATCAAAATACATGAAAAAATGGAATTAAAGTTGGGAGGAGGTTAAAAGGAGTAAATGTGCGGTTAAGTTGTTTATGATATTCAGGAGGAAGATAAAGATACTGTGTAACTTCAGACTTTGTTACGTTAAATATGCATAAGTAAAATTTCAATGGCAACTACTAAAAAATACATGCAAACAAAATATAACTTCCAAACTAGTTGAGAGAAAGTTACATGAGAAAAAAATATACATACGGGGCAATTCAAAGAGGAGAGAAAAAGAAGCACAAGTAAGTTGAGGGTGCAAACACAGATATAAATACAATTACATCAATAATCATAATATGGGGGCTTCCCTGGTGGCACAGTGGTTGAGAGTCCGCCTGCTGATGCAGGGGACACGGGTTCGTGCCCCAGTCCAGGAAGATCCCACATGCCGTGGAGCGGCTGGGCCCGTGAGCCATGGCCGCTGAGCCTGCGCATCCGGAGCCTGTGCTCCGCAATGGGAGAGGCCACAACAGTGAGAGGCCTGCGTACCACAAAAAAAATAAATAAATAAAGGCATTTAATATGCCTAACCTACCAAAGGTCGTATTTTAAACGTGCTCAGAACACTTATATTAGCCTATGTTGGGCAAAATCATCTAACACAAAGCCTATTTTATAATAAAGTATTGAATATCTCATGTAATTTTTTTAATACTGTACTGAAAATAAAAACAGAATGGTTGTATAGGTACAGAATGGTTGTAAGTATATCAGTTGTTTCCCCTCATGATTGCATGGTTGACTGGGAGCTGTAGCTTGCCACCCTGCCCACCATCACAAGACTATCATACCACATACTGCTAGCCTGGGAAAAGATCAAAATTCAAAGCAGTTTTCTACTGAATGCCATTGCTTTCACACTATTGTAAATTCAAAAAAAAGACTTTTAAGGAGGAAATTATATGACTTTATTTTTACAACATTAAAGAATATCTCAATATTGATGCATAAACCATGTTCATGGATTAGAAAACTCAGTATTATAAAGATACTGATTCTTTCCAAATTGATATATAGATTCAGAACATTCTAAATCAAAATTCCAACAAGCTTGCGGGCCTTTTTTTAACTTGATAAGCTGAAAATAAAAATGGAAATTTGCAAGTTGACACTTTGATGGAAATCAAGAAACCAAGAATAGTCACTATACTCTTGAGAACAAATAAAGAACCTGTCCCCCCATGTGTCAAGATTTACTATAATGCTATTATAACCGCATAGTACATACAGACCAACAAAACAGAAGAGAACACTCAGAATAAGACACAATCATACATCAACACTTGATATATAGCAGAGGACATATTGCAGGTCAAGAGGAAAAGATGGGCCTTTTAACAAATCATGGTGAGATAACTGGCCATCAACATGTTAAAAAATGAAATTGAACCCCTACCTCTATTATCAATGCAAGCTGAGTTAAAGAAATGCATTCCAAAATCAAACCTATAAAGTTTATAACGAGGCTACTATTTTGTAATGAGAAGATCTGCAAATCTTCAGGATAACCTACGCTAGCTGATGATAGAAGGTAGCACCCTGACCAGAAATTGAGATTACTATAGTATAGATTCACAAAAAAACACTAAATTTCTTGTTTTCTTACTTTTGTAGTATCAGAAAGAGAAAGCAAAAGATCCACAGCTTGTAAATATGGAGATGGTATAAAGAAGAAAATATTGCATATTGATAACACAAGACAGAAAGAAAAAAGCATATCTGATTTTATGTATTTGAGGATTTTCAGAAAAAATGAGAAAAAGATGTTTGTAATTAAAAACAAAATTAAGAAGTCAACTCTAAACTATTTTAGGAGTAAGTTCAGAATAAAAACTAATGGCTAAACTAAACTTTACTGCAATCTTTTATATTCCTAGAAAAAAATTACACTGAGTTGGCATGTTTTTAAAAAGTACTAAGCTGTTAGAAAAAAAAAAAAAACAGAGTTTAAGATAAACATTCAAATTCATCTTGAGTAGGAAAAAATTTTCCTAAAATCTTTTGAGTATTACACTAACATTAATTAGACACTAAATTTAGAGAAAGGTCTCCCTTTTGAAAACTTGAATTATATATCCTGCTTTATCTATCTTTATGGAAACTTAGTGATTGGTGAAAGAGTATCTCTTTTTTTAAAATGACATTTACTGTAAAAGTTAATAGCTAGCTAGTGAAATGCGGATAAAATTACCATTTTCCAGTATCTATTTTATAATTTTTATATAGATATTCTTTCATCAATCTCTCTAAACAACTTTTTATTTTATCCCAAGGAATGGGATAAATCTATACATTTCAATTACTAAAAAATCTCTTAGTGAAGTTTTGTAGATTATTGATTGTTCCATCATTTGTAACATCTCAATTTTAAAGCCAAAAGAGAGAGAGAAAATTCAGTTCCAGGACTACTCTGGAATTTTCACAAACTGTCCCAATATTTACTTGAAATCTAAATTTGCTTTCCCTTTGATAAACAGTAGAAAAAGGAAATATTCCTGCCAACAATTCATTTGAAGCATGATGTCTATATACCTAAATTAGAATAAAACTGAAAAAAAAAAAAAAAACCAGCTTCTGCTTCTCTGTTCAGAATCACACAGCAGCTGTGAAAAGGGTTTTATTCTTCCAGTTCTAAGTCAGTACATCAAAACTGTTGCCCAAGAGCCTGCCAGAAAGTCCCACACTAACTGCAGAATTGCCATAGCGATGAAATGACAATAGCCACACGCATTAATCTGGATTACCAAGCATGGGCTATTTATAACTGGAGGAATGATTCCAACCAGAAAGTCAAAGAGGAGAGAGTAATTAATTAAGATGTGCAACTCCAAAAAACGTTATCGACAACTTCACTTGTTTATTCAGCTTACCTCATAAAAATAATGACTGTAATTTCATAAACTAGTTTGTTTCATTTTGATAAAACCAAACATCATTACTTATGCAGCACATATCAAACATTGGGCTACTTTTCTTTAGTGGTTTTTGTGTGAAAAAAATCTTCAGTATCAATTATAAATATACGTTAAAGTATCAGGTCCATTTCTCACAACTGAGTGGTCTTACATTTTTAACATGTAAGTTTCAAATAAATAAATAAATGTTATTTTGTTGCATTTCAACTTAAATAAAAATACCTAGGGTTAAGCAATTATCTATTGATGAAAGAAGGAAGGAAAGGATAAATATGACAATAATTCTAAAAAAGCTAATGGACTCCCACAGGGCTAGGAATTTCTTTTCATGATCAAGAGAATCTCACTCCAAGTTAAGTGTCCCACAGCTTTCTGCCTTATATCTCATAATAATATCTCAGTATATTAAGTTTCCATTACAACAAACATAGCAAAATATTTAATCAAGGCTATTAATAGTCCATCAAGGATGCTATTTGAGGCTATTGTAAAATATTAAAGTGTTAGTAGTGAAAAGCAACAGGAGAAATCATGGTGAATCATTAGTCATATTATTAGAAACCCTTCAAATATCTGTTTTTTGTTTTTTGTTTTTTGTTTTTTGTTTGCGGTACGCGGGCCTCTCAGGGTTGTGGAGCACAGGCTCTGGACGCGCAGGCTTAGCAGCCATGGCTCACAGGCCCAGCCGCTCCGTGGCATGTGGGATCTTCCTGGACCGGGGCATGAACCCGTGTCCCCTGCATCGGCAGGCAGACTCTCAACCACTGCACCACCAGGGAAGCCCAAATATCTGTTTTTTGATGGTTAATTTAGTAAATCAAAACTCATTAAATTTCAATATAAAATTATTTCAAAGAAAAATTTAAACTTTTTTCTTAAAACCAAATAATATAGATTAAAATAAAGACTTTAAAAATGTAAACACTGATATCATCATAATTAAATGACACAACAAAACAATGCCCTATTTTTAATTTATAATTCATTCAGCAAATATTGTGGATGGTCTATATTGATGATACCATGATGTCCTAACACTCAATCTTGAAAAGTATAAAGTCTAGCTACTAAAAAATAAGTGGAGCACTAATATTTAAGTAAGATCAGAAAAAAAAATGAAGGAAACTCTAGTCCATGGTAGGCTACATGAACAGGATTATCAACATGAAAATAAATCGCTGAGATAATACAATAATTATAGATCCTTCTGGCTATTTTATTAACATACTCAGATCTCTCTGCCACCCCTCAAAACCTGAATGTTTTAAAAATGTTGTTAGCTGTCTACTAGGATTCTATAAAAATTCTATATGGCACAGAAACCTTATAACTTCTCTATTGCAACCTGAAGTGACCTGAAGAGCCAAATTATCTTAAAAGGATAGGAATATTTGATGTGATACTATATTACAAAATTTGATCACAGTGGAGGCAAGGTAAATCAGGAGATAAACAATAATAATTTCTTGAACACCTACTATGAGCCTGGTTTTTCATACATGCTTTCATTTTAATTCTCACAACTGCACTTTGGAATAGGTATAGTTAACCAAATTATACAACAAACTAAAGAATCAGAAGCCTGAATGAAGTAAACAAAATACCCAAGGTCACACAGCTAGTTAAGTGGCAAGACTGTCTGATCTGAATATTCATGCTTATGTAGCCCAAGAGTCTCTCTAAAAATATTATATGTGGCCCACTTTTCAAAAATAGTTTTAAGAAACTTACACATGAAAAACAATTTAAGAAAGCGCATGCATGTACACACACACACACACACAATTAAAAGAAGCCATCTAATGGATGTAACTAAATGCAGACATTTGAGATTAATTATTTATTAAAGTAACTTTGAGTCCATAAAACCAGTCTCCAGGTAAAGAGGTCTGGCCAGAAAGTTCTAGGCCTGTACCTAACAGTATTTAAAGCAGTGACTAGAAAGACAAGCTGTACTGAATATAATATTCAGGTAATGGCCCTAAAGTCATCCATAAAACAAATCCATAGGCATTTCTTCCAATCTTGCTTGCCTAAAATATAACTACTCTAAAGGAAGAGTGAAAATTATGAGTGTCTAGTCAAAGATATAACATGCACTCTTTTAAGAAATGACAGAGTAGCAAAGGCTTTCAGCTCCTTCAAACTCTACCTAATGAACATTCACTGTGAGAAGATGATCCAACATGTTTCAGAAGTAGAACTAAGATACAAAGGAGCAATAATAATCACTCATTCAGAAAATATCGAACATATACTATAATAAGATGCTATGCCTACACATAAAGATAAATAAAATACAAGGAACCTGTAATATAGCTGGAGACACAAAACAATTAATAATAAGGCATAATAGTATGTGTGAAATGAATGCTAATGATAAGAAGCGCTCCTAAATTCATAGGAGGGGAAGATCACTTTGGATTTATCAGGCAGTTTCAAAGAACAAGGCTTGAAGTAAAAAGGAGGTAACTTAACGAAAGGAAAATTATTACATCTTAATGAATAATTATATCACAGTCACATAACTGTCAAAAGCTAAACCCCAAAGTTAAATTTAAAAAAGCTTTTCTCTAGAATCATGAGATTTAACAATCCTAAAGACTTAGTTTTAATATTCCTAAGGAAATTAATTTAAACTAGCTACTAAAGCAAATCACACAGTGGTATATGGAGAGAGCCAAGTATCTGGATTTCACTAACAGACAATATTCAATTTACAGCTCTGCCACTTACACTTCCTATGTATGTGACCACTGGCAAAATATTTAACCATCTATAAAATGTGGGTGATAATCCTAACTTAAGAGGTTTAGGATTCAATTAGATAATATACAAGAGAAAGCAGAAGTGCTAATTTTATTATCTAAATTCTTTACAATCAAATTCTTAGTCTAAATTAAATAAGTTGTTCTGGTTTTTGTATCTAAGAACTTTCTTTGAAAGAACTTTAATATTTAATAATGAGCAGGGACTGTTATTTAAATATAGTAAACATGGTAATAAAAATAATCCTTTTTTAACTAGCTTCTTTTATTTACACAGAAGTATTAATTCTTTGGAATCATTGGTAATTTATAGTATCAGACTACTGTCTCTCTAAACATACAACTTTCTATTCTTTTTTCTTCTTTATTCTACTAATACTATTTAGTATTACTAATTTATTACATGTCTATTCAGGTCACCAGTAGGTTACTGGTAATATGTAGGACTGAAGAAACTGCTTATTAAAGCAAATATGTTTCTGCATATATTCTTTTCTCTCTACAACCTTTATTTTACTTACTCAAAGAATATTTGTCATTATATCAATTTTTTCATTGATTTTCTCTCTTCTTTCCCCTTCTCACTGTTTAGCCTCAAAAACACAGGTTGATTCTAGTAAAAGTTGTTTGTTCTTACCATGTTGAACAAATATTCTGTTGCACAAAAAGTTTAACCTTCTGAATTGTAGGCACTTTTCATAAATTTAAAAATAATTATGAAACTACTCCACAAATAGGTATATATAATGAATAACTATCAAATTAATTCACTTAATTTAAGTACTCTGTTTTTTCTTTTCCAAAAGTGAAATGGCCCAAAGACAGGACTAGGAAGAAAGGGCTAGGAAGTACCTGAGTAACTAAAAGTTGACCACAGGGCACGCCTGCAAGAAACTGAGGGACTGGTGAACAAATGACTTATGACCAGCCATGTTTAGTAATGTCTAAACATAAATGGGCAGAGGAAGACAGTCTTTTTACACATTTATGTTTCTTAATGGATAAGATGATTACATACTTCATAATTATAGTAAGAGTCATAAAGACAAAGTATAAGGAAAGTCTGGTATAAGTTGGCAAATATTAGGTACGTAATATCTGTTGAAGGGAAGAGAGAGGGAGGCAAGGGAGAAATGTCTTTATGGTATCCATTAGCAGAAATATTATATTCAGAAAAGTGCGTACAGTATAATGAAAGAAACTGAATACTACACTTATTCATTTAATGTTTCTGAACAATCCTTTTGATGACATTCAGTAATAAAGTTAATTCCCTTTTGTATCCCTTCAATAAGATGAAATATTAATTTTGTAAATGATGTGAATTTTGCATGTCAAGAAATATGAAGATATAAGTCAGAGAAAAAAGAAAAGTCTCCCGAATCATGGTGTCCAACACAATAGCTAACATTTCTGTAATAGTACGTTTTATTTTAATCCATTAGCATCTACTAAATTACAAGTGTGTACACCACACACAATGGTGAAAAACTGAAAGCATTTCCTCTAAGATCAGGAGCAAGACAAGAATACCCACTCTGGCCACTTTTATTCAACATAGTTTTGGAAGTCCTAGCCACAGCAATCAGATAAGAAAGAAATAAAAGAAATCCAAATTGGAAAAGAGAAGTAAAACTCTCACAGTTTGCAGATGACATGATACTATACATAGAAAATTCTAAAGAGGCTACCAGAAAGTGAGCTCATCAATGAATTTGGTAAAGTCGCAGGATACAAAATAAATATGCAGAAATCTTTCTATATGCTAATAAGATCAGAAAGAGAAATTAAGGAAACACTGCCATTTACCATTGCATCAAAAAGGATAAAATACCTAGGAATAAACCTACCTAAGGAGGCAAGAGACCTATATTCTGAAAACTATAAGACACTGATGAAAAATTGAAGATGACACAAACAGATGTAAAGATATACCACGTCCTTGGACTGGAAGAATCAATATTGTTAAAATGACTATACTACCCAAGGCAATCTACGGAGTCAGTGCTATCCCTATCAAATTAAGAATGGCATTTTTTACAGAACTAGAACAAAATTTTTTTAATTTGTATGGAAACACAAAAGGCCCAAATAGCCAAAGCAATCTTGAGAAAGAAAAACGGAGCTGGAGGAATCATGCTCCCTGACTTCAGAAAATACTACAAGGCTACAGTAATCAAAACAGTGTAGTACTGGCACAAAAACATACATATAGACTGATGGAACAGGATAGAAAGCCCAGATATAAACCCACAAACCTTTGATCAATTAATCTACGACAAAGGAAGCAAGAATATACAATGGAAAAAAAGACAGTCTCTTCAATAAGTGGTGCAGGGAAAACTAGACAGCTACATGTAAAAGAATGAAATTAGAACATTCTCTAACACCACATACAAAAATAAACTCAATATGAATTAAAGACCTAAATGTAAGACCAGGTACTATAAAACTAGAGGAAAAGATAGGCAGAACACTCTTTGACATAAATAGCAGCAATATCTTTTTGGCTCTGTCTCCTAGAGTAGTGGAAATAAAAACAAAAATAAACAAGTAGGACCTAATTAAACTCAAGAGCATTTGCACAGCAAAGGAAACCATAAACAAAATGAAAAAACAACAGGGAGAAAATATTTGCAATACTACCAACAAGGGATTAACTTCCAAAATATATAAACAGCTCACAGAGCTCAATATATTTTTTTAAAAAATCAAAAAATAGGAAGATCTAAATAGACATTTGTCCAAAGAAGACATACAGATGGTCAACAGGCACATGAAAAAATGCTCAACATTGCTAATTATTAGAGAAATGCCAATCAACTCACAAATGTCAGAATGGCCATCATCAAAAAGTCTACAAATAATAAATGCTGGAGAGGGTATGGAGAAAAAGGAACCCTGCTACACTGTTGGTGGAAATGTAAATTGGTACAGCCACTATGGAGAACAGCAGGGAGTTTCCTTAAAAAAATAAATATGATCCATAGATCAGACTCCTGGGCATATATCCCAAGAAAGCCATAATTCAAAAAGATACATTCACCCCAATGTTCACTGCAGCACTATTTACAATAGCCAAGACATGGAAGCAACCTAAATGTCCATCGACAGATGAATGTATGAAGAAGATATGGTATATATATACAACAGGATATTACTCAGCCATAAAAAAAGAATGAAATAATGCCATTTGCAGTAACACAGATTGATGTAGAGATTATCATACTAAGTGAAGCCAGACAGGGAAAGACAAATATCATACGATATCACTTATATGTGAAATCTAAAACAGGAAAAAAAATACAATTGAGCTTACTTACAAAACAGAAATAGAGCCACAGACACAGAAAACAAACTTATGGTTACCAACAGGAAAAGGTGGGGTGTGGGGAGGGGTAAATTAGGAGTTTGGGATTAACATATACACACTACTATATATGAAATAGATAACCAACAAGGACCTACTGTATAGCAGAGAGAACTATATTCAATACTTTGCAATAACCTATAAGGGAAAAGGATTTGAAAAAGAATATGTATTTATACATATATATATACACCTACACACACAAACACACATATATATAACCGGAATCACTTTGCTGCACACCTGAAACTAACACAACATTGTAAATCAACTACACTTCAATTTAAAAGAAAAAAAAAAGTGCCTAGAGGTGCTATCTTGCTACCATGGAAATGCAGAATATATTAATTAATTAGTACTGTGATGAGAAGAGGAGAGAATGGTGCCTACCTTCCACAGAAAGAAGTTTCTTTCAATAGTTTCTTTTCCATTTAACAAACACCCCATGTTTTAAAACCTCCTAATCATTTGCCATTTAAACTTTTTTTCAGATAAGGCATCAGTCACACATTATTTACTTGCTATGACTTTTTAAATTTTGCATTTCATCAATAGGTTTCACATTAAATCATTATTGTGCACCACTAATTTTATACTGCTCATTATTTCTTAAGTGTAATCAGTTTAAGAGAGCTATTTGTAATTATAAGAGAACTACTATTAATATTGTTCCCTTCCGTAAGAGAAGGTTTATAAACAAATTCTTGATTGAAGGGTTCCAAACACCAAAGCTATTAAAAATCAAGGTGAAAAGAACATACCCTCAGGAAGGCATGAATGGAATCTGATGTAAACTAATCAGTCGTATTAGTATTAGTTTGAACAACAAGCATTTTAATAGAATGCCAACTGGTCTGCATGAAACCTAGGATGAGAAAAAAACGCCGAAGTGGAAGACTTGTCCATGTGTCTCTGGCATTGACAGGGTAAAGAACTCCCTGAAAAAACTTTTTCAGAACTCCCTGAAAAAACTTGACTTGGTAGATTTCTCTCCGGATTCGAAGTAAACAGAAAATGAATATTTAAATATCACGAACTATATTTTAGGTATGCTACTAACTCCCTTTGTGCTTACTGCAAGTTCACCAAGCATCTTTCCATAAAGGTAAGTAGGTTGGAAGACAGACAAAACAAAAACAACAAAATGCTGACCAGCTAAAATGAGCACTTCAATCCACCTGGCACTTATTCTTCTCTAATTTCACAAAAGGCATCTGGTTCTTCCTCCATCTGTGCTGGGTTGAATTGGTGGGAAACATCACTGTTAAACCTAATCAACTCAATAAAAACTGGGAAAAATCTCAACTTTATAGACTTGAAAATTGAGGGCCAGCACCTGGACATTAGTGACCCCAGTAAAGTTACACCATCCAACAAGGTCCTGTTTGAACAGCCACTATATATCTTGCCTTAATTGTCAATCTTCTTAATCCCTATTCAAAATATTTTTCTTTAGTTGTGATCATAATAGGTACTCCCTTTCTTTTCTGTGCATCCTTCCTTTCCCCAGAATTTTATTGTTTATTCCTAACAATCTAATATCATAAAATCTATCTGGAGTTTTACATTTGGCAAAACACTTCCACATTATCATCTAATTGGTACTTAGGACCACCTTCTGAAACAGGCAGGACCAGTTATGAGCCAATTTTCTTATGTGGAAACTGATGACAGAACAGGATACATACAGTGATTCAAATGTATAGGTGAAAGCAACTGGGGACAATTCTGCCCACATCCAACAACTGGGGGAACATCTGGCAATATCTGGAGAAATTTTGATTGTTGCAACTGGGCGCAGGAGGTTGCTACTGATATCAAGTTTGTATAGGTCACAGATGGTGCTAAATATCAAACAATGCACAAGATAGCTCCCTACAACAAAAAATTACCCAGCCAAATATATCATACTGCCAAGACTGAAAAATCCAGTTAGGAAGAAAGAAATGAGGCCTATCTCTGCCATTTATTAGCTTAAAACTTTAACATCTCCAAGTTTCAGTTCCCTCATTTGTATAAAAGGAAATAAACTTAATTATTTTTAAATTTATATTCTATAAAATTTGCCCCTTTTGGTGTACAGTTCCATGAATTTTGATAAATGTACACCATTTTGATAAATGTAACCACCACCACAATCAAGATGCAAAAGACTTCCATCACCATAAAGCTTTCCCTCATGCTATCTGCAGTCAAATAGCAGCCCCACACCTAGTGACTTAGGTTTTGACATCCCTATAGTTTTACCTTCTCTACAGTGTCATATAACTATTATACAACATGTAGTCTTTGAGTCTGATTTATTCACTTAATTCATTTGAGATTCAAATATGTTATGGTGGTGAATATATCAGTACTTCATTCCTTCTTATTGCAGAGTAATAGTCCACTGTATGGAAATACCACTGGTTCATTCATCATTTGAAGGCATTTCAGTTATTATCAGTTTTTGGTGATTATGAATAAAACTGCTATAAACATTTGTATAAAGATTTTTGTGTGAATAAGTTTTCATTTTCCTTGTGTAAGTATCTACTAGTGGAATGGAAAATATGAACAGACCAATCGCAAGCACTGGAATTGAAACTGTGATTAAAAATCTTCCAACAAACCAAAGCCCAGGACCAGATGGCATCACAGGCGAATTCTATCAAACATTTAGAGAAGCTAACACCTATCCTTCTCAAACTCTTCCAAAATATAGCAGAGGGAGAAACACTCCCAAACTCATTCTACGAGGTCACCATCACCCTGATACCAAAACCAGACAAAGATGTCACAAAGAAAGAAAACTACAGGCCAATATCACTGATGAAAATAGATGCAAAAATCCTCAACAAAATACTAGCAAACAGAATCCAACAGCACATTAAAAGGATCATACACCATGATCAAGTGGGGTTTATTCCAAGAATGCAAGGATTCTTCAATATATGCAAATCAATCAACGTGATACACCATATTAACAAACTGAAGGAGAAAAACCATATGATCATCTCAATCGATGCAGAGGAAGCTTTCAAAAAACTTCAACACCCATTTATGATAAAAACCCTGCAGAAAGTAGGCATAGAGGGAACATTCCTCAACATAATAAAGGCCATATATGACAAACCCACAGCCAACATCATCCTCAATGGTGAAAAACTGAAACCATTTCCACTAAGATCAGGAACAAGACAAGGTTGCCCACTCTCACCACTACTATTCAACATAGTTTTGGAAGTTTTAGCCACAGCAATCAGAGAAGAAAAAGAAATAAAAGGAATCCAAATTGGAAAAGAATAAGTAAAGCTGTCACTGTTTGCAGATGACATGACATGATACTATACATAGAGAATCCTAAAGATGCTACGAGAAAACTACTAGAGCTAATCAATGAATTTGGTAAAGTAGCAGGATACAAAATTAATGCACAGAAATCTCTGGCATTCCTATACACAAATGATGAAAAATCTGAAAGTGAAATTAATAAAACACTCCCATTTACCACTGCAACAAAAAGAATAAAATATCTAGGAATAAACCTACCTAAGGAGACAAAAGACCTGTATGCAGAAAATTATAAGACACTGATGAAAGAAATTAAAGATGATACAAATAGATGGAGAGACATACCATGTTCTTGGATTGGATGAATCAACATTGTGAAAATGACTCTACTACCCAAAGCAATCTACAGATTTAATGCAATCCCTATCAAACTACCACTGGCATTTTTCACAGAACTAGAACAAAAAATTGCACAATTTGTATGCAAACACAAAAGACTCCAAATAGGCAATCTTGAGAAAGAAAAACGGAGGTGGAGGAATCAGGCTCCCTGACTTCAGATTATACTACAAAGCTACAGTAATCAAGACAGTATGGGGCTTCCCTGGTGGCGCAGTGGTTGAGTCTGCCTGCCAATGCAGGGGACATGGGTCCATGCCCCGGTCCGGGAAGATCCCACATGCCACAGGGCAGCCAGGCCCGTGAGCCATGGCCGCTGAGCCTGTGTGTCCGGAGCCTGTGCTCCGCAATGGGAGAGGCCACAACAGTGAGAGGTCTGCATACCGCAAAAAAAAAAAAACACAGTATGGTACTGGCACAAAAACAGAAATATAGATCAATGGAACAGGATAGAAAGCCTAGATATAAACCCACACACGTATGGTCACCTTATCTTTGATAAAGGAGGCAAGAATATACAATGGAGAAAAGACAGCCTCTTCTATAAGCGGTGCTGGGAGAACGGGACAGCTACATGTAAAAGTATGAGATTAGAACACTCTCTAACACCATACACAAAAATAAGCTCAAAATGGATTAAAGATCTAAATGTAAGGCCAGAAACTATCAAACTCTTAGCGGAAAACATAGGCAGAACACTCTATGACATAAATCACAGCAAGATCCTTTTGGACCCACCACCTAGAGATATGGAAAAAATAATAATAATAAACAAATGGGACCTAATGGAACTTAAAAGCTTTTGCACAGCAAAGGAAACCATAAACAAGACCAAAAGACAACCCTCAGAATGGGAGAAAATATTTGCAAATGAAGCAACTGACAAAGGATTAATCTGCAAAATTTACAAGCAGCTCATGCAGCTCAATATCAAGAAAACAAACAACCCAATCCAAAAATGGGCAGAAGACCTAAACTGACATTTCTCCAAAGAAGATGTTCAGATTGCCAACAAACACATGAAAGAATGCTCAACATCATTAATCATTAGAGAAATGAAAATCAAAACTACAATGACATATCATCTCACACTGGTCAGAACGGCCATCATCAAAAAATCTAGAAACAATATGGGCTTCCCTGGTGGCACAGTGGTTGAAAGTCCACCTGCCGATGCAGGGGACACAGGTTCGTGCCCCAGTCCGGGAAGATCCCACATGCTGTGGAGCGGCTGCGCCCGTGAGCCATCGCCACTGAGCCTGTGCGTCCGGGGCCTGTGCTCCGCAACGGGAGAGGCCACAACAGTGAGAGGCCCACGTACCGCAAAAAAGAAAAAAAAAATCTAGAAACAATAAATGCTGGAGACGGTGTGGAGAAAAGAGAACACTCTTGCACTATTGGTGGGAATGTAAACTGATACAGCCACTATGGAGAACAGTATGGAGGTTCCTTAAAAAACTAAAAATAGAACTATCATACGACCCAGCAATCCCACTACTGGGCATATACCCTGAGAAAACCATAATTCAAAAAGAGTCATGTACCAAAATGTTCATTGCAGCTCTATTTACAATAGCCCGGACATGGAAGCAACCTAACTGTCCATCAGCAGATGAATGGATAAAGAAGATGTGGCACATATATACAATGGAATATTACTCAGCCATAAGAAGAAATGAAATTGAGTTATTTGTAGTGAGGTGGATAGACCTAGAGTCTGTCATACAGAGTGAAGTAAGTCAGAAAGAGAAAAAAAAATACCATATAATAACACATATATACGGAATCTAAGAAAAAAAAAAAAGGTCATTAAGAACCTAGTGGCAAGATGGGAATAAAGACACAGATCTACTAGAGAATGGACCTGAGGATATGGGGAGGGGGAAGGGTAAGTTGTGACAAAGTGAGAGAGAGGCATGGACATATATACACTACCAAACATAAAATAGATAGCTAGTGGGAAGAAGCCGCATAGCACAGGGAGATCAGCTCGGTGCTTTGTGACTACCTAGAGGGGTTGGATAGGGAGGGTGGGAGGGAGGGAGATGCAAGAGGGAAGAGATATGGGAACATATGTATATGTATAACTGAATCACTTTGTTATAAAGCAGAAACTAACACACCATGTTAAAGCAATTATACTCTAATAAAGATGTTAATAAATTAAATAAATAAAAATATCTACTAGTGGGATGACTGTATGGTACGTGTATATTTAAATTAGATGGGTTATAGGGTAAGTGAATATGTAAATTAAAATGAACTGCCAAGCTGCTTTACAAAGTGGCTCTACTATGTTGCATTCAAAACAGCAATATATGAGAGTTCCAGTTGCACCCTATACTCACTTGAACTTGGTATTGTCAGACTTCTCATTTTAGCCATTCTAATAGGTGTATAGTGGTATCCAGTGTGGTTTTAATTTGCATTGCTCTAATAACTAATGATATAGAGCATCGGTTTAAAAATTATTATTCTTTAGAGCAGTTTTAAGCTTACTGAAAAACTGGGCAGAAAGTACCGAAGTTAGCATATACCCCCTTTCATTTCCTGATCCCCTATCTCCCTAACCAGTTTCCCCATTATTAACAACCTAGATTAATGTGGTGCATTTGTTACAATTGATGGGCCAATATTCACATATTATTATTGATTAAAGTCTGTAATTTACATGTGGGTTCATTTTTGTGTTGTACATTCTATGAGTTTTGGCAAATGTAAAATGGTAAGTATCTACCATCACAGAATCACACAGAACAGTCTCACTGCCCTAACAATCTCCTGTGCCCTGTCTATTCATTCCTCTCTCCCACCTTCCCTCCAAACTCCTGGCAATCTTTTTACTGTCTCCATAGTTTTACCTTTTCCAGACTGTCACATAGTTGGAATAATACAGTATGCAGCCTTTTCAGATTGGCTTCTTTCATTTAGTAATATGTTTAAATGCATATTCCTTCATTTTTTGTGTGTGTGTCTTGATAGCTCATTTCTTTTTAGCAGTGAGCAATATGTATAGATTGTATAAATGTATCATTGTTTATTTATCCATTCACTTATCGAAGGACATCTCAAAAAAATGTCCTTGTTTTGAAGTTACTTCATCTGATATTAACATAGACACTCAATTTTCTTTTACTTAGTGTTAGCATGATATATCTTTTCCATTCTTTTAGCTTTTAACCTACATTTACCATTATACTTAATGTGATCTTTTTTTTGTAGAAAGTACACAGATTTCCTTTTAAGTCACTCTGACAACCTGTGTCTTTTAATTGCTGTATTTAGACCATTTACATTTAATATAATTTTGTAATTAATTTATTATTTGTTTTCTGCTTATATACTCTGCTTCTTGTTCTTGTGTTCCTCTTTATTGCCTTGTTTTGGATTCTTTGACTGTTTTTCAATATTCCATTTTAATTTATATATTGGGTCATATGGCAGTATCACTTGGTATTATCTTTTTAGTATGCGCTCTAAGGGTTACAGTATACATCCTTAACTTTTCAGTCTACTTAAAATTCATATTTTACCACTTCCAGTGAAATGCAGAAGACTCACAACAATAGAGACCCCTTCATCTCCCCCTCAGTAATAGGAGTCACATATATTAAACTACATACACTGAAAAAGCATCAGACAATGCCATGAATTTTGTTTTGAACACCACACATAATTTAAAGAACATAAAAGGAGAAAAATAGAATACTATATTTTCCCAGTTATTTACTATTTCTGTTGCTCTTCCTTCATTCCTGATGTTTTAAGTTTCCTTGTGGTATCATTTCCCTTCAGTCTGAAAATTTTCTTAATATTTTAGGTTAGAGCTGCTAGCAATAAATATTCTTAATTTTCCTTTATTGAGAATGCTTTTCTTTTGCTTTCATTCCTGAAAGATATATTTTCACTAGGTATCAAATTCTGGGTTGACAGTTTTCTCTTTCAGCACTTCACAGCTTTTCTTCCACTGTCTTCTGACTTCCATGATTTCTGATGAGAAAACCACAATCATTAGACTCCCTAGTGTGTACTGGAGGTGCACGGCTGCAGGGGCGAGGTGGGGGGGTGGTTCTCACTGCCTTCAAGGTTTTTTATCTTTGATTTTCAACAGTTTGATTTTAATATATCTAAGTATGGCTTTCTTTGAATTGACACTGCTTGAAGTTCACTGAGTTTCTTGAATCTGTAAGATTATACCTTTCACGAAATTTGAGACGTTTTCAGCTGTTACTTCTTCAATTTTTTTTTTTTCCTGAATCCAACTTTTTCTTCTCTCCTTTTGGGACTCTGATGTCATAAATTTTAGACCCTCTAATATTGTCCCACAGGTCCCTTAGGCTTTAGTTAATTAAAACCTTGCTCCTCTTTTCTTTTGGATAATTTCTATTGTTTGAATAATTTCTACTGATCTATCTTAAGTTCACTGACTCTTGTTTTCTCCCTTCTGCTAAAACGCCTGTGCAAAGTTTTTGTTTTTGTTTTAACTTCAGATATTGTATTTTTCAGTTCTAAAATACCCATTTGGTTCTTTTTTACAGTTTCTTTTCTTTTTTTTTTTTGGCTAAGAACCTCTATATTTCCATTCATTTCAAGAGTATTCACTTTTATCTCTTAGATCATAGTTATAAAAGCTGTTTTAAATTCTTTGTCTGATAAACCCATCATCTGGGTCATCTTGCAATTAGCATTTGTTAATTTTTCCTTTGAGAATTGGTCAGAGCTCTCTGGTTCTTTGTATGTCAAGTAACTTGGGGTTATATTCTAGATATATTGAATATTATATGTTGTGAGTCTCTGGGTACTCTTAAAATCCTTTAGCAAATGTAGATTACTTTTTTTGTGTGTTTGTTTGAGTAGTCAGTCAATCCAGTTCGGTTCAGAATACAAATTCTGCCCTGCCTTCTGTAGGAAATAACTCCATATCAAATCAGTTTTCAACAGCCTATGCTATTTGGGTTATTTAGGGAATAGTCTGGGACTTGAACGGTAGTTTATACCATAAACTTTGTTATGCCCCTTTGGGCATAACTAATCTGTGCATATGCAGCTTAGGGGTGAACCTGGGACTTGTGTTGATTTACACACAAATTACAAGCTCCCCCTTTTCATCTCTCTCTTCTCCAAAATTTCCCTGACACTCTCTTGCTCCCAGGGTCCCCTTTTCACAATCTATTGTCTAGAAGTTCAGGATTTCCCTCAGAACTTTAATCTTTTACACTGGCATGCAGTTCCGGATATTTGGGACTGCCCTTGGGCAAAGTAGCAAGAGAAACTAGAGAGAAAAGTAACAGTATTTCCCCACACACTCTCTAGAGCCCAAAGACCCCTTTCCTGGTTCCTCTAGGCAGAAAGTGGGCTCTATCTCAGCATCTTGGTGCCTGCACCATTGCCACGACCACTGCAGCAGCACAGCTTTGTGACTGGAGCTGGCCTGAAAGCAGGGCCAGGAGAGGAAAGAAAGAAAAAAGCCCACCCACAGGAGATTAAGGAGGAAAAAAACAAATAGTAAATTCACTGCCATACCAGTTAGGCTTCAAATTTTGACCTCCCTCCCCAATTTGCCTGCTATCATTTACTTTTCAGAGTCCTCAACTGTGTTCTGCATCATTTCCAGACTTTTTTTTTTTAATTTATTTATTTTTGGCTGTGTTGGGTCTTCGTTTCCATGCGAGGGCTTTCTCTAGTTGGGGCAAGCGGGGGCCACTCTTCATCACGGTGCACGGGCCTCTCACTACCGCGGCCTCTCTTGTTGTGGAGCACAGGCTCCAGACGCGCAGGCTCAGTAGTTGTGGCTCATGGGCCGAGTTGCTCCGCGGCATGTGGGATCTTCCCAGACCAGGGCTCGAACCCGTGTCCCCTGTATTGGTAGGCAGATTCTCAACCACTGCGCCACCAGGGAAGCCCCATTTCCAGACTTTTTAACTGTAATCAGTGGAGAGATAGGATGTAGAGGACTTACTACTCCATTTTGACCAGCCTTAGATATCACTCACCATATTTTAAAATGCAGTTGTTTTCCTTTAAGGCATATAGTATAGATAAAAATATGGATTGGGGAGTTAGTAAAAGGTATTCCAACAATATTAGTAACAATTAAGTATTCAGAATATTGGACATTAGACCAAATGCTTTTAACTGATACATTTATTGAAGAAGAAGAGCACATCTCGCAAGGTAACAGTAAAACGTCAATGTATTCTAAGACACTGTAAAAATAATCAAATAGGAAACTCCAGACCTGGGTCATGCTTTCTTCTCCATCTTTAATACTTACAAATACTTCAAACTACAAGCACTGGGCTCTCAAGTATTTACCTGTGTGTTCTATCCGCCAAAAACTGCTTTGAAACCATGTCAGTTGGCTTAGAATTGTGTGGTCTAAGAAAACACAAAGCCACTTTTCAATGCAACAGTTTTCCATTAAAAAACACTTTCAAAGAGTGTACTCTGGGCTTCCCTGGTGGCACAGTGGTTGAGAATCTGCCTGCTAATGCAGGGGACACGGGTTCGAGCCCTCATCTGGGAAGATCCCACATGCCATGGAGCAACTGGGCCAGTGAGCCACAACTACTGAGCCTGTGCGTGTGTAGCCTGTGCTCCACAACACCAGAGGCCGCGATAGTGAGAGGCCCGTGCACCGCGATTAAGAGTGGCCCCCGCTTGCCACAACTAGAGAAAGCCCTCGCACAGAAACGAAGACCCAACACAGTCAAAAATAAAAATAAATTAATTAATTTTAAAAAAAAGAGTGTACTCTTCAGCTTCAACAAGATGCCTTAAATAACAAGAAATACACAAATAGCCAGCAAAGCAACCTTCTCAAAGCACTGGCTCAAATAACAAAATTTAACGTTAATGAGGTCATTCAATTGAAGAGCTGTCCAGAACTGAGTACCAATTCCTAGTGGAGGGAAACAGCAGTCTGTTAAAAGCTAAAATGGGGCTTCCCTGGTGGCGCAGTGGTTGAGAGTCTGCCTGCCGATGCAGGGGACACGGGTTCGTGCCCCGGTCTGGGAAGATCCCACATGCCGCGGAGCGGCTGGGCCCGTGAGCCATGGCCGCTGAGCCTGCGCGTCCGGAGCCTGTGCTCCGCAACGGGAGAGGCCACAACAGTGAAAGGCCCGCGCGTACCGCAAAAAAAAAAAAAAAAAAAAAGCTAAAATGATTTAGGATGAATGCAAAAAAATATACCATAGGGCAGGCTTGGACTCAAAGCCTCATTTTCATAATGAACCTAAGTTATCTATGTAGCATCTTGTAATTTTATGAGACTAGGATTGAGCTCTCTCTCCCATTAAGGCCTGACAGGCTCTATTTTTGTGTCCATTTCGCATTGAGAAAGGGGCCTGGAAGGTGGCAGATCATTTCAGTACTCATTTTTCTTTCCTCTCATCTGGTCAATGAAGTGCCTATGTTAAAAGAAACTCTGCCTAGAATCTGATGAAACTCTCTTACTTTATAGAAGAGAAAGCAAGCTCAGAGGGGTTAATTGACTTGTCAAAACTCACATATTTAAGTAAAAGACAAAAACAAGACCATAACACAGGATTTCCAATTTCACATGCCAAGTTCCCTCCACTCCACTACTCCATGCTGCCTTCCAAGCGAGGGCGAAACCTGGGAAACTTCTGAAGCAATGCCACCTGGGAGATGCTAATCCAGGCACCAATAGCAGATACATTGGCAGTTGAAATGCAGGTGGCCTGGGTAATTTTTTTCTTAATCTCCCTGTTCCCACCTGATATCATCTTTCCGAAAAACAATTTAATTTGAAGACTTCTGATTTTATCTATTCATAAAAATAAATAAAAGTAAACACGTTGCCATGAGAAAAGGAAGTGTGGTTTTCTTAACCTGTGGTCACCAATAACATGGCAAAACCAAACCTGAACTGAGAAACAAGAGAGGCTCACAAACAAGAAGTTACATGTCTAGTAACTTACATGTTTTATTCCTATGGGTAAGAAATATTTCGTTTTTCCCACTGGTGAAAAATACTCTTTTCCTTACTACCTCAACAGCAGAAGGTATTCCAAACAATTCAGTCTTAAAAGCCAAACAGTTAGAAACTAAGAGGAAAGAACAATGGAGGGAGGCACTGTTGCCTCTTGCCCACAAGCATAAAGACCTGTAACAAGATCGTGGCACACATAACTGCCAGGACACAATTGATGGGCAGTGTAATTAGGTGTGCCTGTAAAGCTACGGACAGATCCTAGTTGTTCCCTTGACCTAACACTGCAACATGTTTCTGGAGAAATCACCAAGTTGAGGGACTGACCTATCAAGCTAGACTTCTCTCATGTTGTTATCAAAGGTCAGTCTCAGGACAGAAGTTTCACTACCTCATCCCAAGACACATAATGAGGCCTTGAGACAGAACATCACAACCAACCCTTGAAAACACATCTTCCCTCCCAACTGCTGCCTTAGCTCTGACGGTAAAGATAGAGAATATGCCCTCAGTTTGATTTCATCAGATACCAGGTTGTTTGCTCGTTACTGGTGATGCAACCACACACACACACACACACACACACACACACACACACACACACCCCCTCATCAAACTTCCATGCCCCTCACTACCACCTTTGGCTGCAGTTCCACTCAGAAAGGATTCATCAAAGACCTACAGGCAAAGAGTAAACAATTTGTTGAAAATAAAAGCTAATCATCTAATTCGATTTCCAAAGGCCCCTGATCACTGGCACTAAGACTCTGAAGCTACTGCTAAAGAGTATTATCTAGAGTTTTAGAATGTAACATGTCTATAGTACTTACTAAATCTCTTACCTTTCTTTGTCTCTCCACTCTCTTCCACTCTTCAGTCCTTAAGTGGCCATATTAGTTGTATAATACTTTAGAATTAAATATCAGAACAGTTTGGCCTTTTTAAATTTAAAAAAAAAAATTAAGCTTTTAGATCCATGTGGCCTTCAAATGACCTTCTTTCCCTAGAAGAAAATTACCTTCAGGAGAAAATTTTCTACTCATGTTCTTCCTTCTGTTCTTTCTCCTTCCAATGCTCTCATTCACTTATTCTACAAGTGTTTACAAAATGCCTACTATGTGCCAGCAGCTGTGGTACACCCTTGGTTGGATGCAAAAATAATAAAACATTGACCCTGTCTTTAAAGAACACACATCTCATAAGGGAGCAGAGTAAGCCAACACTACTAGACATTTATATGTACCAGTTACTCTTATATAATGCTACCTAATTTAATACTCATAAAACCACTATGAAGTGGGTACTATTTTCCCTATAACTAATGCTAACAACTCAGAAGGGGCTGGTAAAATATATAAGTTCATGGAACAAGTCACATTACAATCAGTATCAATATCATTTATACTATCCCACTGAGGAAGATACATGGTAGACTTACCAAAACCAAAATGAAATGCTAATAGCTAACACTTAGTATATATTTACTATATGCTAGGCATTATCTTAAGACCTTTGTACAGTTTGTCTCATTTACTTTCACGCCAACTCTGTGAGACAGGTATTCTTATCACCAGCTTGAAGCAGTATGGTGCAGTGGTTAAGAGACCAGACTCTGTGGTTAAACCACTGGCTTCAAATCTCACCTCCACAACTTACTAAATGCATGTCCTTCAGAAAGTTATTCAATCTCCTGTGTCTGAGATCCTATTTTATAAAATGAGAAATAACATTATTGTATGCTATGAAGATTAAATGAGTTGATACATTAGAATACTTTGAACAATGCCTAGGGGAAGAAATATATTTCAGGAAGAGGAAACAGCTCAAGTCAGATGAATTGGAAAACTACATGACTCCACTTAAAATGAGGTAGCTAAAATAGTCAAACCCATAGAGGTAGAGAGCAAACTGGTGGTTTCCGGGGGCTGTGCAGAGGGAGGAATGGGGAGCTGCTAACCATTGGGCATAAAGTTTCACTTAAGCACAATGAATAAGTTCTAGGATCTGCTGTACAACATTGTACCTATAGTTATCAACACATTACCATACACTGAAAAATTTAAGAGTAGATATCTTAAGTGCTTTCATCAGAATAAAATTTTTTTAAATAAAAACTAAAAGACTACAGACAGAAAGAGTATTACAATTTCTTCCTAACCTTCCAGGTTTTTTCTTCCACTGTACTTTACTAAATTTTTGTATGAAGGAAGGAAGGGAGGGAGGAAGAGAGATACTCATTTTTTTTGTGGCCTGAAAACGTGTTTAAAGTAAAAGGAATTAAGTATTAGGAATCAAGTAAAAGGAATCAGTGGTATAACATTTCTTTTAGGACACGAAGCTCAAAAGAGGAAGAGTTAAAGATAATAAGTACCACAGTGTGGCCAGTTCCTACTCAAAAAAAACAAGAACAACGACAAAAAAAACCTGCTTGATAGAACGTGGATATCTTACTAATATCTAAACTGAAGAAGATGACATTTAAACACTGATTTTGCAAGACCACTTTATTTTAAAACTGCTATCTTTCTGACTGACCTCAAATCACATATAAAAGGAATTACAAGTTAGAAGAAACTGCATCTGACTAGCCAGTCAACTGTTCGGGGGTAAGAATCATAGATTCTTCAGACCCAATAATCAACAATGGCTGCCTTTTAAGGACAGGTAATTACCTAAACAGCTATCACAACTCCATAAGTTCTATATGGATGGGATTTCGGGGGTGTTAATCAGGGTAAAGAGCTAGGGGCCTTGTCTTGAAATATTGTTGACACAGCAAGTATACTATGGGACTTCCCTGGTGGCACAGTGGTTAAGAATCCACCTGCCAACGCAGGGGACACGGGTTGGATCCCTGGTCCAGGAAGATCCCACATGCTGTGGAGCAACTAAACCCGTGCACCACAACTACTGAGCCTGTGCTCTAGAGCGCGTAAGCCACAACTACTGAGCTCACGCACCACGTCCACTGAAGCCCACCCACTCTAGGGCCCGCGTGCCGCAACTACTGATCCCGTGTGCTGCAACTACCGAAGCCTGTGTGCCTAGATCCCATGCTCTGCAACAAGAGAAGCCACCACAATGAGAAGCCCACACACAGCAACGAAGAGTAGCCCCCACTCGCCACAACTAGAGAAAGCCTGCGTGCAGCAACGAAGACCCAATGCAGCCAAAAACGTATACTATGTATGTGGTATATTACAGATCAATAAACAAAGCAAAGAAATTCTAAAGATGGTTTTATTCACACTTTACTTAAGATTGAGAAACACCAACCTTTTTATCAGAGTAAACACCAACGTATAATGAGCATGGACGAGGGAAGAAAATGAGGGGATAGGGAGGGGTGGGGACCTAAGCTCCAGGAAAGGCATGTGACAAAACAGTTGGCTTTCATTTTTACAAGGTAAGAATTTCTTTGGCGAAATATTTTTTAACAAAAACAAAACTGAAGATGAACGTGTAGTACTGAGCCCACACCTACTAGTTTTGAGAGCCTATTAATCTTTGAATATCTGTTCTAAATAACTCAATTACAACTCAAGTAAGTGTGAAAATAATTTCTAGTTTTCAGAAATTGGTAAATTTACCAAAAAGTGCTTAAGATCACAAGACTATTTGCAAGTCAATCACCTCAAGAACACTAAATAATTGATTTTCTTGAGAGGAATCAAGCAAGTGGCAGAATGAATCATTTAGAGTCAAGAGAGAATTAAGGAATTCCACAGAGGATGCCAGAGACATATGGCTTGCAGAGTTGCCTTCTTCATATTCTACCAATTCTCTTTATAAAAAGAACAACAGGAAATAATGTTCTTGATTTCATAAAAACAGGCTCAAACTATATTCAAGAAGAATAAATTTGATAATTCAAAACACAGGAGACAAAAGTAATAAAATAAAATGACTCAGGTGTTGTCAGTGAGTCAAACAACATTTACTAAACACTAATAAGAAGTTACAAAAAGGGGACAGTGTCTCCCCACTTAAGTAGTATGGAATATTAGCTGATTTATTCCATTTCAGAGGACAAGTTCCCTTGCAGATTTGACAAAACCATTTCTCCACTGTAATCATCAAAGAAGCCCTTTGGGGCTTCCCTGGTGGCGCCAGTGGTTGAGAGTCCGCCTGCCGATGCAAGGGACACGGGTTTGTGCCCCAGTCCGGGAAGATCCCACGTGCCGCGGAGCGGCTGGGCCCGTGAGCCATGGCCGCTGAGCCTGCGCGTCCAGAGGCTGTGCTCCGCAACGGGAGAGGCCACAACAGTGAGAGGCCCATGTACAGCAAAAAAAAAAAAAAAAAGCCCTTTGAATTTTAGAATCAGGTGGGACTACAGAGGTCCTCCAGTCAGGCTGTGAATACAATGCAGACTTCTCCTTCAGGTTTTAAAGAGGCCTCTCTGTCCCGTAAGCAGACTGCCTACTTGGACAGACTCTTATAGTCTCCCTACTGGACATACACTGGAGGAGTCTGTTTCACTGCTGGCCAGGTCTAAGTGTGGGTCAAAAGGAATACTGCAAACATATTTGAAATGTAAAAGATAGTATAAAGATATTATAAGCATATTACCTGTGACTTTTAATTTTTCTCAATTTTTCAGAGCATTCCAGTATCTTGAAAATATTTTGAATATTAAACTCAACTATTGAGCATAACAGTGATTTGGCTTGCTCTGGGCTCCCCAGATTTGATAAGCATGGAGCATGAAGGACTGAGCTTTGGGTTGTACCCTGTTAGTGACCTCCTTCTGGGCCTACTCTTTAACCCTGATAGAGCATCCAACGAAGCCTCATCTTTTTTATCTGCCAAATTTCAGAGATTACTTGTTATCATTATCCCCCACAGGTTTAATAAAGTTTATTTTGTTCACCACCAAGTACAAAGTAAATGTTCTACAAATATGTTAAATGAAAGGAGTATGTCAAATTCTTTACCTGCAGAATTTCCCTAATCTACCAACCCAACAATGCTTTCAAAGAAAAAAAAAACTGAGGTTAGTTTAATAATACATATTCCTACTGAACCCACAAAAGGTCTTAGTAATCATCAGACTGTTTTCTAAATGCTTCCAAATCTTCTCTTTAATATTTTATAATTTTGCTAGAAATTAATGTCATGTCTGTTGATCTATAATTCCGAGAACTCATTCCCTCTTGAACTATTAAGGCACTGTGTGCCTCTATGTCTTATCTCTGGATACCTCATCTTCATGACTGCTTAGAAAAAGAAAAATTTACTGACAGTGGCTTTGCATTCACATCTACGAATTCTTTTAATCCAAGTTGGGTTAAGTCCACCAGTTGTTCACTTAGAACAAATAAAAGATAACTATAAACTACAGCAGTGGCTATCTATATGCAAATCTTTAATGCTTATCAACAAGTAGAATTCTGAATGCTTAATACATATAAATGTATATTTGAAAATGGTGTTAAATTTAGAAAAATATTAATTTTGAAAATGCTCCAGAACAAAATCTCTTACACAGATGAAGGTTAAATAAATGACTGTGTAATTGCCAAATGAGTATCACAAAATTATGTGTTTCTTTTCCAACATTCATGTTTTTCTTAATCAGGTTAAGAAACTCAATTTTTCAAAATGAGTTCTTACTTCCTGTATCTCAATATCTGCTTATTCACAATAAATAATGTCCTTTCTATTTGTAGCTATTTTATATTGCCTTATGAAAAAGAAAATGAAGTTACTGCCATAGAATCTTTAGTAAGAGATTCTTGGTAAAGATGTACAGATGTAGATATTTTGTTATATAAAATAAGATCCCTGAATTCCACTTTATGTATCATTCTTTGTGCATTAAGTTAAATATTGACAATAAATTCATCCATCTAAATGTCATTATATTCTATAAATTCTACTTATGTTGACACTGTTATAATATTAAAGTGTCATTTATTTATTCCTGTTTATTTCACAGGGTAAGAAGAAAATCTGATCTAAAAATAAAAGCATATTATTAGAATCTTTTGCTGTATTTTTGTATACCATAACAATAGCCTACACTTCAATTAAAGTTGAAACTGGCCAACTAGTGACAACAAAGAGTAATGACATTTCATGTATTAATGTAGTAAATCAATTTCTTTCTATCCAGCCCTAAAGTTTAAGGTTCAAATCACACTATGGAAATTTCAAAATTTCTCTCTCCATTTCGCTATGAATTACAGATGTGAAACTAGGTAAGTGGCCTATTTGTACTCATACTAATATGCAAATTATAGGCCTACAAAAGATTTTCATTACTAACATGCCAGTAAAACTTAATGAGCATAATCTAGTTCTATTCACCAATCCAATAGGTATTGATGTCTAGCTACAACAGAAAGAAAAATGGGAGGAAAAATTCTGATCAGTCAATCAAAACACAGGTTCCAGGACTCAGCTAGACCACAGAGATTTAAATAGGGGTTAGGGGTGGGCAAAAGCCATGGTCTCTGTACTTCTAAAATTTACAGTATGGTAGAAAAAACAGCTATGTAAAAACACAATTACAACAACAACAATATTATTAGTTAATTTTTATTGAGCATTTACTAAGTACTAGGAACTATGCTAAGCTTTTAATAGAAAACACCTTATCAATTTGCCAACACAAAGAACTCTATGAAGTAAATTCTTTGTGAATCTGATTGCTAGCTCCAGGTAGATTTTATCTGTGCTACTGTGCCTCACATATTTTTCTATTACTATCTGGATCAATGAGTATGAATATCACATATGTAAATAGAAGAGGTATAGAGAAAGGCATAAGAAAGTGTGTCTGGGATGCAGGAACTTTTCCATAGTTATTAAGGGTTAAAGCGGTTTCCAAGATTAAAAACTAGAATGGTAAACTGGAAAATCTGGCTTGAGCTAGGTCTTCATAACATAATTTATTTTGTTTGACAGTTTAAGTTTCTACATTTATCTGAAGCACTTATATTCAAACAAAAGTTTAAAATGTAATCTAAGACTAGTATTTTAATTATCACAACTTGGAGTAATGATCATGCCACTTCATTGCTATGATGAGTTACAAACTGGCTTCACTTGAAACACAGCCCCACTTTTCATACCCAGATTTAAAATCTAAATCATTTAAGAATCAGAGCAACCTCAAGGTCATGATACTTATTTTTTAAATTCCATACATTTAATACCCTCTTTTAACATTTATCACATCATAATACACTTACATATATGTTTTGTCCCCTAAATTTATAAGCAAACCCATAAGTGGAAAATAGTGTCTTTTATGAAATTCAGATTGAGCACTAAGAAGAGAACAAGAGAAGATTTCAAATTCCATATCCAGTATGGATCTTTCTCCAGGAGAAAGATTCAATGAACTTTGAAAACTGGAGTCATCACAGAGATGACTGAACGTCAGGGAAAAGAGACCAGGTCTCTTTTATAGTCTGAGTGAAATATGACTCTCCAACACCCCTTCCCATCTTATTTTAATTCTGGGTCCAACTTTAAAGATGCAACTATTTGAATCATAATCTTTCTTCCCACCAATCTCCCTGTGAGGAAAGATAAGAGACATTAGAGCATTAGTACCATCTGAAAAGGACATGCATCACGTAATAAGTTTGCATGCCAGTTGATTTCACCATTGTACGTCAATGTAGTTACTGTAAATTCATCCCTGAGACTCTGTCATTTTTCATACATGAATCAACTTCTATTTTTTTGGACTCGCAAGACTGATGAAGAGATCTGCTTTTGACCCAGGTACTGAGAACAATATAAGACTTGTAAATGTCTTAATTGAACCTAAAATTAATGTTTTTTCCCAACTACTTTAAAAAGTTTGAAACCGCAGACTTGAGTCAGAAGCAACCCTAGAGAACATTACCTCTACCCACCGCACACACTTCCTACAATATCCCTGATACACAGATAATCCAATCTCAGCTCAAAAATTACTCACCAGGGTTACACAGTTTTAGTTTTCATCTACTCATTAAGCACTTATTGAATGTCTGCTGTGTGACACATACTATACTATGTACTCATGGAACAGGAGTAAACAAAACAGAAAAATAAAAACCTGCCTTCATGAGGATTACATTCTAGTGGAGGGAAAGAATATGTAACATAAATATCACTTAGTGAAAAGTATCATAGAGAAAAATAAAACAGGGTGAAAAAACAGAGCAAGAAAATAAGAAATTTTTAAAAAGAGAATAGGGAATGCCAGTGGGAGGGGCTGAAACTTTAAGCAGAGAGATTAAGGAAGAACTCACTAAGAGACATTTTAGGAAATGCAAAGATGAGGGACTGAAGTGGATATCTGGAGAGTGCTTTCTTAGCAGAGGAAACAGCCCTTGCAAAGGCCTGGGAGGTTGACTTGTTTGTTCCTAGAGGCCAGGGTGGCTGCAGCAGGAGTAGGGAGAAGGATAAGTAAGATCACAGGAGGAGAGGGGAAAGGCAAGAATACTACAGCACTGCAGACCACTGGCTTTTACTCTGAGTGAGATGGGGAGCTACTAAGGGCAGCACTATGAGTAGTAGTGAACTGGAATAATCCTATTTATGTAAGAATCATTCTGGCTGTCATGTGGAGAAAAGGTAGCAAAAGGGTCAAGAAAAAGACAAAGTGAAGTATTAGGAGAGTTTGCAATGCTCCAAGTGAGAGATGGCATTTTGGATCAGGGTGAATAGCAGTGGAAGTGATGAGAAACAGAGTCTAGATATAATTAGAAGCTAATTACAGTTATATACTCATAAGAATATAGATTCAGAGGAGTTCCTGGCAGATTGAATGTGGGGCATGAGAGTTAAGGACAACTCCAAGGCTTTTGACCCAAACACCAGGAAGGATGCCCTTACCTGGTATGTGGAAGATGGTGGGCAAAGCAGGAACCTGGGTGAGAAGCTGTGGACAGGAGTCTAGAGATCTGGAGAGAGGTCTGGGCTGAGATCTAGATTTGGGAGTTGTCAGCACACAGAAGGCATCTCAATGAGATGATCTGATCACCCACAGTGTGAATGCAAACGCAGAGGAGGAGAGCTCCAAGGAGTGATCCCTGGGGCTTGCCAAAGTTAAAGAGGTGTGGGAGATGAGGAAAAATCTGCAAAGCCCATTGAGAATGAACAGCCTAAGGAAAATCCAGGACAGTGTGGTGTCCAAGAAGCCAACGAAAGTACTTCACAAAGTCATGATTTCCTGTGTCAAATGCCTTTGACTGGTCAAACAGGATGAGGACTGAAAACTGCCCTTGGACTGAGCAACACAGAGGGCATGGAATCTTGACAAGAGCAACGTTGGTAGAATTGTAAGGGCAAAATCCTGCCTGGGAAGGGGGTAACAAAAAAATGGAAAGAGAGGAACTGAAGAGAAGGAATTGCCATAGGCAACTGTTTTGTGTAAGAAAAGGAGATAAAGGAGATAAATGTGATAGTAACTGAAAGATGAAGTGAGGTAGAAAGGTTTATTTTTTTTTCAGATGGCAAAAATAACAGCATGCTTATGGGAATGATCCAGAAGAAAGAGAAATTTATAAAAGAAAGGGGGAAATAGCTGGAATGATAGCTTTGAATAGGAGAGAAGGGATGAGCTCTCAGACACAAGTAGAGGGGCTGGCTTTGGCCAGGAGCAAGAACAGTGGAAGACAGAACCTCTGGACAGTGTAGGCAGTGACATCTGAAGAAACATGAAGGAGATGAGGGAGTTTGGGGATGGACACCATCATTCTTATTGTTTCTATTTTTCATAGTGATAAAGTAAGCAAGATTCTTTCCTGGGATTCATTAAAAAAAAAAAGATTAAAAAAAATGTGCATGATACATCATGAGGTCTTGCTAATTTATGCAATGAGTTAAAAATTGGGAGAAGAAAATACAACCATGCAACTTTCATATGATTAGTCTTTATATTTTTGTCATCATTTCTTAAAAAGGTCATTCCACAAAATAAAGGTAAAATTTCATTTGTAAAAATATTCTATTGCTGGAGTCTTGTTATATATGTGTCTGTGTATTTTAAAACAAAAATCTGAAATCCACGTACAGTTATCATGACAAATATAAAGGAAATAGTAAAAAAATGAAATATAAAGTCCATTTTGTCATAGGTAAATTATATATACAATTTTATGCCTTCTTCCGAACTCTATGTCCAGCCATAACTTTTTAGATAACTGTAACCAGTGTATCCACACAACTAGGTTCTATTCTTTGGATTTATTTGTGGATTTATATGTATCTCAGGTCCGCATTTTAACAGTAATGCAATGTTCCTCTTTATACCATGGTCTACATAATCATTTCCCAGTCACTAGGCACTTGGAGATTTCCCCACAAGTTTTTAAAAAATTGCATTGTATACATCTATAAATATCTTTATGCAAAATGAGTTATTTTATTTCTTTATATTGTAATCCCTAAAGCGAAATTTCCAGATCAAAGAATATCTGATCAAAGTGAACCCCAAGAGCATACACCTCACTGGATTAACTTCCACATTCCAAGTATTTACATTGGTATCTAAAATATATGAGTAATTCAAAATAGGTTTGTTCAATTCATGAACAAAAGAATTAATGCATGAAACATGACAAATATGCCTGGCTATTATCTAGAATAGTCTCTAAAGAAAATTATCCCAATATATTTTAAAGCAGAAAAATCTCTTCCTAGGGTACAACACTGAGTGTTTTCTAATTTGCTAATTTACTAAGTACAATGTTATCTTAATTTTCACTTCTAATTTTTAACAAGGTTTAACACTTTCCCAAGAGTTTATTCACTAATTACATTTTCTCTTGCTGTGAATAGTCTACTTAATATGCTTTGAGCATAAATATATTTAGTTTTAGGTAAATAAATGTACCACAATATTTTTCCAATCTGTCATTTGCTTTTAAAACCTGATTGGAGGTTTTAAAAATTATAATATAAAGAACCATGTCACTGACACAGATAAAAGAAAATCACTCCATTCCTATTTTTTTAATTTTGATGACATTTAACACTTTTTTTTATTGAGGTATAGTTGATTTACAATTATTATTTCAGGTGTACAACACAGTGATTCAAAATTTTTTTAGATTATACTCCATTTGGAGTTATTATGAAATATTGGCTATATTCCCTGTAATGTACAATATATCCTTGTAGCTTATTTATTTCATAGATAGTGGTTTGAACCTCTTAATCCCCTCTTAATTAAGAATCCTCTTAATCCGATCTTGCCCCTCCCAGCTTCTCTCTCCCTACAGGTAACCACTAGTTTGATCTCTATATCTGTGAGTCTGTTTCTATTTTGTTATATTCACTTATTTTTTAGATTCTACCAATAAGTGATGACATACAGTATTTATCTTTGCCTGATTTATTTCACTAAGCATAATACCCTTCAGGTCCATACATGTTGTTGCAAATGGCAAAATTTCATTCTGTCTTATGGCTGAGTAGTATCCCATTGTACATATATACCACATCTTCTTTATCCACTCAGCTGTCAATGAACACTTAGAATATTTCCATATACTGGCTATTATAAATAATGCTGCTATGAACATTGAGGTACATGTATCTTTTCGAACTAGTGTTTTCATTTTCTTCAGATATACACCCAGGAGTGAAACTGCTGGATCATATGAAAGTTCTATTTTTAGTTTTTAAATGACTCTCCATACTGTTTTCCATAGTGACTGCGCCAATTTACATTGGCACCAACAGTATACAAGGGTTCCCTTTTCTCCACATCCTCGCCAACTTTTGTAATTTGTGGTCTTTTTGATGATAGCCATCCTGACAGGTGTGGGTGATATCTCATTGTGGTTTTGATTTGCATTTCTCTGATGATTAGTGACGTTGAGCATCTTTCCGTGTGCCTGTTTGCCATCTGTATGTCGTCTTTGGAAAAAGGTCTATTCAGGTCTTCTGCCCATTTTTAATTGGGTTGTTTTTTTTTTTGATATTGAGTTGTAGGAGCTGTTTATGTATTTTGGAATACTAACCCCTTATCGGTCATATCATTTGCAAATAATTTCTCCCATTCAGTACATTGTCTTTTTGTTTTGTTGATGGTTTCCTTTGCTGTTCAAAAGATTTTAAGTTTAATTAGGTTTCATTACTTTACTTTTGCTTTTATTTCCTTTGCGTTAGGAGACAGATACAAAAAAACACTGGTATGATTCATGTCAAAGAGTGTTCTGCCTATATTTTCTTCTAGTTTTATGGTTTCTGGTCTTACATTTAGGCCTTTAATCCATTTCAAGTTTATTTTTGTACATGGTGTGAGAAAATGTTCTAATTTCATTCTTTTACATGTAGCTATCCAGTTTTCCCAACACCACTTATTGAAGAGATGGTCTTTTCTCAAGAGACTGTTTTCTTGCCTCCTTTGTCATAGATTAACTGAACACAAGTGTGTAGGTTTATTTCTTGGTTCTTTATTCTGTTCCATTGATCTACATGCCTGTTTCTGTGCCAGTTCTGGACAGTTTTGATGACTGTAGCTTCGTAGTATAGTCTGAGCTCAGGCAGCACAATACCTCCAGCTCTGTTTTTTTTCCTCAAGATTGCTTTGGGTATTCAGGGTCTTTTGTGTTTCCATACAAATTTTAAAATTATTTGTTCTAGTTCTGTGAAAAATGCCATTGGTATTTTGATAGGGATTGCAATGTATCTGTAGATATCCTTGGGTAGCACGGTCATTTTAACAATATTAATTCTTTTAAATACATTATATCTTTCCATCTGTTTGTGTCACCTTCAATTTCTTTCATCAGTGTCTTATAGTTTTCTGAGTATGCGTCTTTCACCTCCTTAGACTTCCTAGGTATTTTCTTTTTGATGTGATGCTAAATGGAATTGCTTTCTTAATTTCTCTTTCTGCTAGTTCATTATTAGTGTATAGAAAAGCAACAGATTTCTGTATAATCTTGTAGCCTTCAACTTTACTGAATTCGTTGATGAGCCATTACTAGTTTTTTGGTGGCATCTTTAGGACTTTCTTTGTATAGTAACATACCGTCTGCAAACAGTAATAGTTTTACTTCTTTTCCAATTTGGATTTCTTTTATTTCTTTCTTGTCCGACTGCTGTGGCTAGGACTTCCAATACTATATTGAATAAAAGTGGTGAGAGTAGGCATCCTTGTCTCATTCCTGATCTTAGAGGAAATGCTTTCAGCTTTTCACTGTTGAGTATGATGTTAGCTGTGGGTTTGTCATATATGGCCTTTATTATGTTGAAGTATGTTCCCTCTATACCCACTTTGTGCAGAGTTTTTATCATAAATGAATGTTGAATTTTGTCAAAAGCTTTTTCTGCATCTATTGAGATGATCAAATGATTTTTATTCTCCAATTTGTTAATGTTCCTATTTTTTTAAACTTATATTCTTAAACCAATATGGTATTAATGAGAATATGAGATCAAATTGCATTTACATTATTTTTCTTCACACTTTTTTTTTCTCAGTTGTTTTTAATATTTGTCTTTTCCCTATTATCTTATCTGACTCGTTCAATATGAAACTTTTACAAATAGTTGGATCTACTGCTGAAGTTTTTATTCTGTTCACCTCTTTTCTGCTTTTAATAATATATTATTATACCACATAAAACATATATATTATATATTTTATACACACATATATGTATACATACATGTACTAACCTAGGAAATATCATTATAACTATACTTAGCTTTCACAATCAAAAACTGCATTTATCACATAGTGGAGAGGTAAGGCACACATTGGTTCTTGATCAGAAACCTGGATTTGAATCTCAGCACTGTCACTAACAGTACTAATTTACCTAACCTCTTTGCACTCCTTTAATTCACTCTTAAACTAAGGAAAGTACTAACCTTCTTGGTTAATGAGTAAATGCACATAAAAAACGTACACACATAGGCATAAAGAATGGGCTCTGTTTTAGGACCTACCATATTTTGACTTTTTACAATACCTCTATTAAGCTACCTTTAAGTAAGCATCATATCCCAAGCAACGAAGATTACGAATTTTCACAGATAAAGGGTATTCAAGGAAAAATGACAAACTGTTAGAATTCTATGTTCTTTGCAGTACTGGATGAATTTTAACTTAAAAAATCATTTAAAAAGGACAAACAAGTAGAGGAAGGAATAGTAAACTCTTAAAAATTCTAAATATTTTCCTAACATAGGAATGAATATAATGAAAGATTTTATAAGAATTTTTATAATGAAAGAATTTATAAGAATTATAAGATTTTATAAGAATACAATGAAAGATTTTGTAAGATTTTATAAGAATTTTATAAGAAACAAGCTTGCTTTCAAGAGACATGACCAAGAACTTGAATAGTTTTTGGCTTTGTGTGTTTTTTGTACGTTTTCCGGCCTCACCAACTTAACTGCCAGGTGGGCAGGAGGGGCCCTGCATGGCTTCCGAGATAGTCCAGATACACATACTATCCTATCTACAAAATCACGGAGGGCCACATTACACTGACTATACTTATGCTCCCAAAAATAGTAGAGAGAGGAGTTCTAGAAGCCATTTTCTTTACGATTTTATAGTAAACATTAGAATTAGGTAGACACAGCAGTACTGCTTCAAATTTTATGTTGATGTTAATTTCTAATAATGACTATATTTCAAGAATCTTTGAAATCTACTGTTAGACATAGTTGCAACTTATTTTCAGTCACTGTATTTTTCTTTCAAAACTACAAGCAGTTGCTAAGCAAACATTAAATGGTTAATGTTTAGTCCTTATAAAAACTATGCACAGGATTTTCGTTTCCAATTTTCTTGCTATATTGTACACAATGAGTTCCTGACATGGAGTTATAAACTAGGCCCAAAAACATGATAATGAAGTTTTATATGAAAGTTTCCATTATTAAAATTTTTTATTCCAAAACTATTATTTTTCAAGTTTTACTAACACTATTCATTCTTTGCCTCTAAAAAGGCAGATATATCTTTTCCACTGAGAACTGAACTATTTTGCCTGTAAGCAGGCATACAAAATACTACATTACAAGATAGAGCTAATATCACAGCTCCAACTGGTTCCTTACTACTAGCTCTAACAAACAGGTTCACGTTTTTACTTTCTTATTCAACCCCTCCACCTAGCCAAGAAAAGCTGCCTACTTTCCTCAATGCTTTACATTTATCACTGCCCCCTTCCCCCACCAGAAATGTACCCTTCTCTCAAATAACTAATTTTTGTAACTTTCTTCAAGATCCAGTTCAAAACTTCATCTGTCTTGCTGGAAAATAAATTTTACATAATATAACTGAACACTTGAAAGAAAGAATACTGCCCCGCTTTTAAACTACTCATTCTTTCAAGTTTGACTGTTCGATTTATATTATGGAATTTTTACTCATCTGTTACTAGTTATGATAAACATAAAAATCTAAGGATAATTTAATTCCATTGATTGCAAAAGGTGTTAAAGCAATGATCAAGAACTACCATTTATTGATAGCCAGATAGTTTTACATGAATTAGCTTATTTAATGTCTACAACAATGCTATTTTCTAAGCGCTATCATAACACTCATTTTACAGACATGGAAATTGAGGCACACAGTGGTAAATGCCCAAGGTTACACATCTTATGTGTGAATGTTTAACAAACACTGATGCTTTACTTTGCCAGGCACTTTAAAAGCACTTTTATAAATATGAACTCATTTAATCCTCTTAACTACCCTAGGAGGAAGGTCTTATCGCCATTCTACAGATGAGGAAACTGAAGCACAAGACTTGACATAATCACCCAGGTAGTAAGTGGCCAGCCAGGGTGTGAGCCCAGGCAGTGTGAATCCAGAGGGCTCAAGCTTCACCACCAGTTAGTCCCATTTCTGAATTAACAGTGCAGCAATTAAGTATGTACCTGAGCCTTCTAGTGTTCAACTACAGCAATGTTCTTTTGGGTATTACTTTTATGTACTCATTAGTTTGCTACATATTTAAGAGCTTAATATATAAACAGTGTGTAACTCAGCGCAGTAAAAGACACAAATACTATTAATACCTAATTACCTAACCCCATGAGTTTCTGTTCTACCAGGGGAGATGAGTCACAGCCAAAAAGATATATATATTATAAGGAATAACGCAGTTAAAGGCCATGAGTTGCTTCAGAGAAAGTGCCAATGTTTAGCAGAAGCCAACTGAGAAAGCTTTCACGATAAAGCTGAACCTGGAAGGATGAGTAAACAACCTATAGATACTTCTATTGTAGGATTAAGAACCTGTTACTGTGCTCTCATGTTTGTCTCTCCCCAACTAGACAGGTCTCTGAAGAACAGGGACTAGTTTTATCTTTCTCTCTCCAACACCCAACAAAGTCATCACTCAGTAAATAGCTTTGGGACAAGGGGTAGAGAGAATGTTATGGAAAAGCTCATTCTAAACAGAGAGAACAGGAACTTAAAGGGAAAAGCAGCAGTTTTTAATTTTAGTTGCTGTATCATAGGCAATACCTCTGTGCTGTCCAACTCCAGGAGGCCCCACTTTCACCATATCCCATGTGAATATACCCCCTCAAGGGTGAATACAGTGTGCATGAGCCTCCTGGAGTTGTGTAACACAGCAGCTCTGATTATAGGCATCCCTGTTCACAAGCTCTGAGCAAAGGAAAGAGATGTTCTAACCTCTAAGCTTTGCTTTTCTCATTGTCATTCCTTGACATGCCGTGGCCATGTTCTTGAAAAACTCATTTAAAAATTTTATATTTTAAAATTAACTCTCACAATAATATATCATGGTAAAAAAACAGTTATGCTATTTTCAGGGAGAAGCGACAGAGTTACAAAACAGTTGAGCACGGACAGACTCTGAAGCCAGACCTCTTGGGAGCGATCTCTGGCTCCACCACTCAGGAGCTTTGTGACCATGAGAAAGTTACATCATCTCTTTTCACCTAAATATCCTCTTCTTTAAAAGAAGATACAGGCATACCTCCAAGACGTTGCAGGTTCAGTTCCAGACCACCACAATGAAGCAAATATTGCAAAACAGCAAAGCAGCAGTAAGTCTAAAAACTCAATGTACTACTTTAAGTAAAAAACACTTTATTGCTAAAAATACTGACCATCATCTGAGCCTCCAACAAGTCGTGATCTTTTGCAATGGTAACAGAGATCACTGATCACAAATCATCATAACAAATATAATAAAAATTTTAAAGTTTGAAATATTGCAACAATTACCAAAATGTGACACAGGGACATGAAGTGAGCAAATGCTCTTGGAGAAATGGTGCTGACAGACTTGCTCAATGCAGGATTGCCACAAAATTTCAATTTGTAAAAAGCACAATTATCTGTGACGCACAAAAAAATGAGGTATGCCTGTAATAGCATTACCTCACTGGGTTATTATAAAAATTATGGGAATATAAGCAAAATGTTTAGAAGACTGTCTGGCACAGAGTAAGCATTGAATAAATGTTAGGTATCACTTCCAGGGCGCTGGTCACTAAATCGATTGCCAATTCACATTCTGCCTTGAAGCGACTAGGGAGACTCCCCCTGGCACAGAGCAGGGAGATGCTGAAATCAGTACAGAAGGATGCTGGTGCCACCATGATGCCACTGTGCACTGTGGCACTGGGTACCCCATCACACCGCTCAGCCTTGTTGTGAAATGAGGCTTCTGCTGTGTGGCTTTTAAAACATATGCCAGACCACATCATTCCAAACAATGGTGCTAATATTTAATAAAAGGCCTAAATATGAAGCATGCAGTACTCTCTCCCAACTTGAGTCTAGAAGTATCTGTAAAACTTGGCTATTTTCTTCTCTATACATCCAAGGAAGTTAAAGTTTAAATACAGAAAATGTTTTGGGGTTTTCTTCTGAGTACATATTTTCTCCAGACAATGAAAGTTTTCTCTACAGAAGTGTTGCTTACTCTTTACTCTGAAGGTCAAAGGAAAGAGAAAGGTAGGAAAATGAAAAGAGTTATAGACAGGAAGGATGGGAAGGATGTATAAAGGAACCAAGTTCAATCAGGAAGAAAAAAGAAAAATAGCTTTATGTGCTTTTGAGTAAAAATGGCAAAGACTGCTTGCTATTTGAGATCTACCAGCAGGTTCTACATCATTAGAGGTGTTAAAGCCAAAGACATTAGTGTGAATCAGTCAACTCAGACTGTGTTCTTACTTTGAGCTTAAGACACAGAAGAGAGAAGTATGGATGGATGAAAAAGAGAAATGTTTTATAGAGAAGTCACATGAACAACTTCATAGAACTCTCGTTAACACTTACATCATCTCACTGACAACTCACTCAAGGAGCACAATGCAATACTACTAGGCAAACATAATTAGGTCATAACTCTCACTGTAAGTCTACAATGTCAATGCCACCAGATATAAAAGTGTGGAGGTAGTGGGGTGGGGCAGTGCACACAAACTGTTAACATGTATGAAACAAGGAAACAAAGTCAAAGAAGTCAAACAAGTTTTACTTTACATGTCAAATATTACCAGTAAAGAACAGAAATCCAATACAGAAATCCAGCTTTAAAAGAAGATAAAACTGTGCCACATCTTCTTTATCCATTCATCTGTCGATGGACACTTAGGTGGCACATAAATACAATGGAATATTACTCAGCCATCAAAAAGAAATGAAATTGAGTTATTTGTAGTGAGGTGGATGGACCTAGAGACTGTCATACAGAGTGAAGTCAGAAAGAAAAACAAATACCATATGCTAACATATATATATGGAATCTAAAAAAAAAAAAATTGGTTCTGAAGAACTTAGGGGCAGGACAGGAATAAAGACGCAGACATAGAGAATGGACTTGAGGACACAGGGAGGGGTAAGGGTAAGCTGAGACGAAGTGAGAGAGTAGCATTGACATATACACTACCAAATGTAAAATAGGTAGCTAGTGGGAAGCAGCTGCATCACACAGGGAGATCAACTCAGTGCTCTGTGACCACCTAGAGGGGTGGGATAGGAGGGTGGGAGGGAGATGCATGACGGAGGGCATATGGGGATATATGTGTACATATAGCTGATTGTTATACAGCAGAAACTAACAGCATTGTAAAGCAACTATACTCCAATAAAGATGTTAAGAAAATAATTATTCAGATAACAAACAAAAAAAGATAAAACTGAAAGAAATTATGGGGAGTGGGGAAGGGAACAAACTTGGTCACAAAAAGAAAAAAATCAGCACTAGCTGATTAACTATTTAAAAATCTGTCTGATTCTATGAGTACCTTAAATGAAATTCTTTATTGATATTAATCTCAGTATTGAGATTGTATTGAGAAAGTATGACTTTCTCATCAGACAAGATTTTACATTTGCTTTGCATTAAAGGATAAAAATTCAAAGTGCTGTTTGAATAAAACTGATATATTTTTGAAAAATATTACTCAACAGGCCATAACATACCAATTAAAAGCTGCAATAAGCAGCTACAAACTGTGTTCCAGTAGAGGAAGTACCGGAAAAGAGGCCGACAGAGGAGAAACTGGTGTAAATCTAAGATTAATTCAGCAAACCCAGTGCTGTATAAATTAACAAGTCAATTCTCAGTAAACGTTTTGGATACTGGTAAATATCTGAATTTAGACCCTTTTTACTATGCCCCACACAGGTGCTAAATCACCACTTACAATGAGCAGTAAATGCCAACACTATGGAAAAAGGTCGAAATTACATTGCGTGCTTTTTGGCTATGGACATGCTAACAATGATAACAGTATAGCATTCTTATACTCTGCCCTGTCACAACAACCTTGTGTGTGTGTTATGCATGAGAGACACAAGGTCCCAGACAAAAATCAAATGAAGCAAAACATGCAAATTCACACTCCTTCAATCCTTTTCTACCTAACCGCACCTAAAAACTTTGATTGTAGGTACAATATTGCTAAACACTTACAAAATGTAACTGTGTAAAGACATGAAAATAAGATTCTCTATAGAATATAATAAATTCTGAGTTTGCAAATTTGTGTCCTATTTGAAATTAGAGTCTTCAGGTTTAAAAAGCTTGGTGTCTGTCTACAAGAGACCCACTTCAGACCTAGAGACACATACAGACTGAAAGTAGGGGATGGAAAAAGATATTCCATGCAAATGGAAACCAAAAGAAAGCTGGAGTAGCAATTCTCATATCAGACAAAATAGACTTTAAAATAAAGACTATTAGAAGAGACAAAGAAGGACACTACATAATGATCAAGGGATCGATCCAAGAAGAAGATATAACAATTGTAAATATTTATGCACCCGGCATAGGAGCACCTCAATACATAAGGCAAATACTAACAGCCATAAAAGGGGAAATCGACAGTAACACATTCATAGTACGGGACTTTTACACCCCACTTTCACCAATGGACAGATCATCCAAAATGAAAATAAATAAGGAAACACAAGCTTTAAATGATACATTAAACAAGATGGACTTAATTGATATTTATAGGACATTCCATCAAAAAACAACACAATACACATTTTTCTCAAGTGCTCATGGAACATTCTCCAGGACAGATCATACCTTGGGTCACAAATCAAGCCTTGGTAAATTTAAGAAAACTGAAATTGTATCAAGTATCTTTTCCGATCACAACGCCATGAGACTAGATATCAATTACAGGAAAAGATCTGTAAAAAATACCAACACATGGAGGCTAAACAATACACTACTTAATAACGAAGTGATCACTGAAGAAATCAAAGAGGAAATAAAAAAATACCTAGAAACAAAGGACAATGGAGACACAACGACCCAAAATCTATGGGATGCAGCAAAAGCAGTTCTAAGGGAGAAGTTTATAGCAATACAAGCCCACCTTAAGAAGCAGGAAACATCTCGAATAAACAACCTAACCTTGCCCTCAAGCAATTAGAGAAAGAAGAACAAAAAAACCCCAAAGTTAGCAGAAGGAAAGAAATCATAAAAATCAGATCAGAAATAAATGAAAAAGAAATGAAGGAAACGATAGCAAAGATCAATAGAACTAAAAGCTGGATCTTTGAGAAGATAAACAAAATAGATAAACCATTAGCCAGACTCATCAAGAAAAAAAGGGAGAAGACTCAAATCAATAGAATTAGAAATGAAAAAGAAGTAACAACTGACACTGCAGAAATAAAAAAGATCATGAGAGATTACTACAAGCAACTCTATACCAATAAAATGGACAATCTGGAAGAAACGGACAAATTCTTAGAAATGCACAACCTGTCAAGACTGAATCAGGAAGAAATAGAAAATATGAACAGACCAATCACAAGCACTGAAATTGAAACTGTGATTAAAAATCTTCCAACAAACAAAAACCCAGGACCAGATGGCTTCACAGGTGAATTCTATTAAACATTTAGAGAGGAGCTAACACCTATCCTTCTCAAACTCTTCCAAAATATAGCAGAGGGAGGAACATTCCCAAATTCCTTCTACGAGGCCACCATCACCTTGATACCAAAACCAGACAAGGATGTCACAAAGAAAGAAAACTACAGGCCAATATCACTGATGAACATAGATGCAAAAATCCTCAACAAAATACTAGCAAACAGAATCCAACAGCACATTAAAAGGATCATACACCATGATCAAGTGGGGTTTATTCCAGGAAAGCAAGGATTCTTCAATATACGCAAATCTATCAATGTGATACACCATATTAACATATTGAAGGAGAAAAACCATATGATCATCTCAATAGATGCAGAGAAAGCTTTTGACAAAATTCAACACCCATTTATGATAAAAACCCTGCAGAAAGTAGGCATAGAGGGCACTTTTCTCAACATAATAAAGGCCATATATGACAAGCCCACAGCCAACATCATCCTCAATGGTGAAAAACTGAAAGCATTTCCACTAAGATCAGGAAGAAGACAAGGTTGCCCACTCTCACCACTCTTATTCAACATAGTTTTGGAAGTTTTAGTCGCAGCAATCAGAGAAGAAAAGCAAATAAAAGGAATCCAAATTGGAAAAGAAGAAGTAAAGCTGTCACTGTTTGCAGATGACATGATACTATACATAGAGAATCCTAAAGATGCTACCAGAAAACTACTAGAGTTAATCAATGAATTTGGTAAAGTAGCAGGATACAAAATTAATGCACAGAAATCTCTTGCATTCCTATATACTAATGATGTAAAATCTGAAAGAGAAATCAAGAAACCACTCCCATTTACCACTGCAACAAAAAGAATAAAATATCTAGGAATAAACCTACCTAAGGAGACAAAAGACCTGTATGCAGAAAATTATAAGACACTGATGAAAGAAATTAAAGATGATACAAATAGATGGAGAGACATACCATGTTCTTGGATTGGATGAATCAACATTGTGAAAATGACTCTACTACCCAACGCAATCGATAGATTCAATGCAATCCCTATCAAACTACCACTGGCATTTTTCACAGAACTAGAACAAAAAATTTCACAATTTGTATGGAAACACAAAAGACCCCGAATAGCCAAAGCAATCTTGAGAACGAAAAACGGAGGTGGAGGAATCAGGCTCCCTGACTTCAGACTATACTACAAAGCTACAGTAATCAAGACAGTATGGTACTGGCACAAAAACAGAAAGATAGATCAATGGAACAGGATAGAAAGCCCAGAGATAAACCCACGCACATTTGGATACCTTATCTTTGATAAAGGTGGCAGGAATGTACAGTGTAGAAAGGACAGCCTCTTCAATAAGTGTTGCTGGGAAAACTGGACAGGTAAAGTATGAGATTAGATCACTCCCTAACACCATACACAAAAATAAGCTCAAAATGGATTAAAGACCTAAATGTAAGGCCAGAAACTATCAAACTCTTAGAGGAAAACATAGGCAGAACACTCTATGAGATAAATCACAGCAAGGTCCTTTTTGACCCACCTCCTAGAGAAATGGAAATAAAAACAAAAATAAAGAAATGGGACCTAATGAAACTTCAAAGCTTTTGCACAGCAAAGGAAACCATAAAAAAGACCAAAAGACAACCCTCAGAATGGGAGAAAATATTTGCAAATGAAGCAACTGACAAAGAATTAATTTCCAAAATTTACAAGCAGCTCATGCAGCTCAATAACAAAAAAACAAACAACCCAATCCAAAAATGGGCAGAACACCTAAATAGACTTTTCTCCAAAGAAGATATACAGACTGCCAACAAACACATGAAAGAATGCTCAACATCATTAATCATTAGAGAAATGCAAATCAAAACTACAATGAGATATCATCTCACACCAGTCAGAATGGCCATCATCAAAAAATCTAGAAACAATAAATACTGGAGAGGGTGTGGAGAAAAGGGAACACTCTTGCACTGCTGGTGGGAATGTGAATTGATTCAGCCACTATGGAGAACAGTATGGAGGTTCCTTAAAAAACTATAAATAGGGCTTCCCTGGTGGCGCAGTTGTTGAGAGTCCGCCTGCCAATGCAGGGGACGTGGGTTCGTGCCCCGGTCTGGGAAGATCCCACATGCCGCGGAGCGGCTAGGCCCGCGAGCCGTGGCCGCTGAGCCTGCGCGTCCGGAGTCTGTGCTCCGCAACGGGAGAGACCACAACAGTGAGAGGCCCGCGTACCGTAAAAAAAAAAAAAAAAAAAAAAAAACTACAAATAGAACTACCATATGACCCAGCAATCCCACTACTGGGCATACACCCTGAGAAAACCATAATTCAAAAAGAGTCATGTACCAAAATGTTCATTGCAGCTCTATTTACAATAGCCCAGAGATGGAAACAACCTAAGTGTCCATCATCAGATGAATGGATAAAGAAGATGTGGCACATATATACAATGGAATATTACTCAGCCATAAAAAGAGACGAAATTGAGCTATTTGTAATGAGGTGGATAGACCTAGAGTCTGTCATACTGAATCACAATTCTTAAGACCCCAAATAAACTATTTTCTTATTTGCAGCCTCCTGAATTTTTTTTTTTTTTTTGCAGGGGGGGTTGACAAAAGGTTGAAGAAAGTAAGAGTTTAAAAGCAAAATGGTTTAAAGAAGAAGGAAAAAAAAAATTCAAGGGATGTTTAATCTGATCATATCATTTACAACTGAAATCTCCAAAGACTGTCCCCGCATAGGCAAGACCAAATAAACCCTATTCAGCCTAATCCACACCTCTCCCCGCAAAATATCATTCCAGTTTCATGGTTGACCCATCACCACCCTTCAGTCACTTTTTGCTTCATATACTGCTTTTACTTTTTGCTGCCTTTACTCTTGCTGTTAACTTAAATGCCCAATAATTCAAAGAGCAAAAGACTCCGAGGTTTTGTTTTTTTAATTCTGATTTCACACCAGTGACCTTGTCATTTAACTGCTGCACCTTGTTTTATTGCATACCTTGTTTCATTGAACTTTGAAGATACTGCATTTTTTACAGATTGAATGTCTGTGGCAACCCCGCAGAGAGCAGGTCTATTGGCACCATTTTTCCAGCAGCACTTGCTCACTTGCTCATGTGTCTGGGTCACATTTTAGTAATTTTCACAATATTTCAAGCTCTTTCATTATTACTATAATTGTTATGGTGATCTGTGATCAGTGATCTTTGATGTTACTAATGTAATTATTTTGGGGCACCACAAACCGCAGCCATGTAAGATGGGAACTTAATCAAAAAATGTTGTTTGTTCTGACTGCTCCAGGAACCAACAGCTTCCCAGCCCCTCTCCCCCTGTCCTCAGGCCTCCCTATTTCCCTGAGAGGCAACAATATTTAAATTAAGCCAATTAATATCCCTACTTTTAACAGTCTCTAAGTGTTAAAGCGAAAAAAGTCACAGGTCTCTCACTTTAAATGAAAAGCTAGAAATGATTAAGCTCAATGAGGAAGGCATGTCTCAAGCCAAGACAGGCCACTAGCTAGGCCTCTTGCACCAGTAAGCCAAGTTGTGATGATGGCAAAGTTGAAGGAAATTACAAGTACTACTCCAGCGAATACACAAATGATAAGAAAGCAAAATAGCCCTGTTGCTAATACAGAGAAAGTTATAGTGGTCTGACAGAAGATCAAACCAGCTACGACATTTCCTTAAGCCAAAGCCTAGTCCAGAGCAAGGGCCTAACTCTCTTCAATTCTACGAAGGCTAAGAGAGGTGAGGAAGCTGCAAAAGAAAAGTCTAAAGCTAGCAGAGGTTGGTTCATGAGGTTTAAGGAAAGAACTCCATGCACAAAAGTACTGGGGAAGCAGCAAGAGCTGATGCTGAAGCTGCAGCAAGTTACCAAGAAGATCTAGTAAAGATAATTAATGAAGGTGGCTACAACTAAACAATAGATTTTCAACACAGACAAAACAGCCTTATATTGGAAGAAGATCCCTTCTAGGACTTCCATAGATAGAGAGAGGTCAATGCCTGGCTCCAATGCTCATTTACCATTATAAAAATCCCTGGGCCCTTAAGAATTAGGCTAAATCTACCCTGTCTGTGCTCTATGCATGGAACAAAGCCTGGATGGCAGCAAGTCTGTTTACAACACGGTTTACTGAATATTTGAAGCCCTCTATTGAGACCTACTGCTCAGAAGATTCCTTTCAAAATATTACTGCTCACTGACAATGCACCTGGTTACCCAAGAGTTCTGATGGAGATGTATGAGATTGATGTTGTTTTGATGCCTGCTAACACAATATCCACTCTGCAGCTCATGGATCAAGGAGTAATTTCGACTTTCAAGTCTTATTATTTAAGAAATACGTATGTAAGGCTATAGCTGCTATATATAGTGATTTTTCTGATGGATACGCACAAAGTCAATTGAAAACCTTCTGAAGGATTCACCATTCCAGATGCCATTAAGAACATCAGTGATTCATAGTTAGAGGTCTATTTTGCAACATTAACAAGAGTTTGGAAGAAGTTGATTCTAATGATGACTCTGACTGAGGAGTTCAAAACTTCAGTGGAGGAAGTAACTGCAGATGTGGTAGAAACAGCAAGAGAACCAGAATTAGAAGTGGAGCCTACAGATGTGACTGAATTGCTGCAATCTCACGATAAAACTTTCACGGATAAGGAGATGCTTCTTACGGATAAGCAAAGAAAGTGGTTTCTCAAAAAGAAATCTACTCCTGGTGAAGATGCTGTGAAGACTGTTGAAGTGGCAGCAACGGATTTAGAATACTATCAATACATAAAGTTAGTTGATAAATCAGTGGCAGTGTTTGAGAGGATTGATTCCAATTTCGAAAGAAGTTCTAACTATAGGTAAAATGCTATCCAAACAGCATCGCATGCTACAGAGAAATCATTTGTGAAAGAAAGTCAACTGATGCAACTGATGCAGCAAACTTCAGTGTTGTCTTATTTTAAGAGATTGCCACAGTCACCCAGGCTTCAGCAACCACCACCGTGATCAGTCAGTAGCCATCAACATGGAGGCAAGACCCTCCACCCGCAAAGATTACTAGCTGAAGACTCACACGATGATTAACAATTTTTAGCAGTGAAGTATTTTTAAATTAAGGTACGTACAATTTTTTTAGACATAATACTATTTGTACACAATAGACTACAGTATAGTGTAAATATAACTTTTTATGCACTGGGTGTTTGTGTAACTCACTTTATTGCAATAGTCACTTTATTTCGGTGGTGTAGAACCAAACCCACAGTATCTATGAGGTATGCATCCAGCAATAGGAGACCTGTTTCTAGAGCTAAAAGGATTAAATAAGATAACCTATATAAAGTAACAGCAGGGCTCCTAGTCTATACTAAAGCACTAACTAAATAATATTTCCTTTCATGGCTCTCTGTAAATCTGCTGAACTCCTACTCATCCTTCAAGCCCCATTTTAAATATCTGTTTCTACAAAACCTGCTTAATTATGTGTTCTATTTTCCTCCCCCCCAAAAATGCAATTGCCTATTATCCTGTGTTACCCACGGCACTTAGAGAAACCTCTATTGTATTTTAATTGCTTTTTTAAAATATTTATTTATTTATTTATTTTGGCTACATTGGGTCTTCGTGCTACACACGGGCTTTCTCTAGTTGCGGCGAGCGGGGGGCTACTCTTTGTTGCAGTGCACGGGCTTCTCATTGCGGTGGCTTCTCTTGTTGCGGAGCACGGGCTCTAGGCGCGTGGGTTTCAGTAGTTGCAGCACGCGGGCTCAGTAACTGTGGCTCGCAGGCTCTAGAGTGTAGGCTCAGTAGTTGTTGCGCACGGGCTTAGTTGCTCCGCGGCATGTGGGATCTTCCCGGACCAGGGCTAGAACCCATGCACCCTGCATTGACAGGCAGATTCTTAACCACTGCGCCACCAGGGAAGTCCCTAATTGCTTGTTGCTGGCCTTTCTGTTCCATTAGAGTATGAACACCTTACAGGGTGGGATTTTTATCTAATTACTGCCTACTCCGAAACTGACAAAATCAATAATGGAAGCTTAATTTGCATTTGTTAAACAAATAAATGATTTAATTAAACCATTACAAACTAAAACCCTTAGATGGCCTTTCAAATATTTCATAATACCCTTAAAAAAATAATGACAATCCTAACTTAGAGCGATACCCTATCAGCAATAGAATTTTTTAATGTTTCTGCTTACCATTCACTCATTTTATTCAACAAGTACAACCACTGCCTCCTACGGGCTGGGAGTATTGTACATTACTGAACAAAACGAATAAAAAACCCTGTCCTCCCGGCCCTTATATTTACCACAGGTAAATCTGTGGAAGTAAGAAATTACCATTGCAAACTTGTCTGAAAAATATACCAGAAGACACATTTTGTTATTCTTCAACATTTACTAAATATCAAAAGAACAACAACAAAACTCCTGACCACACATAAAATTAAACTACTTAAAAGAGCATGAAATAAACTCAGATTTAGTGTACTAAACAAGCAAAACTGATTTGTATCCTTAAAAACATGCTCATGTTAGGACCCATTTCCTTGTAGCTAAAAATATTTGTGACTTCTTTTTTGAATGGTTAGTAATCTTTGTGAGTTTTAAGGGTTTTATGTGTACAATTACATGCATCACATAGATCCTAATTTGAAAGGTGGTGATGTTTAATATGGCTTATTTGAAAACCTGTTTATGACCTTAAAACATTCTTCACTTTATAAGTGAGGAGGGCTTTTTACGAAACTTTGTATCAGGGCTTCCAGTCTAAGGGGTGCTCCCCCTGGAATGAGACAGGCCGTTAGTTAAAAAAATTTAACTAATTTTTTATCAGGATCATGTCTCAACTGGCTGCACTATCAGGCAAGCAGCCCACGTGCCACAGACACAGATGCAGTTCTTGCACACCAACCTTTCCAATCTAACCTCCGGCTTCATCCATTTGGCTGCATCCACCTGGTTCCCCAAGTATGGCCTATGGTTTCCTTTCTTTACTCATTCCCTGGCTTAGAAGGTCCTTTCCTTACTTCTACTGTCAAAATACTACTCATCAACATACCATTTCCATCTGGAAGAGCTTAGGCTTTCCTCTGTTGGGGGTAATGGTACCCTCTTTTAATTCATCAGCCCTCCCTGTGATCCTTTCTTATGGAGATTAGCAAGTTCTACCTTGCTTTAGTCCTGCCCTGCCACTCTTACTGAAATATAAATGCTCCTCACTGTTCTGCTCACAACATCTGGAAAGGGCCCTTACACACAACAGCGGGTTAATTTTCCTATCAGATAAAAAAGTAAACATAATACCCAAATATCCAATATGTGCCATAGCTAAACACTAGGAAACTTCATTTAGAGATCTCTGCAAAACAGTATTGAATTCCAAAATCACAAATAAGATTCAGTCTTACTGAACAAATCTTGCTACCTAAAATTACATTATTTCAGTGTCCGAAGAAACAAAAAAGGTAGTCTGATATCCCAGGCAGAGAATTCTGAGAAAATAATCCTGAAAGCACAGGTAGTTCCTGTACAGGGAGGTTTCATTTCAGCAGTACTTTTTGGTCATTTTGGACTTTAATGCACCAACTCAACATTTTACTGAGAGGCTTGTCCTGCTTCCCAATTAACAGTGAGATACACAAACAAAAAGGAAGTCAGTAATAACCGATTTTGGATATAAAAGTGCAGTGAGTTAGGTTTTAGGCCCATGGTTCCTACATGTGGAGTTGCATAAATGGGGCTCTCTCCCCCATAGAGCCTACAGAGAAGAGGCAAAAACCATAAAGGTCAAACAAGTGGTGAATGGACAGATCATCAAGAGCCCAAGATCTAAAGGGCTCTTTCATCAATCCCTAGCCATAGGGAAGAAATACTTTAACAGCACCCTAAAGGAAACAAAATAACTGAATTATGAAAGGCAACATTAAAAAAGCATCAGTGGCGCGTCTTAGAAAAACTACTAGCGAGATTTAAGTCTCAACCCCCTACTTTGTCTCAAAAGTGTTTTCTAATAACACTAAGCACATTCCAAATAGCTTCCATCTGCCAAGAACTTACCAACTGCACCTCCCCTGCTCAGCAACCAGGGTGAAAAATCAATGCCAAGGAAATCTACATCCATTCATTTTGGAAGTAAATTGCGAACATCTACCTTGCTAGGCATTTAATCCACAGGGCGAGTAGTTCCTAAATGAATTTAGGAAGTGAACATGACCCAAGGGAAAGCAGGAGAGGCAAAACAAAGAGGAGAATGGGTGAATATAGATTTAAAGAGAAAAGTCAGAGAAACAGAAAAGGCAAGAATTCATTTGGGAAGAAAATGAAAAGCAAAGGGCAATACAAAAAGTAACAGCGAAAGAGGAGAAAAAATAATACTCCACCCTAAAGATAAATGACTAGAGAAGGAAAGTGAGGAGTAGCAAAAAATAGAGTCCAGATGACTTGATTAACTTTAAAAATTCTCTTACTGTGACTTTTAAGACTGATTGGGTTCGGAGTTTGGAATCCTAGGAAAGGAAACGGTCTAGCAATGGAGAAACAAGGGGAGACAATGCTGAAAAGTAAAGAGACCCTCCTTCCTAAGCTCTAGATAGGCATCAGGTAGGACTGGATCAAGGACAACGCTGGTGATACGCGGGGCTCCCGGAAGGGCTCAGAGAGACAACAATCACGCTGATTCACTTGTCTGTGGGAAATCGAAGATTCCTCGTGGGCTCCGGAGAGACTACAGCGAACCCCCACCCCCACCCTAGGGGGAGCCTGCGAGGCCGGACTAACAAACAGATGGGCTCTCGGAGCAGAGCAAGAGACGCGCAGTATTCTCGGGAGCCGGCCAGATCCGACGGGGACCCCGAAGGGGCAAAAGGAACGCAGCGACCAGGGTCAAGGGCGGTGTCGCCAGGGGCCCCCGCGCGCCCTTCGCCAAGCCGGAACTCACCGATGCCGAGCCCTACAACCAGGCGGCCGGCGAGCAGCGTCTCCTTGTTGTTCGCCGCAGCCAGCACCGTGGAGCCGGCGGTGAAGAGGGCACTGGCCAGCAGGATGGCGGCGCGGCGGCCGAAGACGCCGTTGAGGGCCCCGCCAGCCAGCGCCGAGACTGCGGCCGCCCCCACCGTGCTGGACACGAGCAGCTCCTGCCACAGCGCGTCCAGGCTGAGCTGCCGCTTGAGCAGCAGCATGGCCCCCGACACCACCCCGGTGTCATAGCCGAACAGGAAGCCGCCCAGCGCGGAGAAGACTGCCACCACGTACACGAAGGCGGGGGTCTCGTCCTGCTGGAACTGCCTCCGCGCCGCGCGCTCCAGGTCCCCGACGCCGCCGCCGCCCGAGCCCTGCAGGCTGGCGCTGGACTCGGCGGCCGCCAGGAGGCTGCGCTCCCCAGCCGTGCTCGCCGCGTCCGGCTCCTGCTGCTTCCTGCGCCGCTCACCCATGAGGCTGCTCAGGCTCCGCAGCGTGTACTCCACATTCTCGCTTGCCTTGCGGGACATAGGGCAGGGGCCCGGGGCTGCCCGGGGGGACGAGGCTCCGCGGGCCGGCGGTCTCGGAGGGCTAGACAGCCCGAGCGGGCACAAGGAACCGCTGCCGCCGCCTTCCTCCTCCCGGCTCCCGCTCCGACTGCCACGGCAGCAGCCGCCGCCGCCGCGGCCGCTCCGGGGAGAAAGTTGCTGCCCGCCGAGCCCCGGCGCTGCGGAGTTGGAGCCTGGCGGGTCTCACTCGAGACTCACGCCCCGCGCCTGCCGAGCTGGCGCTGCAGAGCGAGCGGGAGGTGGGGCCGCGGGTCACGTGCAGCCCTAGCCGGCAGGGCCTAGCCGGAGACGCTCCGCCCCCTCCCCGGGCGGGGCCAACCTGAGCCCGCCCCGATCCCTAAAACCCACCCCCAGGTCGATCGCGACCTCTGACCTAGGCTCCTTCTTACGTGGCTCTCGCATCCTTACAGCTTTAAGGCCCCTAGTTTGGGGGCCGCAACTGGGTAACAAGCCAATGTTTGAATGCCGGGTACTAGGCTTTCAGACCCCGGAGAAACCGCCTACGATGATTGCACGGTTTGGAAAGGCAAGGAGAGAACCCCTTATAAAAGCCTGAAGATGGCCAAGGCTGGGAAGGGCCTAGGAAAAAATATACTGTTATGGCATATAGCAAGTACCCTTACTTACTTTTATAATATTGTGACAAAAATGGGTCTGTTCTGGAGCAATTAAGTTTCTTATCGCCAGTCCCTCCTCAACTTATGCTTATTTTAAAGGCACGGTACATCTTATTTCTTTGAGGACAGAGATAATGAATCTCCCCAGGTGAATCCCAAACTTCCTTCCATGGATCCCTGAAATGTAAAAGAAAATTTACATTTATACATTACACATTACAAAGTAAACCCAATATTTGATGTGATTTAAGGTTTAAGAGGAAATCTCCACCTAACTCCCCCAACATACTCACTAAAAGGAAGGATGTCTTCTCCCCTGAGAAGTCTGCACTGTTACCTTCCATTTGCAGGGGCAATTTTAACTGCTTCATTTGCTTGAAACAAAGCAAAGATGACATTACTTGCCACCATTTTTTTAAACTGTTGAGTTAATTGCCGGTTGTTAGTTTTTTTCCTCACTTTGAAGTCAGTAGTAAATCATTTTATACAGCTCCACTTTAGAAAAGAAACTTTGTCCCTCTGATTTGCTTTCATTCTTCAGGCTCAGGGCAGGAGGTAAAGCATCATATAATTTTGTTCCTTATCATTTCAGTGCTCTTTTATTTTCCTTACTTGAGCAAAAGTCTTAGTCTGAGGCCTATTTTTTCATGCAGCCTAAAACTTGTTCTTATTAAAGAAAAGGATTTTGTCGTTTCGTTTTCAATAAAAATTTATATTATAATTTGTCAAAATTGCTTTCCTTTGGATTATCAGTCAAGATTATCTCCAAAATATAACACTTTCCTTAACAGCAACAAGGAAAAATGAACTAATGGGCTTAGAGGGCTTAACTATTTAAACTTATTGTGTGGCTTTAAAGTAAGGTTCTCTCATAATTCCCAGGGATCAATTAAACAGAGAGAGCGTTTAGCTCTGGAGCAATGAACTCTAATATTCAGGCTACAGAAAAAGATTCAGGTAAGAGAGCACCCTTTTCCATGCCTGCTGTAATAAAACCGCGCCACCTGGTGGTGAGCCGGTTCATCGCTTTTAAAGAGCAGGGCTCTTCTACCAGATGAGAATCAGCTGGTACTGCTGACAGTTCCCTCTTGCTGAGATGAAACAAACTTCCTTTTACTCCTGGCAGGAACACCTTGGCTCCTGAGCATCCCTTGCTGGAAATTCAGCTTTTATGTCACAGAACGCTAAACTACTTAAAATGGTTCCACTCCAAATCATCAGGGCACCTAAATACCTACAATCAGGTTACATCTGAAAAGAAATGTGACATGAAAAAAAGGGATCAGAGAATTCAACAGAGTTCTTTCCAGCCCTTGGAGGGAGCCAAGTTCATTTTAACACTACAGCGTGAGTCCAAAGTATAGTTCCCTGAAGCCTGCCCCAACCGCAGATTATGATGAAATGGAAAGCTAAGGATCAAAAGACATGAGTCCTGTCAGTATCACTGTTTTACTGTACAACTTTTGACAACCACTAAATTAGTCTGTTCCTTGTTTTCTTATTTGCAGAGCAGATATTGGTACAGCAATGACTCATTTACTAGAAATGAAAAATTATTTTAAAATATACCTGGTTGCTATTGCACAGTAAATAATAATTCTAAGCATCATTATTGGCTTGCAAGGTGAACTTGAAAACCCAAGTTTTAAGTACATTTGCTTTACAACCTCCAGGAAGAGGGAAAGAAGTGAGAGAGTTGTTTTAGCTGTACTGCTACAGATGCCTTTCCATTCATCTCTCCCACCATAACAGTTCCCTTTCCCCGGAGATAACCACACCTATCACTTTGAAATGTATCTTTCCAGAACTTTCTGTATGCATTTATATGTACACAGTAAAACACAAAGTTTGTTTTACTATTGTTTAGATCACAAAGAAAGAAAACCCAAATCAGACTGGTTTAAGCCGAAATTATGGTGGAGAGGGAGGACTTATTGACTCTTGTCTCTGAAAAGTTTTCAACAGGCTGATTTCAAGTACAGCTGAATATGGGCCTCAAAAACCAGGATGTCATCAAGGGCTTCATCTCTCCATCTGCTTCTTGCTACTTGCACTCCACTCTCAAATTCCATGTGGTAGCCAAGTGACTACAACAGGTTCCAAGGTCTATTTCCTATTCTACTCATATCTGAGGGCCAATTAGTGCCCACATCTTGAACTATTAATAGAAGTAAATCATGTAGGCTTCAAGTGTGTTTGGGGGGACTTTCCCATAAGAAATCTGGGGTACTTTTTTGCCGGAAGACAGGCAAATAAATCCTGGGCAATAAAACCAACAGATTTGAGTTACCAAAGTAACTAGTAAAGTAACATGGCATAAAAGGCAAGTAAAGCGTTTCAGGAAGGAGGGGCTGGCTAAGAGAACCAAATATATTGGATAGAGATCAAAGAGAATAAAAACTCATATGAAATCATTGAACTTGACTATTAGAAAGTCAATGGTGAAGACCTAATGTATACCATGATGACTAGAGTTAATAGTTAATATATTGTATACTTGAAATTTGCTAATAGAATATATCTTAAATGTTCTCACCACAAAAAAGGTAATCTGTGAGGTGATTAATATGCTAATTAGCTTGATTGTGGTAATCATTTCACAGTGTATGCATATATCAAAACATCACATTGGGGCTTCCCTGGTGGCGCAGTGGTTGAGAGTCCACCTGCCGATGCAGGGGACGCGGGTTCGTGCCCCGGTCCAGGAAGATCCCACATGCCGCGGAGCGGCTGGGCCCGTGAGCCATGGCCGCTGAGCCTGCGCGTCCGGAGCCTGTGCTCCGCAACGGGAGAGGCCACAGCAGTGAGAGGCCCGCGTACCGCAAAACAAAAAAAAAAACAAAAAAACACATCACATTGTATACCGTAACAATATACATTTTTAATTTGTCAATCATACAACAATAAAGCTGGGGGGGGGAAGAGAGAAAAAAAAGTCAATGGTGACTGCTGAGAATCAGAATATTGTTTTGATGGTATTTTGCTGGTATTACATTCAGAAACCAAGTAGTAATGCCAGAATCCTGCCCTATTGATCGTTCGTTCTTTCTGTACATATAACAGACAATAGCAGCATCAAACTAAATATATTATTAATAGGTACAAAGGTAGCAGGTCCCATGGCTTAGTTATGAGTTTTAATATGTGCTTAGTACTTCCCCCCGAATCTTGCCTTTGACTTGTTCTAAGGAAGAAGAGATGGAATGAGGGAGGCAAGAATGGAAGGTAAGAAAACAGGATGGTCAGCATGCCCAATGGACGATGCCCGATCTGGATCTGCTTACTACATGGAGACATAAACAGGAAATACAAGGAAGCATGAGGCATGGGTGATATTTTAACACACATTGACCCTGCCCACTAATAACCATGCCCAACTGGGAAGAGAACTTGCGACACAACATAATATCACCTCCTCCTCTTTTGGGTGGGGAGGGTTGCAGCTCCTCTTCCTCCTCAGAGACTTCTAGTAGAGCAATGTTAATTAACAGAAAATAGTGGAAATAGCAACTGTAGGTTGCATTTTCTAGAAGTCTCTTGGTAAATGCAATGAAGGAGAGAATAGTTTAAAGAGATATCAGGATCAAGAGAAGGGGTAGAGGGGTTAGACATGACAAATGTATTCATATACTGAAGTGAAAAGAATATATTGACAAGTCAGGATCCTGCATGATTGATAGAGCAAAGTCTCAAAGAAGGCAGGGAGGAAAAGAGCAAGATCATTAAGAGAGAAGCTAACCTAGCCATAGGGAAGAGGAGGAACACATCTTCCTCTAAAAGAGAAGGCAAGGGCTTCCCTGGTGACGCAGTGGTTGAGAGTCCGCCTGCCGATGCAGGGGACGCGGGTTCGTGCCCCGGTCCGGGAAGATCCCACATGCCGGGGAGTGGCTGGGCCCGTGAGCCATGGCCGCTGAGCCTGCGCATCCGGAGCCTGTGCTCCGCAACGGGAGAGGCCACAACAGTGAGAGGCCCGTGTACCGCAAAAAATAAAATAAAAGAGAAGGCAAGCAAAAAGAAAAAAGCAAGAAAGAAGAGCATGGCATTAATAACAAAAATACAGTGTTGACCTTAGTAGCTTTAACCGAGGGACTGGCAAGTATCTACACTGTTAGCACTCAATTCTGGGTGCTGTTGTTGGCCTAAGGACTTTTACTAGGATAACTCTTATAGTTAATTAATAGCATAAGTAATAGTATAATCACTAACAAAAATTATAAAAATAAAAAAGAAAGCTTTCATGAAATGGATAATAGGGGGATGGGGGATGGAGTGAACCTAGATGTTATAAGCAGGAACACCCAAGTTCATATCTTCAATCTGCTACTTCCTTGACTGTATGACCACTTACTTATTTTCTCTAAACTTCAGGTTTCTCTTCTGTTAAAGGAGGATAATAATACTGTATCAGTAGTTAGATGGTTTCAATCTGAGTAACAGGAAGTCCATACTGAAACTGCCTTATACACTACAGAAGTGTGTTATTCATAAATCTGAATGTCCAGAGGTGGTGGCACGAGGAATGGTATGATCAGTCTTTGAAAAATGGTGTCAAAGATCCAGATTCTGTCCTTTCCTCCACTCTATTATTCTTAGTGTATTAGTTTTGCCCTCTGCTGGCTCCTGTAAGACAGCGCTAACATTTCCAGGTACCATTTTTCTAATGTATACAGAAAAGTACAGTACTTAGTCCCTATTCTCAAATGCAATATATTCCAAGTAGTAAAAGACCAACATGACTATGTTTAGATATACCTAGTAATACAAAGCATAGTGTACCAAATTGGAGCTAGAAACAAAAATTCCAGTGGAACTCAACTTTGATTGCAGAGTGTCAAAATATTCTTTATTGACCCAAATGAGTAGCTGCAAATGATAACAGTTAAAAAAATAACAGAAAGGAAAAAAAAAAAAAACCCTTGACTTGCAACTTCAAGAAATCTCTTAATTAAACAGGATGCAAAAATCTGAAATGAGAGTAGTGGGAAGTATTTGTTTCAAAGTAGAATCACTAATAAAATTAATAACAACTCACCGTCTTTAATTGAGAAATTATTAACTTGGCCTGACACTGGTTCTTCAGCCAGTTTCAGTCGTTTGACTAGTAATGGAAAATACTTTCAAATGTATCTTGTAACATGAAGAGCTCCTCACTAATCATTTTGTTTTAAAAAAATCTACTTTAAAAAGCAGGTTTTCTTTTGCATTTTGAATCCAAATTGTAAACTCACTTGTAATAGTGACTCTGTCTGAAGCAGAGTCACTATGTTGTAAACATGGTAATAGAGTGACTCTGCTTTGCCAAACTGAGTGAACTTACCATGTTAAAACTAAGTAAATATCCAGCTGAAACAATTAATTTATATTTTGTAGTTGGAATTATTTAGATAAAATAAATTCCTATTTCCTTATACATTCCTCTTAACTCAGGAGAACCAAAAACTTTTAATTTAATAATACAAATTATGTAATTCACTGACCATATAAGTTGCACAGCATTAACAAGCACTGCTTTGAAGGACGCTTTTGTTTTCCCAGCCAGTAGTACTTGCACATGCAAAATATGACTGTATAAACAAACTTATGCAAAAAATATTTCAGGAAGAGTGGTCAATCTCAATGTTTCCAAAAAAACACTATTGTGGGCATCCCTGGTGGTGCAGTGGTTGAGATCCGCCTGCCGATGCAGGGGACACGGTTTCGTGCTCCGATCCGGGAAGATCCCACATGCCGCGGAGCGGCTGGGCCCGTGAACGATGGCCGCTGAGCCTGCGCGTCCGGAGCCTGTGCTCCGCAACGGGAGAGGCCACAACAATGAGAGGCCCGCTTACCGCAAAAAAAACCCAAAAAACAAAAAACACTATTGTAATTTCCTCTCAGATTCTCTCTCACAATTTTTACAGTGTACAGCATTGAACATTTTTATATCTCAAATACACTAAATGACACTTCAGTAATACTGAACTTGCTTTTATATCTGATTTCCATGCTGTGTCAGTAAGTATGGGACAGAGAGTCTTTATGGTGGAAATAGGAGCATTCATTACAGTAAGTCCCCTACATATGAACCTTCAAGTTGCGAACATCCAAAGATGCAAACGTGCATTCCATCAACGTCAGGCATGAGTGAAATTGCAGCTTGCCCTCTGTCTCCTATTGCTGACGTTCCTTCATCTCTACCATCTCCTACCTCCTCTCCCTCCTCCAGTCAGTAACTTTTCTTGCCTGTTTACTCGATGCCAGCCCCTGTATGCCAGCTGTTGTACTGTACTACTGTACTTTTCAAGGTACTGTACTATAAGATTAAAAATATTTTCTTTATTTTTTGTGTGTTTTTTAAAAATTTTTTTACTTTTGGCTGCGTTGGGTCTTTGTTGCTGTGCGTGGCCTTTCTCTAGTTGCCGTGCACGGGCTTCTCATTGTGGTGGCTTCTCTTGTTGCAGAGCATGGGCTCTAGGCGCACGGGCTTCAGTAGTTGTGGCATGTGGGCTCCAGAGCGCAGGCTCAGTAGTTGTGGCGCACGGGCTTTGTTGCTCCACAGCATGTGGGATCCACCCGGACCAGGACTTGAACCTGTGTCCCCTGCATTGTCAGGCAGATTCCTAACAACTACACCACCAGAGAAACCCTTGTGTTTGTTTTTTATGTATTATTTGTGTGAAAAGTATTATAAACCTATTACAGTACAGTACTATATAGCCAGTTATGTTGGGTACCTAGGCTAACTTTGTTGGACTTACAAACAAATTGGACTTATGAACATGCTCTCAGAAAGAACTCGTTCGTATGTAGGGAACTTATTGTATTCGCTTCCTGTGATTTTTCTAAACTGAGACTCCTAGAAAACATGTCTTCATAAGTGCAATTAGAGAAGTTTTATCTACAGGTCAGCCCATAGTTAAAGAAAAGTGTCCTTAGTAAATGAGAGCAGGGCCTGTGTTTTCTCTGTTCACTATTATATCCCCTGAGTCTAACACATTGCTGGCATAAAAGTATTTATTGAATGAATGAATGAAGGAAGGAGTGAGGGATATCAGTCTGCACGGAATCTGTTTGGCTCAGGTCTGTAAGTCATCACTTTCCATACCTATACATAATATGATGAAATAACAAGTTGAGATAATACAAAGTATGTGTATAACATGCCACCTGACCCCAACCCTAAATATAGCTCAAGCAGTGTCAGATTTTAACTGATCAAACAAGCATGCTTTTTCTTAAGAAATACACAGCATAGCCTATAGATGTTAACAGAAATAAATGCAATATTTCTTGGGCATTGAACTTTATGAAAAGCACTTTACTTTGCACTGTCCTCAATTGTCCTCATTCCCAGTAGGAAAACACTGCAGACCCATATATAAAAATAGCTGATCGTATAAATCATTATGTACCAAATTATTGAAAGAGACAAAATTCTGGTTAAGAAGAGAAGAGAGATCAATGGACTGAAATTTAAATTGTAAAAAAATGGTATTTATTTTCTCCAGTTCAAAGCTATAACATAAAAAAACAAAGTTGTTGCAATAGAATTATTCTTATTCCTACTTGCTACCAAAATTGTGGATGAAATGTCAACTGATCAAACTAAAGAGTAAATAATTTCAGTTTGCTTTTGGGTTTTACAATCTACACAGTTTTTTTCATTTTTCTGGTCTATTAGTGATTACAGTCTATTTCATCATTAATTTGGGGAGCCCTAGGTTACAAGTGGTAAAGCACAATTTCTGTGTGCTACCTCTTAATTAATAGACATCTTATCCAGCTACTAACCAGACATAATCACCCTGCTTATCACTATGTGGTTTTGCATACTATTCTAATGAAAAATTGTCAAATAGAAGAAAAATTGCATAAATTCCAAAACATAGAATAGGAATACATATTTTGAAAATTTTTTAAAAGAAAATTTTGACAATTTTCAAGCTGAAAGCTAAGTCAATATACATAACAATCAATGGTCTGTCATCTTAGAAAATTACTCTGAATTCTATGGAGAACAAGAAAGAGATGGAACTACTTTAGCAGCTCTTCCCAATACCAAAAGGAAAAAGAAAGCTTCCAAGTGCAAAAAAACATTCCTTAGATTGCACCATTTGAAGATCTAAGATAATTTCATTATTTTCTCTAAATCATCGAATTATTATAAGAGATGCTTGAATGAGTACAGAAAAATTCAATACGTTATTGTCACTGGCTAATGATGACAGATATTCATCAGGGAGTGATCTGGTAAGAAAATAAGAATGTAATAGTGCACTAACAAGAAAAGCAAAGTCTATTTCTTCTGTATGATCTTTGTTTTGTGAAATTGCCATGAAATTTTCATGCATGAACCCTGAGGTAATCATATATATTAAAAATACCCTGAGGCTATTTTTCATAGACCTGCAGGCTAAGTGAAGACTCAGCTTTCAATTATCATCCTAATGTATGAGAAACTCACAGTGTGAATAATAAGGGGAAAAAGCAGTCAACTATATATACTCATAGTTTTAAACATTAAAAAAATAATGCTTCAGATTTCTGTTACAGTTTAGGTATGAATAAAAACTGCTTTGTGTCTTTTGTTTTTAAAAAGTTATGGTCTTTTAAATTTTGTCTTTTAAAAATTATCTTCTAAAACAACCCATTTTTTTTTAACCTCCCTAAATTGTAGTAGACATCTATTATACTTTGTGATCTTGTACTTTTGGACACGCTTTCTCCGGGGAATTGCCTGTATTATGAGTCTCACTTTGCCAAAATAGAAGCCAGAAGTTCACTTTCCCAGCATTCCTTGGAGTTAGGGACAGGTATATCACCCAAGTTCAGCCAATCAAAGACATCTGCACAAGACTTTGATTGGAAGAGAATAACATGAAGAGGGAGGCTCTCTGTGAAGTCTATCCTACTGAGGGTGGCAAAGACTGGCATTGGGAAGCCATACAGCCTTGAAAAATTGGCAGCAGGAGTACTGCTGGGGGCATACTATGTCCAAAGTTGGCAGCGGGAGATGTGGTGTCTTCACCCAGCCACAGCAGAAGAGTCTCCACTGAGCAACCAGTGGGGTAATTAAGATGTGGTTGGACGCATCACCTCCAGGTGTGATTACCTGGCTCTTGCAAAATTCTTTGACTTCATTTATATCAATATATAATATATAATAGCCATCGTACAAAAAAACTTCAATCCATAAAAAGGCAAAAAAAGAGGAAGAACAGGGAAAGATAGAAAAATAGCAAAATGGTCGATTTAATCCCAAACATACCAGTAATCACATAGAAGATAAATAGTCTAAGCATACCAATTAAAAGACAAAGATTATCAGATTAGATATAAAATACAGAACTCAACTATATGCTGCCTATGAGAAATCAACTTTAAATATAAAGGATATATTAAATATTATTATATTTATTTATTATATATTAAGTATAAAAGAACAGACAAAGATACATCTTGCTAACACTAGCCCAAAGAAAGCTGGATATATTAATACACACAAATAAGATAATGATAGAGGTGTCTATTCATAAGATTACATAATCTTAAAAGTTTAAGCATCTGAAAACAGAGCTTCAAGGGACTTCCCTGGCGGTCCAATTGTTGAGACCCCGTGCTTCTACTGCAGGGGGCACGAGTTCAATTCCTGGTTGGGGAACTAAGATCCCACATGCCGCACGACCAAAAAAACAAATAAACAAAAACCAGAACTTCAAAATAAATGATAGAGATACAAGAAAAGTAGGTAAAACCACAATTACAGTCAGAGATTCAATACTCATCTTTCCATGATTGATAGAAGTAATACACAGAAAAAAAGGATATAACAAAGATGTAAAAGATTTGAATAACACTATCAACCATATTAACATAATTGACACTTAGAGAACACTTCATCAAACAATAGAATACACATCCCTTTCAAGTACACGTGAAACAATTACCGGAGTTACACCATAACTTAGGCTTTGAAACTAGTGTTAATAAATTTAGAGTGATTCAAGACGTTAGTATATTTTCTGTTCACATGGAATTAAATTGAAATCAATACCAGAGAGCCTCCAAACATATAGAAACTAAATAGTACACTTATAAATAATCCATGTATCAAAGAAGGAATCAAAAGGGAGATTAGAAAGTATTTTGAACTGAAAGAAAACATACACACAACAGACCAAAATTTGTGGGATCCCACTGAAGCAACTTCTTAGGAGGTATGCATAGCCTATAATAGAAACAAAAAAAGATTGCAGGGCTTCCCTGGTGGCACAGTGGTTGAGAGTCCGTCTGCCGATGCAGGGGACACAGGGTCATGACCCGGTTCGGGAAGATCCCACGTGCCGTGGAGCGGCTGGGCGCGTGAGCCATGGCCGCTGAGCCTGGGCGTCTGGAGCCTGTGCTCCGCAACGGGAGAGGCCACAACAGTGAGAGTCCCGCGTACAGCAAAAAAAAAAAAAAAAGAAAAGAAATAGATAATCTGAATAGCCTTATATTTATTAAGAAACTTATAGTTTAAAACCTTCCCATGAGGAAAATTCCAGGTCCTGTTGGCTTCACAGGTAAAGTCTACCAAACATTTAAGGAAGAAATAATATGATCCATACTAACTCTTAGAAAATCAAAGAGGAGGAGAAAGTCAGAATTATCCTGATTCCAAAACCAAAGACATTTTAAGAAAACTGCAAAACTCTCATATAGATAGATGCAAAATTTCTAAAAAAATTTTAACAAATTAAATCAAACAATATTTTAAAAGGATAATACATCATGACTAAGTGGAGTTAATCCTAAGAATGCAAGGTTGGTTTCACATTTTAAAAATCAGTCAATATAATTCATTATATTAAAAACTTATTTTAAGAAATTCGTACGATCATCTCAAGAGATGCAGAAAAAATTTTGAAACATACAACATTCATTTGTGATTTAAATAAAAACCCTCAACAAGCTAAGAATAGAAGACGACTTTCTCAACTTGATAAAAGGCATCTACAACTAACATCATATTTACTGATGAAAGGCTGGAACACTTTATTCTTGGTGTCAGGGGCAAAGTAAGGATTTTCACTCTCAGCAATTCTATTCAACACAGTACTGGAGGTTCTAGCCAAACAATAAGGCAAGACAAAGAAATAAAATAATAATAGTAAAACAAAGTTCACCCAGAGTGTAAAAAAAGTAATCAAACTGTCTTTATTCACAGATGACATATTAGTCTCTAGAAAATCCAAAGGACTCTACAAAAGGTCTACTAGAACCAATAAGTGAGTTTAACAAGGTTATAAGATATACTGTCATAAACAAAAATCAGCTGTATTTCTAAATACGAACAACAATCAAAAATTGAAATAAAAATACTATTTACAATTGTATCAAAAATATTAATACTTCAGGATGAATCTTAAAAAGATGTGAAAAAACTATAGACTGAAAAAAACTATAAAACGTTGCTAGGAAAAATTAAAGACCTAAATAAATGGAGATATATGCTACTTTCATGGATTGAAAAATTCAGTATTACTAAGGTGTTAATTCTCCCCAAATTGATCCATAGATTAAACACAATCCCATTCAAAATTCCAACAGGTTTTTCTTGAAGAAATTGACAAAATGATTTAAAATTTTATATGGAAATGCAAGGAGATGAAATATCCAAAACAACTTTAAAATGAAAAAGAAAGTTGGAGGACTAACAAACATGCTTTAGTCGGTCAGTTAAAATCAAGGACTACTTGATTTCAAACTGTATTATAAAGCTATAGTAATCAAGGCAGTGTGGCATTGATGTAAAGACAGACAAATATAACAGTGTAATAGCATAGAGTCCAGAAATAGATCCACATATGTATGCACAACTGGTTTTCAACACAGTGAAAGGCAATTGAGTGGAGAAAGGACAGCTGGAACATTTGGTTACCCATATGCAAAAAAGAGTGAACTTGAATTCATACATTTCAGCAGACACAAAAATTAATTCAAAATGGAACGTTTACCTAAATGTGAGAACCTAAAACTAAAAATCTTCCAGAAGAAAACCGAGGAGAAACTTTTTGTTGCCTTAAGTTAGGCAAAGAGTTCTTAAATATGCTATCAAAAGCACAATGTGTAGAAGAACAAATTGATAAATTAGTTTTCATCAAAATTGGAAATTTCTCATGTCAAAAGTTACTTTTTTTTTAAATAAACTTGTTATTTTGAGATAATGGTAGATTCATATGCATTGTAGGAAATAACACAAAGAGGTCTTAGGTATCCTCCACCCAGTTTCCCCCAACGGTAACATTTTGCAAAACTTCGGTACAATATCACAACCAGGATACTGCTGCTGATAATAGTCAAGATACGGAATGTTTCCCACACAAGGATCTCTTACATTGTCTTTTTTGAGCCATACTGACTTCCCTCCTGTCCTCACCTCCTCCTTAACCTTGAAGACCCCTAATCTGTTCTCCATTTCTGTAATCTTGTCATGTTATTTAAATGAAATCACACAGTATGTAACCGCTTGATATTGGCTTTTTTCACTCAGCATAATTCTCTGGATATTCATCCAAGTTGTTGCATGTATCAAACTTTCCTCCCTTTTTCTTACTGTGTTATATTACATGGTATGATATACCATGGTATATTTAATCATTCACTCATTGAAGAACATCTGGGTTGTTTCCAGTTTTGTCCTATTATAAATAAAGCTATTATAAACATTTGTGTACAAGTTGTTGTGTGAGCAGAAATTTTCATCTCTCTAAGATAATTGACCAAGAGTATAATCGCTGGTTTATATGGTAGTTGCGTGTTTAGTTTTTCAAGAAACTACCAAAATGATTTCTAGAGTGGTTGTACCATTTTACATTCCCACCAGCGATATATTAATCCTCCAGATCCAGAATCTCCAGATCCTCATCAACATTTGCTGTTGTTACTTTGTTTCCTTTTAGCCATTCTTATAGGTGTGTACTGATATCTCATTGTGGTTTCAATGTGCATTTTCTTTTTTCTTTCTTTTCTTCCTCTCCTCCTCTTCCTCCTCTGCCTCCTTCTTCTTCTTTCTTTTTTCTTTAACTACGACATGTTTTATTTCACTGCAAAAATCTGTGTAAAGAGCCAAATCTGGTTCCTATGAAGAAAACATCCCCCACAGCTTAAGTAAAGTTGAAGGGGGGGCGGTAAGAGTGTAGTGCGTTGGGCTAGCTCTATCACTACCTTACCTCTTGTTCTGTGGCCCTGTGTAACGGCAATCACACATGCCCAAGAGAATTCTCTGCTGGGCTCTCTCTCTTTTCTTTTTTTTAATAATTTTTTTTCGGCTGTGCCAGGAGGCTTATGGGGATAGACCAGGGATTGAACCCACACCCTTGGCAGTGAAAGTTCAGAGTCCTAACCACTGGACTTCCAGGGAATTCACTCTGTTGGGCTCTCTGATAAGGCCTGGAGGGCAGCTGTGACATCTGCTTTCTGGCCCATAGACACTGAAATCCTGAGAGCTGCCATGGTAGTTATCAAAAATGTGTGAATAAACACAATTCAGAAGGGACTGCATTGGTGTTTTCAGGTAGCCACATACAGGCAAGAGCACTTCAGCTAGGAAGGAAAATATATAATTTATCAAAAAATAGTTGTAGTAAGTTGAGAAATATCTAAATCCTCTGGAGCCAAGACCTGCCCCTTATTTCCATTCACAGTGCCACTGAATAAGCCCAGGGCTGACAGGGGAGCAGTGAGGTGGTGCCTCCTTGATGGGCCATTTGAGTCATGTACTGCGTAAACAGAAAAGGAGACATCCAAGGAGCAGAAGAGGAGATTTTTCATTTGTTCATTTTGTGATCGGATGGAGGGAATTGCATGGAGGTGAAAGAAGCAAAACTTTTAGTCCTGAGTTTGTTCCGACTCCTCACAAAAGCTAAGACAGATTTTTGAAAACTTGGACCAGTGTCCCACATCCTTGAGGACCAGTGTTAACAAGTGGTTGATCCGAAAGCTTTGTTGCCATAAAATTAGTGTGGCTTATATTCTTTTTTTTCATTTTCCCCTCTCAATACTAGTAGACAAGGTGTTGAGTTGGGGGAATACCAAGTAATTGAGGTGAGAAACAAGGGTCAACAGAGAGGACACTACACCAGCTTCTTGGCTCTAAAGAAGCTCTTGAGGTGATGATGTATGTGCCAGATGCCAGTGAAGCTGAGGCTGGCGGTCTGACTGATGGATCACCACAGGACCTGCTGCTTGGTGCTCTCCCTGCTCAGACCAAACCTCTCACTGCCAGCAGTCACCGCGCCCCAACAACTGCCATCACCAGCCCTCTGCTCACAATTAGCATTTTCTTAAAGGCTATTGACGTTCAACTCCTTTTGTGTCCTAATTTGCCATCTCTATATCATCTTCAGTGAAATATCTCTTCATGTTCTTTGCCCGTTTTCTAATGGATTGCTGTTTTTACTCTTGAGAATTCTTTATATCTTCTAGATAATAGTCTGTTTTGTTGTTGTTGAATATGTGGAGAGCAAATATTTTCTCCAAGTCTGTAGCTTGATTTTTTTATCCTTTTAACAGAGAGTTTGGCAAAGCAAAGTTTTCAGTTTTGGTCAAATCGGATTTATTTATTTTGTCTTCTAAGGATTATGTGTTTGGTTTTGAGTCTAAGAATTTTTTCCTGGTCCTAGACCCCAAAGATTTTCTCTTAGTTTTTTTTCTAAAAGTGTTATGGAATAAAACATAAAGTGTTACACTTAATACAGTGACCCATTTTAAGTCAATGTGTGTATAAGATGTGTGACTTACCTCAATATTGATTTTTTTGCTCATGGATGTCCACTTACTCCAGCATCATTTTGTTGACAAGACATCTTTCTTCCACTGAATTACTTTTGCTCTTTTGTCAAAAATTAATTGGGCTATTTGTGGTGTCTGGGTGTCTATCCATCCCCCAATACCACACAGTCTTAACTATTGCCACTATCTAACGTGTCAAAATTGGGTAAACAGATTCTTCCCAATTTATGTTTCTTTTTTGAATTGTTTTAGCTATTCTAGTTCCTTTCCATTTCCTTTTAAAATTTAGGACACTCTTGTATATATCTACAAAAATGCTGAGATTTTGATAAGAATTGTGTTAAACTTGTATATCAGTTTAGAGAGAATTGATGTCTTTACAGTGTTTAGTATGTTGAGTGTTCATATCCAGGAACAGTCTGTCTTTCCATTTGTTTAACTTCTTTGATTTCTTTCATTAGCATTCTGGAGATTGTAAATGGTATATATTTACAATTTTGGCATTAACATTTTTATCACTAGTATATAGAAATATAATTGATTCTTCATATTTTTATTTTTTATCATGTAACATTGCTGAAGTTAATGTTCTTTTATCGAAAGGCAACTTTAAGAGTATAAGAAGATTAAGTTACAGACTAGAGAATATTTGAAAATTTTATGTCTGATAGAAGACTCATACCCAGAATAAATAAAACACTCTTGAAATTAAATAATAAACAACTCAACTAAAAAGTGAACAAAATAACCTGAAAAACATTCACCAAAGACTATATGTGCAGATAGCAAATATGCATATGAAGTGATGCTTGATACCCACTGGTCATTAGGGAAATGTACATTAAAACCCTGATGAGGTATTACTACATACCTAATAGAATGGCTAAAAGTAAACCTACTGATCATATCAAGAGTTGACAAGGATGTGGAAGGACTGGAACATTCATCTGCAGGTGGGAATGTATAATGATACAACCACTTTTGAAAATAGTGTGACATTTTCTTTAAAAAGTTAAAAATACACTTAGTATACAATCCAGTCATTCCACTCCTAGGTATTTGTTTGAAGATGAAAGCATATGTACATACAACATTTTGTTAATGTTCATAGAAGCTTTACTAGTAGTAGACAAAAAAATGAAAACAATCCAAACCTCCATCACAGATGATTAGACAAACTGTGGTATATCTATACATGGAAAACTAATCAGAAATAAAAAGTAATGAACTATTGGTACATGTAGCAACGTAGATGATCTCAAAATAATTTTGCTGAGTGAAACAAGCCAGACAAAACAGTATACCCTGTAAATTTTCATTTATATAATGTTATATTAAATGCAAACTAATCTATAGTAAATGAAAGCAGATACTGGTTGTCTTAGAATGGCATTGGGGGTAGAGGAAGAGTAGGAAGAGATTTCACAGGTGCTGTAGGAAGCAGTTGAAATGGATGGTTATGTTCATTACCTTGACTGTGGTGATAGTTTTTCAGGTGTATACATATGTCAAAACTTACCAAATTATACAGCTTAAATATATATAGTTTATTGAGTGTCAATTACACCTTAATAAATATGTTTTTAAGAGCTTATATTTTAAGAGCTTACATTTACATGTCTTGGTAAAAAAAGAAAATATTTTTTCTATTTTATATGCTGAGTTTATTATTATTTTTTAAGCATGTAAAATATTTTGTACATGAGAATGGGAAGGATAGGGAAAAGATGGAAAGGGCTTGGGTGTCTGATGTCATCACAAAGATGCCATATCAGCCATTTTCTGCCCAGCTATGTGTTCCTCATAAACGAAAATATTAAAAGCACCAATGTTTCAAAAACTACTCATCTTAAAAATTTTGTTGTTGTTGTTGTTACAAGCAGTTTAACTCAAATCCTAAGAAGTTGTACCTGAATAGTCATACTAAGCCATTAAAACATTAAAAATTGAATTGTATATAACACCTATAAGAGTTGTGTGTCCTGTAAATTAGGAAATCTATATTTTAAATGTAGGACTCTTTCCAGATCAAAGGTAGCCAGGAAATACAAGTACATATTTTAAGTGTTTACAAATTATGAAACCCAATCATGTGATATAAACAACCCAGGTAGGGCTATGACACTTCTATCAGTAGGCAGCAGAATCAGATATCTGTAAATGGAACCCAGTGATGTGATTTATTGTAAATCACATTGATATAGGAGTACAAGTAATGCTAAACCTGTCCCATTAGTCTCTGATAACAATCCAGTCAGCATCAGAGCCAAAAGCTCTGATTGCGAAACCAAACAGAAGTCGGGCTGAAATTCAAGTGGGATGACATAATTATTTCCTTATCAAGTTAGCATCTCTCAATTCTTAAAAGATTTAGAACTAAATACAGAAAAGTTAAAAAAATCAGAAGCATCATATTAACATTTCTATGTTACAGAATCTGAGGATATTAGGATTGTCGTTCTAATGAAAAAAAGGAATTAGCCTTTTAGAGCAACATATGTCAAGCATTTCATTCAATTTAAAATGAGTAATTTAGTGATTCATTTAGAATTTTGATTTTAAACTAAGCCTTTATTAAATGCATACATTGAAACACTTAAGAGAACTTAAGAACCAAATTATTCAGACGTTTAATATCTTTATAAGAATTAATTTTATACTTCAGAGGATTTTAAGTCATAAATCAAAGGACTCAAGAAGGAAATTGAATATTGTGTATTTATAGGTATAGCTTAAAATACTTTAAAATATTAAATGGGACCAATCAAACATTATTCAGGAACTGCTAAACTAAACTATAAGTAGGTTTGTATGTTCAACTTAAAATTTTAAAGAAGAACCTTGCTAAATTGAATATCAAATTTTAATATAAAAAGAAATCCTTGGATGATCTCTTGCACTGAAAAACTGTTTTTAAGGGTATACAAATCTCACATTTAATAAGACCTTCCTGGTGTGTTTTTTTTTTTTTGGAACTTTGTCCCACATCCCTACTGCCTCTTAAATTCTTACATTTTTAGCTTGCAAATTATCCAGTCACAGAGTTTTCAAGGACATAATTCTCAAAATTGTAGAAAACTGTCCTATATATATACCTGTGTGTTTCTTCTATTAGACTCTGAATTTCATCAAAGCAAGGATTGCTTCTTATTCTTTATCTTCTGTGGACTTGGTAGTAAGCTTGGCACTCAATTGTTTCTCAATAGGTACTCAACAGGAGTTCAGAGTAATAGCTGTTGAACAAACTCACTTGTTTTTCTTAAATAGAGCTCTTCCTCAACGCTCGTACACAATTAATCCCAATATGAGGACCCTTGGCTCTTGTTATGAACATTTCTTGGGAGTCTTTTGGCTGCTTAGCACCTGACTCTTCCTGTTTTTTTTTTTTCTAGGACAAAACTATAGTTCAGTTTTTATTTCCTACATAATCTCAGCCTAGAATATAAACTCCATGAGACCAGAGACCTTAGTCATAAGTATTTCCTAGGTTTCAGTTTCACCTATATGTGTCCCTGGCCTGGTCTGGGAGAGCAGCAAATTCACTGCACAAGGGCTCTGCTCTTATGGATCTAATGATCTAGTGAGGACTTCACCAAGCAAAAAGCAATCATACCCAGCTTCAAAGCCTAAGTCTCTGCAGAAGGGCAGATAGGGAGGAGTCTCCTAAAGCCACTGGCTTCCAGGGTGCAGGAAGTCCTGAAGTTCAGAGGCTCGATCCCAGAGGCCACAGGGTGCTGACTCTTCCTTTGGTGTTTGGAAAATCTGCTACTCTGCTAGTCTTGGTGGAGGCCTCTAACTACAGAAACCAAAAAGGCCAGATTGCTGACAGCTTTACCATTGGGCTTGTGGTCTAAGCTAAGCCAGGATTTCCAAAACATTGGGGAAAACATAACATGTTTGCAAAAGACAATCTTAGAACAGATGTTTGTCTACCTATCCCACTGTATTTTACATCATATTATTTATATGTATTGCTTATTAATTCATTAATCAATTAAGTCATTCATTCAACCCTACTTTATTGTGTGCTTACTGCATGCTAAGTACCATAGTAGGTCTTGGGCTCACAACAGTAAAAAGGAAAGACACAGTCCTTTCCCTCATTGTGCTTAATTTCTAGTTTTGAAATGAATTTCTAGTCTTAAAAGTAAAATAATGGCCAGTTTCGAAATGCACTCTGCAGAAAACAAATATAAGGATAGCTGACCTAGAAAATAGTGGCAGTCAGTAGCCATAAGTCTAAACAGTGGGGTGCTTAGACTTTAATTTCTTTTTTAAGGATCTTTACTAGGGATCATAAAGGGCCAAGATAATTTTTTTTTTTTTTTTTGCGGTACGCGGGCCTCTCACTGTTGTGGCCTCTCCCGCTGCGGAGCACAGGCTCCAGATGCACAGCCTCAGCGGCCATGGCTTACAGGCCCAGCCGCTCCACGGCATGTGGGATCCTCCCGGACCGGGGCATGAACCCGTGTCCCCTGCATTGGCAGGCAGACTCTCAACCACTGTGCCACCAGGGAAGCCCCGCAAGATAATATTTTAAGCTAAGACTAAAGGATGAGAAAGAACTGGTCATGCAGAGTAAAAGGAAGATTCGTAGCAGAAGAAACAGGATGATCAGAGGATCTGAAGTTAAGCAGAGTTTGTCATGTTCAAATAAATGAAAGATCATATGACCAGAACACATGGTATGGTAGGGGGAAGGTGATGGGGAATAAGATGATTTGGGAGAAGTAACAGGGACAAGATCCATAGGGTCTTGCAGAATGAGTGTTCTCCACTGATAAACTTTCAATAAATTTTTTGTTGCTCCTCTGTGATGTTTTTGTCTCTTCCGCCGATTTTTTGAAATCTAGAATATGATGCCAGATCATTCATTTAGTCTTTAATATTCTTGCATGTTATTCTGCTCTTGCTAGCACTTTAATTGTTATTGTATAGTAATTACAATTATTCATTTCTTTCTACTTCAAAATAACCCATGCAACTTAAATTTTTATTGTTAATTCTGCTGTCACCAACTTCTCTGGGGCTTTTAAATGCCTGCTTCTAAAATAATTCCTCTAATGACGGGTCACACATAGGTATTTTTGCCTACATATTATTACATTTTCTCCTCTGTTGCACAACTTCCCTTAAGGCATATATTTTTTGTTCATTCTTGCAAACAGACCATTACTTTCACCAATTTCCTCTCATGCCAACAGTAGCCTACCATGGCATTACAGTTAAGTTTTTTTCAAGAGTACTTAAGAATTTTTAAAAATTCAATGCTCTATTTTTGCCTTTGAATTTCTTCATGTAGTCCTTTCTTGATACTCAAAGAAATACAGACTTGAGTAAACCTTGGAGATTCTTTAGTCTCTCACCTTCATTTTACCAACAAGCTCTTTTAAATTTATCATTCATTATTCAATGTTTAACAATCTCATATGTACAGCTTTAATTTCTTAATATCTCTTTGTTTAAAATGGCCTAACTTCTCACAATACCTTACAGGGGTCAGTTGGTATTAAAAATGTCCATGTAGTCTTTCTTAGCAAAAGTTAAAATAAAATATTAAACACACACACAGGATTAATTATCCCTAAACTCCTAAGTAAACAGATTTACAGGTCATTTGCAGGTCTTTGATACCAATTTTACTTTCATATTCATAAAATAATAGAAATGTTATTGATAATATAGCCATTCAACTGGAAGAAAGCAATATGAAAAATTAAATCAAAAGGCAATTATTTACATTGCTTAATTAAATTAGATTCTCTTTTTATACTCTGCCATTCTTCGTAAAGCTGTCCAGGAGATAAGCAAAAGGAAAGCAGTGAGGCTTTCCTGGTCACCAGCTGGGATCCTCCAGCCAAACTTCTCTTACCTCAAGGCTGGGAGGAAATCTACACATATCTTTTTCTCTTGTTCCCCTTCATTTAAGTAATTGAATGATCCAATAATGCTTTCAGGTTTAAACATGTTTAAACATTTTCGTTGTTGCTAGTTGTCTAATCTGTTACCGAGAAAAAAAAGCCCGAGCAGATGTTCCCAGAAATGAAGTTTCCCAGGTGTTGAAAAGGAAAATGCTGATCTGCATGTTACCATGGAGTTAGTGTCTGCTCACTGTTGCCTTCCTTCATGGCAGGTAAAGAACAGTCTAATTACCTGAAAACAGCAACGCTTCATCTGTTGTTGTAATGCTACAGAGATTCTATGATGAAAATCATGAATTTCTTTTTTTAAGTATCTTAGGAAAGAACAAAATTCATTCATGAGAAAACTCTTTATAAGAAGAAAATACTATATTTTAAGCGTTCTATCAATAACACTATGTATTTGGTGAGAAAAGACAATCACTGATGTTTTCTGCAGTTGTTCTTCCTAAGAATAAGAATTTAATGCCAGATGTTTTTATTTCCTACTATCTTAGGCACTGCTATTTTCACATGTGGAATTCCTATTATCTTGAAAGGTAGCACCGAACCCAGGATAAATCACCGAACTCAGCTTTTGTACATGTGAAAGAGGAAAGTGCATGTTGACTAATAAATTGCTATTAAAAAATACATCTACAGGTAAATAAATAAAACCATACCAGTGGCTATAAAATGAAAAGTATAAATGTCCCTCTGCCTTCTCCCCCACCCCTCCTCCCCTCCTAGTTCTACCAGGACCATCCTCTAGAAGCAGAGGTTTCTACTTTTAGTTATTTTGGTTGCTACCATCAAGGTTGAATTTACTTTGCAGCTAAAGAAATTTTAACTTCAGTGTCCTCCTGGTGCATAAGTCTCTCCCAACACCCTGGGAGTGGCCCAGAAGTGGATCCAGATTATGTGGGGCCTAAAATGTATACATTTGGGAAGACACACCTGTAAGAAAATAAATGCAAAATTACATATACAAAATTGCTAGCTCTCCCCCAATGCCTTTCAAGGAGCCCTTGCAGGTGAGGATTCCAGAAGGACTAAGGATTAAGCTTCATTAGTTTCAAGGTCAGTAGGTCCCTGGTTGTCATTTTTAGATTTACCAACAACATTAGACAGTATCTGTTGATTACCTACTCAGAAGCATGAGGACATTTAGTGTACCTACCTTACCTCCCAATTTCTCTTTCCCCCACTTACCTTCTGGTTTTTATAGTTGTGTTATTGTGTTATTATATTGATAGCTAAGGTTTATGACAGTCACTAAAATTATGTTTGTAGATTCATTCCAAAAACCAATCAACAGTAATACAATATTACTATATAAATGATATTTTCTGTTGAACCAAGTAATATGGTTGAATGCCTAAACAAATATATGTAAACTTGTATCATTAAATTTTCTTACTCTAAGGGAAATCTTCCAAGCATCTTGCACTTATGATATTCTTATTGTTTTTCAAACTTTGTTCTTAACTTCTTCTGGGTAAGACTTAGCTGGCCTGTTTCTTATATCCTGTTTCCCCTTTTTGGTATTTCATTACACACTGCCTGGATTAACTCCTCATAATTTTTCATGCAGTTTTGTAGGAGGTAGAGTTTGTGAACGTCCTTCAAAATTGAATGACTTCACAGACTATTGTTAGTTGCAGAAAGTGTTCTTTAGGGAAAAATTTCAAGAACATGTTTAATTTAGTTATGAGGTATATACTTTATCATAACAACATGTCTTTAAGAAGAGTTTCAAAGAAAATTATAGGAAGGGAGGAAAGCATGGTAGGCATAAGGAGGTAATGTTTAATTTATCTCAAGGTAAATGAGACCAATCTGAGATGAAATCACCTTTTGTAATTGCTAAAAAGCATGCATTTATGTGGCTAAAAGCAAAGAGGAAACAGTAGATGTCATGCTATTCAACTGGAACTATTTTCTAAAAATCTAAACTTTTCCTAAAAGGTTTTTCTTCCTTTTTGTTTTCTCAGTATTCAGGCTGAGAACAACCATGCTTTGTGAACAACCAACAAATGCTCGTAATTCATATCTCAGAAGGACTTAAGCGGTATGATAAGCACTCCCTCAACGATTCAGTATACTAAAAGTAATCACCCTTTCCTATTGAGGCTTGTGTGTGTGTGTGTGTGTGTGTGTGTGTGTGTGTGTGTGTGTGAAATAAATTGTTTATACTCTGGAAGCCTAGGAAAATAGTTCATTCTACTACAACTTTAGAAACTCTACAAAGTAATACATTTATAGTGTCTAATAAGAGATTATATTTTCTTCCTGCCAATTTCCTTAATATTTTCAATAATCAGTAATGCTGGTAAGAGATGAGAATACCACTCTATATAACTTTTAAAATATTTGTGCAAAAAACGTGTTCATGACTCATTCATAATTCTATGGGAATCCAATAATCCCAACTCTTTTCCCCACATAGAAGAGGGTGGGTTTTAGTAAACACAAGCAGACATGACCAGCACGATTGTTTTTTATGTACTTATTGTTAGCCTGAATAGCTGTCCAGTAGAGAATGGTGTTTTTGCCATAGTCATGAGTGGGTTGAGGCAGGATAAAAGGAGACGGCTTTGGCTTTCTGTTTTGCCATTCCCTGATCTTTATGTTCATTTCCTACCCCTGGCTTACCTGATTTCCTATCCCTTACCATTGTATCCATTCTAGCATGTTTTTAAAGTCTATCCATCAATTTAGTACATAGCCCTGTGCTAGGTCATATGAGGGAAGCCAAAGAATAATGATAGTAATGCCCAAATAGTTTACACTCGAGCTAAGGAGGCAGGATTAATCCCGGTGGGATTAGAGAACATTGATGCTGAATTTTGTGGTGTGGACTGTTGATTCAATAGGTATTTAGAGGAAGAAATGATCACTTTTGGTTGCAATTGCATATAATTTAGGGTTCTTTGATGGCTAGCAATAGGATCTGACTGCCTAATGTAAGAAAAAATAATTTTAATTGGAAAGATATAATGATATCCTTACAAAAGCTACAAGAATACTAAAGAGCTGCCCATAAAATGACAGAATCCAAAGGCTAAGATGCCAGAATTGCTTAGCTGTGTTGTAAGAATGCTGCCCTGGAGTAAATATGCTTTGTCTATTCTTTCATGTCGTGTCACTTCACTCACATATCAAAATCTCAGGAGAGAAAATGTGACTGTTCTTACTTAAGTCAAATGACAACTCTTTGACTATGGTAGTAGATCAGGGCACCTTGATTTTCAACCCACAAATACTGTATGTGGACTTCTGCTTTTGCCTGTGATGGAATAGGCAATGATGGAATAATACAAAAGCCAGCTGTTTGAAAGCAACGGTCTGTGAATTACCCCTCAGCTCTTCATTACACCTCTGTTCTTAACTTGGAATAAAAAAATGACAATGCAATGAATGCAAATCTAAATAGATTTCCTACAATATTTACACCTATAAAATGAATGATTTCTTTTGTTATTCCAGATGATGGTTTGAAGGCAACAGGTTTGAACTGGAATTCTGGCTTAGGTGTTTAGAAACTGTTTGACTTTGGGTAAGTTGCTTCCTATAACTCCTCAGTTTCCTACTTTACAGGATTATTGTGGGGATTAAGGCCAATTCACAGAAGAGCTGATCACAATAGATGTACAAAATAAATGGAAGCATTTGTATTATTAATGAATAAGCAAATGCATCCAGAATAGACATAGCTGATGAGGTAGATAAGACTCCACTTTTCTGTTAAATAAGCTTTCTTACGCTTCTGTCCACACTAGGTAAAAATTATTAATCCAACAAATTTCCTTCAAATCTTTATTGAATGAGAAAAAGTATAAATTATTTTAAATAGAATAAAAAACAATCACAGGAATTCGAGTTTTCTAGAATGGTTCATGGGAAGAAATTATCATGTAAAATAACCTTGTATTTTGAGACATGTTCAACCACCTGTTTTTGTTTAGTTTTGTTTTTTGTATTTTAAGATAATGGTTTGAAGTCAAGTTTACAAAAGTATAACACATCACCAGCTGCTAATTAGACTGTTTTTGACCTTGATCACTGTTCTGTTACCACATTCAATGGTATATTCTGAGTATCTTATTGGTAACCTGTACATTGTTATGTTTGAACACTTATAGTCCTGAAATCTAACAAAAGGCAAAGAAAGCCATTTTGTATTGGTAGTGGTAATTATTTCTGATTTTTACCATGAGGAGCTAGTGTTCTGACTACAAAATGAAGGCAAGGAGATAAATAACTGGGACCTACAGAGTGCCTAGGGGATGCCCCCTGGATGTCTTTTGGTGCTACCATGCCCAGTGAAAATTGTGGACGGAAGATTGCAGCAACCACAGACTGCCAAGCACAAGGAAATCAAGGGCACAGACCCTTTGGGGGTCTGGGTCACCTCAGAAGGAAACAACATAAATCAGCCAGGCCTAAGCTGAGAGAATTCTAAATTTGTTAATGGAGGAGGGAGATAAATAATGTTTATTGTGGCCTTGGAATCAGGTGTAGCATTGGGGATGGCAGCTTGTTTCACTAACATTCCTACATTCAGTCTTTGCAGAGATTCCAGCTGGCCACCATATTGAAAGGAATTCTGTAACTGACTGGACTTTATGGGAGGAAAAAGGAAATGTTGAGTGGTAGGCACAGAGAATAGACTATTGGAACAACTCTTGTGCATCTCTTCTAATCCTTTTATTCTGACCTTAGCTGTGGATACTGGTTCCCCTGAAGACTTCAACCAGATGCATTCAGGTGAAACCTGACAGCACATTGCCTCAGGCCAATGCTGAGCACCTCTTACTTTCTGCTGGAGGGCTTCTATTAGCCAAGTCATTAGATACCACAGAATTCTCTCAGCATTCATGCTCGTGAACTAAGAAGTCCAGAGGTGTTAATGCCCTGTAGTCTAGCCTTGATCAGTGGAGAAGGGAGGTGATTGATAAATGCTTTTTCTTTTGCTCCCCCAGTAAATGGTTCTGAGATGCATTTTGCTTGTGCAGGACTGAACTCTTTGTCATCAAAAAGTGGGTAGCCAACTCAGTGTGCATTCCTCTGCTGGCTTTTTCTTCTCCATTCTTACTCTCTCTGACTCTCAATGCTGTTCTCTGGAATCGTGTTCCTAAAACATTGCAGTTATCCCTAGGTATCTGTTGTGGATTGGTTCTAGGACTCTTGTGGATAACAAGATCCACAAATGTTCAGGTCCTTTATATAAAATGGTGTACTATTTGAATTTAATCTACTTACATCCTCCCTATACTTTAAATCATCTCTAGATTACTTTTAATACTTAATACAATGTATTGGGTTGGCCAAAAAGTTCATTCGGGTTTTTCCATAAGATGTTACATAAAAATGCTACATAAATAGTTGCCAGTGCATAGCAAATTCAAGTTTTGCTCTTTTGGAACTTTCTGGAAGTTAAAAAAATATTTTTGATCCACAGTTGGTCAAATCTGCAGATGCAGAGGATGTGGATACAAAAGGCAGACTATACTCTCAAATATGCTTTTCTCTCAGTTGCTTTTTTTTTTTTTATTCTTTCTTTTTTTTAAACACACATTTGTTTATTTATTTATTTTTTTGGCTGTCTTGGGTCTTCGTTTCTGTGCAAGGGCTTTCTCTAGTTGTGGCAAGCGGGGGCCACTCTTCATCGCAGTGCACGGGCCTCTCACTATCACGGCCTCTCTTGTTGCGGAGCACAGACTCCAGACGCGCAGGCTCAGTAGTTGTGGCTCACAGGCCTAGTTGCTCCGCGGCATGTGGGATCTTCCCAGACCAGGGCTCGAACCTGTGTCCCCGGCATTAGCAGGCAGATTCTCAACCACTGCGCCACGAGGGAAGCCCTCAGTTGCTACTTTTGAAAGAACCTGGACTGAGACAAGAATATAATTTGTATTTATTTAAATCCTATTAGAGACTTACTGTGATTCAAGGTATGCTTTATTCTTCTTGCTTACTTTTAAACTGATAAACTTGCTTATTCACATATAAAATGAATAAATCTGGACTATTTTAAAGAAAATATCTGACATATTACATCTATAAATATATTAATATGTATCTCATATATAAGGTCTTTAAAAAATGTAACTACAGTCCCATTATCACGTTCCTACAATTAACAATATTTTCTTAATATTATCTAATACCTAATACGTGTTTAGTTTTCCTTAATTGTGTAATAAATGTCTTTTTTATAGTTTACTGGAGTCAGGATTATAACAAGGTCGTACAACTCTCTTAATCTACAGCAGTTCTTTTCTTTCTTTCTTTCTTTCTTTCTTTCTTTCTTTCTTTCTTTCTTTCTTCCTTCCTTCCTTCCTTCCTTCCTTCTTTCCTTCTTTCTTTCTTTCTTTCTTTCTTTCTTTTCTTTTCTTTCTTCCTTCTTTTTTCTTTCTTCTTTCTTTTTTTCTTTTTATTCTTTCATTTATTTACTGAAAAATTGGATCATTTGTTCTGTAGAATTTCCCACGTACTGGGTTTGGCTGATTGTTTCCTCAAAGTTCACTTTAAATATCAACCCTTATTAAAAAATGTAAGCATCATTTCTAAAAAGTTTGCTCTGCAAAATGTGTGTTACTGATTATCTGGGAATGGTTTCTGTCTCTGCTTCCTTGTGCTGACTTTTCTGATTTCTGACTTGAGTGCTTTGCATTCTCCATCTGCTGAGGCAAAGGAAAACTCATTTCCTGTTCACTTGGAGGAAAGAGTGACTTCTTTATTGTGTCTATACTGAAAATGTATTTCTACATTGAGTTGCATTTGGTTATTTACATCATACCTCATTCCATAATGACTTGAGGGGTTATACAAACCTACATACAAATCAAGAATTTTAAAATAATGTATTAAAGAATTAAGGGCAAAAGGAATACTAAGGTAGGAAAAATAAATATAAAATTTAAGGTGTGACTCTGAATGATGGTAACCAAGACGCTTCATATAAAACACAATTGGTCATTCTGTATGATTGTAACTTATCAATGGTAGTACTATTTACCAGGGCTTATAACAGTACCTGACCCACAGGAGGAATCAAAAACTATTGCTGACTTTTTAACTATTTATGCTCAGTCACACAGTCTCCATATGTGACTGGCAGAAGCTATGTAAGCCATACAGACAATTTAAAACATAAATTCTATTATGTATGCATTCTTAGTATAGTCCTACTGTGAATTAAATATGAAGACATTGAGAGCAGATAGCATGTAAGAATAAGTTCAGTAGGTTTCAAAGATTTAGGTTCAAGGGTAAGATAGGACAGAAAGTTATTTCTAAAGCCTGGAAATAACAGTTACTGCTTTTCTACCATTAAAGAAAAGATATATTTATAAGAGCATTGCAATGCATTGCAAGAATAAGGAGTACCTTCAAAATAAAGTAGTGACTTGACATTTTACCTTAACAACTGGGAAAAATACTTCATAGAAGCAATTTGGAGCTAAAGGTCATCCATAGAAGTGATTGGAATACTTCAGATTAGAGCTACATATTTCCCTGAATGATACCTATGTATTTTAAAATAGAAAACAATAATTTAAAGCTCATTTGAAAGTATTATAAAACCCAAGACAGACCATTTTTAAAATTGAAAACAAAACTGAAACACAATGAAAATATTTTTTAAATATTCAGATAAAAATAGGATTTTGATTTTTGGACACAGTAAAATGCAGAAACACAGTTTTGTTTCTTGTTAGAACCACTGAGGATTCAGGAGGATTAAATAAAATAGACATACCAACAAATGTTTCGCAGGAGAAAATTAACTTGAAAGTACTTTTAAATTTAAATTGCTATGCGAATGTAAAATTATTACTCAGTCTTACTCTGTACTTAGCATTGTCAGGCACTGAAGGCAAGGAAAAAATAAGCAAACAGATAAACTAACCATAGCTTTTGGACCTTGCTGAGAGTGGCTGACAGGAACTCCCTGTCATTATAACAGTGTAATCAATGTTCCTGGAAGTATCTTGTCCTTTTGTTTCACAATTTGGATCAAGATATTCTGGTGGCCAGAGATTTTTATATTCATGTGCACACAAATGTCTACCAACTGAATGTTAAGTCAAGCTCAAATATTTTTTTAACTATAGTATACATAAATGACAGTTTGCAAAAATGAGGAAAAATAAAATTATAAAATTTAATTAAGTGACGTCTGTAGTATACTAAGCCTTCTTGTTTAAGAATCAACCAAACTGAAACCCAATTATTTAGTGGGTTCAATTCAAAGCATTTTGTGTAGCAGGGTAATAATTCTGGGTTCTTGTGTTACAAGAATAACCAATATATGGTCAGCCATACATTTAAGTCAAAACGAGTTTAGTTGATTAAATTTATTCCTGTATTCATTAATTCAACAAACTTTTATTACTCACTACTATAGCCAAACACTTTACTTCGTTCTAGGACTGTAGAGGCAAGAGAAGCACATTCCTTTCCCTCAAGAGCTGACAATTTAGGGACTTCCGTGGTGGTGCAGTGGTTAAGAATCCGCCTGCCATTGCAGGGGACACGGGTTCGATCCCTGGGCCATGAAGATCCCATACGCTGTGGAGCAACTAAGCCTGTGCACCACAACTACTGAGCCTGTACTCTAGAGCCCGTGAGCCACAGCTACTGAGCCCGCGTGCCACAACTACTGAAGCCTGCGCGTCTAAAGCCCGTGCTCCGCAACAAGAGAAGCCACCGTAATGAGAAGCCTGCACACTGCAACGAAGAGTAGCCCCTGCTCGCCACAACTAGAGAAAGCCCATGCGCAGCAACAAAGACCCAATGCAGCCAAAAATAAATAGATAAATTTATTTTTTTAAACTACTAAAAATTAATAAGGAAAACATTAAAAAAAGAGTCGACAATTTAATAGAGGAAATAAAAGCAAATCTAGGATTACAATTTACTCTGATATGAGCCAAATTAGAAAGACGCATGTAGAGGCAGCTTTAGGTGAACAAATGGGGGGCATCAAAGTCGGCCTGAGGTTATGCCTGGGGAGGTGGGTAAGGACTTCATGGACATAGATTATTTTTAATGGATAAGGGAAAAGTGAGAAGAGTATTTTAAGAAAAGGAAAACCACATTACACACTGGAGGAAATCTAATAAATTCCCTTTGGCTAGAGTGAAGGTTGATTATTTGGAAGAATGGGAATGGAAGGATATAGTGAAAAGTGGGAATCAGGTAGTATTAGAAACTTTAGGCAAGTTTAAACCTGTTCTTTCATGTAGAAGTACTGATGGATAGTTAAGTAAAGGGGTGATATGACCAGATTTAAATATTAGAAAGATGAGTCTGAAACAGTGTGGAGAATCAAATTGAATGATAGGGCAACTGGTTAGAAGGTACTGCAGTAAGCCAATTCTGAGCATGAAGTGCAGCATGATGAGGGAGAACAGAGTAGTGGAAGAACGTGGCAGGACCTGGTAACTGGTGCCATGTGGGAGAGGAAGGAGAAGAAGCCAAGGGTAGTGCTCAGACTTGAACAACTGGGTGAATGGTGGCACCCTTCACTGAGAGAGAAAGCATCTAAGGAGGGGGAATATTGAGGAGAAAATAAGGAATTGAATTTTGTAATTGAGTTTGAGATATGCTGTCCAATTATAGATGTTTTGTAAGGAACTGGATACATGGAAAACATCAGTATTTAAGAGGACAGAGAAGGAAGAGTCCACAAGAGAAACTGCAAAGGAGTGAGAAATGTGGAGAACTGTGAGAGCTAGTGTTACACAGGCCAGTGCAGGGGGGTTTCCAGGGTAAAGATCCATGAAACCATCAAAGGCCAAGAGAGGTCAAGTAGGAAGACAAAAACATATCCATTGGCCTTAGTGGCCTCAGCATGGGCAATTTCAGTAGACGCAACCTTCCAGTAGATTAAGGAGGGAATCATGGTGAGAAAGTGGAGAGGGGATGTCAGTTTCTTTTTAAAGAAATTTGGTTAAAATGTGCAGTAGAGATCTTAAATACTAACCAGGTGGGAATATGAGGGATAAGAAAAAGGATTTTTTTTTTTTTCTTTACAAAGTGTGGAAATACTGAGGGGAAAGAACTTATAAACTTTGAAAATAAAGGCATAGATGAAAAAATCGTTGATAGTAAGCCCTTAAGGGCCAAAAGGGGGTGGATAAAAGACCCATGCATAAAGGAGGAAGAACATGAAAAGAGAGGAAAAACTGAGGAAATTCTGGCTTAATTGGATAATTCTCTTAGTCAAGTGGGTAGCTATGTTTTGACCTCTCTGATACGGTCAGGTAGACATGGCCTTGGAGTTTGATGTCTTGTCAAGAGAGAAGAAACAGTAGCAGCTGGTACCAAAATAAAAAACAGTGCACAGGTTAATGATTATTTTAAAATATCTTGTAACAACTTCTGTCTAATACTTCAAAGAATTATTAATAATCTTAACCATTAAAGAAAAACACTGTCATTTTTCCTTAATAAAAATCTATTCTCACCACAGCTGCTATTATCTTATCAACATCTGTCCATGCCTTATGGAAAACTTTGTTTTTCAAATGAAACTAGAAAAACAAGCCTGACATTTAATATACTTAATATGCAATCTGTCTCATGATGCGTCAATGAATTTATTTTCAATATGAAATCTAGATGAACATTTTTCCATAATTCAAAAAGAAGCATGTACCACAATGCTCATTACAGCTCTATTTACAACAGCCAGGACACAGAAGCAACCTAAGTGTCCATCGACAGATGAATGGATACAGAAGATGTGGCACATATATACAATGGAATATTATTCAACCATGAAAAGAAATGAAATTGAACTATTTGTAGTGAGGTGGATGGACCTAGAGTCTGTCATACAGAGTGAAGTAAGTCAGAAAGAGAGAAAAAAAATACTGTATGCTAACACATATGTATATGGAATCTAAAAAAAGAAAAAGAAAAGAAAATGGTTCTGAAGAACCTAGGGGTAGGACAGGAAAAAAGACGCAGACATAGAGAATGGACTTGAGGACACAGGGAGGGGGAAGGGTAAGCTGAGATGAAGTGAGAGAGTGGCATGGACATATATACACTATCAAATGTAAAATAGATAGCTAGTGGGAAGCAGCTGCATAGCACAGGGAGATCAGCTCAGTGCATTGTGACCACCTAGAGGGGTGGGATAGGGACGGTGGGAGGGAGAGGTAAGAGGGAGGGTATATGGCGATATACGTATACATATAGCTGATTCACTTTGTTATACAGCAGAAACTAACACAACATTGTAAAGCAATTATACTCCAATAAAGATATTTTAAAAAAAGGAGGGGACTTCCCTGGTGGCGCAGTGGTTAAGAATCCGCTTGTCAATGCAGGGGACACGGGTTTGAGCCTTGATCGGGGAAGATCCCACATGCCGCAGGAGCAACTAAACCCATGTGCTACAGCTAACTACTGAAGCCCATGCACCTAGAGCCCATGCTCCACAACAAGAGAGGCCACCACAATGAGAAGCCTGCACAACGAAGAGAAGAGTGGCCCCCACTCGCTGCAACTAGAGAAAGCCCGCACACAGTAATGAAGACCCAATGCAGCCATAAATAAATAAATTATTTTTTAAAAAAGGAAATTACAAGTGTAACTATATTTTAAATATGATTCCATATGTCATGAATTTATCCATAGGATTACTAGTTTAGCTGAAGACATGATAACATTCTTTATTAGAACTGTGATTTTACTTTAATAATGAAAAGTACTTTGTAGATTTGGTTATATGTTTGAATTTTCTATCAAATTATTTATATAAAAGTTACTTGCTATGATGTTTTCACAATGATGTGAATACACTTAATGCCATTGAACTGTACATTTAAAAATGGTTAAAATGGTAAATTTATGTTATGCATATTTTACCACAATAAAAAAGTCACTTACTATACAATTTAATACTCTTTAGGCTGAACAATTTTTTATTGTGAAAATAAAATATAAATAGTGAATTAGATATTTTGATGTTGCAGTGAAAGGACATTTGAGTGTTAAATAGTATTTGAGTGCATTAGAGAAAGGAAAGGGCAGAGAAAAATAAATGTCCCTACCAACCTCTATTACCCTCTGTTGCTGTACTTTGAGAAAATAATTTTTTTAATTATGCTAAAACCCCTTGTAGCTAACGAGGTCTATAACTTTAAAAGAGTGTAGTTTTTCACAAATTAATCAAGGAGGATATGAAAGAAAGCACAGGAGTTAAACTAGAGACTCACTCCACCCCTTTTCCTGGAAGCTTCTCTGTCTTTGTTATTCTGGAAGGTAACCTGTTTGTCAAGAATACACATTTGACACACATAAGATTTGAAAACCATATACTTGAGCTATGGAGTTTGTCTTAGTCCATTCTGGCTAAAAAACTACATAAATACAGACCCATTAGCAGTCACTCCATTTCTTCCAAACCCCCACCTGTCAACATAGGAAAATGTTGATTTACTTTCTGTTTTTATAGATGGATTCTGGACATTTCATACAAATAGTATGTAATATGTACTCAGACTGGCCTCTTTCACTTAGTGTAATGTTTTCAAGGTTCATCTGTGTAGTAGTATGCATCAATACTTCATACCTTTTCATTGTTAAATAATGTTCCATTTCTGGATATGCCACATTTTTTAAAACCATTAAGCTGTTGAAGGAATTTGGGTTATTGCTACTCTGGCTATTACAAATAATGCTGCCATGAATATTAATGGATAAGTTTTTGCATGGATATATGTTTTCACTTTGGGTGAGGGGTGTAGTGATTCCTAGGAGTGGAATGCTGAACTCTATGTTTAACTTTTTGAGGAATTGCCAGACTCTTTGCCAAAGGGGCTGCACCTTTTTATATCACTACCAGCAATGTGAGAGTGTTCTAATTCCTCTACATTCTTGCTAACGATTTTTATTTTTTGTCTTTATTTTGGCCATACTAGTCACCTGGAAGTAGTATCTCATTGTGATTTTGATTTGCATATCTTTAAGGCAGATGATTTTGAGCATCTTTTCATGTGTTTACTGGTTATTTGCCCATTTTCTTTGAAGAAATATCTATTTACATTATTTGTCAATTTTATTTATTTTTTTATTTGTCAATTTTAAATTGGGTTGTCGTATTGTTACATTTCATTTTAATTTTTTATTATTATTGCATTTTAATAATTGTTTATTTATAGATAGATACCAGTTCCTTATCCCATATATTTTTTTGCATATATTTCCCCCCATTCTGGGGGTTGTCTTTTCACTTTCTTTATGGTATCCTTTGAAGCACAAAATATTTCATGTTGATGAAGTCTAATTTGCCAATTTTTTTTTTGTTGTTTGTGCCTATGTTGTCATATTTAATAAGACTCTGCATAACCCAAGGTACATGAAGATTTACTCCTATATTTTCTTCTAAGAGTTTTATAGTTTTACCTCATAAACATAGGCCTATGAGCCATTTTGAATTATTTTTGTGTATATTGTGGGGAAGGCATCCAACTTCATTTTCTGTATATAGATCTCCAGATATCCTCGTATCATTTGTTGAAAAAACTCTTCTTTCAAGCATAGCTCTTACTTTTCAATATTATTTTGGCTTCTCTGAGTCCCTTAAATTTCTATATGAATTTTAGGATCAGCTTGTCAATTTCTGCAAAAAAGCCAGATGGGGTTTTGAGAGGAATCTGATTGAATCTGTACATCAGTTTGAGGACTACTCTCATCTTAACAATATTAAGTTTTCTGAAGCATGAACATGGGATGTCCTCCTATTTATTTATGCTTTGTAGTCCTCAGTAGGTACAAGTCTTACATTTCTTTCATTAAATTTATTTCTAAGCATTTTATTCCTTCTGAGGCCATTGTAAATGGAACTGCCTCGTTAGTTTAATTTTCATATTGAACATTGCTAACATATAGAAATGCAATTGATTTTTGTATATTGATACTGTAACTAAGTAAATATAGGACATTTAGTTTATTCTACTTTTTGAGGTTTTTTATAAAGTTACATGTTTTTATGACCATCTGCATAATCATGATCCTTAGAAATTTGAATGATCTGAATGATGATTTAGCAGATTGCCCAACTGACTTCCATATAAATCCAGCATCTACTAATGCCTTACATTGGAAAGTGGCATGTTGATTTAGAAAAAGGGTTTCCAAAACTGACAGCTCTTGAGAAATACCTGGGGAATTTTTTAATATACATTGTCTCTTTTTATTTTAGACTGACTGAATCAGAATTTTGGGGGAAGAGTCTAAATTCTTTACTTAAAATAATATCCTAAGTTAATTTGGCGCAGTCTACCTGTGAACGTGCATTTAAGAAGTACTATATTATGCTTCCATAAGGCAAACATTCTTGTTAATTCACCTTGATGGGCCTACTTGCACGTAGTTTTTATTAATTCATTCAAAAATTTTCCACTGTAGTGAACAAAATCAAATTCCTGGTTACATGGAGCTGACATACTAGCATGGGGGAAGTTAGACAATAACAAATAAGTGGCAAAAAGCAAGCCAAGGGTTTAAAGAATGACAGAAGCACAATTGTAGAGTGTGGTCAAGGGAGGCCCTTCCTGTCAGTTGATATTGAAACAGAAACCTGAATGAAAAGGAGAAAATGACCCACAGAAATCTCTAAGGAAAAAAAATGCTCTGTGCAGAAAGAATAGAGAGTGTAAAGACCTACTGAGAAGGACCTTACTTGAAATGTCCAAGAATAAGGAGGTGACTAGATTTGAGGAAGGTGAGCAACTGAGAAAGTAGTAAGAAATGAGATTGGAAAGATCAGAACACACCACATTATTCTGCATGAGATGAGAAGTTCATGTAGTTTTGTACAGAAGGGTAACATGATCTGATTTAGAGTGTTAGGGGGAGAAAAGATTATAGAAGGGCTAGTAGGAAGCTGTGGCAATTGTCTTGTTGTATACTTCTCAATGTGTAGTCTAAGGAACTCCAGGGAAATGCTGAGAACCTTTCAGGAATCCATGAAGTTAAAACTATTTTCTTGATAAGTAAGACGTTATTTGCCTTTTTCACTGTGTTGACATATGCTCTGATGGTGCAAAAGCAATGATGAGTAATACTGCTGTCATCTTAGCATGAATCAAGACAGTGGCACCAAACTCTACTAAAAGTCACTGTTTTCTCTACAACTACAACTGTGCACATCAAAAAAAAAAAGTCTGTATATCCTTGATGTAGTAATAGAAATTATTAATGTTATTAAATCTCAACCTTTGAGAATATGTCTTGTTAATAATTCTGTGTGATGAAATGAGAAGCACACATAAAGGTCTTCTGCTGTTTATGAAGGTATAATGGTTTTCTTGAAGAAAAGCATTTGTGCAAGTGAGTTGCAAGTTGAACAAGCCACTTGTATTTTTAATGGAACAGAAGATCATTAAAAGAATGTTGACAAACTATATCTATTCAGATTTGGGTATTGGGCAAATATTTTCTTGAAAATGCATAAAGTGGGTTTGCGACTTCAAGGAAAACAACTGACAGTAGAGGTTGCCAATGATAAACTTTGAATTTTAAAGGAAGAATTAAATTTTGGAAAATGTGTGTCTCTCCGTATGAAGTTAATGTTCCCCAATAGTTCAAACATTTTAAGGAGACTGGTGGTGATATGTAAAACTATGTTGCGGGAGACCTTCAAGATGGCAGAGGAGTTAAGACGTGGAGATCACCTTTCTCCATCTATATGTGGAACAACTGCTACAGAACACCTACTGAACGCTGGCAGAAGACCTCAGACGTCTCAAGAGACAAGAAACTCCCCACATACCAGGGTAGGGCAAAAGAAAAAGAAAACACAGAGACAAAAGAATAAGGATGGGACCTGTACCTCTGGGAGGGAGCTGTGAAGGAGGAAAAGTTTCCACATGCTAGGAAGCCCCCTCACTGGCAGAGACAGGGGTGGCGGGGGTAAAGCTTCAGAGCCACGGAGGAGAGCACAGCAACAGGGGTGCAGAGGCAAAGCAGAGAGATTCCCACACAGAGGATCAGTGCCGAGAGGCCCTCACCAGCCTGAGAGGCTTGTCTGCTCACGCCACAGGGTGGGTGGGGGCTGGGAGCTGAGGCTCGGGCTTCGGAGGTCAGACCCCAGGGAGAGGACTGGGGTTGGCTGCGTGAACACAGCCTGAGGGGCTAGTGTGCCACAGCTAGTCAGGAGGGAGTCTGGGGAAAAGTCTGGAACTGCCTAAGAGGCAAGAAACCATTGTTTTGCAGTGTTCGAGGAGGGGATTCAGAGCACCACCTGAACGAGCTCCAGAGATGGGTGCGAGCAGTGGTTATCAGCGTGGACACCAGATACTGACATGAAACGCTAAGACTGCTACTGCAGCCACAAAGAAGCCTTTGTGCAAGCACAGGTCACTATCCACACCTCCCCTACCGGGAGCCTGTGCAGCCTGCCACTGCCAGGGTCCCAGGATCCAGGGACAACTTTCCTGGGAGAACACACGGTGCGCCTCAGGCTGTTGCAACATAACACCGGCCTCTGCCGCCTGTAGCCTCGTCCTGCATTCCGTACCCCTCCACCCCCCCCACCTGAGTGAGCCAGAGCCCCCTAATCAGCTGCTCCTTTAACCCTGTCCTGTCTGGGCAGGAACAGATGCCCTCAGGAGACCTACACACAGAGGTGGGGCCAAATCCAAAGCTGAACCCCAGGAGCTGTGTGAACAAAGAAGAGAAAGGGAAATTTCTTCCAGCAGCCTCAGGAGCAGTGGATTAAATCTTCACAATCAACTTGATGTACCCTGCATCTCTGGAATACCTGAATAGACAATGAATCATCCCAAAACTGAGGCGATGGACTTTGGGAGCAAATGTAGATTTGGGGTTGTTTTCTGCATCTAATTTGTTTCTGGTTTTATGTTTACCTTAGTTTAGTATTTAGAGTTTATTATCATTGGTAGATTTATTTATTGATGGTTGCTCTCTTCCTCCTTTTTGTTTATATATAGATTTTTAAATATATTTCCTTTTTCCCTTTTCGTGAGTGTGTATATGTATGCTTCTTTGTGTGATTTTGTCTGAATAGCTTTGCTCTTACCATTTTTTCTAGGGTTCTATCTGTCCTTTTCTCTGTGTGTGTGTTTTTTTTAAGTATAGTTTTTAGCACTTGTTATCATTGGTGGATTTGTTTTTTGGTTTGGTTGCTCTCTTTTTTCTTTCTTTTTGTTTTACTTAAAATTTTTTTATTTTTAATAATTTTTACATTTGTTTATTGTATTTTATTTTTTCTTTTTCTTTTTTTCTCCTTTTCCTTCTGAGCCACGTGGCAGACAGGGTCTTGCTGCTCTGGCCAGGTGTCAGGCCTCTGCCTTTGAGGTGGGAGAGCTGAGTTCAGGACATTGCTCCACCAGAAACCTCCTGGCTCCACACATTATCAAATGGTGAAAGCTCTCCCACAGATCTCCATCAAATGCTAAGACCCAGCTCCACTCAACAACCAGCAAGATACAGTGCTGGACATTGTATGCCAAACAACTAGCAAGACAGGAACACAACCCACCCATTAGCAGAGAGGCTGCCTAAAATCATAATAAGGTCACAGATACCTCAAAACACACCACGGGATGTGGTCCTTCCCACCAGAGAGACAGGATGCAGCCTCATCCACCAGAACACAGGCACTAGTTCCCTCCACCAGGAAGCCTACACAACCCACTGAACCAACCTTACCCACTGGGGACAGACACCAAAAATAATGGGAGTTACGAACCTGCAGCCTGCAAAAAGGAGACACCAAACACAGTAAGTTAAGCAAAATGAGAAGACAGAGAAACACACAGCAGATGAAGAAGCAAGGTAAAAACCCACCAGGCCAAACAAATGAGGAGGAAACAGGCCATCTACCTGAAAAAGAATTAAGAGTAATGATAGTAAAGATGATCCAAAATCTTGGAAATAGAATGGAGGAAATACAAGAAATGTTTCAAAAGGACCTAGAAGAACTAAAGAGCAAACAAACAATGATGAACAACACAATGAAATTAAAAATTCTCTAGAAGGAATCAATGGCAGAATAACTGAGGGAGAAGAACGGATAGTGACCTGGAAGATAAAATAGTGGAAATAACTACTGCAGAGCAGAATAAAGAAAAAGGAATGAAAAGAATTGAGGACAGTCTTAGAGACCTCAGGGACAACATTAAATGCACCAACATTCTAATTATAGAGGTCCAAGAAGAAGAAGAGAAAAAGAAAGGGACTGAGAAAATATTTGAAGAGATTATAGTTGAAAACTTTGCTAATATGGGAGTGGAAATAGTCAATCAAGTCCAGGAAGTGCACAGAGTCCCATACAGGATAAATCCAAAGAGAAACTTGCCACGACACATATTATTCAAACTATCAAAAATTAATTTCACAGAAAAAACATTAAAAGCAGCAAGGGAAAAACAACAAATAACACACAAGGGAAACCCCATTAGGTTAACAGCTGATCTTTCAACAGAAACTCTGCAAGCCAGAAGGGACTGGCAGGATATATTTAAAGTGATGAAAGGGAAAAACCTATAACCAAGATTACACCACCCAGCAAGAATCTCATTCAGATTCTATGGAGAAATTAAAAACTTCACAGACAAGCAAAAGTTAAGAGAATTCAGCACCACCAAACCAGCTTTACAACAAATGCTAAAGGCTCTTCTCAAGGCAGGAAACACAAGTGAAGGAAAAGACCTACGAAAATAAACCCAAAACATTTAAGAAAATGGTAATACGAACATACATATTGATAACTACCTTAAATGTAAATGGATTAAATGCTCCAACCAAAACACATAGACTGGCTGAATGGATACAAAAATAAGACCCATATATATGCTGTCTACAAGAGACCCACTTCAGATCTAGAGACACATACAGACTGAAAGTAAGGGGATGGAAAAAAATATTCCATGCAAATGGAAACCAAAAGAAAGCTGGAGTAGCAATTCTCATATCAGACAAAATAGACTTTAAAATAAAGACTATTGAAGAGACAAAGAAGGACACTACATAATGATCAAGGGATCGATCCAAGAAGAAAATATAACAATTGTAAATATTTATGCACCTGGCATAGGAGCATCTCAATACATAAGGCAAATACTAACAGCCATAAAAGGGGAAATCGAAAGTAACACAATCATAGTAGGGGACGTTAACACCCCACCTTCACCCATGGACAGATCATCCAAACAGAAAATAAATGAGGAAACACAAGCTTTAAATGATACATTAAACAAGTTGGACTTTATTGATATTTATAGGACATTCCATTCAAAAGCAACAGAATACACTTTCTTCTCAAGTGCTCATGGAAATTTCTCTAGGATAGATCATATCTTTGGTCACAAATCAAGCTTTGGTAAACTTAAGAAAATTGAAGTCATATCAAGTATCTGTTCCAACCACAATGCTATGAGACTAGATATCAATTACAGTAAAATCTCTGTAAAAAATACAAATACATGGGGGCTAAACAATATGCTACTAAATAACCAAGAGATCACTGAAGAAATCAAAGAGGAAATCAAAAAATACCTAGAAAGAAATGACAATTAAAACATGATGACCCAAAACCTATGGTATACAGAAAAACAGTTAGTTCTAAGAGGGAAGTTTATAGCAACACAATCCTACCTCAAGTAAAAAGAAACATCTCAAATAAACAACCTAACCTTACACCTCAAGCAATTAGAGAAAGAAGAACAAAAATCCCCAAAGTTAGCAGAAGGAAAGAAATCATAAAGATCAGATCAGAAATAAATGAAAAAGAAATGAAGGAAACAATAGCACAGATAAATAAACCTAAAAGCTGGTTCTTTGAGAAGATAAACAAAATTGAAAAACCACTAGCCAGACTCAACAAGAAAAAAGGGAGAAGACTCAAATCAATAGAATTAGAAAGGAAAAAGGAGAAGTAACAACTGACACTGCAGAAATACAAAGGATCAGGAGATATTACTACAAGCAACCGTATGCCAATAAAATGGACAACCTGGAAGAAATGGGCAAATTCTTAGAAAAACACAACCTTCTGAGACTGAACCAGGAAGAAATAGAAAATATAAAGAGACCAATCACAAGCAATGAAATTTTAACTGTGATTAAAAATCTTCCAACAAACAAGAATCCAGGACCAGATGGCTTCACAGTTGAATTCTATCAAACATTTAGAGAAGAGCTAACACCTATTCTTCTAAGAGCTAACACCTCTTCCAAAATATACCAGAGGTAGGAACACTCCAAAACTCATTCTATTAGGCCACCATCACTCTGATACCAAAACAGACAAAGATGTCACAAAGAAAGAAAACTACAGGCCAATATCACTGATGAACATAGATGCAAAAATCCTCAACAATACACTAGCAAACAGAATCCAACAACACAAAAAAGGATCATACACCATGATCAAATGGGGTTTATCCCAGGAATGCAGCATTCTTCAATATATGCAAATCAATCAATGTGATACTCCATATTAAAAACTGAAGGAGAAAAACCATATGATCATCTTAATAGATGCAGAAAAAGCTTTCGACAAAATTAAACACACACATTTATGATAAAACCATCCAGAATGGAGGCATAGAGGGAACTTCCCTAAACATAATAAAGGCCATATATGACATATCCACAGCCAACATCATTCTCAATGGTGAAAAACTGAAACCATTTCCTCTAAGATCAGGAACAAGACAAGGTTGCCCACTTTCACCACTATTATTCAACATTGGTTTGGAAGTGTTAGCCACAGCAATCAGGGAAGAAAAAGAAATAAAAGGAATCCAAATCAGAAAAGAAGCAGTAAAAGCTGTCTCTGTTTGCAGATGACATGATACTATACATAGAGAATCCTAAAGATGCAATCAGAAAACTACTAGAGCTAATCAATGAATTTGGTAAAGTAGCAGGATACAAACTTAATGCACAGAAATCTCTGGCATTCCTATACACTAATGATGAAAAATCTGAAAGTGATATTAAGGAAACACTCCCATTTACCATTCCAACAGAAAGAATAAAATACCTAGGAATAAACTTACCTAAGGAAGCAATAAGCCTGTATGCAGAAAACTATAAGATACTGATGAAAGAAATTAAAGACGATACAAACAGAGAGATATACCATGTTCTTGGATTGGAAGAATCAACATTGTAAAAAAAAAACTATACTGCCCAAAGCAATCTACAGATTCAATGCAATCCCTATCAAACTACCAATGACATTTTTCACAGAATTGGAACAGAAAATTGCACAATTTATACGGAAACACAAAAGACACTGAAGAGCCACAGCAATCTTTAGAAAGAAAAATGGAGCTGGAGAACTTAGGCTCCCTGACTTCAGACTATACTACAAAGCTACAGTAATCAAGACAGTATGGTACTGGCACAAAAACAGAAATATAGATCAATTTAACAGGATAGACAGCCCAGAGATAAACCCATGCACATATGGTCACCTTATTTTTGATAAAAAAGGCAAGAATATACAATGGAGAAAAGACAGCCTCTTCAACAAGTGGTGCTGGGAAAAGTGGACAGCTACATGTAAAAGAATGAAATTAGAACACTCCCTAACACCATACACAAAAATAAACTCAAAATGGATTAAAGACTTAAATGTAAGGCCAGACACTATCAAACTCTGAGAGGAAAACATAGGCAGAACACTCTATGACGTACATCACAGCAAGATCCTTTTTCACCCACCCCCTAGAGAAATGGAAATAAAAACAAAAATAAACAAATGGGACCTAATGAAACCTAAAAGCTTCTGCACAGCAAAGGAAACCATAAACAAGACAAAAAGACAACCCTCAGAATGGGTGAAAATATTTGCAAATGAAACAACTGAGTATACAAGCAGCACATGCAGCTCAATGTCAAAAAAACAAACAACCCAATCCAAAAATGGGCAGAAGACCTAAATAGACATTTCTCCAAAGAAGATATACAGACTGCCAACAAACACATGAAAGAATGCTCAACATCATTAATCATTAGAGAAATACAAATCAAAACTACAATGAGATTTCACCTCACACCAGTCAGAATGGCCATCATCAAAAAATCTACAGACAAATGCTGGAGAGTGTGTGGAGAAAAGGGAACCCTCTTGCACTGTTGGTGGGAATGTAAATTGATTCAGCTACTATAAAACAGTATGGAGCTTCCTTGAAAAACTAAAAATAGAACTACCATATGACCCAGCAATCCTGTTACTGGGCATATATTCTGAGAAAACTGTAATTCAAAAAGAGTCACGTACCGCAATGTTCATTGCAGTTCTATTTACAATAGCCAGGATATGGAAGCAACCTAAGTGTCCATTGCCAGATGAATAGATAAAGAAGATGTGGCACATACATACATTGGCATATTACTCAGCCATAAAAAGAAACAAAATTGAGTTATTTGTAGTAAGGTGGATGGACCTGGAGACTGTCATACAGGGTGAGGGTGAAGTAAGTCAGCAAGAGAAAAAAAAATACCATATACTAACACATATATGTGGAATCTAAAAAAGAAAAGGAAAGAAAATGGTTCTAAAGAACCTAGGGGCAGGGCAGTAATAAAGATGCAGATTAGAGAATGGACTTGAGGACATGGGGAAGGGGAAGGGGAAGTTGGGACGAAGTGAAAGAGTGGCATGGATGTATATATACTACCAAATGTAAAATAGATAGCTACTGGGAAGCAGCTGCATAACACAGGGTGGTTACCTAGGTGCTTTGTGACCACCTAGAGGGGTGGGGTAAGGAGGGTGGGAGGGCGACGCAAGAGGGAGGAGATATGGGGATATATGTATATGGATAGCTGATTCACATTGCTATAAAGCAGAAACTAACACACCATCATAAAGCAATTATAGTCCAATAAGTATATTAGAAAAAATAAAAAATAGAACTATGTCATTCTTCCAATTTTTAAATAATATAGTTATTTGGTGGAGACCGTGATGGTGAAATTGAAAGATGTAGAGCCCACCTTCACCCATAAAAACACCAAAAATACAATCCAACAGAGCAAAGAAGAGGCCCCGTTCAACATAAAGTGCAGGCTCTGGTCCCCACAACACCAATCACAACCCCAATCAAGGCGATAACAGCCAGAACATCCTAATGAAAGATGTGGCAGTCATCCATACCAAAAGCAACCAAAAAAATTGGATTCACACAATCTCCTCAGGGATGCTCCCACATAAAAACTGCTCTTCAAGACCACAGTGGATAACTGTTTCTCCTAAATTTATAAAATCAGGGAAATAGAAATAAAATGAAGAAAAGGGAACCACTCCCAGTTTAAAAAACAACAAAATCCTCCTTGAAGAACAAATAGTGAAACAGACCTCTCCAGTCTATTAGACCCCAAGTTGAAAAAGGAGGTAATAAAAATACTGATGGGGCTTCCCTGGTGGCGCAGTGGTTGAGAGTCCGCCTGCCGATGCAGGGGACACGGGTTCGTGCCCCGGTCCGGGAAGATCCCACATGCTGCAGAACGGCTGGGCCCATGAGCCATGGCCACTGAGCCTGCGTGTCCGGAGCCTGTGCCCTGCAAAGGGAGAGGCCACAACAGTGAGAAACCCGTGTACCGCAAAAAAAAAAAAAAAAAAAAAAAATACTGATGAATTAAGAAAGGTTATCAGTAGAAATGCAGATAACAGTAACAAGGGACTAGAAACTGTAAATAAGAGCCAATCAAAGTTGGACAACTCACCTCTTGAGATGAAAACTGAGCTAAAGGTGATAAACAGCAAACTAGATAATAATAATAGGAGTGAATAAGTGATCTAGAAGATAGAATAGTGGAAATTAATCAGAACAGCAGATAGAAAGCCAAATGAACAAAATGAAAGCAATATAGGAGACTTATGGGATAATATAAAGTGTGCCAATCTATGTATAAAGGGAATCCAGAAGGAGAAGCTAGAGAGAAGGTGATTGGAAATGTATTTGAAGAAATTATGGCCCAAAATTTCCTAAACCTAAAGAAGGAAACAGATATCCAGGTACAGGAAACACAGAGGGTCCCAAACAAAATGAACCCAAACAGACCCACACTAAGACGTATCATAAATAAAATTGAAAAATTTAAAGATTAAGAGACGATTCTAAAAGCAGCAAAAGAAAACAAAAGAGCCAGTTACAAGGGAACCCCCATGAGACTATCAGCTGATTTCTCTAAAGAAAATTTGCAGGCCAGAAGGGAGTGTCATGATATCTTCAAAGTCCTGAAAGGGAAGAACCTGCAACCCAGGGTACTCTACCCTGCAAGATTATCATTTAGAATATAAGGAGAGAGAAGGAATTCCACAGACAAGCAAAAAACTACAAGAATACAGCAGTACTAAATCTAACATAAAGAAATATTGAAAGGTCTTCTCAAAACCAGGGTAACCACAAATCAAAATATACAATAGATTCACAAAAAACAAAAAGAAGAGAACTCAAGCATAAATAATACAAAAGAAAACCATTTAAACCACAAAGGAAAAAGAAACAGAAAAAGAAAGGAACAGGGCTTCCCTGGTGGTGCAGTGGTTATGAGTCTGCCTGCCGATGCAGGGGACATGGGTTCATGCCCCAGTTCAGGAAGATCCCACATGCTGCGGAGGGGCTGGGCCCATTAGCCATGGCCGCTGAGCCAGCACGTCTGGAGCCTGTGTTCTGCAATGGGAGAGGCCACAACAGTGAGAGGCCCGCGTACCGCAAAAAAAAAACCCAAAAAACAAAAAACAAAAAACAAAAAAAAAAACAAAAGGAACAAAAAAGAAATATGAAAGCAACTGGAAAAAAAGTTTACAATGACAATAAATACATACCTATCAATAATTAGCTTAAATGTCAATGGACTAAATGCTCCAGTCAAAAGACATAGAGCAGCAGATTGGATAATAAAACAAGAGCCAACAGTATGCTGCCTATCAGAGACCCACTTTAGGGTGAAGGACACATAGATTGCAAGTGAGGAAATTGAAAAAAGGTATTTCATGCAAACAGAAATGACAGGAGTGTGGTAGTAGTGATACTCACATGAGACAAAATAGACTTAAAACAAAGGCCATAAAGAAAGATAAAGAATGACACTATATAATGATATAAGGATCAATACAAGAAGAGGATATTACACTCGTTAATACATATGCACCCAATATAGGAGCACCTAAATATAACACAAATACTAACAGACATAAAGGGAGAAACTGATGAGAATATAATAATAGTAGGAGGCATTAATACCTCACTCACATCAATGGACAGATCTTCCAGACAAAAAATTAATATGGCAACAGAGATCCTAAATGACACAATAGAACATTTAGACTTAATTGATATTTTCAGGACATTACAGCCAAAAAAACCCGAGAATACACATTCTTTTCAAGGGCACAAGGAACATTCTCTCAGATAGACCACATACTAGGACACAAAAAAACTTCAACAAATTTAAGAGTATAGAAATTATTTCAAGCATCTTTTCTGACCACAGTGATATTAAACTAGAAATCAACCACAGAAAGAGATATGAGAAAAAAATGATTACATGGAGACTATACAACATGATACTAAATAACCAATGGACCAAAGATGAAATCAAATAGGAAAATTTAAAATACCTTGAGAAAAATGACAATGAAAACAATTACAAAATCTATGGGATGCAGCAAAATCAGTCCTAAGAGGGACATGTATACTAATACAGGCTTCCTCAAAAACAAGAAAAATCTCAAATAAACAATGTAACCTACTTCCTAAAAGAATTAGAAAGAGAAGAACAAACAAAAGTTAAAGTCAGCAGAAGGAAGGAAACAATAAGATCAGAGCAGAGATTAAATAAGATAGAGATTAAAAAACAATAGAAAAGGTCAGTAAAACCAATAACTGTTCTTTTGAAAGGATAAACAAAACTGACAAACATCTGGCCAGGCTCACCAAGAAGAAAAGAATGAGGACCCAAATAACAAAATAAGAAATGAAAGAGGAGAAATAACAACTGATACCACAGAAATATAAAAAACCATAAGACACTACTATGAACAATTATACACCAACGAATTTGACAACCTAGAAGAAATGGACAAGTTTCTAGAAATAAATGGCCCATCAAAACTGAATCAAGAAGAAATAGATGATTTGAAGACAACAATAACTAGAAGTGAAATAGAATCTGTAATTTAAAAAATCTCCCTGCTAACAGAAGTCCAGGATCAGATGGATTCACTGGGGAATTCTACCAAATATACAAAGAAGAACTTATACCAATTCTTCCCAAACTCTTCCAAAAGATTGAAGAGGAAGAAACACTCCCAAACTCATTCTACAAAGCCAACATCACCCTGATACAAAAACCAGGCAAAGATACTACCAGAAAAGAAAATTACAAGTTCAATATCTTTGATGAATATAGGTGTAAAAATACTCAACAAAATATTAGCAAACCAAATCCAACAACACATAAGGAGGATCATACACCATGATCAAGTTGGATTATCCCAGATTCACGAGGATGGTTCAGCATACACAAATCAATCAATGTGATATACCACCACAACAAAAGAAAAGACAAAAACCACATGATCACCTCAATAGATGCAGAAAAAGCATTTGATAAAATTCCGAATACATTCATGATAAAAAAAACTCTCACCAAAGTGGATAGATGGAACATATCTCAGCATAATAAAAGCTATTTATGAGAGTGGATCAAGATGGTGGAGGGTAGGACGTGGAGTTCATCTTCTCCCCACAGATGCATCAAAAATGCATCTACATGTGGAATGTCTCTCACAGAACATCTACTGAACAGTGGAAGAAGGCTTCAGACCTCCAAAAGGGCAAGAAAATCTCCATGTACCTGGGTAGGACAAAAGAAAAAAAGAGAAAGGAATGGGATGGGACCTGCACCCCTGGGAGGGAGCTGTGAAAGAGGAAAGGTTTCCACACAAAGGAAAGTCCCCTTTCTGGCAGGGAGATCAGCCAGGACAGAGGGGGAGTTTCAGAGCCCAGAGAAGACAGCAACAGGTTTGCAGAGGACAAAGCAGAGAGAAATCTACACAAATGATTTGTGCCAACCAGCACACCCTAGCCTGAGATGTTTGTCTGTTGGGGTTGCTGGGGGCTGGGTGCTGAGGGTCAGGCTTCAGAGGTCAGACCCTGAGTAGAGGATGGGGGTTGGCTGCATGAAGACAGCCTGAGAGGGCTAGGATGTGGTGTGCCACAACTAGGGAGTATGGGAAGAAGCCTGGGCCCATCAGAGAGGCAAGATGCCATTGTTGGGGGACACACGAGGAGATGAGTGGGCCCACAATAGGAGCTTCTTTCTCTATGCACTCTCAGGTGACAGGGCACTGCCTGCGTGAACTACGGGGGCAGGTGTGAGCTGCCGCTGCCATCTCAGACTCCAGAGGCATGCGTGAACTGGTCTCACTGAGGGTCCTGTGGTGAGTGCAGGTCACTACCCCCACCACCCTGGGAGTACATGCAGCCAATCACCCTCGCCAAGGAACCCACAACCTGGAGCCAACCACTGCACCTTCCTTTCTGGGAGCATGCACGTGAGCCATGCACCTGCACACCCCCTATCAATGGGATAACCACCAGCACATGCTGAGGAAAGAGATGGCAAGCATCCAAACCAAAAATATCCCTCATGCCAAAAAAAAAAAAATTAAACCCACACAAGCTACACAGGGATGATCCCACATATAAATAGTTCTCCAAGACTACAGTAGATATTTGTTTCTCCTAAACTCACAGAGTAAGAGAAGTATAAGCAGAATGAAGAATCAGAGGAACCACTCTCAGTTAAAAGACCAAGAGAATTTCCCTGAAGGAACAAACAATGAAACAGACCTCTTCAGTCTTACAGACACCGAGTTCAAAAAGGAGGTAATGAAAATACTGAAGAAAGACTATTGACAGAAATGCAGATTGATGTAAAAAGGAACTAGAAACTGTAAGGAAGAGTCAAGAAAAATTAGAAAACTCATTTGCTGAGGTGAAAGCTGAGCTCAAGGCAATGAATAGCAGAATGAACAATGCAGAAAAAGAGAATAAGTGACCTGGAAGATAGAATAATGGAAATTACCCAATCAAAAGAGCAGGCAGAAAGCCAAATAAAAAAAATGAAAGCAATATAAGAGACATATAGGATAATATAAAGTGAGCCAATCTATGTATAATAGGGATTCCAGAAGGAGAAGAAAGAGAAAAGAGGATTAAAAATGTATCTGAAGAAATTATGGCTGAAAACTTCCCAAACCTAAAAAGGAAACTGATATCCAAATACAGGAAGCACAGAGGGTCCAAAACAAGATGAACCCAAACAGACCTACACCAAGACATATTATACTAAAAAATGGCAAAAGTTAAAGATAAAGGGAGGTTTCTAAAGGCAGCAAGAGAAAAACAAAGAGTTAATTACAAGGGAACTCCCATAAGGCTATCAGCTGATTTCTCTACAGAAATACTGCAGGCCAGAAGGGAGTGACAAAATATATTCAAAGTCTTGAAAGAGAAAAATCTGCAATCTAGAAACTCTGTCCAGCAAGATTATCATTTAGAATGAGGAGAAATAAAGAATTTCTCAGACAAGCAAAAACTAAAAGAATACAGCAATAGTAAACCTATCCTAAAAGAAATATTGAAAGGTCATCTCTAAATAGAAAATAAGCAAGAAGATATAGGAAGGAGGAAATCAAAATTGGAAAGTAAATCAGTTAAATAAACAAGTATACAGATCAAAAAAAAAAACCTATCTGTGAAAACAATGATAAACACATGGAACAGCAAAAGGATAAACATGAAGATGTAAAGAGGGACATCAAAATCATAAAATGTGGGGAAGAAGAGTAAGAAAATGCAGATTCTTTTTTTAAGAATGTTTTTGAGTTTATATGACTATCAGTCTAAAGCAAGCAGATATAGGAAGGGGTTAACATACTTGAAAAACAGGGTAACCACAAATCAAAAACATAAAATAGATTTATAAAAACCAAAAAGAAGAGAACACAAGCATAAAATAAAAGGAAACCATCAAACCACAAAAAGAAAAACAAAAAGAGAAAGAATGGAATATAGAAGACATTTCCAGTTGATTTCCAACATTTCCAGTTGAAAACAAGGTTTGAAATGACAATAAATACTTATGTATCAATAATTACCTTAAATGTCAGTGGACTGAATGCTCCAATCAAAGACATAGAGGAGCAGACTGGATTAAAAAAACAAGAGCCTACAATATGCTGCCTACAAGAGACCCACCTTAGCACAAATGACACATAGATTGAAAGTGAGAGGATGGAAAAAGATATTCCAGGCAAATGGAAATGACAAGAAAGCAGGAGTTGTAATACTCATATCAGACAAAATAGACTTCAAGGTAAATAATATAAAGAAAAATAAAGAAGGACACTATATAATGATAAAAGAATCAATACAGGAAAAAGATATTACACTCATCAACTTATATGCACTTAATATAGGAACACCTAAATACATGAAACAAATACTAACAGACATGAAAGGAGAAATCAATGAAAATAGAATAATAGTAGGAGACTTTAACACCCCACTCACATCAATGGACTGATCTTTCAGACAGAGAATCAGTAAGGCAACAGACATCCTAAATGATACAATAGAACAGTTAGACTTGATATTTTCAGGACATTACATCCATAAAAAACAGAATACACATTCTTTTCAAGCTCACATGGAATATTCTCTAGGATTGATCACATACTAGTGCACAAAACTAACCTCAACAAATTTAAGAGTACAGAAATTATTTCAAGCATCTTCTCTGACCACAATGGCATGAAACTAGAAATCAGCCACAGGAAAAGAAAAGAGAAAAAAACGACTACATGGAGACTAAACAACATACTACTAAAAAACCAGTGGGTCAGTGAGGAAATCACAAAGGAAATTAAAAAATACCTTGAGACAAATGACAATGAAAATAATTACAAAATCCATGGGATGCAGAAAAAGCAGTACTTAGAGGGAAGTTCATAGCCATGCAGGCTTCCTCAAAAAACAAGAAAAATCTCAAGTCAACAACCTAACCTACCACCTAAAAGAATTAGAAAAAGAAGAACAAGCAAAACCTAAAGTCAGTAGAAGGAAGGAAATAATAAAGATCAGGAAGGAAATAAATAAAATAGAGATTAAAAAACAATAGAAAAAACTCAATAAAACCAAGAGCTCTTTCTTTGAAAAGGTAAACAAAATTGACAAACTTCTGGCCACGCTCACCAACAAGACAAAGGAGAGAATCCAAATAACAAAATAAGAAATGAAAAAGGAGAAATCTCAACTGATACCACAGAAATGCATAAAACCATAAGGTGTATTACCTTATGACATATGGTGTATTACCTTATGACATATATAATTGTATGAACAATTATATGTCAACAAATTTGACAACCTAGAAGAAATGGACAACTTTTTAGAAACATACAGCCCAGCAAAATTGAATCAAGAAGAAATAGATGATTTGAACAGACCAATCACTAGAAGTAAATTAGAGTCTGTAATTAAAAAAAAAGTTCCCTACAAACAAAAGTCCAGGACCAGATAACTTCACAGGTGAATTCTACCAAACATACAAAGAACTTATACTGATTCTTCTCAAACTCTTCCAAAAGATTGAAGAGGAGGGAACACTCCCAGAGACATTCTATGAAGCCACAGTCACCCTGATACCAAAACCAGAAAAAGACACTACCACCACCAAAAAAATAAAATTACAGGCCAATATTTTTGATGAACATAGATGCCAAAATTCTCAACAACATATTAGCAAACTGAATCCAACAACATATAAAAAAGATCACACACAACGACCAAGTGGAATTCATCCCAAGTTCATGAGGATGGTTCAACTTTGCAAATCAATCAATGTAATACACCACATTAACAAAAGAAAAGTCAAAAACTACATGATCATCTTAATAGATGTAGAAAAAGCATTTGACAAAATTCAACATTCATTCATGATAAAAATTCTTACCTAAGCAGGAATAGAGGGAACTTATTTCAACCTAATGAAAGACATTTATGACAAACCCACAGCCAATATAATATTCAACAGTGAAAAGCTAAAATTCTTCCAGATAAAATCTGGAACAAGACAAGGATGCCCACTCTCACCACTTCTATTCAACATAATATTGGAAGTCCTAGCCACAGTAATCAGATAAGAAAAAGAAATAAAACATATCCAAATTGGAAGGGAAGAGGTAAAATTGTCACTATATGCAGATTTAATAATACTATATATACAAAACCCTAAGGACTCCACACAAAGGCTACTAACAAATAAATTCAGCAAAGTAACAGAATACAAGATTAACATTCAAAGATTCGTTGCATTTCTTTACACTAAAAATGAAATATCAGAAAGGGAATGTAAAAAAAAAAACCTTTTAAAATAGCACCAAAAAAAAAAAAAAACCCCTAAGAATAAACTTGACCAAGTAGGTGAAAGACTTACATGCTGAAAACTATAAAACATTAATAAAAGAAATTAAAAAGGTTTCAAATAAATAGAAAGATAGCCCATGCTCTTGGATTAGAAGAATTATTGTTAAAATGGCAGTACTATCCAAAGCAATCTACAGATTTAACGTGGTTCCTATCAAAATACCCAAGACATTTTTCACAGAACTAGAATAAATAACCCTAAAATTTACATGCTACCATAAAAGACATATAATTTCCAAAGCAATCTTGGGGGGTGGGGGGAACAAAGCAGTAAGCATAACTCTCCCAGACTTCAGACAATACTACAAAGCTACAGTTATCAAAACAGTGTGCTATTGGCACAAAAACGGACAAACAGACCAATGGAACAGAGAACCCCAAAACAAACCCACACACCTATCGTCAATTAATCTTTGACAAAGGAGGAAAGAATATAAAATGGGAAACAGTGTCTGCAGCAAGTGATGCTGGGAAACTTAGACAGCCACATGTGAATCAGTGAAGTTAGAACTCACCCTCACACAATGCACAAAAAGAATATAAAATGGGAAAAGAATATAAAATGGGAAAAGAATATAAAATGGGAAAAGAATATAAAATGGGAAAAGAATATAAAATGGGAGACAATACTACAAAGCTACAGTTATCAAAACAGTGTGCTATTGGCACAAAAACAGACAAACAGACCAATGGAATAGAGAACCCCAAAACAAACCCACACACCTATCATCAATTAATCTTTGACAAAGGAGGAAAGAATATAAAATGGGAAACAGTGTCTCCAGCAAGTGATGCTGGGAAACTTAGACAGCCACATGTGAATCAGTGAAGTTAGAACTCACCCTCACACAATGCACAAAAAGAAACTCAAAATGGCTTAAAGACTTAAACATAAGACATGACACCACAGAACTCCTAGAAGAGAGCATAAGCAAAACATTCTCTGACATAAATCATACCAATGTTTTATTAGGTCAGTCTCCCAAGGCAATAGAAATAAAAACAAAAATAAACAAATGAGACCTAATCAAACTTACAAGCTTTTGCACAGCAAAGGAAACCATAAAAAACAGAAACAAACAAACAAAACTGAAAAGACAGCCTATGAAAGGGGAGAAAATATTTGCAAATGATGTGACAGACTAGGGCTTAATCTCCAAAATATACACACAGCTAATACAATTCAACAACAACAACAGCAAAAACCAAACAGTCCAATATAAAAATGGGCAGAAGACCTTAATAGACATTTATCCAAAGAACACATACAGGTGGCAATGAGGCACATGAAACAATGTTCAGCATCACTAATTATTACAGAAATGCAAATCAAAACTATAATGAGGTACCTCCTCACACCAGTCAGAATGGCCATCATTAAAAAGTCTACAAATAACAAATGCTGGACAGTCTGTGGAGAAAAGGGAACATTCCTACACTGTTGGTGAGAATGTAAGTTGGTGCAGCCACTATGGAAAACAGTGTGGAGGTTCCTCAGAAAACTAAAAATAGAATTACCATATGATCCAGCAATCCCACTCCTGGGCCTATACCCAGACAAAACTATAATTCAACAAGAAATATGCACCTCTACGTTCATAGCAGCACTATTCACAATAGCCAAAACATGGAAACAACTTAAATGTCCATCAACAGATGAATGGATAAAGAAGATGTGGTATGTAAATACAATGGAATCTTACTCACCCATAAAAAAAATATGAAATAATGCCATTTGCAGCAACATGGATGCAACTAGAGATTATCATCTTAACTGAAGTAAGTCAGAAAGAGAAAGACAAATACCACATGATATCACTTATATGTGGAATCTAAAATATGGCACAAATGAACGTATCTACAAAAGAGAAACAGACTCACAGACATAAAGAACAGATCTGTGGTTGCCAAGGGGATGGGGTGTGAGGAGGGAAGGACTGGGAGTGTGAGATTAGCAGATGTAAACTATTATGTATAGGATGGATAAACAGCAAGGTTCTACTGAATAGCACAGGGAACTATATTCAATATCCTGTGATAAACCATAATGGAAAAGAATATTTTAAAAAAAGAGAATGTCTCTATGTGTATAACTGAGTCACTTTGCTGTACAGCAGAGATTGGTACAGCAATGTAAATCAACTATACTTCAATAAAAAATAAAATTAAAAAAAAGCTATTTATGACAAATCCACAGCCAACACAATACTCAACAGTGAAAGGCTGAAAGCCTTCTTGCTAAAATCTGGAACAATACCAAGATGCCCACTCTCACCACCTCTATTCAACATAGTATTGGAAGTTCTAGGCACAGCAATCAGAAAAGAAAAAGAAATAAAACCTATCTAAATTGGAAGGGAAGAGGTAAAATTGTCATTATATGCAGATAACCCCAAAGACTCTAGAGAAAAACTACTAGAACTGATAAACAATTCAGGAAGTTATGAAGATACAAGATTAATATACAGAAATCTAGTGCATTTCTTTACATTAACAATGAAATATCAGAAAGAGAAAGTAAAAAAAGAAATCCCTTTTAAAGTTGCATCAAAAAAATAAAATAAAATACTTAGAAAAAAACCTGACCAAGAAGGTGAAAGACATATATGCTGAGAACTATAAAACACTGATAAAGGAAATTGAAAGGGATTCAAAGAAATGGAAAGATATCCCATGCTCTTGGAATGAAAGAATTAATATTGTTAAAATGGCCATACTACCCAAAGCAATCTACAGATTTAATGTGATCCCTATCAAATTACCCATGACATTTTTCAAAGAACTAGAACAAATAATCCTAAAATTTATATGGAACCACAAAAGACCCAGAATTACCGAAGCAATCCTGAGGGAAAAAAACCCCAACAAAGCAGTAAGCATAACCCACCCAGACTTCAGACAATACTACAAAGCTACAGTAATCAAAACTGCATGGTATTGGCACAAAAACTGACATATGGATCAATGGAACAGAAGAGAAGGTCAAGAAATATACCCACACAACTATGGTCAATTAATGTTTAACAAAGGAGGCAAGAATATACAATGGAAATAAAGACAGTCTCTCTGGCAAGTAGTGCTGGGAAAGCTGGACAGCCACATGTAAATCAATGAAGTTAGAACACTCCCTTGCACCATACACAAAAATAAACTCAAAATGGCTGATGTAAATATTATATGACATCATAAAACTCATAGACAAGAACATAGACAAAATATTTTTGGACATAAATCATAGCAATATTTTCTTAGGTCACTCTCCCAACGTGACAGGAATAAAAGTGAAAATAAGCAAATGGAACATAATTAAATTTAAATCTTCTGCATAGTGAAGGAAACAATCAACAAAACAAAACAAAAACAATGGAATGGGAGAAATATTTGCAAATGATACAACTGTCAAGGAGTTAATATCCAAAATAAACAAACAGCTCATACAACTCAATATCAAAAAAAAACAAACAAACAACCCAATCAAAAAATGGGCAGAAGGCCTCAATAGACATTTCTCCAAAGAAGACACACAGATGGTCAACAAACACATGAAAAGATGCTCAACATCACTAATTATTAGAGAAATGCAAATCAAAACTACAATGAGATACCACCTCACACCTGTCAGAATGGCCATCATTAAAAAGTCTACAAATAACAAATGCTGGACAGGCTGTGGAGAAAAGGGAACCCTTCTACACTGTTGGTGGGAATGTAAGTTGGTGTAGCCACTATGGAAAACATTGTGGAGGTTCCTCAGAAACCTAAAAATAGAATTACCATATGATCCAGTGATCCCACTCCTGGGCCTATGTCTGGAGAAAAGTTTAATTTGAAAAGTTACATTCATTGTAATGTTCGTAGTAGCACTATTTACAATAGCCAAGACATGGCAGCAACCTAAATGTCCATTGACAGATGAATGGATAAAGATGTGGTATATAAATATAATGGAATCCTACTCAGCCATAAAAATGAATGAAATAATGCCATTTGCAGCAACATGGATGAGAGATTATCATCTTAAGTGAAGTAAGTCAGTCGGAGAAAGACAAATATCATATGATATCACTTATGTGGGGAATCTAAAATACGGCACAAATGAACCTATCTACAAAACAGAAAGAAACTCACAGCCATAGAAAAAAAACTTATAGTTACCAATGGGGAAAGGGAGGAGGAGGAATAAATTAGGAGCTTTGGATTAACAGATACACACTAATATATATAAAATTAACAGCAAGTTCCTACCGTACAGCACAGGGAACTATATTCAATACCTTGTAATAACCTACAATAGAAAAGAATCAGAAAAAAAATATATAAAAATACATATATATGTATTAGAATCACTTTTCTGTACACTAGAAACTAAAACAACATTGTAAATCAATTCTTCAATAGCAAATATCATTCATAAATCTTATGTTAACATGTTACAATTTATTATTGTTACTTTTCAAAGGGCTAATAAATTAAAACATAGGCTTTCAGAAGGACAAATATTGTATGATTCAACCTATATCATGACTCTAAAATAGTCAAATGCTTTCATTCTTTTACATGTGGTTGTCCAGTTTTCCCAGTACCACTTATTGAAGAGACTGTCTTTTCTCCATTGTATATGGTTGCTTCCTTTGTTGTAAATTGACTGACTGTAGTTGTGTGGGTTTATTTCTGGGCCCTCTATACTGTTCTATTGAGCTATGTGTCTGCTTTTGTGTCAGTACCATACAGTTTTTATTACTGTAGCTTTGTAATATAATCTAAAGTCAAGGAGCATGATTCCTCAAGCTCTATTCTTCCTTCTCATGATTGTTTTGGCTATTGGAGGTCTTTTGTGTTTCTATACAAAACTTAAAATTATTTGTTTTAGTTCTGCAAAAGAATGCCATAGGTATTTTGATAGGGATTGCATTGAATCTGTAGCTTGACCTGGGTAGTATAGTCATTTAACAATATTAATTTTTCCAATCCAAGAACTCAGTATATCTTTCCATCTGTTTGTGTCATCTTCAGTTTCTTTCAACAGTGTCTATAGATTTTGAGTACAGATCTTTTACTTCTTTTGGTAGATTTATTCCAGGTATTTTATTCTTTTTGATGTTATGGGATTGTTTCCTTAATTTCTCTTTCTGATATTTCATTGTTAGTGTATAGAAATGCAACAGATTTCTGTGTCTTAATTTTGTATCCTGCAACTTTACCAAATTCATTGTTTAACACCATATGAAAAACCTAAATGAATTAAAGACCTAAATGTAAGACCAGATACTATAAAACTCCTAGAGGAAAATATAGGCAGAACACTCTTTGACATAAATTGCAGCAATAATTTTTTGGATCTGTCTCCTAAGTAAATGAAATAAAATCAAAACAAAGAAATGGGACATAATTAAACTTCAAAGCTTTTTAACAGCAAAGGAAACCATGGACTAAACAAAAGGACAATGTACTGAATGGGAGATGATATTTGCAAATGATATGACTGATAAGGGATTAATATTCAGCATATAAAAACAGCTCATACAACTCAACATCAAGAAAACAAAAAGCCTAATTAAAAAATGGGCATTACTGAATAGACCTTTTTCCAAAGAGGAAATGCAGATGGCCAACAGGCACATGAAAAGACATGGAGGGCATCATGCTAAGTGAAATAAGTCAGACAGAGAAAGACAAACACTGTATGATATCACTTATATGTGGAATCTAAAATATAATAAATTAGTGAATATAACAAAAAAGAAGCATACTCACAGATATAGAGAACAAACTAGTCATTACCAGTGGGGAGAGGAAAGGGGGAGGGACTCTAGGGCTAGGGGATTAAGAGATACAAACTATTGGGTATAAAATAACCTACAAGGTTATATTGTACAACATGGGGATTGTAGCCAATATTTTATAATAACTATAAATAGAATATAACCTTTAAAAATAGTGAATCACTATATTGTACATCTGTAGCTTACGTAATATTGTACAGCAGCTCTACTTCAATTAAAAATAAAATAAAATAAAATAGTCAGACACTTAGAAGTAGAGAGTGCAATGGTGTTGCCAGGGGCGGGGTGTGGGGGTGTGTGTAGAAATGGAGAGCTGCTAATCAACTGGTATAAAGTTCTAGTTACTCAAGGTGATTAAGTTCTAGAGCTCTGTTGTAAAACATTGTGCCTATAGTAACAATACAGCATTGCATGCTTAAAAATGTGTTGAGGGTTGATCTCATGTTAAGTGTTCTTACCACTGTAAAAAAGAAAAGAAAAGAAAACAAAAATCATGGGCTTTTGTGTTAGAAATACCAGAGTCAAAGTCACTTTGTGTGTCCTTGGGAGATTTATTTAATCTCTCTGAGATTTATTTATTTATTTATTTCAGATTTATTTAATCTGAAAAAAATATTGCTGCAATTTATGTCAAATCTCTCTCTCTGAGATTTATTTAATCTCTCAGTTTCCTTATCTGCTATGAGGAAAATACCCACAAATCTTGTAGGCTTTTTGTGCACATTAAATTAAATGAGGCAACTTACTCAGGGAACACATTACAGTTCTAAGGATATAAATGAAACATTATAAAGTTATCCTTATTTAAGTATTCCTTCTTTTCAAGATTCTTTAAGTTTTAGTCCAGCATTCTGTCAAACATTGGAACAAAGTGTCTGCACTATGGTGTTTTAGGTATGCCTTTTCTATGCTATGACATACTACAATATGTTCTCTTAACATTTATGGAGATTATTTATCTCATATGTGTTAGGGACAAATGAAAAGGACAAAGTAATGTCTAATGTATGCAAGAGATTTCATTAAAGTCAAAATCTCAAAATGTGGGAGAATAAAATTTCAAACGTTTACTATCAAGTATTAAATCACTGATGGAAATAGAGACATTCATTCATTCCTTTGAGATGAATTCACTGAGTTCGTACTGAGTCAGATACTACTAGGTGCTAGTAATCCAAAACTGGACGATAAAATGTTTACCTCTGAATAATTTATGGCTGCTCAGGGAGAACCAAAAATTCAAATAAGCCAATACAATGGTATAGATACCATGACAGAAAGGTCTAGAATAGAGAGAGAGAAAGTACGAAAGATAAAGTAGTTAATTTGCCTGTGGGAGATGAATGGCAGTCAGAGGAGGTTTCCTAGAACAGGTGATGTTGGGCTGTACCTGAAAACACAGTATGTATTTGCCTGGTGGATAATGGCAGTGGGGCTTAGAGTAGAGCATTCTAAGGAAAGACAACAAAATGAGCAAAGCCACACAGGTGTGAAATAGCATGACATGCTTTAGGAGATGCTGGAATTTCCATATAATTGGAAGAAGATTTGAAAATAGGAAGTGACAAGAAATAAGCTGTGGCTTGATCATGGAGAGCCCCATATATTTGTAAGTGAGTGAGACACTAAAAGATAAAGACCCATATCTACTCCCTCACTTCCATCCAAAATCCATCTAAGATATATTTCCAGGAATAGTAGTTCAAATTTCAAAAGTGATTTTTAGATGAAATTATGGAAGGTCTTTAAAAGTAACTAAAACCCACAAAATAGTTTCTTCAAAAGATGCTTGGGTATAGTGGGGAAATTTCCAAACACTGAATTTGAATTTATCTTTGTGCCTCTGAGTGCTTTTTCTGGCAGTTACATCATGAACATCTGCTTGAATTATCTTAGTTCTTATGAAATTTTGCTTATCCACAGAGAGAAACACATATTGTTGGCCCAAGTCCAATATGCAGTTTCTTCCCCAGACTTTGAAAAAAATAGCAAAAAGGAGTTATTAAATTGCTGAATAACTTAACAGACTTAAAAAATATCACTGAAAGATGTCCAGGATTGAGAATTTGGAAATATTTATAAATTCCATATATAGTGAGGGATGAGGATAATAGTGATACAATTTTTGAAAGTTTTTCCATTGAATAAGAGTCTAATCTTTATAACAAATGAAAGAAAACAACAACAAAATCAGCAACAAAATAAAGTATGGAAAAATATGTAACTATTATCCTTACACATGAAAAGGTTTATAAAGGCCTGAGTGAAGTACAATAAGTTGAACTGAATATACTTAGCAGGAGAGCTCAGTAAAACATGTCAAACATTATAAAGAAGAAAAGGGTATCATGGAAAAAGAAAAAACGAGTTGATATAAGATGCTGTCTTATGTCCCTTTGAAGTATTCCTTTAGATCCTGTATCTCTGGATCAGTGGCATACTGAGATGAGAACTAGAAACATCAGGGTTTCTTATTATGGGGGAAAAATCCCCCGAGAATACTGAGTACCTAATTAAAATGGTATCTGAAATAGATATTAGAGGTAGGCATACCAGTCACTTCAAAAATAAATGGTAGATGGTTATCCATTTAGTTATTTACCATTTATCCATTTATTCATTCATAAATCTTCTTTAAAATATTATGGAGTGCTTACTATAGGCCAGTTTCTGGCTTGAGCAATTTGTTATATTTTTTGCTATTTTAGATTATATCTTCTTCAAAATTCCATTTTATAGTACTCCATGCTGGTTTATAAAAATGAAATACCTAGGTATAAATCTAATAAATAATTTACGTGGTCTTTTTGAAGAAAATTATGATACTTGTTAAAGAAAACTCCAAATGGATACACATAGACTAAAATATTCAAAATGCTAAAATACTAAAAGACTCAACAGGTTTTCCTGCAGAGAATGATAAGATGATTCTAAATATACACATAGAAGATCAAAAGGTTAAAAGCAGATAAGAATTTCCTGAAGAATATTGGAAGCATGTTTTATCAAATATAAGAAGTTAGTGTGTGTTGGTTAGTGGTTATTGTAGCTGCCTTCCAAATATAGGAAGTTATATAGCTTAGTAACTAATGAAGAATTAACTCAAGTGTGTACAAATTGACCAATAAAATAGAATAAGGAGTCCAGAATCAGATCCACATATAAGTGGAAAATTTATTTATGGAAGAACTACTCTTGCAGGTAACTGTAGATAAAAAGGACTTTTCAAATAAATTATGCTGGAAAAACTGATTATGCAAGTGAAAAATATTGAAATGTAAATGCTATCTTACGTATATAATTGTTAATTATCTGTACTGCGCAACATACTAGCCCAACACTTAGGGCTAATACATTTAATTCACACAGTTTCTGCAAGTTAGAAGTTCAAGAGCAGCTTATCTGGTAGTTCTGTCTCAGAGTCTGTCATGAGGATGCAGTCAAAATGTTAACCAGGTGCTTCAGTCTTCTGAAGGCAAGACTGAGACAGGAGGACCCACTTCAGAGATGACTTATTCATATGGCTGTTGTCAACCAGTTTCTTACTGGCTCTTGGCTAGGGAGAGGTCAGCCCCTACCTACACGGACTACTCCACTGGGCTGCCTGAGTATCCTCACAACATGGCAGCTGTTTTCTCCCATAGTTAGTGGTATAAGAGAGAGCAAAATGGAAACTGCAATGCCTTTTATTATCTAGACTCAGAGGTCAAAAACCATTATTTCCACATCTACTATTTATTACACAGGTTAGCCTTATTCATTGTGGGGAGATAATACACAAGGGTAAGAATAACAGAGGCAGGGATTATTGGAGGCCATCTTGGAAGCTGGCTACCACATACACACACAAAAATTATAGGTGAATTAGAGAATTCTATAATACTTTTGTAAGACAATCTATGAGAATCTTTAGTATCTCACAGCAAAGATTCTCAAGTAAGAAACAAACTACTCAAATTATAAAGGAAAAGATTGATAAATTCAATTATGTTAAAAATAAAACCTCTATTTATCAAAAGAGCATATAGAAAGTGAAAAATCAAAATAGAAGATATTTGAAAGAAATTTAATTTAAAATTATTAATATCCAGAATATACAAAGAACGGCAAACCAACACTAAAATGTTACCCAAAAGAAAAATGGGCAAACTATTTGAGAAAGCTCCTCACAGAAAAAAGAATGGTCTAAAAACATTAAAATATAATCAGCTTCATTAGTAATCAAGAAACTGCAAATTATAGCCAAAGTGTGATGTCATTACATGCCCATTTGATTTGTAAAAACTAAGAAATAATGAGTTTATCAACTTATGATGATGTGGAGCTACGGGAAACCCTTACGTATGGCTGGCAGAAGTGTAAAGTGTCCAACCATTCTGGATCATAATTTGGCATTATGTACTATAGTTGAGAATGTGTATACCTAGTGACCCAGAAATTTCTCTTTTAGAGAAAATCTTACATATATGCACCAGGAAACATGCACAAGTATCTTTGTGGAATTGCTGTAATAGCAAAAAAAACTGGAAACAACTCAAATGACCAACAGTAGAATGGATACAGAAATGACATTTATACAGTGGAATCCTATTCAGCTGTGGGTGGGTAAGGCTGAAAGAGTAAGACTGAAGGAAGATTGAAAAACAACTAACCAAACAAACAAACTAGAGACACTATAGCAAATTTAAATGTCCATTAGTAAGGAGTGGGAGGTTGAAGACATAGAAGAGACAGGTGGAACGGACATTTCTTCATTAGACATGGGGGAGCAGTTAAGAGTGAGTATGTATTTATTTAAAAATACTTATTGTGTACCCACTCTATGCCAGGGCCTGTTGATACAAAGGATGAAGGTAGCTTTGAGAATTGGGTCATAGGTATTTGATGGAAAGTCTGTATAAAAGCTTTCTTTTTCTATCTGAATATGGGGTGGAGGGTCATTTCCTAAGGGTGAGGGAAAAGCTTGGGGCTTGAGATTTAAGGAGAGTGAAGATTTTAAATTGTGTGGAAACAGGAGAGCAAACTAATGAAGGAAATAAAGCAGTTGAATTGGGCACTGTTGAAAATCCAGTTAAGGTTATTGAATTTGTAGCCAGAATACCCAGTTGTACAATTTTCACCAGCATTCCATAGTGCAGATATATTGTTCTAGAGTTTTTTTCCCTAGCAGGTGGTGACAAAAGGATAACAGAGTTGAAGAATTTAGGACAGTGATAAGAGGTTGTTTGAAATGACAGACTACGGATGCCGGTGAGTCTGATTGCTAATTAAACTTCTGAAGCAGAGTTTACCATTTATGTGTTTCCAGAAATCAAGTAATGTAATATATGTATCTGATGAGGAATCTTATTTAAAATCACAAGTGCTGTGAAGTTAAAACTCCACTAGAAGGAAACTGATCAATGAGAGGCAGGAGATGGAAAGGGTCCCGCAGATATATTTTGATCTCTTCCAGCCCCTGACTATTTGGAGATGCAAAAAGTTCCACATGTCCTGCAATACTAAGTTATGTTTTCTTGTGAAACTACAGCCAGGTCAGTAATACACCTATATATATATATAGGTGTATTACTGTACACCTGTAATTACTGTACACCTGTACACCTGTACACAGTAATACTGTATTACTGTATTATATATATATATATATATATATATATATATATATTTTATGGTATGCGGGCCTCTCACTGTTGTGGCCTCTCCCGTTGCGGAGCACAGGCTCCGGACGCGCAGGCTCAGTGGCCATGGCTCACAGGCCCAGCCGCTCCGCGGCATGTGGGATCCTCGCGGACCGAGGTACGAACCCGCGTCCCCTGCAGAGGCAGGCGGACTCCCAACCACTGCGCCGCCAGGGAAGCTCCATTTTCTTCCTTGCTTCACTTTCCTTTTTACCTCATTCTTACTTCCCTGGAATTTCACTTCCTGATAAAACAGCAGGGAAGCTTTATTCAGGCTCTGTGTGTTTCTGTTTGTTTGGTTTTTGGTTTTTGGTTTTTTAAGGTACTCAGAGGAAGACAAAATGAATTGCTCTGCTGAATTTGGAGTTATTCGTGGCAATTCAGGAAGGCGAGGGCAGGGAAGAGACTAGATAGAAGTGGGAAGATGAATAAGGAGCCAAAGAGATGGTGTGAAGCTGAGGGTCTATACGCAGTGAGGTAGCAATGAAAAATCCCTGGCAGTGGGTGGGATGGCTGAAGTATTTTAAACTAGGATGTCTATTATTCAATTTAAGATGATGATATTTCTTCCAGGTAAATTCTCTCCTATCCCTTTTCTCCCCCAAATTTAGTACATTATATTACATAATATGTCTTATTATTTTTTTAATTTTATGGTACTATAATAAATGACTGAGTTTCATATCTGGGTTAATATGACCTGGAACAGAAAGGATAGTTAAAAAGGTGAAAAGGTAAAAAAAAAAAAAAAAAAAAAAAAGGTGAAAAGGTAAACTAATTCAAAGAGCAGAAAGCTAGAAGCCAGAAGAACAAAGAAAATGTAAGACCTAGATAATTTTCAGAAAACTTGAGAAAAGTTTTGTGCTGACACAAGTCATGGAATGCGATGATGGAGGAAATTTTATTCAGACATTAAGGGGACTGGCAATCCCACATGACATCTAGGGTACAGATAATATACACTTCATCAGGCAGTGTCCCTCAGAGAGGCTAGTACTGCAGTAATATTGATTTTTAGCTGTCCCTTTTTATGCATTTATATGCAGAAGTCTTTTTTCTGAAAAAAAGAAGGTACATTTATTTTCTTTAATCAATAATTTATGGAACTATGTATTGATATTAGAATTAAATTATTATGGATGCTACTTCAGATATGAGATTTTGTTGCTATGACTGTCAATACATGGGAATTGCTATTTGAGACAACTTATTCAGTCCTGTGCTCAGTTTTATTAGGGATGCCATAAGCTCTTCATGAAAATCTTTATGTTCATAAGGCAATCGTTGGTTGTTCCATGCTAATCTATTATAATCAGTGTGAAAATCTGTTATAGGTAGGGTTAAAAAAAAAAAGTATGCCTACTAAAAGGACTATAAATGTTGGAAAATGTATTTCTTCTTATTCTGGTAGAAATTTCTACTTCATAATTTATTAAACAATAATTTTCAAGAATACAATCACATACATTTACTATGAATAGAAAAATTGACAAAAATCCTTCCAATATCTTTCATAAATCATATTTTATTCATGCCAATTAAGTTCACAGATACCTAGCATTTTCTAAATCAGAATGACAGTTAAAGCTGCCTGTCATTTCTAGCATGATTCAAAATATCTCATATAAAAGTGAATTATGAGCAAGTATACAGTAGGTCTACACATATTCCTCTTGCAAATAATTTATGTGAAACAAATATACCTCATTTTTTATGTTTTAATTGAGAAAAGATTTCTTAGTGACATTGCAATGAACTCAGGTCATAGATTCATACAAGTCAACTGTCAATTTAAATTGTTATATTTATCTAGAAATATGTCATTTGGCAATGTGATTTACTCCTATCAGTAGGTAGGAAAACATCTTTTCATTTTTCACTGAGTAGAGCAATATTACTCAACTTTCCATTGCAAAGCACAGGCTCCAGATGTGCAGGCTCAGTGGCCATGGCTCATGGGCCTTGCCGCTCCATGGCATGTGGGATCTTCCAGGGGCACGAACCCATGTCCCCTGCATTGGCAGGTGGACTCTCAACCACTGCGCCACCAGGGAAGCCCTACTCAACTTTTTTTTTTTTTTTTTTTTTTTTTTTTTTTTTGCGGTACGCGGGCCTCTCACTGTTGTGGCCTCTCCCGTTGCGGAGCACAGGCTCCGGACGCGCAGGCTCAGCGGCCATGGCTCACGGGCCCAGCCGCTCCGCGGCATGTGGGATCCTCCTAGACCGGGGCACGAACCCGTGTCCCCTGCATTGGCAGGCAGACTCTCAACTACTGCGCCACCAGGGAAGCCCCCCTACTCAACTTTTTAAAAATCCCTTTTGTAAAGTGCCACTTGATGAAATAAGAGCCCTATAATTTCCTTTAATGTTATTTAGCAAGGAAACAGTTCAGTGAGGTGAGTAGGAACATAGATCTTGGAACCAGACATACTTGGTTTTAAATGCCAGAGCTCGTTAGATATGTGAGCTGACACTTCTACACTTGTTTCCTAATCTTTTAAATGAAGATACTAAGAGTAGCTACTGCAAAGTATTATTGTGACAAGTTAATGTTATAATACTTCTATGAGGCTTAGTATATAGCCTGGAACATAAAAAATATCTATTATTATCATTATTAATTTTCAAAGAAAATTAAATATATTAATCAAAAGTCATTATAACTCTAATATGATTTTTTCAAATTGCACATTCTCCCATGAACTCTGACACTCCCCTGTTTCCCCCTCTCCCTTCCCCATATTCCCCTCCTGCTATCCCAAGAATCTTTGGACTGTATTCTTAAGATACTGACTCACATCCTGCAAATCAATCTCTTATGAAATTAATTTATAACCTCAGAGCCCGTATACAATTTCCTTTTTCTCCCCAAAGTTTTTTCCTTTACATGGTATGTATGGAGGAACTTTTGGCTAATCCTGAAACTTGCTGGCCTAATACCATTAAAATTTTTGCATATCAACAGTTAAAACTGAACTATGCTTTTCAACACCTAAATGTGATACAACAAACCAGCTCTGGCTGGTATTTCGTGGCACATATTACAATAACAGGTCATCCAATTTAGACAGAAAAGAATTATTGTTCCATTCTTCCAAATTGGTTGTACCAATTAATTCTGTTCAACTTCATATAACAGACTGCAGTAGATTAACTTAATAGGAGCCCACTTCCCCCACATAACAAGAAGTCTGGAGGTAGGCAGTCTAAAGCTGGTGCAGTTGCTTAGAGAACTCATTAAACCAGGATCCTTCTAATCATCCTGCTCTGCCGTCTTTAGTATATGGTTATTATCCACTTGTTCACAAGATAGCTGCTCCGCCTCCAGATATCACATGTCTCAGATGGAAGAGAACAGAATGCAGAGCAAAATATGTGTTTTATTGGGAAAACAATAGCCTTCCCATATACTCTACCCAGGAAGCTCCCTCTTATATCTTGTAAATCTAGATTGCAGGTTTACCTAATTTAAAGAAAGTCTGGGGAGAATAATTTTTAAACTGGGCACACTGCTACCCCTAAACTTTGAGGAATAAAGAAGACTTGAATAAATATTAAGTAGGTAATCAGCAGGATCTGCCATATGGGTCAAAAAACTTGACCTGACTTACAGAAAATGATACTGCAACATCATTATGTCACCAAAGTACACTGGTAGCAGCCTAAAAGGCAAACATTCTTTAATAATATAAAACATGTTACCAAAAAAGATTCAGTGATTAAGAGGCAGTAAGATTTTAAAAAAAATTCTCACAACAGGCTAGAATAAACCATTTGGTATTGGGTTAGTGTCAGAGACTTTAGTATGAATTCCTATATCTATCTACCTAACCATTCATCTATTGTCTGTCTACAGATGGAGAGATACAGAAATAATTATATACATATGTTTATACATACATATGTTTCCTAGTTCTATTTACTGAGAGGGCCTAGAAGGAGTGATACCCAGTAATAATGAGCACACTGAGTGCCCAGATCTTGGTTTCTAAATACCATTTGCCAATAAAAGCAATCAGAGCTCCTTAGAAAAATGGTTGATTCTAGGGCTGAGGCAATAGAAATACTAGTAAATCCTAGGTGAACCTGGAGCATCTTATAATGCCAGAGAGTAAGGAGGTGCTTAAGAAAACAAAAGAATGGGGGCATGTCAAAAGGCCACGGGAACAAATTTGAAAGAGATCCCAATGGCCAAAGCTGGAAAATGTGGGCAACAAAATAAATAGTATTGGATTATAACCCAAAGTATAAAATATACATTAGTACATACTGATATAAAGAAATAACTGAATAAACAAATAAATGGAAAAGAAGAGACAAACCTTCCTTATAGAAAATTCCAAATAACATATGCAAATACTCCTCCTTCAGGAGATGGAGCTTAATTCTCCCCACCTTCAGTGTGGGCTGGACATAATAATCCCTTCCAAAGAATTGTGAAAAGAAAAAATGGAAAAACCAGAAATGTTAGAATGGAAAAACTTGGCAAGCACAATCTTAACCTAGTGATCAAGATTATCTTACCAGTGATAAGTCATGCTGATATCATGCACCTCTGATTTGATGTTATGAGGACACTGCCACATTTTCCGTATTCTACACACCCACCCCCACACACACAGACACACAGGAACACTAATTCCAGTCTAATCATGAGAAAAACATCATAAAAAACCAAATTTGAAGACCATCTACAAAATACATATTCCTCAAAACTGTCAAGGTCATGAAAAACAGGGAAAATCTGAGAGACTGTCATAGATCAGAGAAGACTAAGGAGGTATGACCACTAAATGCAAAGTGATATCCTGGATGAAAATCTGGGATAGAGAAAAACATTAGTGGAAAAATGGAATAAATTTAGGGGTTTAGTTAACAGTAATGTGCCAATATTAGTGTCTAAATTTTGCCAAATGTAACATGGTAATGTAAGATGTTAACATGAAGGGAAACTGGGTGAAGGGTATATAAAAATTCTCTATACTATCTTTGCAGTTCTTCTGTAAATCTAAAATTATTCTAAAATAAGAAGTTTTTAAATATCCTCAAATAGTTACAATTGGAAATGACAATAGTCTACTAATGAGACAATGTGACATCATGAACTTATAACTAATGATCTTCAAAGCATCTCACGATGGGTAACCACAAATTGCTTAAGATACTTACAGTTAATGCATTAATACCAGACTGGTTCAAGTTCCAGATCCTAAGGAAACAGAAGCCAAAGTGTAAAAAGACATTTAATTTGAACTTTTCACTAAAAAGTATTTCTAAGGAGATCTCTGGATGACTCTAACCTTTCCAAGGTCAAGTGAAAGCTGCCAGCAGGTGCAATTCATCTTTCTATTGTCTTCTTCAAAATTAGCATATTCATGATTAGGAACTTATGTTTGTAAAAGAAATTTTTATCAAATCCTATAAATTATTTCCCCCTACAAAATAGAATTACCTTGAAAAATCCCATTCAAAAAAAATTGCTTCTACTTAAGAACATACATTTTTAGAGCAGCAGCTTTGGCAATCAGCTAAGATTAGCATAGGAAATCAGTACATCAGAATTTTAATCTTGCTTTGCCACTCATTCTTTCAATGACCTTTAAAAGTTTACTTAACATGTTCCTTGGCCACCAAATGAGGTTAATGAAATTCTCTAGGTTAAAAAACAAAAACAGGAGAAACAATTACATAATCATCAAAAAGCAACTTAAAATAAAAGTGTTAAATAAGAATATCTGTTGTGGAAAGATATCATACCACTTTGTGGTGATCAAAGAGATATTTATTTTCTTCAGTTTCCTATTTATTAACAGCAAAGTTGGATGGCAGTAACAAAAAAGGTGTCATTTCTACTGAGAAACAGAACAAAATGCAGTGATGAATGAAATAAAGTTAATCTTAAACCACCTCCCACCAAAAAGATCCACTCAAAATGTTTTCTTTCTTCATGTACAGAAGCTTCTTCCAGAAACCCAGTATGAATTTGAACATACTAGGTTACAATTAGCATAAAAGCCACTGAGCTTCAACCTTTAAAACTTCCAAGAAAAGAATAGTCTTTTGAATGTCAGCTAAGAAATTAAGAGAAAAGAATCTCTCCAAAATATATCAGCATCCTTCTTTTAGTCTCTGATTCTGGATTAACTTTTGGGAGGTGTTTGAGTCCTTTGATATCAAGGAATGCAAGCACAAGGCTTATGTGCAGGAACTGGAATATATGATTCAGAAGAGCTGTGTAATTTTAGAGAACTTGTTCATTATGAATTTTGCCACTTCACAGAGGTCCACAAGGAGGCACTCTTTTGCTGAAATTTTCTACACATTTTAAGGTAAAAACAGATTTTATGATAAGGAAATTTGGTACCAATAAATAGATACGCACGTTTAGTTTCTCATGGTTATTTCAGTTGCATTATTCTAGTCAGTTTCTTCCTTTGCTATGTTTCTCCAGGTGATTCTTTTTTTTAACTGTGGTGAAATACGCATAACATAAAATTTGCCATTTTAACCATTTTAAAGTGCACAGTTCAGTAGCATTAAGTACATTCACATTGTTGTGCAACCATCATCACCATCCATATGCATAACTTCTTCATCTTTCCAAACTGAAACTCTGTACATATTAAACAGGCCCACTTCCCTCTCTCTCTGTCATAGATCAGAGGTGCATGATATCAGCATGACTTATCATGACAAATCAGAGGTGCATGATATCAGCATGACTTATCACTGGTAAGATAATCTTGATCACTAGGTTAAGATTGTGCTTGCCAAGTTTTTCCATTCTAACATTTCTGGTTTTTCCATTTTTTCTTTTCACAATTCTTTGGAAGGGATTATTATGTCCAGCCCACACTGAAGGTGGGGAGAATTAAGCTCCACCTCCTGAAGGGGGGAGTATTTGCACATGTTATTTGGAATTTTCTATAAAGTCTGGCTACTACCAGACTTTCTGTCTACAAATTTGACTACTCTGGGTATATCACGTATAAGGGGACTCATATAGCATTTGTCCCTTTGTGACTCATGTATTTCACCTTGCATAATTCTTTGAAGTTCATACATGTTCTAGATGATTCTTAAACAGTCTGTCTCTAACCTTACTAAGTACCAAAGCTTTACCAAAAACTGTTTTAAATGAGGCATATGTCATTGGCACTTCTGTGTTTGTGCCAGATTGTATCAATCGGTTACCAATTTTTTTTGTTTGTCCATATCCCTCAACTTCCTGACTCAATATTATTTGGTGAGTCAAATTCAGAACAACCTTCTTTACTAAATTCATCATAGAAATTCATGCTTTACTGTGATATTTAATTCTCATTTAAAGGACTTGTCATCCCACATTTGCAGGTGAACGTAGTTGCAACTTTTGTACAAGGTCAGTTCTGGCAAGCCAGCCAGGGCTTCAAGTAGTTTTCAATCTGCTGCCTCCATGCTGTGACTGGGAGTAAGCAAGTCTATGCTTGCATGCTTTAATCACAGAGCCTTGGTTCTCTTACAGTCCTCCAGTAAGCGACACCGTTGTGTTTTTTTTAACATCTTTATTGGAGTATAATTGCTTTACAATGGTGTGTTAGTTTCTGCTTTATAACAAAGTGAATCAGTTATACATATATATATATATGTTCCCATATCTCTTCCCTCTTGCATCTCCCTCCCTCCCACCCTCCCTATCCCACCCCTCTAGGTGGTCACAAAGCACTGAGCTGATCTCCCTCTGCTATGCGGCTGCTTCCCACTAGCTATCTATTTTATGTTTGGTAGTGTATATATGTCCATGCCTCTCTCTCACTTTGTCACAACTTACCCTTCCCTCTCCCCATATCCTCAAGTCCATTCTCTAGTAGGTCTGTGTCTTTATTCCCGTCTTGCCCCTAGGTTCTTCATGACATTTTTTTTTTCTTAGATCCCATATATGTGTGTTAGCATACGGTATTTCTTTTTCTCTTTCTGACTTACTTCACTCTGTATGACAGACTCTAGGTCCACCCACCTCACTACAAATAACTCAATTTCATCTCTTTTTATGGCTGAGTAATATTCCATTGTATATATGTGCCACATCTTCTTTATCCATTCATCTGTTGATGGACATTTAGGTTGCTTCCTTGTCCTGGCTATTGTAAATAGAGCTGCAATGAACATTGTGGTACATGACTCTTTTTGAATTCTGGTTTTCTCAGGGTATATGCCCAGTAGTAGGATTGTGCCCCACCGGTTTTGAAGCAAGATAAGGAGGCTTGTTTTCCTGGTGTCTGACCCCAGGGCTAGGGTGCCTAATATGTGGCTTGAACCCGCTGCTCCCCGGGGAGGATCCCTGAGGCTGTGATATCCCCCCTCCACTTCTGTGTTACCTAAAAGACACAGTGCAGGTCCCAACCAGATCCCTTCTCATCCCTTCCTACCAGACTCTGTGTGGATCTTTCTTTACAGCCTTGGTTGCTGAAGAGCCGTCCTGCTAGTCCCCAGGTTGATTTCAGCAAGCGTCAATATACAGTGGTAGATTTGATGTGTTCGTGAGGGGAGGTGAGCCCAGCATCTTCCTACTCTTTCCTCTTGATCCCTTTCTTGGCAGTACGTAGTTTGATATTGTTCTTAGCAATATTTTTGGGATATATGTCTCCTTAGGCATGGGAAATAAAAGGAAAAATAGGCAAATTGGATTACATTAAACTAAAAAGCTTTTGCACAGTGAAGGAAACTGCCAACAAAATGAGAAGGCCATCTACTGAATGGGAGAAGGTATTTGCAAATGATATACCCCATAAGAGGTTAATATCCAGGGAATTCCCTGGTTGTCCAGTGGTTAAGACACGGAGCTTTTACTACTGGGGCCCAGGTTCAATCCCTGGTCAGGGAACTAAGATCCTGCAAGCTGCATGGCACTGAAAAAAGAGAGAGAGAGAGAGAGAAAGGTTAATATCCAAAATATACGAAGAACTCATATAATTCAACATCAAAAAACAAACAACCCAATTAAAAAATGGGTACAGGGTCTGAATAGACATTTTCAGAAGACATACAGATGACCACCAAGCACATGAAAAGATGTTAAATATCACCAATCATCAGGGAAATGCGAGTCAAAACCACAATAACACTTCACACGTGTCAGAATGGCTAGCATCAAAATGACAACAAATAAGAGTTTGCGAGGTTATGGAGAAGAGGAAACCCTTGTGCCCCATTTGTGGGAATGTAAATTGGTGCAGCCACTGTGGAAAACAGTATGGAGATTTTTTTTAAAAATTAAAATCCAGGTTTCCCTGGTGGCACAGTGGTTGAGAGCCCACCTGCTGATGCAGGGGACACGGGTTCGTGCCCCGGTCTGGGAAGATCCCACATGCCGTGCGGCGGCTGGGTCTGTGAGCCATGGCCGCTGAGCCTGCACGTCTGGAGCCTGTGCTCGGCAACGGGAGAGGCCACAACAGTGAGAGGCCCGCGTACTGCAAAAAAAAAAAAAAAAAATTAAAATCCAGCAATTTCATTCCTGAGTATTTAACTATTTCAAAAAGATATATTCACCCCTATGGCATTGCAGTATTATTTAAAATAGCCAAGATACGGAAGCAATCTAAATGCCCATCAATAGATAAATGGTTTAAGAGCCTTTTCCTTAAAAGAATATTTAAACCATGGCTCAAAGCTCAAATTAGGCAGAGTTCCTCATACTTCATAAATTTTTATTTTGTTTCCTTAATCTTTTATTCTACATAATAGCTAGAATCTGGTTTAAAGGCTCAAATGAGAGTTTTAAATGGAAATAAAAACCTTTATTTCTTAATCTCTATATTATATGTGGTTATGTTCTGGGACAGGTGAATTTACTGAACGCTTAGGACAGCCATTCCAAAGATAAAGAAAAGAGAATTTTAAAGAGACTGAATAGTTGGTGATCTAGATAAAATTTTAAAATTTGGAAGTTTGACTTCACAGTTCCATTGAATGTAGGATGTTCCCTTCTTTTGAAGATATTGTTATTTTGGGACTTAATAGATTTACTCTATTAATAGGTTTAGATTTTCTGGACCGTTGAATAATAATAATAATTGCAATCATGTGTTTAATCTACGTGTGGTGCAATTACATGGATATTATGTGCATTGTCTCATGTACTCTTCACAATGATCCTGCAAGATAGTTTCGAGAAAACTGAAGACCCTACAGATTAACTTGGTAGTTTGTATATAATTGAAGAATTATAATACAAGCCAAGGCAGTCTCACTCAATACTGGTTCTGTGCTCTTAAAATACACATGTTATGTATATTTATGTCATATTATGTGTATTTTACCACAGTACATCCTGCTCCCTCCCTGAAGGAATCCTTAATTTAAGCAGAAAGGTTTTTACACATCCCATTTTTGCAACTAACTTTTATGACTTTGACAAAGCATTTGACCTGCATTCTGATCTATACAATGAGGGTCTTGGATTAAATGATTTCTCAGGTCTCTTTTCCTTTCTTTTGGCAAGGGAGAGTACTCCTGTTGAGTGAAGTCATTTTTCTTTGATTGGCTGGCAGAGTGGTTTTGGCTCACCTGTAATGCACAGTTTAGCAGAGGCAGTAGAGGATAAAGTCTGTTTCACTCCACAAGCCAAGAAGGATCAGGTGGTGTCGATTTCTTGTGTTCTGGGGGAAGCTATTTGTCAGTGATAACCTAGATAACTTTGGATAGGTGCAACAACAGCATATGGTATGTTTAGATGCTAATTACTGCCTCTGTGAGCACTTCAGTCTTTATTTTATGCACAAGCCTGGTGAATATAAAAATAAAGGTGAATTTTTAAAAACCTGAATTAACAACCTGAAATTATATCTTTTCTCTTTCTGGTTAAATTATATCTCTTCTCTTTCTGTTGTTAGCTGAAAGTGTTTTACTAGTTTTTTGGTCATTTAAGATAGAAGAGGTAGAATGAAGATGCTTGATAATGTAGTTACTGTGCAGCCTTACCGTTTCTACGTACACAGGTGATACATAGGGAGTGATAAAGCATGCGCAAGCAGTGAGCACACAGAAGATATTTCTCATGTGACAGAGCTAGAGTCTGAGATCTGGAATTGGAGAATCTATAGGTAAGAAAGAAATACAGAAAATTACAGAGGCCTCTATTGAGAGCAAGAATATGGGGCTTATATTACATAGCTGAATGGGCAGAAGCAAACCAGAAATGGCCTTAGCTTCAAGAAAGGGAGACAAACATATGGTCCTTTGAGCAGGATTTGCTTTAACCAAATTTCAGGGAAGATTTTAAAAAAAAAGAAAGAAAGGAAACAAAGAGTATGGTATGCTCTGTTCTTATTTAATAAGCCTTGCCTAATTTAATCCTTACAACAATTTGGTAAGGTAAGTGGTACTAATTTCATTGCATAAGTGAGAAAATGGAGATTTAAGAGATGTTCAGTAGTTTACGTCCAGTATTTTTATCATTATATTATGCCTGGTAGGTGAACATTCACACTTATTGTTTCTTTCATATTATTAGTATTCTCTTTTATGAATTCAACAGAGGAAGACTATTCTGTTGTGAATTTTCTTTGTATTTTTACTAAATATGAGGGATTTAACTCTGACCCTTCCTGGTGAGCTTACTGAATTCCAGAACAAGCTACATACTAATTTTATTGCAAATATTGCTTTCATAAAGAATTTCCTCAAATTATCACAATAATTTAAATCGGGAAATTGTGCATAGTCAAGGAAAAAGACAATTACAAGTTACTTAAAGTGGTCTTTACAATTTAGCCAGTTCAATTTCTGACTCATAGATTGAAGGCCAAGATGGCATGGCCCCACTGAGGGAGTTCTTGGTGTGTCTCTGTATAGCCTGACTGAGGGCAGGTGAGATTTCTTTTGGAAGGTGTTGTATTATGTTCTCTGGATTTAGAATAAAAGGAGAGTGATTATTTAACATCATACAGTTAGAGCTAGATAAGTGCAATGTTACATGAAACATAGTGTGTTCTAATCTCGTGTCACAATAATAATGAGGATGATGGTTTATATATTGTATAATGTCTGTATGGCTTTCACATACCCCAACAGTTCATTATCACTATCACCCAGTGAGGCAAGCAGAACATATCCTCCACTTTCCCCCATTTTATAGAAAATTCAAACAATCAAAAGGAATGAGGCTTAGACACATTAGGTGGCTTACCTGAGGTCACATGGATACAAGAGGGTGAATCAGCAGTCAGCTTTATCTTCTGGTCTTTCCTTGTCCCTTTGCTGTTAGAATCATTGGTGTTAAAAACATCTTCATTCTCATTTCTCATCTGCAACTTACCTCTCCCAGAAATTCTTTTTAATTTTGTTGTAGGGAACTTGGGCCAATGATAGTACATTTATAGTTACCTGAAATTCGATGAAGTAGGTTATGTTTTTTAAATGAACGATATGGAAATAAACATAGATTTCTGCATCAATTTCAAACACTTGAACACATCTTTCAGCAAAATCTTGGGTGAGAATTCGCTCACAGAGCTCAAAGGAATTACGAAGTAATTATTCCACAATTGTTCAACTGAGCACAACAAAACACATACTGAGTGACAATTCATGTGCAAATCACAGAATAGGTACTGTGGGAGGTAAAGTAATAAAATAAAATATTGTCTCTACCCATCAGTGGTTTATTAATTATGGGGAAAAAAACACTATTCTTTATTTTTTATTCTGTCTATTGTTCCATTAAGGATTCAAGAAATTCACAGTAATATAGTTTAAATAAGTATAAAATAAAATAAAATAAGATCCCCAATCCTTCAGGTTTCTAAGGTTTCCACTATTTATTTATTTATATTGACGTATAGTTGACTTGTAATATTATATTAGCTTCAGGTTTATAACACAGTGATTCAATATTTTTTATACATTACAAAATGATCACCATGATGTCTAGTTACAATCTGTCACTGTACAAAGTAATTACAATATTATTGACTATATATATTCCCTATGCTGTGTATTACATCCCTGTGGCTTATTTTTTTGTAATGGGAGGTTTGTACCTCCCTCTCCTATTTCACTCATCCTTCAACCACTTTCTCTCTGGCAACCACCAGTTTGTTCTCTGTATCTATGAGTCTGTTTCTTTTTGTTATGTTTGTTTTGCTTTCTATATTCCACACGTGTGAAATCATATGGTATTTGTCTATCTCTGTCTGATTTATTTCACTTAGCATAATACCCTCTAGGTCCATTTATGCTATCCCAAATGGCAAGATTTCATTATTTTTTTATGGCTGAGTAATATTGTATGTATATATAGTGTGCATATATATATATATATATATACACACACATATATACATATAAACATTCTATATATATATATATATATATATATCACATCTTCTTTATCCATTCATCTATAGGTGGACACTTAGGTTGCTTCCATATCTTGCCTATTTTACATAATGCTTCTATGAACATAGGGGTGCATATATCTTATTGAATTAATGTTTTTGTTTTCTTCAAAAAAGTCCAGAAGTGGAATTGCTGGATCGTATGGTAGTTCTATTTTTAAGTTTTGAGGAACCTCCATGCTATTTTCCATAGTGCCTGTACCGATTTACATTCACACCAACAGTGCAAAGGGGTTTCCTTTTCTCTACATCCTTGCCAACACTTGTTATTTCTTGCCTTTTTGATAATAACCATTATGGCAGTGTTCAGGATACCTCATTATGATTTTATTTGCATTTCCCTGATGATTAGTGGTGTTAAGCATTTTTTCATGTACCTGTTGGCCATCTGTATTCTTCTTTGGAAAATAATTCTTTGTTGTAGTTCTGTGAAAAATGCCATTGTTATTTTGATGGAACTGCATTGAATCCGTAGATTGCCTTGGGTAGTATGGTTACTGTAACAATATAAATTCTTCCAATCTGTGAACACTGTATATCTTTCCCTTTGTTTGTATCACCTTCAATTTCTTTCATCAATGTCTTATTGTTTTCTGAGTATAAGTTTTTTACCTCCTTGGCTAGATTTATTCCTAGAAATTTTATTCTTTTTGATGTAGTTGTAAATGGGATTATTTTCTTAATTACACTTTCCAATAGTTGTTAGTGTAGAGAAAAGCAACAGATTTCTGTATATTAATTTTGTATTCTGCAACTTTACTGAATTCATTTATTAGTTCTAATAGTTTTTTTGGTGGCATCTTTAGGATTATCTATCTATCTATCTATCTATCATATGATCTGCAAACAGTGACAGTTTTACTTCTTTCTTTCCAGTTCGGATGCCTTTTATTTCCTTTACTTGCCTAATTGTTGTGGCTAGGACTTTCAATACTATATTGAATAAAAGTGGTGAGAGTGGGCATCTTTGCCTTGTTCCTGTTCTTAGAGGAAATACTTTCAGTTTTTTCCCATCAAGTATGATGTTGGCTATAGGTTTGTCATATATGACCTTGATTATATTGAGGTATATTCCCTCTATATTCACTTTGTTGAGAGTTTTTATCATGAATGGGTGTTGAATTTTGTCAAAAAAATTGAGATGATGATTGTGTAATTTTTAGTCTTCAGGTAGTTAAGGTGGTATATCATATTGATTTGTGGTTACTGAACCATCCTTGTATTTGTAGGGTAAATCCCACTTGTGTATGATCCTTTTAATGTATTGTTGTATTCAGCTTGCTAATATTTTGTTGAGGATTTTTGCATCTATGTTAGTTAAGAATTTTTGTTTTGCTTGTGGTGTCTGTCTGGTTTTGGTATTGGGGTGATACTGGTGCTTTAGAATGAGTTTGGAAGCATTGTTTCCTCTTCAATTTTTGGCAATAGTTTGAGAAGGATAGGCATTAACTCTTCTTTAAATGTTTGATAAAATTCCCCTGTGAAGCCATCTGTTCCTGGACTTTCATTTGTTGGGAGTTTTTTTTTTTACTGATTCAATATTATTACTCATAATTGGTTTGTTCATAATTTATGCTTCTTCCTGATTCAGTCTTGGGAAATTGTACATTTCTAGGAATTTATTTCTTCTAGGTTGTTCATTTTATTGTACATAATTGTTCACTGTAATCTCTTATGATCTTTTGTATTTCCGTAATGCTGGTTGTAACTTCTCCTTTTTCATTTCTGATTTTATTGATTTGGGCCCTCTCTTTTTTTCTTGATGAGTCTGGCTAAATGCTTATTAATTTTGTTTACCTTTTAAAAGAACCAGTTCTTGGTTTCATTGATCTTTTTCAGTGTTTTTTAGTCTCTATTTCATTTATTTCTGCTCTGATGTTTAATATTTCTCTTCTTTCACTAACTTTGGGTTTTATTTCTTCTTTTTCTAGTTCATTTGGTATAATATTAAGTAGCTTATTTGAGATTTTTCTTGTTTCCTGAAGTAGGTTTGTATTGCTGTAACTTCCCTCTTAGAATTGTTTTGCTGTGTCCCATAGATTTTGGATCCTTTTGGTCCATTTTCATTTGTCTTCAGATAATTTTTAATTTTTTTAGAAGATTTCTTCAGTGACCCATTGATTGTTAAGTAGCATACTGTTTAGCCTCCATGTGTTTGTGTTTTTTGCAGTTTTTTTCTTGTAGCTGACTTCTAGTCTCATACCATTTGGCCAGAAAAGATGCTTGATATTGATTTCAATCTTGAATTTATTGAGACTTGTTTCATGGCCTAGCTTGTGATCTATCCTGGGGAATATTTCATGTGCACTTGAAAAGATAGTGTATTCTGCTGCTTTTTGAGTGGAATATTCAATATATATCTATTAAGTTCATCTGATGTAATGTTGTTTAAGGTCAATGTTTCCTTATTGATTTCCATCTAGATGATCTATCCACTGATGTAAGTAGGGTGTTAAAATTCTTTACTATTATTATGTTAATGTCAATGTTTCCCTTCATGTCTGTTAATATTTTCTGTATTTATTTAGGTGCTCCTATATTGGATTCATATATATTTATGTATTATATGTTCTTGTTGGATTGAGCCCTGTATCATTATATAATGTCCTTCTTTGTCTTTTGTTACAGACTTTGTTTTAAAGTTTATTTTGTCTGATACAAGTATTGCTACGCAGGTTTCTCTTCATTTACATTTAAATGGAATATGTTTTCCATCTCCTCACTTTCAGTATGTGTATGTCTTCATATCTGAAGTGAGTCTTTTGTAGGCAGCAGCACATATGGGTCTTGTTTTTTTATCCATGGAGCCACTCTATGTCTTTTGATTGGAGCATTAATCCATTTATGTTTAAAGTAATTATTGATAGGTAGGTACTTATTGCCATTTTGTAGTTATTTTGGGGTTGTTTTGTAGTTCTTTTTGTTTCTTTTTTTTCTCTCTTTTCTTGTGATTTGATGGCTATCTTTAGTGTTATGTTTGGATCCCTTTCTCTTTTTTGTGTTTGTGTCTATTATAGATTTTTCGTTGTTGTTACCATGAGGTTTATATATAAGAAATATATATTTTGTTTGGTTTTGTTTATATATGTTATATTTTGTTTTGAGTATGCATACTTATATGTATAAACATAAATTTTATCTATATTTATATAAATATATATATTTGTAAGTATATATGTATATATATACTTTATTATTTAAGTTGATGATCTTTTAAATTCAAATGCCTTCTAATAACCCTGCATTTTTATCTCCCACCTTCATGTTTAATGTTTTTGACATCGTTTTTTACATCTTTTTGTTTCACGTATCCCTTAACTACTTATTGTGTGACTATAGATGATTTTACTACTTTTGTCTTTCAACCTTCCTACTAACTTTAGGTAGCTTATCTACTACCTTTACTGTACATTTGCCTTTACCAATGACATTTTCCTTTTGTAATATTCATATTTCTAGCTGTAGTTTTTTCTATTCTGCTTAGAGAGGTCCCTTTAACATTTCTTGTAAAGCTGGTTTAGTGGTGCTGGATTCTTTTAGCTTTTGCTTGTCTGTGAAACCATTTATCTCTCCTTCAAATCTGAATGGTAGTGTTGTCTGGTAGAGTATTCTTGGTTGTAGGTTTTTTACTTTCATTTCTTTGAATATATAGTGCCTTTTCCTTCTGACTTGCAAAGTTTCTGCTGAGAAGTCAGCTGACAATCCTATGTAGTTTCCTTGCATATAAATAGTTGTTTTTCATTTGCTGCTTTTAATATTCTCTCTAGGTTTTAGCCATTTTAATTAAAGTGCACCTTAGTGTGGGCCTCTTTGGGTTCATCTTGCTTGGGACTCTCTGTGCTTCCTGAACCTGCATGTCTGTTTCCTTTCCCGGGTTAGAGAAGTTTTCAGCTATTATTTCTTCAAACAAATTCTCTGCTGATTTCTCTTTCTTCTCTTTCTGGGATCCCTATAACGTGAATATCAGTATGCTTGATGTTGTCTCAGAGGTCACTTAAGCTACCCTCATTTTCTCTATTTCTCTTTTTGGTTTTTTTTGTTGTTGTTGTTTTATCTTTTTTGTGGGTTTTTTTGTGCTTTTTTTGTTTTTTTGTTTTTGTCAGCTTCGTGATTTCCACTATTCTGCTTCTGGTTTGTTGATCTGTTATTCTGTACCTCTAATCTACAGTTGATCAGTTGATTCTTTCTAGTGCATTTTTTATTTCAGTTATTATATCTTTTATCTCTGTTTATTTCATTTTTATATTTCCTAACTCTTTGTTAAACTTCTCACTGTGTTCTTCCATTCTTCCCCTGAGATTTTTGAGCATCTTTATGATCATTATCTTGAACTCTATTAAGTAGATTCCTTATTTCCATTTCATTTAGTTCTTCTGAAATTTTGCCTTATTCCTTTGTTTGGAACCTAGTCCTACGTCTATTCATTTTGCTTAATTCTCTGTGCTTATTTCGATGTATTGTGTAGGTCCTTTATATTTCCCAATCTTGCAGAAGTGTTCTTATGTAGGAAACGTTCTGTGGGGCCCAGCAGCACACTCCCCTCTAGTCACTAGAGCTATAAGCTCTAGGGGTTCCTCCTATGTGGGCTCCTTGAGCCCTTCTGTTGTGGCAAGGACAACTACTGTGGGCATGCAGCTGGGTGTGGTTGGGTCCTGACAGTTCAGTGCCAGGTCCACTGTGGGCCTGGGGGTCCTGGGGCTGGTGGTCTCAGGGTTAGTGCTGGACTGCTGGTAGGCAGGTAAGATGCTGGTGCTAATAGCTTAGAGGGAGGACCCCAAAATGGTCCTTGCCAGCGCCAATGTCCTCATGGTAGAAGGAGATCCCAAAAATGTTTGCTGCCAGCTTTTCCATCCCCAGGAGGATTCCTCGTTGCCCCTTACCTCTCTGAAGGGGCTCTACAAGATCAGCAAGTGGGTATAACCAAGGCTCTTTTCAAATTACTGCATCATGGCTGGGACCAGAGCACATGAGATTTTGCACTTGCCCATTAATATTGCAGTCTCTCTTTCTTATTGCCTTCCAGCTCTCCCATACACAAACCCTGCTGGCCTTCAAAGCCAGGCATTCTGTGGGCTCATATTTCTGGTGCAGGACCTCCCAGGATGTGGATTATGGGGTTCAGACCCCTTGCTCCCTTGGGAGAACCTCTGCAATTGTGATTATCTTCCCATTTTGGGGTCTTGACTATACCACTTCTGTGTCCCTCCTACATATCTCACTGTGGTTCCTTTCTCATATCTTTAGCTGTGGGAAATATTTTCTTTTAGTTTTCAGGTGTTTCTCATAATAGATTGTTGCTCTGTAAATAGTTGTAATTATATGTGCCTATGGGAGGGGTTGAACTCAGGGTCTTCCTGCTCTGCCATCTTGGCCACACACCCCCTCAGTAGAATTCCCCTCTTTAAAAAGTAATGACCAAATATAATTTTTTTTTTAGCCAAGTGACTTTTGACTATTGACATACCCACAACATTTCTGAGAATTCACAGGGAAAATTTCAATGTCTTGATGAACATCTATCAGTTTTTCCTAACTCTTGCTGAAGTTTCTTTAGTCAATCACTTCTGACATTCATTTTTGCTTCTACAAGATATTCCAAATCTCTTCAATTCACTGTATTGTAAAACAGTGCCAACAGAATACCAATGTTATTTTTGTGTCAGTTATGCATTACCACAATAATGATATGCAACAAAAACTACAAACCTTAGTGACATACAACAATATATATGTTTTGCCCATATGTGGTAGGTGGTTAGCTAGGTGCTTTTGCTGATCTCATTTGGGCTTGTTCTCATGTCCAGGAGTCAACTGGCTGTCATCCAATTTGGTAAGACCTTGCCTATGACAGTTGTGGAGGCTTGCCTGTGTTTTACATGCCTCTTGTTCCAGCAGGCTAGCTGGCACATGTTTTCATGGCAATGGAAGATGGCAAGAACAGGCCAGTGCAGGTGCTTTTCAAGATCTGTTTGCATCATCTTATCTAACCTCCCATGGCCCAAAGCCAGTCAGAGGTCTAAGCCTAGCATCAGAGTAGAAAAGGACATGGATATAAGGATAAATTCATAAAATAGTTAAAGTCCGTGAGAAGCCTACATTTCTGTCATTTTGAAAAATCACCACATAGTGAAAAAGAAAGTGAGAATTATGGTTAGGAATCAACTTGAGTTCTTCATTTCCAAAAGTAATTATTTATGAGTTATCTGAAATGACATAGAAGAGTTCAAATGTCCTGTTTCAGTTTTGGAAAATGCCTAAAGTGATATTTTGAACTTAAAAATAATTTGAATGTAATAAGTTTATTTTAATATCCAAAATAATAGAAGAGATGACATTTTGCTTTATTTTGTTTTGTTATTGTTATTTTTGAAAGAACAGCTGATGTTGGATCTAAGAATGAATATAAATTACATTGTGTTCAGCTTACTAGCTCTTTTAATAGAACATTGAAATTACATATTGGGTACATGTGGGTATATCCTTATAATATGTAGTTCAGAATCTCCAACTATACTTAGGAAATGCATATAGAAAGCAAAATTAAAGTACATCTAGGGAAAAAACATTACAAAATCTATTTCCAAAACACTGTGTGGCCCTTTTCTCCTTCTAACTATAAAGAAAAACTGTTTCTATAATCACTTGTACATAAAGAAATACATCTGTTCTACTACCCACTTTTTCTCATTTTTGCTTTAAAAATCTGTTACTGAGTAATGTAGATATTATAATGTAATGATTTTATAGTGGAATTGAGAATATTTTTTATTCTTAATTTTATTGAAGTGAATTTTGATTTAAAAAATAATTTAAAGAAGACAGACTAAAACCATCTCAAATATAATTTATTTATTCTTTTTTGAATATTTGAAATTTTCATAAGATAGAAAAATCAGAAATGGGACAGGAAAACTATTTCCTCAAACAAGAGAAGTCAAGTTATGACAATACTGTCCCTGGTTGCCTTGCTAATTTTCTTGAAGTTATGTCATAATTAACCTTCCCTGAACACCGGTGATGTCTATTTAATTTAAAAAACCCATTTAGGTATTTATTATAAAATATGAAGGACTTTATTGGACATAACATGCCCAGTGATAGGCATTCTTAGTGATTTATATCTCTTAGACATTTTTATAGACCCATTTTATATTTACTGTAGAGAATTTAGAAAATATCAGCAAGAAAGAAGAAAATAGGGACTTCCCTGGTGGTCCAATGGTTAAGACTCTGCGCTCCCAGTGCAGGGGGCCTGGGTTCAACCCCTGATCAAGGAACTAGATCCCACATGCTGCAACTAAATATCCCATATGTTGCAATGAAGATCTGCAACTAAGACCCGGTGCAGCCAAATAAATACTAAATAAATATTTTTTAAAAATGAGAAAAAAAAGGAAGAAGAAAATAAAAAATCACCTGGAATCCCACACGAGGGAGCAGGAGTATATACTTCCAGTTTTTCTGTGCATATACTCACATATTCATTAGTACACATTTTTACAGGAATGAAGTCATATGCTGTTTTGCAACTTTCTTTTTTCACTTTACAATACTTTGTGAATATTTTCTATTTTATTACATGTTTTTCTGCTATGTAATTTTAATTGTAGCATAGTGTCTACTTTATGAATGTACCAAAATTTTAGACAATTTATTGTTGGACATTTGGATTGTTTGTATTTTACCCTATTATGAACTCATTTATGATAAATATTTTTCCAGCTAAGTAAAATTGCTGAGAGTTCTAAGGGCAGCTTATTTTTTGTTTTACTTTAAAATCTGCCTCTTCTGTTTTTCTTCCTTTTCCTAATTATGTTTATAGTAAATTTTTTTGGTCTTGTTTTTGTTCTGTTTTTTTTTTTTCTTTAGTTTCCTGGAATAGGTATAAGAACATGTCACTGAAGTTTGCACATAAAGCATTAGTGCCTTTTTTCTGCACTCATGGTTCCCTCTGAATCTCAGTAAAGTTTTCTTCAGTTGTACATTTAATTATTTCTGCTGTTGCATTTGTTCTGATCTTTCCTTTAGAATTATGAATGTCAATATATTCATTGTCATCCATATCTATCATCTTCTGAACTTCTCAAGAATGTCCTCTACAGCCATGTCACGCAGCATGTTGTGTTTAGACCAGCCATAGTGGAGCTTGTTAGAAATGCACAATCTCAGACCCCAGACTCTGCATTTTAACAAGAACCTCAGGTGATTCCCATACTCACTGAAGTGTGAGAAACACATTCTATAACACTGATACATTTTCTTCAATATAAATCCTGCTTTTTCTGGTCTTCAGTGTAGATTTTAATTTAGTCATTATATTTTGTGCTTCCTTGCAGAAACTTTCTAATCTCAGCATTTAGTCTGCCTGAGCCTCTATAACAAAATGCCACAGAATGGGTATTAATTAAATAACAGAAGTGTATTTTCTCAAAGGTATGGAGGCTAGAAGTCCAAGTTCAAGGTGCCAGCGTGGTTGGTTTCTGATGAGGCCCCCTCTTTCTGGCTGGTGGCCTCCTTCTCACTGTGTCCTCACATAGTCTTTCTTCTGTACACATGCACAGACAGTGAGAGCAAGCTCTCTGATATTTCTCCTTATAAGGACACTAATTCTATTGGATCAGGACACCATGCTTATGACCTCAGTTAGCCTTGATTACTTCCTTAGAGGCCCCATCTCCACATACAGCCATATGGGGGGTTAGGACTTCAACATATGTTTTTGGGGAGGACACAAACGTTCAGTCCATAACACTCAGCATTTTTCTTTTTCATCCTATTGTGTTCGCCTTCCTATTTCTTCTCATTCTATTACTTTTTTTTTTATCTCATCGTGCTGCTTTAGTTTTCTCTATTACTTTTCCCTTTCTTTTCATAGATAAGTGTTTTAATCAATCTTTCTTTTTTTAATTGAGATATAATTGGCATGTAACATTATATTAGTTTCAGGGGTACAACACAATGATTTGATACATATTGTGAAATGATCACCACAATAATTTTGTTTTTTCTCTTTTGCAGTATGCAGGTCTCTCACTGTTGTGGCCTCTCCCATTGTGGAGCACAGGCTCCAGATGCACAGGCTCAGTGGCCATGGCTCACGGGCCTAGCTGCTCTGCGGCATGTGGGATCTTCCCAGACCAGGGCATGAACCCGTGTCCCCTGCATCGGCAGGCGGACTCTCAACCACCGCATCACCAGGGAAGCCCTACAATAATTTTTTAATAATTGTAATGCACACAGTTACAATTTTTTTTTCTTTTGATGAGGACTTTATGATCTCTTTTAGCAACTTTCAAATATACAATACAGTGTTATTAACTATAGTCACTGTGATGTATATTACATCCTTATGACTTATTTATTGTAGACTGGAAGTTTGTATCTTTGATCTCCTTTACCCATTTTGCCCACTCCTCACACCCCCTTTCCTGCCCCCATGCCTCTGACAATCACCAATCTGTTTTCTGTATCCATGAGTTCAGTTCTTTTTTTTTTAAATTTCACATAAAAGTAAAATCATATAGTATATGTCTTTCTCTGAATTATTTCGCTAAGCATAATGCCCTCAAGGTCCATCCATGTTGTTGCAAATGGCAAAATTTTCTTACTACTCTTTCTTATATAGCTGCATTCACTCTCCCTTCCCCCAGAGGTCTATATTTTTAGGTCTTACTAATACCCACACAAAGAGATTCAGTCCTAAGTTTCAGTGCTTTACTTTACATCAATCTCTCCTACATCACCCACAAAATTCAAGCTAAATTGATTAAATTTTGTGTTGATAAAAGCAAAAAAGAAAGGATTAGTGTTGAAATATAAAATTAAATTGAGTCTTTTTATTCATTCAAGAATACAAAATTTTCTTCAAACTAAATATGCATTAGCAGTGAAATAAATTTACTCTAGGACAACCAATTTAACACATTGATTTTCTCTTTCATTACAGCTTATATATCATAAATTAACCTCTGATGAAGTGATCACAAGACCAGTATATTCTTAGCTGGTTTCTACACATGATGTTGGAGTTTTTCACATGAAGACAGAAATTGGAGAGCAGTTAGTCATTCTTTCTAGATTTATAATGTATGAGTGAATATATGAAATTTGGAAAAAATGGCCAGAATATTAAAAGAAAATATTTCTTTAAGGAAACAAAAAAGCTTATTTTAAGGATATAAAGATAAAAAGCCAGAATTGTAATAACAGACAAATTATGGAAATATTTATATGAACTTACAAAGTCATATTTTTTAAAAGAATTATCTCATATTGGTGATGAAGGAAATTATCTTTAAAAAAAGTTGTCACATGTGAAAGAAGGAAAGGTATAAACAAATAAGGAAAATAAAGAAAATGGAATTTCTATTTATTTCAACCATGTTGTAGCTCTCACATGCTTGTTATTTTACTTGAAAGGACCCTTGGCCTTAAACTGCTGATTCAGTTAAAACAATTAACAAAAAGAAAAAGAGAGGTGGTGGGGTACAGGATCAAGAATAAAGGGAAGATTTTTTTCTACTTTTTCCCCCTACTTGAACTTAATTCAAAAAAGCAGAATAAATTGCTTGAAATTAGAGCTGTGAACGGTTAGAACTAATACATTTAGTAAAAATGTTCATAATTTACTGAATGTATCAGTAATCTTTCATCTGAGCAATTACATTGGCCATAATCAATTACTACATTTATTGAATTATTCATAATCTATCATTAAATACAATGTGAAGAATCATCTAATATATAAAACTTATTTGGCAGTGTTTGGTAAATCTCTTTATGCACACCCCAATGAGATCTGTGAAAAATATAGCACTTTGTCAGCAAAACTATTTACAAATACAAGCTTTGTTATCTATGGCAATGGATGCAGCTTATGGTTCATCTTGTCTCTATTCTGTATGATTAACTCTCAGATCAGCTTCTTTCAAACTTCTGCTTGAACTTTGTGTTTCTCTCACTCCTCTCTTCCTCCTTACCCCTCCCATTTTTAGGAAAAGGATACTGTAACACTAACAATAAGGATGAAAAACAGAAGAAAAAGTGACATCTGTAGGTAATTTTTAAATTAAAAACTTGTGATATTTATTCATTTTTGTCTTTATAGGGTAAGGTAATTTAAATCCTTATAAATCTAAGTAAATTTATAATTACCTGTATCCTAAGATGACACATTAAAAAAGTAGACTTGAAATTAATTGTGTGTGACTTATTCCCCACCCCAAACCCTGCCCCACTCTCCATTTTTCTTTAGAGTTAACATTTTTAAAACACAGAAATAATATGTTTTCAAGTCAAAGGATTTAAAAGGCAGAAAATGAAAACCAGTAATTCCTCTTCCCAAGCACCAGGCTGTTTAATTTCCTGGAGGCAACCACAATCAACAATTTGTTTTTGTTCTTTTGTGGTTATGTTTATACTTACATATGGTAGTCATTTACCTCAATTTCTTGATGCATTTATCTGTTATGAGGTATGAGGAATTTAGTTCACTTTCACTTTCCAAATTGTTATTTATAGCATCGATATTAGTTCTCCTTGAAATAATACACTTGAACTCCCTATTTATATTGATTTATGCAATACCTACCACCTTTTGCCATTAAAGATGAAGAAATGAACACACCTTCCCCTTCCTTCCAGTTCTCTTCTTTATCTTTTAGTTATATTATTATTTTAGTTGTGAAAAATTATAATGTTTACACTTTAACTGTAATCATTATTCATATACTCACATTATAAGTATTGCCTATTTGGCTTCAATTTATATAATCAACTTATGTACAAAGTGTGGAAGAATTAACTCACTGTAATACTTATAGTGAGGTATGATTAGAGTCAAAGAAAAGAGAAAATATAATATCATTTAATATATATTTTTATCATTTAAATTTTTCCATTTGAAGGAAAATCTGCAAGCGTCTGAATATAACAGATCCTGTTTTAATATTTTCTAGCTTTCTTCATTTTCACACACAGGGGCTGGCATTTCTTAGGCACCACTTTGCTTTGTTTTGGGGTTATAGATTTTATTTTTCTGTAGTCCACTCTGGAGCATTTTCATTTATAGTATATGGGTGTTATGTTCTCTAAGTTTTTGTATGTAAAAAACTCTTCAATTTTTGCTCATATTGGATCGATAATTTGGATGAATAGAGAATTCTAAGTTTAAATAATCTTTCTCAGAACCTGTCTGATGAGGTATACTTCTCCTGGTTTCTTAGTTCTTTTACTTCCTTAATGATCTTGTTCTCCACATCATGCCAATCACTCACTTCTACGGTCTTGGCTTAGACATTGTCAGTGCCAACTCTACCATATCATAATCTCAGACATCCCACTCTCCCACCACCGCTGTCTTCCCAGCTAAAAATCTGCATCCCAAATTCCTAAATCCTAATGGACCTCTAATCCATTGATTCTACCACCTTTCTACTGTTCATCATTTCTGTCTTGTCCTTGCATTTTATTACCCATTTTAGATTCCATGGTTTATCATAACATATCTCTTGTCTTGCTTTCCCTCCAGTTACTCTGGCAAAACCCCAACTATAGGTCAAACTGAACTCACTTTCTATTCATTGCCTGTCCCTTAGCAGCTGAATGTAGCTGTCACTTTAAATTCATGGCCACTAAGAGGGCCTCTGTGTGACTCTGCAGTCTACTATATTTCCCTAGTCAATGACCCCCCACTCTTCCACTCTCCAAAACAACTCTTTCACTCCTTTGTTTCTCTTTATAAACCTTCAATTCTATTTGTTGGCCCCACTTTCAGGTGGTGACTATGCTCATGACACTTTCCTCCTATTTTTCAGGAGTGCTGTGTTTTTGTTTTTTGTTTGTTTGTGGCTGCATTGGGTCTTCGTTGCTGCATGCAGGCTTTCTCTAGTTGTGGCGAGTGGGGGTTACTCTTTGGGGGCTACTCTTTGCTGTGGTTTGCGGGCTTCTCATTGCGGTGGCTTCTCTTATTGCAGATCACGGGCTCTAGGCACACGGGCTCAGTAGTTGTGGCTCACAGGCTCTAGAGTGCAGGCTCAGTAGTTGTGGTGCACGGGTTTGGTTGTTCCACAGCATGTGGGATCTTCCCAGACCAGGGCTCGAACCCGTGTCCCCTGCACTGGCAGGTGGATTCTTAACCATTGTGCTACCAGGGAAGTCCCAGGACTGTGGGGTTTTATTCTTTGGAAACCTTCTCTTCCATTTCTTCTGAGATCTTGTGCGCACACACATGTGAGAAGGGGAGGGGTGGGGGGGAGCACCAGATGGATATATCGGTCTCTTCTACTCAATACTTTTATTGCCCTATGGATTTTCATTTGCTTCATAGTTTACTCCATTTTCTTGTAAAAATAATTCATGATATATATTTTTGCCATAACTTTTCAGGGCACAAAGTGTAATATATTTACAAAATCTCTGACTTTACCTTATGAACATGATGGGAAATGCTAGATCCAAGAATCCTAAACAAACAAACAAAAAAGGAATATAGATACTTCATTTATTTATTCACCATATTTTTGAGTGCCAACCAAGTTACATACACAATGCAAACTCTGAGACTGCAGGGATAAATGAACAACAACAGAAAGTTTCAAATCTCAAAGCCTAATAAGAACCTCTCAATCTAGTACATCAAAGCATTCATGTTTAACCACTATTGTACTAATGGTGAATGTAAGAACAGGCTTATATGCTGAACAGCAATAAAATTGTGAGAAAAAAAAATTTCAGGATATACAGGGCTGTTAAGTAAGTTTGTTGAAAAAATTGGGGGAAATATTTGAGAATGAGATAAATTATCTGTTACTATAATTTTAGGTTTTTGTTAAACTTTCTTTATAATAAGAGATAAAGAAAGAAATACTATTGTGGTTTAAAAACATGTCCACACTGTATTTTGATACACCTCACTTCAAAAAATGGGGGCTAACTTCCCTTCCCTTGAATGTGAGCTGGACTCTGACTGGCTTCTAACAACTAGAAAGTGGCGGAAGTGACAGTGTGTGACATTTTGGATATGACTTTGCTTTCTCTTAGATCATTTGCTCTGGAGGAAGCCAGCCACTGGCTGTGTCATGGGAACCCTCAGACAGCCTGTGGAGAGGCTCACATGATGAGGAACTGAGGACTCCTCCCAAAAACCATCAACACCTTGGAAGCCAAGAAACTGGAAGTGGCATCTCCAGTCCAGTCAGACCTTCAGATGACTGCAGCCCCTCTCATCTCTGATTGCAACCTCGTGAGAGACCCTAGGCAAGACTGCCCAGCTAATCTGTTCCCCAATTTCCTCACCCACAGAAACTGTGAAGATAATAAATGTTTACTGTTTTAAGTTACTTAGTTTGGGGCTAATTTGTTGTGCTGCAATAAATAACTGTATATAAATTGAGGTTTGTTAAATCAGAAACTGAAAGAAAGAAATAAAAATTAAATTCTAGTACCCAGACAGCAATTCCAAAAGCTTGTGATACTAGTTACTTTTCACATCATAATCTAATTCCTTCATTATTTTTTCCTGTGCAAAATTGCTTGTGGAAAAACTCAAGTGTTAATGAAAGAGATATATAATTTTCATTTAAAAAGCATAGTTTTATTATAGGTTTTAGATAAAACTGGACTGTATAATTTATTCTGAGCACCTTCCCACAACTTCTTTGTTAGTTTATGTTAATTTATCCTCTTATAAGATTATTAGGGTGCTAACTAAAAGGTACTTCAGAAAACAACTGCCATAAAAGAGTTCTGACATTGCACAGTGGATAGACTTATTTACATTTGTACAATACACCTACTATGAAATATAATTGTTTGAATAATTAGAATTTGTGTAAGTTTCCTTACAAATAACTTTAAAGGTATAAGTAGAAGCTTGATTCCAAAATTAGGGTCTTCGTAATCTGCCTCTTCCCAAATAAGAAAAACTGCATAGTGTACATTGGTGAATAAGGACAATTGCCAGGACCTGGTGGTTTTCTGAAGGACTTGGACAATGACCAGATTCAGTTTTGTAATAAAGTACATGGAATTTTCTTTGAAAGGGACATTTGTACAATAAAGTGCTTTCAAGAATTTCTTTGATCTGAGAAATGGCACATACCTATGCATGTGGTTATTTGTTATATTTTCAACAGAATACTGGGCAAATATACTTTTTTACTTGGGATTTCCACAAAGATTTTAAAAGAGTTTCTGAAGAGGTTTTAGGTACATTATATAAGCACTTGTTAGAAAAGTATGAAATTAAAGGACAACTAGTTGCAATACCTACATTAAAAAAATGTTGCTTAAAACTTGTGACAATTTTATTTAGATCATTATTCCCTGATAATTTAAATAATTTTATATAAATATATATGCATATGTATATATCATGGTCACAAGGTCAAAGACAAGTCAGATTTGAAAGACAGGTAGTCATTCTAGAAAGAGTAGCAACATGAAGCAAAAATGAAGGAAGCATTATTGATGGTGGTAAAAGAAGTACAAGAATTCCTTAGGAGAAATGTTGATAGTTTAGATGGCAAGCTGGGAGAAAAGAAAAAGATACAAGATGCACATATCTGCTTGTTTTAATGGAAGGAGCTCAAAGGAGGAGACAAATTTATTTGTGCCTAGATCAGAAAGTTTCACTGGACATCCCCAAATCAAACAAGTTTTGTAAAGGCAATATTGTGTAATGGTTAAGACTGTGGCCTCTTGAGCCACAGTGCCAGGGTCTGAACCTTAGCTGTTGTTCTTATTTTTTGTCTCTGTGCCTAAGTTTTCTGCTCTATAAAACAGGAGTAATAAAATCTCATAGGATTCTTGAAAGGATTAAGTGTGATAAAAATTGATAAAGACTTTAGAACAGCATTTAAACATATAGTAAGCACTCTATAATATGAGATATTATTACATTATTATGGATATTAGCAACACTAATAAAAATAAGAGGCAAGATCTCAAGGAACAAAGTAGAATGACTTCCCTGAAGGAACCCAGATCAAAAAAACCTATTGAGAGAACGGAGCCCGCGTTTCCACAGAGCTGGAACTCCTGGATCGAGGTCTCTTCCATCCGCCATTGTGGAACTGCCCCAGAGCCCTAGAGGAGGGCGGCCTCACTGAGGCTGCTGGCTCTGGAGGGGCCCCGGTGGCAGAAGCCGCGACAGTCCTTGGGACCGCGGGCCGGTTGCTTCAACAAGTAACTTAAAGACAAAATGCAAAAACAAGGAGGTTTGTGCCTGAGATCATGTTGATGTGAAACCAGGGGTGGCCACCTTGTGCCAGAGGGGGAAGATGGTGGAAGAGTAAGATGCGGAGATAACCGTCCTCCCCACAGACACATCAGAAATACATCTACACGTGGAACAACTCCTACAGAACACCTACTGAATGCTGGCAGAAGACCTCAGAACTCCCAAAAGGCAAAAAACTCCCCATGTACCTGGGTAGGGCAAAAGAAAAAAGAATAAACAGAGACAAAATAATAGGGACAGGACCTGCACCAGTGGGAGGGAGCCATGAAGGAGGAAAGGTTTCCAAACACTAGAAGCCCCTTCACGGGCGGAGACTGCGGGTGGTGGAGGGGCGCAGCTTCAGAGCCTCGGAGGAGAGCCCAGCAACAGGAGTGCAGAGGGCAAAGTGGAGAGATTTCCGCACAGAGGATCGGTGCCGACCAGCACTCACCAGCCCGAGAGGCTTGTCTGCTCCCCCACCGGGGAGGGCGGGGCTGGGAGCTGAGGCTTGGGCTTCGATGGAGCGCAGGTAGAGGATTGGGGTTGGCAGCGTGAACACAGCCTGAAGGGGTTAGTGCGCCACGGCTAGCTGGGAGGGAGTCTGGGGAAAAAGTTTGGACCTGCCAAAGAGGCAAGAGACGTTTTCTTCCCTCTTTGTTTCCTGGTGCGTGAGGAGAGGGGATTAAGAGCGCTGCTTAAAGGAGCTCCAGAGACGGGCGCGAGCCACTGCTAACAGCGCGGACGCCAGAGACGGGCATGAGATGCTAAGGCCGCTGCTGCCACCACCAAGAAGCCTGTGTGCGAGCACAGGTCACGCTCCACACTTCCCATCTGGGGAGCCTGTGCAGCCTGCCCCTGCCAGGGTCCCGGGATCCAGGGACAACTTCCCCGGAAGAATGCATGGTGCCCTCAGGTTGGTGCAAAATCACGCCGGCCTCTGCTGCCACAGGCTCGCCCCTCCCTCCCCTGGCCTGAGTGAGCCAGAGCCCCCGAATCAGCGGCTCCATAAACCCTGTCCTGTCTGAGCAGACACCTTCCGGCGATCTACACGCAGAGGTGGGGTCAAATCCAAAGCTGAACCCCAGGAGCTGTGAGAACAAAGAAGAGAAAGGGAAATCTCTCCCAGCAGCCTCAGGAGCAGTGGATTAAATCTCCACAATCAACTTGATGTGCCCTGCATCTGTGGAATACCTGATGAGACAACGAATCATCCCAAATTGAGGAGGTGGACTTTGAGAGCAAGATTTATTATTTTTTCCCCTATTCCTCTTTTTGTGAGTGTGTATGTGTATGCTTCTGTGTGAGATTTTGTCTCTATAGCTTTGCTTTCACCATTTGTCCTAGGGTTCAATCCATCCATATTATTTTTTTCTTACTTTTTAAAAAAAATTTTTTCTTAATAGTTATTTTTTATTTTAATAACTTTATTTTATTTTCCTTTATCTTTCTTTGTTTCTTTCTTTCCTTCTACTTTTTCTCCCTTTTATTCTGAGCCGCATGGATGAAAGGCTCTTGGTGCTATCGCCAGGAGTCAGTGCTGTGCCTCTGAGGTGGGAGAGCCAACTTCAGGACACTGGTCCACAAGAGACCTCCCAGCTCCACGTAATATCAAACAGCAAAAATCTCCAAGAGATATCCATCTCAACACCAACACCCAGCTTCACTCAACGACCAGCAAGCTACAGTGCTGGACACCCTATGCCAAACAACTAGCAGGACAGGAAAATAACCCCACCCATTAGCAGAGAGACTGCCTAAAATCATAATAAGTCCACAGACACCTCAAAACACACCAGAGGTGGACCTGTCCACCAGAAAGACAAGATCCAGCCTCATCCACCAGAACACAGGCACTAGTCCCGTCCACCAGGAAGCCTACACAACCCACTGAACCAACTTTAGCCACTGGGGACAGACACCAAAAACAACAGGAACTACAAGTCTGCAGCCTGCAAAAAGGAGACCCCAAACACAGTAAGATAAGCAAAATGAGAAGACAGAAAAACACACAGCAGATGAGGGAGCAAGATAAAAACCTACCAGACCTAACAAATTAAGAGGAAATAGGCAGTCTACCTGAAAAAGAATTCAGAATAATGATAGTAAAGATGATCCAAAATCTTGGAAATAGAATAGACAAAATGCAAGAAACATTTAACAAGGACCTAGAAGAACTAAAGGTGAAACAAGCAATGACGAACAGCACAATAAATGAAATTAAAAATACTCTAGATGGGATCAATAGCAGAAAAAACTGAGGCAGAAGAACAGATAAGTGACCTGGAAGATAAAGTAGTGGAAATAACTACTGCAGAGCAGAATAAAGAAAAAAGAATGAAAAGAATGAGGACAGTCTCAGAGACCTCTGGGACAACATTATACGCACCAACATTCAAATTATAGGGGTTCCAGAAGAAGAAGAGAAAAAGAAAGGGACTGAGAAAATATTTGAAGAGATTATAGTTGAAAACTTCCCTAATATGGGAAAGGAAATAGTTAATCAAGTCCAGGAAGTGCACAGAGTCCCATACAGGATAAATTCATGGTGAAACACTCCAAGACACATATTAATCAAACTGTCAAAAATTAAATACAAAGAAAATTTATTAAAAGCAGTAAGGGAAAAACAACAAATAACACACAAGGGAATCCCCATAAAGTTAACAGCTGATCTTTCAGCAGAAACTCTGGAAGCCAGAAAGGACTGACAGGACATATTTAAAGTGATGAAGGAGAAAAACCTACAACCAAGATTACCCTATCCAGCAAGGATCTCATTCAGATTTGATGGAGAAATTAAAATCTTCACAGACAAGCAAAAGCTGAGAGAGTTCAGCACCACCAAACCAGCTTTATAACAAAGTCTAAAGGATCTTCTCAGGCAAGAAACACAAGAGAAGGAAAACACCTATAATAATAAACCCAAAACAATTAAGAAAATGGGAATGGGAACATACATATCGATAATTACCTTAAATGTAAATGGATTAAATGCTCCCATCAAAAGACACAGACTGGCTGAATAGATACAAAAACAAGACCCATATATATGCTGTCTACAAGAGACCCACTTCAGACCTAGAGACACATACAGACTGAAAGTGAGGGGATGGAAAAAAATATTCCATGCAAATGGAAACCAAAAGAAACCTGGAGTAGCAATTCTCATATCAGACAAAATAGACTTTAAAATAAAGACTATTAGAAGAGACAAAGAAGGACACTACATAATGATCAAGGGTTCGATCCAAGAAGAAGATATAACAATTGTAAATATTTATGCACCCGGCATAGAAGCATCTCAATACATAAGGCAAATACTAACAGCCATAAAAAGGGAAATCAACAGTAACACATTCATAGTACAGGACTTTTACACCCCACTTTCACCAATGGACAGATAATCCAAACAGAAAATAAATGAGGAAACACAAGCTTTAAATGATACATTAAACAAGATGGACTTAATTGATATTTATAGGACATTCCATCCAAAAACAACAGAATATACATTTTTCTCAAGTGCTCATGGAACATTCTCCAGGATAGATCATACCTTGGGTCACAAATCAAGCCTTGGTAAATTTAAGAAAATTGAAATTGGATCAAGTATCTTTTCCAAGAAGAATGCTATAAGACTAGATATCAATTACAGGAAAAGATCTGTAAAAAATACCAACACATGGAGGCTAAACAATACACTACTTAATAACGAAGTGATCACTGAAGAAATCAAAGAGGAAATAAAAAAATACCTAGAAACAAATGACAATGGAGACACAACGATCCAAAACCTATGGATGCAGCAAAAGCAGTTCTAAGAGGGAAGTTTATAGCAATACAATCCTATCTTAAGAAACAGGAAACATCTCAAATAAACAAACTAACCTTGTACCTAAAGCAATTAGAGAAAGAGAAACAAAAAAACCCCAAAGTTAGCAGAAGGAAAGAAATCATAAATATCACATCAGAAATAAATGAAAAAGAAATGAAGGAAACGATAGCAAAGATCAATAAAACTAAAAGGTGGTTCTTTGAAAGGATAAACAAAATTGATAAACCATTAGCCAGACTTATGAAGAAAAAAAGGGAGAAGACTCAAATCAATAGAATTAGAAATGAAAAAGGAGAAGTAACAACTGACACTGCAGAAATACAAAAGATCATGAGAGATTACTACAAGCAACTCTATGCCAATAAAATGGACAACCTGGAAGAAATGGACAAATTCTTAGAAATGCACAACCTGCCAAGACTGAATCAGGAAAAAATAGAAAATATAAACAGACCAATCATATGCACTGAAATTGAAACTGTGAGTAAAAATCTTCCAACAAACAAAAGCCCAGGACCAGATGGCTTCACAGGCGAATTCTTTCAAACATTTAGAGAAGAGCTAACACTTATCATTTTCAAACTCTTCCAAAATATAGCAGAGGAGGGAACACTCCCCAACTCATTCTACGAGGCCACCATCACCCTGATACCAAAACCAGACAAGGATGTCACAAAGAAAGAAATATCACTGATGAACATAGATGCAAAAATCAACAAAATACTAGCAAACAGAATCCAACAGCACATTAAAAGGATCATACACCATGATCAAGTGGGGTTTATTCCAGGAATGCAAGGATTCTTCAGTATAGGCAAATCAATCAATGTGATACACTATATTAACAAGTTGAAGGAGAAAAACTATATGGTCATCTCAATAGATGCAGAGAAAGCTTTTGACAATGTTCAACACCAATTTATGATAAAAACCCTGCAGAAAGTAGGCATAGAGGGAACTTTCCTCAACATAAGAGGAAACACTGAGAACAAAAAACGGAGCTGGAGGAATACAAAGCTACAGTACAAAGCTACAGTAATCAAGACAGTATGGTAGTGGCACAAAAGCAGAAATATAGATCAATGGAACAGAATAGAAAGCCCAGAGATAAACCCACGCACATACGGTCACCTTATCTTTGATAAAGGAGGCAGGAATATACAGTGGAGAAAGGACAGCCTCTTCATTAAGTGGTGCTGGGAAAACTGGACAGGTACATGTAAAAGTATGAGATTAGAACACTCCCTAACACCATACACAAAAATAAGCTCAAAATGGATTAAAGACTTAAATGTAAGGCCAGAAACTATCAAACTCTTAGAGGAAAACATAGGCAGAACACTCTATGACATAAATCACAGCAAGGTCCTTTTTGACCCACCTCCTAGAGAAATGGAAATAAAAACAAGAGTAAACAAATGGGACCTAATGAAACTTAAAAGCTTTTGCGCAGCAAAGGAAACCATAAAGAAGACCAAATGACAACACTCAGAATGGGAGAAAATATTTGCAAATGAAACAACTGACAAAGGATTAATCTCCAAACGTTTTAAGCAGCTCATGCATCTCAATAACAAAAAAACAAACAACCCAATCCAAAAATGGGCAGAAGACCTAAATAGACATTTTTCCAAAGAAGATATACAGACTGCCAACAAACACATGAAAGAATGTTCAACATCATTAATCATTAGAGAAATGCAAATCAAAACTACAATGAGATATCATCTCATACCAGTCAAAATAACCATCATCCAAAAATCTAGAAACAATAAATGCTGGAAAGAGTGTGGAGAAAAGGGAACCCTCTTGCACTGCTGGTGGGAATGTGAATTGGTACAGCCACTATTGAGAATAGTATGGAGGTTCCTTAAAAAACTGCAAATAGAACTACCATATGACCCAGCAATCCCATTACTGGGCATATACCCTGAGAAAATCATAATTCAAAAAGAGTCATGTACCAAAATGTTCATTGCAGCTCTATTTACAATAGCCAGGAGATGGAAACAACCTAAGTGTCCATCATCGGATGAATGGATAAAGATGTTGCACATATATACAATGGAATATTACTCAGCCATAAAAAGAAACGAAATTGAGTTATTTGTAGTGAGGTGGATGGACCTAGAGTATGTCATACAGAGTGAAGTAAGTCAGAAAGAGAAAGACAAATACAGTATGCTAACACATATATATGGAATTTAAGAAAAAAAAATGTCATGAAGAACCTAGAGGTAAGAAAGGAATAAAGACACAGACCTACTAGAGAATGGACTTCAGCATATGGGGAGGGGGAAGGGTAAGCTGTTAGAAAGTGAGAGAGTGGCATGGAAATATATACACTACCAAACGTAAAATAGATAGTTAATGGGAAGCAGCCACATAGCACAGGGAGATGAGCTCAGTGCTTTGTGACCACCTAGAGGTGTGGGATAGGGAGGGTGGGAGGGAGGGAGACTCAAGAGGGAAGAGATATGGGAACATATGTATATGTATAACTGATTCACTTTGTTACAGAGCAGAAACTAACACACCATTGTAAAGCAATTATACTCCAATAAAGATGTAAAAAAATTTTTTTAAAAAAATAAATAAAAATAAATAAAAGACAAAAAATATTTTTTTTTCTAAAATCCAAAAAAAAAAAAAAAAACCTATTGAGAGTTGTCCTCTCATGGTAGTACACATGAAAGATTTAGTGTTGGGTTAAATCAACTCCTGGGGTTCTAAGGGAGCTAATCCGTTGCAAAGAATGATAGCCCAAGCCAAGGGCACCAGAGGAGTCACCTATACTGATACGGAAGAGAAACAGAATTAGAAAGGGAAGAATATTGAGCTTTAACTTTGTTGAACTTAAGTTTACCAACTGAAGGAGACTTTAACTTTGGATTTTAATTTCTTTCTGGAAATTTAATAATGGAAGCAGTACTTTCATTTTCAAAATTGGAGCTGAGGATATTCTAGTTCATAATGAATTTCTGGTATTTGAAGACTAGTAGTTGAGCATATTTTGACCTAGGAAATAGAAAAGAAAATGAATTTTTTGCTTAGGATATACTATGCTTGTAGAGTTAAATAATTAATATTTCATTCTGACCAATTTCAGAGATCACTGGGGCCCATTGCTGAATTCCCCAGTTCACTGGTCCAGGGAGACACAAAGGAAAGTCTTTGGAGAAGTTTTATCCTCTCTTATCCCATCGGGCAAAAGCTTTTTTCCTCCACTTGAGGGAGAGTTGAAAATAAGGAACACTTACAGACCTTCTTTCCAACCCATTTCTTATTCCTCCCTGTGTTAGTTTGTTAATGCTGCCATACAAAGTACCACACACTGAGTGGCTTACAACAAAAGGAAGTTATTCTCTCTCAGTTCTGGAGGCTAGAATTCTGAAATCAAGGAGTTGGTAGGGTCATGCTCCCTTCTGAAGTCTGTAGAGAAGCATCCTTTCATTCTTCTTCCTAGCTTCTGGTGGCTGCTGGCAAACCTTGCTCTCTTGACTTGCAGCTGCACAGCTCTAGTCTCGACCTCCGCCTCCATCTTCACATGACCTTCTCTCTATGTATGTGTGTGTGTGTGTGTGTGTGTGTGTGTGTGTGTGTGTCTGTTACCAAATTTCGCTCTTCTTATAAGGACACTAGTCATTGGATTAGGGCATACCCTAAACCAGTATGACTTCATCTTAAATTGATCACATCTGCAAAACCCCTATTTCCAAATAAGATCACATTCACAGGAACTGGGGAGTGGTGGGAGGGTTAAGAATTGAATGTATCTTTTTCTTGCGGGGGAGGCACAATTCAACCCACAACACTTCCAAAGCAAGGAGATGGTAATTGTGCTTCCTTAGATCTTGCCATTCGTTGATGAACATTTAATAGTGGACAGGTTCTTTTTGCCTTAAGGTTGGGGCTTAAAAATATACCATGCTCATTTATTTTCTGCATCCAGGTGTATATGGCTTTGTTTGGCTGAGAGGTATTTATACCTAATAGGCCTACCCACACAAGAGGGGGAATCTCTCTTCTCTGACTCAGTTACAACCTTTCCTGCAACTGGGTAGGTTATTCAGGTGGGGCCTACACTGTAGAATCAGCTGCTTTCGATTCCGAGCGAAGAGAATAGGAAGCATCACTTTAGCTTCAGATCTAAACTGCATTGTCCAACACAGATTACCAGAAACACCAAATTTAGAGGGATTAAAGCATGCATATCCAGTTTAATCAAGTTATACTTCATTCCCCGTTTAGGTTGTGATCCTGTGTATATTCTAGTACTCAATATGTAGTTGGTTTCTGCCTTATTTCTCTGGCATCTCTTCTCTAGAAACTCTAAGATAACAGGATGACCACCTGAAAATCTATTTCATGTGTACTTGATCAGCCCTACATACACAGGGATTAAGACTTCTAGAGAGGAAAGACAAGAGTTATGTTTGGAGAGTGTCTCATGTGGGTAGAGAGCTCACTTGAGTAAAGAGAACAAAATGAAACACACATATGTAAAATTAGATATAATATATATAATACACAGGTCTATTGTTTGTTATATACACAATACATATATATTACAAATACATTTATGTATACACATGACTAGGTAACACCAGGTAGTGATAAATGCTATGAAGAACAATAAATCAGAGAAAGACTATAGAGAATGCTTAAGGAGTACCATTCAGAAAAAGTGAACAAGGAATGATTCATGGAGAAAGCGACATTTGAGCAGAGAGCTGAATACAATGAATTAACAGCCATGGTAAGATATTGAGGAAGACCATTCCAAACAGAGGAAATAACAAGCAAAAATGGCTGCAAGTGAGAACATACATAGATGCCTTATATGAAGGTCAGAGCAACCTGGGAGACATGAACAACGGGAAGAAGGGTTAGAAATGAGACCAGAGAGGGAATCAGGGTCTGGAGCATTTGGCCTTGTACAATCTGACGAGGACTTTCTACTCCATTCTAAATGTGATGATTCCTGACATAGTTTGAAGAAAGAGGTGATATTCCATGTTTGAGGTTTTGAAGGCTTACCCTGGCACGATGTGGAGAAGAAAATGTAGGGAGGCAAGGGCAGAAGCAGGAAACCAAGTAGGTGACTGCTGCAATAGTCCAGATGGAGAGATGATCCTGAGAAGTCAGATTTAGAAGATATTTAAACATGCTTGCTGATGATCACATGTGGGATGAGAGACAGAGACAAGTCTCAGTTGACTCCAAGTACTGGATTTACCATTAAGTAAAAATCCTTGTGCATTATACTGGGTTGAATAGTGTCCCCCAACAATTCATGCCATCTGGAACTTCAGAAGATGCCCTTATTTGGAAATAGGGTCTTTGTAGACGCAACCAAGTTATGATGAGGTCACACTGGATTAGGATGGGCCCTAATCCAATGACATGTCCTTATAGAAGAGGGAATTTGGACACAGAGACATATACACAGAGAGGAGAAGGCAATGTGGAGATGAAGGCAGAGATTAGAGTGATGCAGCTGCAAGTCAAGAATTGCTGGCTACCATCAGAAGCTAGGAAGAAGCAAGGCAGGAGACTTCAGAGAGAGCATGACTCTGTTGACACCTTAATTTCATATTTCTAGCCTCCAGAACTGAGAGACAATAACTTTCTGTTGTTTTAAACTATTCAGTTTATGGTAACTTGTTAAGGCAGTCCTAGAAAACTAGTATACTAATTAAGGTGAATACTGGTATTTTGTTTTAATTTGCATTCTTTGAGTGCTAAGAACATATTCCCATAAGACTGCTGAGCAGTAGTTCCTCTGTTTAGTTTTCTTTTCATATCCTTAGCCTTCTTACTGTTGGGTGTCTTTGTGTTTTCTTATCGATTTGTCTTAGATCTTTTAGAAGAGTTTTAACTCATTTACGTTTTCTACTAATAAGGTAGAGTAGGTATGGTAATCTTTTGCAATCTTTTCAGACATTCTCTTCTTTATTTAAGCACAGATTTACAAAAAAAAAAAAAGTGTGGCTATTTTGAAAAGGAATTTTAAAGAAATTTTAAATTTTTAAAAGAATTTTAAAGAAATTTTTTCCAAAACCAGAATTGCTCATTTTACCTGCATGTTATTACAGTATTGGAATGTATATTTGCAAAGGTATTGCTTTCAGTAGAATAAACAAAAAATAAAAGATCACTATGAAATATGTATTCTTTAATACACTATACTTGCATATGAATTTTACCTCTTCATAGAAAAGCCAGGCTTTTCTGGTGCTTTTGTTCTATAGGAGGAAGAGGCAGAAAAGAAGAGGGAATGTAAAAATTACTGGCTTAGTATAATTACTGAATTTAAATTGAGAAAAATTTTTGAATAAACTCTGAATTTAATAAAATAAATATGAAGTTTTTAATGTGTAGTACATGGTATGCATTTTGAAGCTATCTCTTTTAAAAGTTGGTGTTTAGGGCTTCCCTGGTGGCACAGTGGTTGAGAGTCTGCCTGCCGATATAGGGGACACGGGTTCGTGCCCCGGTCCGGGAAGATCCCACATGCTGCAGAGCGGCTAGGCCCGTGAGCCATAGGCCCACGTACCGCAAAAAAAAAAAAAAAAGTTGGTGTTTAATGTTTTAAGTGTAAAGATCATATTTCTTGTTTTTTTTCTGATTCCCTACATTAAACTAGAACTGATTCCAACTACTTATTCATTCATCAAGTTTAACTTTTAAATATATCTTTGTAAATATCCTTTGGTTTTTTTCTGCATGTGTATACTGTTTTTTCCAAATTAAGTATAATTTATACATGGATTGTTATAAAAGGCTACTTAAAAATGCATAATGTTGAGAAAGATTATCCAAAACTTAAAAATAAGGCATAAGTGTGCTTTCACCGTCATACCAAAGTATGGTCTAATCAGCCTGCTTAAGGGCATTTTAGAGATTGCAATTGTTTGTCTTACTTTTTACTGTTAATTGGACCCAGACTTTGCAAATTTAGATGCTATTTTGTCAAAGACTGTTAAGTTGCAATTTATTTTTGTCTGGCAGTGAATCAAATGATGTCTTTCTAGTAGAAAAGATAACCTTAAATGTTATGGTTTTATTATCCTGAGGAGTATTAATCAGTTTCTTAGTCCTTTGGGGCTGCTATAACAAAATACCACATCTGGGTACCTTATAAAGCAACAGAATTAATTTCTCGCAGTTCTGGAGGCTGAAATTCTGAGATCATGGTTGGGTGAGGATTCTCTTCTAGGTCATATGGCAGAAGGAGCTAGGGATCCGTCAGAAGTCCCTTTTTATAAAGCACTAATCCTACACATGAGGGTTCCACCTTCATGATCTAAGCACAGCCCAAAGCCACATACCATCACCTTTGGGAGTTGAGATTTCAACGTACAAATTTTGGGGGGGACACAAACATTCAGATGATAGCATTTAGTATTTAAAAATCTAACCTCACAATCTTTTTTTTTTCCAGTATTCTTTCTTCCATTGACCATATCTACTAGTCACTCCTTCCTTCTTTGGAACCAGATTTACCATTCTACTTGTTCCCTGATTAAGTAGTTAAATATCTTTAACATATGCTCACTCTTTATTTTTATGAGAGTTTTGTTTTTAACTCTTTGAGATTAATACTTTGACAAAAATGAGAACCCATAATAGTATATACCGTGGTTAAGCCCCAACTGCCCCCTCCATATAAATTTAGTACATACATGATGTATCTGGTATAATATATAATTAAATTTTAGAAAATTAGACTGTTGTAATGGCAGTAATTTGAAAATATTGTTAAAGAATTTTTATCTTAATTGACTCTTTGAAGACAGGTAGGGTAATTAGAGAATGAGAATAAAGTAGGTAGCAAGGGGGAGGCATTTAGACTTATCTATTCTTATAGGACATTTTACATGTTCTCAATACTTGTAGGGGAGAAAAACTTGCCACCCCAAAATGACGCTTTGGCATGCAGATTATTTTGAGCTGAAAACAATCAAGGCTCAAAGGACTCATAAAAAACTTTGATCTTCTCCCTAATGGCCTAAAAGAATGTCAACAGAGGACATATTCCAGGAAGGGAGCTATCACCGTAGATAACTATAGTATGAACTAAGTGTGTAGACAGGAAGAAACCTAACAAAGTTTGCTTGTTAAAACTCTTTTCTGTGCCCAATTGTCTCTTTGTAACCCAACAAACATTTGTTTAACAAACATTTGCTTACCAAACATTTGCTTTTCCATTTTCATGTGAATTTCCCTCCTCCCCTTTGAAGTCCAAATCACTACCCCCAACATCCTCTTTTGTCTTTAGCTGAAGATGGTATTTAAGGTGAAGGTTTCAGTCATTTTGGTGAGTTACACAGTTTTCCCGGGTCTCTCCTATGTATACATGTTATGAAAATTTTGTTTGATTTTCTCCTATTAATCTGTCTCATGTCAATTTAATTATTAGACCAGCTAGAAGAACCAGAAGGGTAGAGGAAAATTTCTCCTTCCCCAACAGTTGGCAATGAGGATGGGCTACAACTTTACTGACTGAATACTACTCTTGCCAAGACTGCTGCAGTTAAGAGCTTAGGGGAGTTTGTCATAAGGGTAAGAGGGTCGTAAAAAATATTTAAAAAGGGACTTCCCTGGCAGTCCGGTCCAGTGGTTGGGACTCCGCTGTAGGGAGCCTGGGTTCAATCCCTGGTCAGGGAACTAAGATCCCACATGCCACAGTGTGGCCAAAAAAAAAAAAGGTAAGTGATCTTGGTCCATAAGGGGTCTTTGTTTTCCCAAATGCTATTGTTTTACTAGTGATGTAACAAAAAGTTTTTACCCTCTTTGACAATTTTGGGGAGTAAACTTTCTGGATCTTGTGAAGGCTGTACCCTTTGCACTCTCCTGTGGGGACACCTTTTTTTTCTTACTGGTTTCAGTCACTGTTAAGACTCTATTCATCAATGGCCAGACAATGGATCCTTCAAATTGGAAAATCTTCTTAATTGGTAAATTTTCTAGAGAGCTCTCATCATAAACAGCTGTTTTATTGGTACGTACAGAAGGATCAAATTATAAGGTGGATACAAAGAAATATAACCTGTGGTGCTCCAAGGACAAAGGTGCTGCAAGGACAAAGAACGATGCTGCCTGAAAAAGTTTCAGCGTTACACCCCCTACCAGACCCTTAATCGCCCTCCCCACCATGTTGCAATGGTTACGAAATTCCTGAGCCCACCTGGACGACGCCCACCTGGGTGACGGGATCTGTCCCAAATACGGAAAGGCATATGCCCTGTCCCACTCCCACCCTATAGAAGGAAGGTATATGTGCCTCAACAAATCAGTAAACGAAATTTTCACCTCGGACCATTCCTTTGTTTTCTGGCTATAAAAACTGATCAATAGCACATGTTCGGGCTCGACTCTCCCAGACTACTAGGAAGTCGGCCAGCTGTTCGGGCAGCGACACTTCCCTCTAATAAATTCTATCTTCTTTACATTCTGCCTTGTGTCTGGAAATTCTTTTCCAACCTGCGTTCGGACCACAGCATAACCCTTAACCTTAAACCCTTAGTTAAAAAAAAAAATGGTTTGGGAAGCTTTATTAAATTTGTGACCTCAGCTTCCCCTTATGCTAATAAAAAGAGATGCTAATAGAAAACATTGTGTTAATTAACAAAAGAATGGAAAGAAGCCAAGGGAAAACTCAAGGGACTGTTCCAAACAAGGTAAAACTTTTAAAAGTGTTAATAAGAAATAAGGTAAATAAAACAAATATTGAAAGTGTTGCAGGAAGGGGAACCCCTTCCAGGGCCCAAGAATGGACTCCTGTCTAATCTCAGAAATGAATTGTGCAAGGTGATACATATGCTGAAAAAGCAAGAGACTTTATTGGGAAGGGGTGCTGGGGTGGAGAGCAGTAGGGTAAGGGAACCCAGGAGAACTGCAATGCCACATGGCTTGCAGTCTCAGATTCTATGGTAATGAGGTTAGTTTCTGGGTTGTCTCTGGCCAGCCATTCTGACTCAGGGTCCTTCCTGGTGGTGCACGCATCGCTCAGCCAAGATAGATTCCGGCAAGAAGGAGTCAGGGAGGTTGGTAGGATGTATGCACTGGCGTCTCCTCTCTCCTTTTGACCTTTCCCGAATTCTTCTGTTTGGTAGTAAGCTTGTCAGTTCTGAGTTCCTTACCGGGACCTTCTGTTGTAAGATAACTCATGCAAGTGGTTTCTATCATGCCTGGTTGGCACAGGCGGTTTCAGTCAGTGGTTCCCCTAACAAAAATGGTGAAGTAAAGAGAAATCAGATAGGGAAGAATCATGGGACTCAACCCAGTAGGATGGAATCATCTTTAGATGGTTATTAAGAAATGGGATAAATAAAATAGAAAGTGATGTGATTAAAACAAAGATTTTAATTCAGCACCACCTAAGGTTGGATGGGCCAAAGGGACCCGTTATTGGTCCCCCCCAGTATTAAAGGGCTCCAAATAAGTCTGTTTTATTTATCCCAGTTTGGAGAAATTTAAAAGACTGGAAGAAAAAAAATCACACTGAGAAACCTGACTAGCAATTTCTTGGGCCAACAGTTAGGCTAATTAATCAAGTTAAAGGTTAATGAAAGGGTCTGGGTTCCCTGGCTTATCCCCTCAGTTGGGACCCAAAGACTTTTATATAGAAATGGATTAAATGGCTGGGAAGTAGAAAGAAAAAGTTTCTGGGACTCTCTGTAAGAGTGAGACTTATGGGTCTTAATGGACGCTATGGTTAAAGGTATAAGAGTTAATAAAATTGAGATGAAAATTTATAAGAAAATTGTTGTACTTGAATGGGTTATAGATAAGATGGTTGCATGTCCTTTTGCCTGATTGTAATGTGGGGATGGACATTGTGTCTCACTGGGGAATGCTTCTCCCGCCTGGTATTGTAAGACAGTAGTATAAATCCATCCTTCAGGCAATGTTAATTGAACATGCTTATAGGAAACCAATAGGATTGCCTGAGACCACACCGTGTGAGATGAACACTGGGCACTGATGTTCTGGGTCTAATAGAAGCAATAATAGAGGATTTTTGCCCCTAGAGTGAATTGGTATGGGTTGAATTGTGTACTCTGAAAGAGTACACAATTTATTAAATACCGCGTACAGACTTTTTTTTTTAAACATCTTTATTGGAGTATAATTGCTTTACAATGGTGTGTTAGTTTCTGCTTTATAACAAAGTGAATCAGCTATACATATACATATATCCCTATATCTCTTCCCTCTTGCATCTCCCTCCCACCCTCCCTATCCCACTCCTCTAGGTGGTCAGAAAGCACCAAGCACCGAGCTGCTCTCCCTGTGCTATACGGTTGCTTCCCACTAGCTATCTATTTTACATTTGGTAGTATATATAAGTCCATGCCACTCTCTCAGACTTTTTAAAGCTGATTCATTGAACCCTGAAGTTCTAGAACATAGAAATTTTTTGATTTCCATTTTAGTTAGAAATCTTCTCCCTAAGAAGGCACATTAAAAAATATATATAGTTTGGATGGGCAGATCAGCCTTTTGATATCATTTAGGTGGCAGCCCAGTTCTCTGGGAAATTGAAAGCAACTGTCTTTGTCTTGCAAATCTCTACAAAATCAGTACTGTAAATACAGCCCACAATGGCCTGAGAGTAAGCCTGGTTTACTCAACAGGGCAAAACCTGAAATCAAAAGAAAGAAAAAGAGAGAAAGAGGTCTTTTAAAAGTACAAACTGCTGGAAAGGCTCCCTTGCCCAAAATCTAATTCACAGCCTTCTTAAGGATTTATCAAGGAAAAATACAAATCTTAAAAATCTTTTTCACAAATAGTAAAAATGGCTTAGCCATCTGAGCAAATAAACTTTGCTTACTCCAATAGTTATTTACAAACTAGTGAGTTTTGTATTATACCTGGTTCATGACTAAAGTTTTAAAATGAAAGCTGTGAGATCTCTGGCTGTGTCTATCTCTATGTCTATGTGTGTACATTATAGATATGGTATTTTTCTACCTCCAAATAATATTATCAAAATTAATTTGTAAAGGAGCTCTATTTAATTGGCTTAATAGAACGTACTTATGAATTAAATATTGGTAAATGTAGTAGAAACTAACCCAAATGTTTTTCAAGTTCATATGATCTAGAATTAACCTTTAGTAAATAAAAGTAAAATTAAGTTATTGGTTTAATTAAAATAGGCATGTCTTTAGAGTTATCATCATTAAATGTAAAACTTATATTCTACCCAGTTTGACCACAAGTCAAATAAGTTCATGTTATCTCTGCTACAAAACTTGTCAGCCAAAAAAAAAAACTTGTTATGATGAAATTTCCGTAAGTAATTATATAAATGTAAATGGGAAAAGGGATTTTAGGTTAACTCTCTAAGAATAATTATGCTTTATGGTATGTCACCTTAAAAATAGTTTCCCCAAATCTTTTTGGTAACTTGAAATTTAGAGTTTTGCTAGGTTAATTTAAATGATGAGAATTTATTAAATGTCTAGATTATTTCCAAATAAGATAAAATACTGAAACATTAATTGCTAAACAATTCTAAGTTCACCTATTTTTGTCTTATTACAGAAAAACTAAAGATATGTAGGTTTATTAGTAAATGTGTCTTGTACCACATTGAAAAAACATAGTTATGCTATGAGAAAATGTACACGTCTAGAAATTATGAAATGTATTCATGTTTGCCAGTCATAAAAAATACTGGTATAACAAACAGTTAACAATTGCAAAGTTTTAGATTTCACTAAAAACTAAGGTTTCTAAAGGTTAAAAATTCTAATTAATACAAGTCATTGAAACTACTAAAACTAACAAGGAAATGTCTTTGTATGCAAGGAATTTTTTTTAAACTGTATAAGGAATCAAAATGCATTTTGTTAAGGAAAAGAAAGTTTGTTCTAAAGAGAGAGAGAGAAAGGGAAAGCATAGGATAAATCTGAATGTAAAAAGGAAGTCATAGAAGGTTTGTGGAAAATAAACCCTGAGAAAAAGAGTTTTGTGCATGGTCAGGACTGGCTAAGATTAGAATAAATTTAATTGAGTAAATGAATTTTAATGTTAAAAGTATACTGGTGCAAAACTAGAATTTTATTTTCTCTATCTGTCAAGAGGACAAAGTTTTCTTGGAATATTGATTTGCTTTTGATAACAGATTGTAAAACTTTCTTTACCTTTTAAGTAACCTGCTGTATAATAACTTTCTGCATTTGCCTTTGAAATCTTCTATTGTCACTTTGGTTAAGTGAATGAGTATTGTCACAGTGAACTGTGGTTCTATTTGACAAAGTATTTTAAAACCTTCTGATATCATTGACAAACCCCCAAATCAAATTCTAAATGAAGTGTTTTTTAGCTCTTGCTAACTTTGGGATGTTCAGAGGGCCCCTTAAACATCTCAAACATCTTAAACATCTCAAAGCCTAAACTAATTAGGCTTACTTGGTATGTAAAATTACACGGGAAACATTGTCAAATGAGAGATGATAAAACTTCTTAGGTTTTATTGGGTGTGTAAATATTATTTATATCAATGTTCTAGAAATTATATGAAATTCCTAAAATCTGGATATGTTCCTGGTATAATTTTATCAGTCATAAATCTAGTTATTATCTTAAAGTGTTGTGTGTCACAGAATTAACCAAATTTCTTTGTCAATTTAATTGTAATCAGACCTTTAACCATGCCATTTTAAGTCTTTTGTCATTTTAGACAGTTATTCTTTGACCCTTTGGAAAAAATGCTTCTTCTTGAAGAAGATTCATAGAAAGGATTTTATGACATCAAGCTTTCTGATAACATTTAGTTTATACTACTGAACTGGGTTAGAAATTAGAACTCAAATGGAAAACCTGATGGTTTCATAAAACTCCTAACAGAAGATCAAGCTCAACAACAATTAATTACATGGAACTGAATGAACTGATAAATATGATTATATTTTTTACGACTTTTTGTCTGAAATGTTACCAGCTTTTTATTTTATTTTCCAGATATAAGGAAACTTTTCCTCTTATGCCAACTGTGACTTCAGTCATTTGGTAAATTTTATCTTTGTAAGAAGAATTGAAATATTTATCTTTTTCTCCCTACCTGATTCCTCCAGGATTTCGAAACTTGGTGAGTATTCTTATTTTCATGGCAATATCATTATTTACATAAGTTCACTAAGCATCTGTTCTCCTTATAACAGGACATACTTGGAAATATTGATTATATTACCATGGCTTTGACTGGAATGCCATATTTGAGAATATGCATAGAATCAGATATGACCGGACAACTTTAAGAAACTAATATTGACTCTACGGAGCCCTAAAGCCCTTTGAGAAAGCGGCCTGGTGGTGCCTTGCTTACAGATTACTCAGAAACCTTACCAGGTGAATAAGGGAGGTAACTTCCTGGCAAATGCAGGGACTTCAGCATATTTTGGGGACCCCAAGAAGAGGAATTCACCCAAATCTATAGGTATTACAAATGAGTCTGATGGCAAGTTATTGGTGTGGCTTCCTGGCCTCAAGAGGCATTTAAAAGTTCAATTTGAGATTATTTATGAAAAGTACCCACAAAGCAGATTTAAGAAAATATATGGTCAATTGCTATTCTTGCTGGACTAATGGAAATAGACCACATTTAATGAAACTAAACTTATTTTGGAAATAAATTAGTCTTAATTTGGCTATCTTTGATAACATTGATAGTCAAATTGAAGGTAATTTTTAAAAAGAAAGAATATTTTTTTGCATCAGCAGAAACTATAGTACACAGTTGTGGATACTAGGTTCTTATTCTGTTAATCATCTTTGAAGTTTTGTTTTTCCACCTGTAAATTGGACTGGATACTGAATTCTTCTAGTTTCCTCAAATATTTGGCTACAGCTCTCCAAACTAATGTTTCCAATTTTCTCTCACTTTTCACTTGGAATTACTGAGGATCAAAGCTGCTGTTTTCCTGAAGATCTGCAAAATTAAGCTAAACACCTTCATATAAACTTAAGAGAGATCACCAAAATAGCCCATGTTTAGACAATTCTCATGCCTGTTGCTGTGTAAGTCACTCAGAAAGTTTGACTGAATAGTCAATGACATCATCAGAGACATTTTGTTGCCGAGATATCGGCTTTCCTGTGCACCCATGCCAAACAAATATGGAGACAGAGGTTTTGGAGGAAGAGAGAGATGGCTCTATTTTTCTGCCAGGCAGAAGGGAAGACACAGCAGGCTAGCGCCTCAAGAACTGTGTCCCCCACCTCCTTCGGTAATCGGAGAAGATTTTATATGTGGGGTTCACAGTCCGGGGTATATGATAAGAATCAAAGTAGTGAAGGTCTTGCATTCTTCTTCTTCCTGCATTATTTCAAAATAGTCACAGCTGGCGTCAGACAGCCCAGCAATTGGGTCCTTTTGTCTCTGGGTATCGGCCTGGGACCTTTTTTCTGAAATGCAAATGTTTCGGGGGGTGATTTGCTACAGGGAGTGCAGGATGTAATTCACATAGTTTTAAAGAGTAATAGGTTAGCTTTGTGAAGTACAAATCTAGTTACAGACACTACAGATTAGTAACAGTTAAAAAAAGAAACTAGGAGTGATTAACTCTTTCAGGCCAGGTTATGTTTCTTCTCTAGCCTGTTTGTTCACTGTTCCTTTTATTTTCCTTGTTCTCAGGAGAGGGAAGACTTTATTTCTATTTTTGCTGCAACAATTCCAAAGTGCAAAAGATGCTTTGACCTTGACATCTAGAAATCTTCTTGACTGACTGGCCCCTAGGCTCAGAAACTGGTTTGTAATTTGCTCCAATCACTAACCTTTCTTTTTCTTTTGTATCCATTAGAAATGTCTCTTACAAAATACATAACTGCTTGCACCTTATAGGCCTAACTTTGAGAGCCCACCTGCATCACCACCTACTGAAATAAGTAACTGAACTGATCTATTGTTAGTACTAAGAGACTGGTTTAATGAGATGGAACAGTCTATCAACTCATCTTCTGGACTGTGAAACTTCTTAAAAGAAGTTTCAAAGGCAAGACTGTAGGGGAACAAACCTTGACATCCCAAAATGTCTCTTTGGCATGCAGATTATTTTGAGCCAAAACCAATCAAAGCCCCAAACCTCAGGAAGATACTTTGACCTTCCCTGTAACTGCCTAAAAGAATATAAATAGAGGACCTTTTCCAGGAAGGAAGCTATTACCATAATAGTTAATATGAACTAGGTATGTATGTGGAAGAACCTAGCAAAGTCTGTCAATATTCCACTGTGACCCACTGTCTCTGCATAACAAAGCAAACAGCTGTTTATCAAACATTTGCTTTTCCATTTCCATGTGAATTGCCCTCCTGCAATTTGAGGTCCAAATCATTAACCCCAACATCCCTTTTTTGTCCTTAGCTGAAGATGATATTGAGGGTGAAGGTTTCTGTCATTTTGGTAAGTTACTTAGATTTCCTGGGTCACTCCTAAGTATACATGTTATTAGATTTTTGTTTGATTTTCTCCTGTTAGTCTATCTCATGTCATTTAATTCTTAGACCATCCAGGCAAACCTAGAAGGGTAGAGAGAAATTTCTTCCTCCCTGACTATACTTTCAGAGATTTGATCCCACTAGCTCTTTTCTCTACATAGTTATCTCAGAGCTTCTGGTGTTTGTTTCCTTGATGTGAATGTATTCCAAGCATAACTCTTACCTTTTTCGCTCATAGACACTATCGATGGTTACAAATATTAACTCCAAATTATGAGGTAAGTACTCTTTTTAACATACTTGTTTTACAAATAGATATGAAAAGTTAAGTAACTCACTGCAGCCATCAAACTAGTAATTGAGAAGCAGAGATTTGAACGCAGGCTGGTTGAGACCAGAATTTCACCTACTCAATCTCACTCAAGCCTAGCTGACTCTCCATTGTGGCTTTGGAAATAGCACTTACTCACTTGGCTGCCAGGAGGGACAATTGAGGTCCAGGAGTTTCAAGCATTTTGCCCAAAGGTAACTAGCCAACTAGTAGTAATTGGGATTATTTTGTTACTTCACAATAAAAAAAAAAAGTCAAGGAAAAAAGAAAAGTCAAGGAAAAAAGAAAAGCTAGGATATACAAAGGGAGTAAGGTATTGTGAAAATTGAGCAAAAACAGGAAGAGAGGAAATTAGAGGGAAAATGTTAACAAAGGTGAGTTTGCATATTGAAACTTGCCTGAGGTAGAATTGACTGAATTGTGCATAAATAAAGGTAGAGGAAAAGACTAAATACAGAGATAAGGCTGAGGGGAAAAAGCAAAATTGTGTAAGCACCTTTCTCTTAGTTCTCTGGGGTGGATGGATATTGTGTGACAAACTTAACCCAGCACAGCTGAGTTATTGTCTACAGAAGCTGCAGAGCAAAGACTAGAGAAAAGTCAGCAGTGAGTGTCAGTGATAAAATGTTGCCTGCTATATCAGTAGACAGAAGATGTTGCAGCCATCAAGCCATTACATTGTAGTGCTGCCCACCACCCACATGGTGAGCCCTGAGGAAACTCAGGATGGGAACAGGATGACTGCCATCAAGTAGTCAGGCACTGCAGCCACCCCCAAAGATGCACCCTGAGGAGACTTAGGATGGGAAAACACAGGATACTGACCCCAGATAACTGAGGTGTATATCAAAGGAATGATTTCAGTGAGCCCAGACTCTTGCATCTTCCCATATACATAAAAGTGCTTGATTCCTTAACTTGAGATGTCTGGTTTTCTTTAATTAACAGTAATCTTTTGATGTTCTGACTACCTGGTCTTCATTACAAAAACTCCTAAATACCCTGGCTCCCACCTTACCTCTTCAGAACAGTCTCTCAGAGGTAAGAGAGAGCTTAAAAAACCGCCTTTCTTTTTACCTCTCCCTTAGCTGCCTGAAGAATTTAGATAAAGGTCCTGTTCCCAGAATAGAGATAGCACCAGAGGTAACTGCAATTAATATGGGCTAAGTGTGGTGGGAGGGAAACTTCACAGGGTCTAGAGCTTTATCACAGTGCACTCTGAATCCTATTATCTCTGGATGATCCAGTAAACATTTGTTTACCAAACATTTGCTTTTCTATCTTCTTGTAAATTGCCTTCCTCCCCTTTGAGGTCCAAACCACTATCCCCAACACCCTCTTTTTTCTTTAGCTGAAGATGGTATTCAAGGTGAGGATTTCGGCCATTTTCGCAAGTTTCTCAGTTTTCCTGGGTCTCTCCAATGTATACATGTTATTAAACTTCTGTTTGATATTCTCCTGTTAACCTGTCTCAAGTCAATTTAATTCTTAGACCAGTCAGAAGAACCTAGAAGGATAGAGGAAAATTTCTTCCCCTGCAACAGTTGAAACTAGGTAAAGGGTATGCAGGCATTCAATGTATTATTCTTCAACTTTTCTGTAAGCTTGACTTTTTTTAATACAAATAGAAAAATAAAAAACAGTATATTGAGTAGGAAATACTACTTTAAGTTCTGCATTATGCTCTATATCCAGAATTATAGTCTTGAATGTTATTGTTTTTAGATCAGTGATTATTCCATAATATTATCTTATTTATAAACAGTTCCTCATGTTGAAATATTCTTTATAATTTTGATAATAGCTATTTTTAATGTAACATATATATTATATGTTAGGAATTTTACATTTATTATCATTATCCCCATAACAATCCTGAAAGGTAAATGTTATTTTTTCAATTTTTCAGATAAGGAAAGAAAGGCTCAAACATGTTATTATTGCCATTGGTCACATACAACTATAAATGTTGGTGCTGTGATTTATGCCCAAGTGTGTCAGAATTCAAACTCTATGCTCTTTCATTCTATCACCTGCTTCCAGTGCTAAGAGATTTGTTCGTTGATGGGTGGGCAGTGGTCCTTTGGGGGAGAGCCATTTATGCCAATTAAAACTTATTAAAATGATACTCATGCAAAATGAGGAAACTAAATGAATTCTGTTGCTTTATCAGTTTCTCAAAGTTGTCAAAGTATGCATCCCTCTCCAAAAATCTTCAAAATGCGGGTTCATTGTCTTATTCAGGTGGTTTATCATAAGCAAGAGTTAATCGGGACTTCCCTGGTGGTCCAGTGGTAAAGAATCCACCTTACAAAGTAGGGGACTCAGGCTTGATCCCTGGTCAGGGAACTAAGATCCCACATGCCGTGGGGCAACTAAGCCCATGTACCACAACTACTGAACTCTGCACCTCAATGAGATAGGCTGAGTGTCACAAATTACAGATACCACATGCCCTGGAGCCTGCACGGCACAACTAGAGAGACAAAACTTACACACCACAACTAGAGAGAAGCCTGTGCACCACGACAAAGATACCATGTGCCACAACTAAGACCCGATGCAGCCAAAAATAAATAATAAACCTTAAAAAATAAAAAAAAATTAAAAAGCCAGTGCTTTCTAAAAAAAAAAAGGAGTTAATGTATCAACTGCATGTTTGACAGCACTATTTTAAAACGTACTGGCATTTGGCTGTTACTTCAAGTTCCCAAATTTTTCCATTTTAAAGTATTCATATTCTTATCAATAAGTGGCACTTTCTTCCTGTAAGGCAAAGCATCAGTCATTCATGCAACAAATATTTATTGAGTACTTCATGAGTGCTTAGCATACCATGTATGCATTTTACTGGAAACCCTATTGCAAACTTAACCACATTTTGCTTCTGTTGAACATAGTAACATTACATGATTTTTTTCCCACATGATTTTAAAGTTTTTTGACATTAGCAAAACTATTATAGAATATTTAGTGGACTATATTTTTCTTTTTTAAAATTGAAGTATAGTTGATTTACAATATTATATTAGCTTCAGGTATAAAACATAGTGATTCAATATTTTTATACAATATATTCCATTTAAAGTTATTATAAAATTTTGGTTATATTCCCTGTTCTGTGCATTACACCTTTGTATTTTATTTATTTTGTATCTAATAGTTTGTACCTCTTAATCCTCTTCCCTTATCTTGCCCCTCCCCCCAAGCCTTCCTTCTACTGGTAACCAATAGTTTGTTCTCTGTATCTGTGAGTTTGTTTCTGTTTTGTTATACTCATTTGTTTTATTTTTTAGATTCTAAAAATTAGTGAAAATATACAGTATTTGTCTTTCTCTGTCTGACTTACTTCATTAAGCACAATACCCTCAAGTCCATCCATGTTGTTATAAATGGCAAAATTTCACTCTTTTTTTATGGCTGAGCAATACACACAGATATATATATACCACCTCTTCTTTATCCATTCATCTGTTGATGGACACTTAGGTTGGTTTCACATTTTGGCTATTGTAAGTAATGCTGCTGTGAACATTAGGGTGTATATATCTTTAGGAATTAGTGAGTTTTTGTTGTTGTTGTTGTTTTTCAGACATATACCCAGTAGTAGAATTGCTGAATCATATGGTAGTTCTATTTTTAAGTTTTGAGGAACCTTTATAATGTTTTCCATAGTGGCCATACCAATTTACATTCCCACCAAGAGTGAACTAGGGTTCCCTTTTCTCCAAATCCTAGTCAACATTTGTTATTGTGGTCTTTTCTATGATAGCCATTCTGACAGATATGAAGTAATATGTAATTGTAGTTTTGATTTGAAGTTCCCTGATGATTAGCGACACGGAGCATCTTCTCCTGTGCCTGTTTGCCATCTGTATGTCTCTTTGGAAAAATGTCTATTCCCATCTTGTGCCCATTTTATAATCAGGTTGCTTGTTTTCCATATTGAGACATAATAAATCCTTTATCAGACATATCATTTGCAAATATCTTCTTTCATTCAGTAAGTTGTCTTTTTGTTTTGTTAATAGTTTCCTTTACTGTGCAAAAGCTTTTAATTTAATTAGGTCACATTTGTTTATTTTGGCTTTTGTTTCTCTTGCCTGAGGAGACACATTCCCCCAAAACTATTGCCAGGAATTATGCCAACGAGTGTATTGCCTAGGTTTTCTTCTAGGAGTTTTATGGTTTCCAGCCTTACATTTAGGTCTTTAATTCATTTTTAGTTTTTTTATTTTAATATGGTATGAAAAAACGTTTTACCTTTTTACATGTAGTTGTCCAGTTTTCCCAATGCCACTTACTGAAGAGACTGTCTTGCCCTCTTTATATATTTTTGCCTCCTTTTTCATAGATTAATTGACCATATGTGTTTATTTCTTGTCTCTCTATTTTGTGCCACTGATTTATGTGTCTGTTTTGTGCCAGTACCATACTGTTTTAATTACTGTAGCTTTGTATTACAGTCTGAAGTCAGGGAGCATGATATCTCTAGCTTTCCTCTTTGTTCTCAAGATTAATTTGGCTATTTGGGGACTTTTGAAATTCCATACAAATTTTAGGATGATTTGTTCTAGTTCTGTGAAAAATATCATGGGTATTTTGATAGCGATTGCATTACATCTGTAGATTGTGTTGGATTGTATGCATTTTTAAACAATATTAATTCTTCCAATTCAGGAACATGGGATAACTTTCCATTTATTTGTATCATCTTCAATTTCCTTCATCAGTGTCTTATAGTTTTAATATAGGTCTTTCACCTCCTTGGTTAAGTTTATTCTTATGTATCTTATTCTTTTTGATAAAATTGCATATGGGATTGTTTTCTTAATTTCCCTTTCTGATGGTTCATTGTTACTATATGAAAACACAACAGATTTCTGTATATTAATTTTGTATCCTGCAACTTCACTGAATTCACTTATTAGTTCTAATCATTTTTTTGTGGAGACTTTAGTGTTTTCTATATATAGTATTATGGCACCTGCAAATAGTGACAGTTTTATTTCTTCCCTTCCAATTTGGATGACTTTTGTTTCTTTTTCTTGTCTGACTGCTGTGGATAGGACTTCCAATACTGTGTTAAATAGAAATGGTGAGAGCAGGCATCCTTGACTTGTTTCTGATTTTAGAGGAAAAGCTTTTAGTTTTTCACCATTGAGTATAATATTAGCTGTGGGTTTGTCATAAATGACCTTTATTATGTTGAGATATGTTCCCTCTATACCGACTTTGTTGAGAGTTTTTACCATGAATGAGTGTCGAATTTTGCCAAATGCTTTTTCTACCTCTACTGAGGTGATCATGTGATTTTTATCCCTCAATTTTTTTTTTTTTTTTTTTTTTTTGGTTCACGGGCCTCTCACTGCTGTGGGCTCTCCTATTGTGGAGCACAGGCTCCAGACATGCAGGGTCAGCGGCCATGGCTCACGGGCGCAGCCGCTCCATGGCATGTGGGATCCTCCCGGACCGGAACATGAACCCGTGTCCCCTGCATCGGCAGGCGGACTATCAACCACTGCGCCACCAGGGAAGCCCTTATCCCTCATTTTGTTAGTGTGGTGTAACACATCAATTTGTGGATATTGAACCATCCTTTCATCCTTGGAATAAACCAAGTTTGATTATGGTGTATGATCCTTTTAATATACTGTTGGATTCCGTCTGCTAATATTTGTTTGAGGATTTTTCTGCATCTATATTCGTGACAGATATTAGCCTGTAATTATCTTTCTTTGTAGTGTCTTTGCCTGATTTTGATATCAGGATAATGGTGGTCATGTAGAATGAATTTGGGGATGCACCTTCCTCTTCAATTTTTGGGAATAGTTTAAGAAAGACAGATAGTAACTCTTCTTTATATGTTTGGAAGAATTCCCCTGTAAAGTCATCCAGTCCTAGGCTTTTGTTGCTGGGAGTTTTTTTTTTTTTAAGTTCAATTTCAGTACTACTGATCATTCTGTTCAGATTGTTTGTTTCTGCCTTGTTCACTCTTGGAAGGTATATGTTTCTAGATATTTGTCTGTTTCTTCTATATTGTCCAATTTGCTGACACATAACTGCCCGTAGTATACTCTTATGATATTTTGTATCTCTGTGAATCAGTTGTTTTTTTTCTCCTCTTTCATTTCTTATTTTTTTTTTTATTTGGGCTCTCTCTCTTTTCTTGATGAGCTTGGCTAAAGGTTTATCAATTTTGTGTCATCTTTTTAAAAAAACAGCTCTTTGTTTTATTCATTTTTTATAGTGTTTTTAGAATCTATTTTATTTATTTTCTCTCTGATCGTTATCATGTTCTCTTTCTGCTGACATTGGGCTTTGCTTTTTCTTCTTTTGATAATTCATTTAGATGGTATGTTAGGTTGTTTGAGATTTTCTTGTTTTTTGAGGTATGCCTTTATCTCTATAAACTGCCCACTTAGAACTGTTTTTGCTGGGTCCTAAATATTTTGGAAAGTTTTAAAAATTTTTCTGAAATTTTTTTTTCATTTTAACATCTTTATTGGAGTATAATTGCTTTACAATGGTATGTTAGCTTCAGCTTCACAACAAAATGAATCAGTTATATATATACATATGTTCCCATATCTCTTCCCGCTTGCGTCTCCCTCCCTCCCACCCTCCCTATCTCACCCCTCCAGGCAGTCACAAAGCACCGAGCTGATCTCTCTGTGCTATGCGGCTGCTTCCCACTAGCTATCTACCTTATGTTTGGTAGTGTATATATGTCCATGCCTCTCTCTCGCTTTGTCACAGTTTACCCTTCCCCCTCCCCTTAGCCTCAAGTCCATTCTCTAGTAAGTCTGTGTCTTTATTCCTGTTTCACCCCTAGGTTTTTCATGACATTTTTTTCTCTTAAATTCCATATATATGTGTTAGCATACGGTATTTGTATCTCTCTTTCTGACTTACTTCACTCTGTATGACAGACTCTAGTTCTATCCACCTCATTACAAATAGCTCAATTTCGTTTCTTTTTATGCCTGAGTAATATTCCATTGTATATATGTGCCGCATCTTCTTTATCCATTCATCCGATGACAGACACTTAGGTTGTTTCCATCTCTGGGCTATTGTAAATAGAGCTGCAATGAACATTTTGGTACATGACTCTTTTTGAATTATGGTTTTCTTAGGGTATATGCCCAGTAGTGGGATTGCGGGGTCATATGGTAGTTCTATTTGTACTTTCTTAAGGAACCTCCATACTGTTCTCCACAGTGGCTGTATCAATTTACATTCCCACCAACAGTGTAAGAGGGTTCCCTTTTCTCCACACCCTCTCCAGCATTTATTGTTTCTAGATTTTTTGATGATGGCCATTCTGACTGGTGTGAGATGATATCTCATTGTAGTTTTGATTTGCATTTCTCTAATGATTAGTGATGTTGAGCATTCTCTCATGTGTTTGTTTGCAGTCTGTATATCTTCTTTGGAGAAATGTCTATTTAGGTCTTCTGCCCATTTTTGGATTGGGTTGTTTGTTTTTTTGTTATTGAGATGCATGAGCTGCTTAAAACGTTTGGAGATTAATCCTTTGTCAGTTGCTTCATTTGCAAATATTTTCTCCCATTCTGAGGGTTGTCTTTTGGTATTGTTTATGGTTTCCTTTGCTGCACAAAAGCTTTTAAGATTCATTAGGTCCCATTTGTTTATTTTTGTTTTTATTTCCATTTCTCTAGGAGGTTGGTGAAAAAGGACCTTGCTGTGATTTATGTCATAGAGTGTCCTGCCTATGTTTTCCTCTAAGAGTTTGATACTTTCTGGCCTTACATTAAGGTCTTTAATGCATTTTGAGCTTTTTTTTGTGTATGTTGTTAGGGAGTGATCTGATCTCATACTTTTACATGTAGCTGTCCAGTTTTCCCAGCACCATTTATTGAAGAGGCTGTCCTTTCTCCACTGTATATTCCTGCCTCCTTTATCAAAGATAAGGTGACCGTATGTACGTGGGTTTATCTCTGGGCTTTCTATCCTGTTAAATTGATCTATACTTCTGTTTTTGTGCCAGTACCATACTGTCTTGATTACTATAGCTTTGTAGTATAATCTGAAGTCAGGAAGCCGTTTCTCGTTCTCAAGATTGCTTTGGCTATTCAGGGTCTTTTGTGTTTACATACAAATTGTGAAATTTTTTGTTCTAGTTCTGTGAAAAATGCCAGTGGTAGTTTGATAGGGATTGCATTGAATCTATAGATTGCTTTGGGTAGTAGAGTCATTTTCACAATGTTGATTCTTCCAATCCAAGAACATGGTATACCTCTCCATCTATTTGTATCATCTTTAATTTCTTTCATCAGTGTCTTATAATTTTCTGCATACAGGTCTTTTGTCTCCTTAGGTAGGTTTATTCCTAGATATTTTATTCTTTTTGTTGCAATGGTAAATGGGAGTGTTTTCTTGATTTCACTTTCAGATATTTCATCCTTAGTGTATAGGAATGCCAGAGATTTCTGTGCATTAATTTTGTATCCTGCTACGTTACCAAATTCATTGATTAGCTCTAGTAGTTTTCTGGTAGCATCTTTAGGATTCTCTATGTATAGTATCATGTCATCTGCAAACAGTGACAGCTTTACTTCTTTTCCGATTTGGATTCCTTTTATTTCCTTTTCTTCTCTGAATGCTGTGGCTAAAACTTCCAAAACTATGTTGAATAAGAGTGGTGAGAGTGGGCAACCTTGTCTTGTTCCTGATCTTAGTGGAAATGCTTTCAGTTTTTCACCATTGAGGACAATGTTGGCTGTGGGTTTGTCATATATGGCCTTTATTATCTTGAGGAAAGTTCCCTCTATGCTTACTTTCTGCAGGGTTTTTATCATAAATGGGTGTTGAATTTTGTCAAAAGCTTTCTCTGCCTCTATTGAGATGATCATATGGTTTTTCTCCTTCAATTTGTTAATATGGTGTATCACATTGATTGATTTGCGTATATTGAAGAATCCTTGTATTCCTGGAATAAACACCACCTGATCATCGTGTATGATCCGTTTAATGTGCTGTTGGATTCTGTTTGCTAGTATTTTGTTGAGGATTTTTGCATCTATGTTCATCAGTGATATTGGCCTGTAGTTTTCTTTCTTTGTGACATCCTTGTCTGGTTTTGGTATCAGGTGATGGTGGCCTCGTAGAATGAGTTGGGGAGTGTTCCTCCCTCTGCTATATTTTGGAAGAGTATGAGAAGGATAGGTGATAGCTCTTCTCTAAATGTTTGATAGAATTCGCCTGTGAAGCCATCTGGTCCGGGGCTTTTGCTTGTTGGAAGATTTTTAATCACAGCTTCAATTTCAGTGCTTATGATTGGTCTGTTCATATTTTCTATTTTTTCCTGATTCAGTCTTGGCAGGTTGTGCATTTCTAAGAATTTGTCCATTTCTTCCAGGTTTCCATTTTATTGGCATAGAGTTGCTTGTAGTAATCTCTCATGATCTTTTGTATTTCTGCAGTGTCAGTTGTTACTTCTCCTTTTTCATTTCTAATTCTATTGATTTGAGTCTTCTCCCTTTTTTTCTTGATGAGTCTGGCTAATGGTTTATCAATTTTGTTTACCTTCTCAAAGAAACAGCTTTTAGTTTTATTGATCTTTGCTATCATTTCCTTCATTTCTTTTTCATTTATTTCTTATCTGATTTTTATGATTTCTTTCCTTCTGCTAACTTTGGGGTTTTTTTGTTCTTTCTCTAATTGCTTTAGGTGCAAGGTTAGGTTGTTTATTCGAGATGTTTCCTGTTTCTTAAGGTAGGATTGTATTGCTATAAACTTCCCTCTTAGAACTGCTTTTGCTGCATCCCATAGATTTTGAGTCGTCGTGTCTCCATTGTCATTTGTTTCTAGATATTTTTTTATTTCCTCTTTGATTTCTTCAGTGTTCACTTCATTATTAAGTAGTGTATTGTTTAGCCTCCATGTGTTGGTATTTTTTACAGATCTTTTCCTGTAATTGATATCTACTCTCATAGCGTTGTGGTCGGAAAAGATACTTGATACAATTTCAATTTTCTTAAATTTACCAAGGCTTGATTTGTAACCCAAGTTATGATGTATCCTGGAGAATGTTCCATGAGCACTTGAGAAAAATGTGTATTCTGTTGTTTTTGGATGGAATGTCCTATAAATATCAATTAAGTCCATCTTGTTTAATGTATCATTTAAAGCTTGTGTTTCCTTATTTATTTTCATTTTGGGTGATCTGTCCATTGGTGAAAGTGGGGTGTAAAAGTCCTGTACTATGAATGTGTTACTGTTGATTTCCCCTCTTATGGCTGTTAGTATTTGCCTTATGTATTGAGGTGCTCCTATGTTGGGTGCATAAATATTTACAATTGTTATATCTTCTTGGATTGATCCCTTGATCATTATGTAGTGTCCTTCTTTGTCTCTTCTAATAGTCTTTATTTTAAAGTCTATTTTGTCTGATATGAGAATTGCTATTCCAGCTTTCTTTTGGTTTCCATTTGCATGAAACACCTTTTTCCAGCCCCTTACTTTCAGTCTGTATGTGTCTCTAGGTCTGAAGTGGGTCTCTTGTACACAGCATATATATGGGTCTTGTTTTTGTATCCATTCAGCCAACCTGTGTCTTTTGGTGGGAGCATTTAGTCCATTTACATTTAAGGTAATTATCGATATGTATGTTCTCATTCCCATTTTCTTAATTGTTTTGGGTTCGTTATTGTAGGTCTTTCCCTTCTTTTGTGTTTCTTGCCTAGAGAAGTTCCTTTAGCTGTTGTTGTAGAGTTGGTTTGGTGGTGCTGAACTCTCTCAGCTTTTGCTTGTCTGTAAAGGTTTTAATTTCTCCATCAAATCTGAATGAGATCCTTGCTGGGTACAGTAATCTTGGTTGCAGGTGTTTCTCCTTCAACACTTTCAATATGTCCTGCCACTCCCTTCTGGCTTGCAGAGTTTCTGCTGGAAGATTAGCTGTTAACCTTATGGGGATTCCCTTGTGTGTTATTTGTTGGTTTTCCCTTGCTGCTTTTAATATTCTTTCTTTGTATTTAATTTTTGACAGTTTGATTAATATGTGTCTTGGCGTATTTCTCCTTGGATTTATCCTATATGGGACTCTCTGTGCTTCCTGGACTTGATTAACTATTTCCTTTCCCATATTAGGGAAGTTTTCAACTATAATCTCTTCAAATATTTTCTCAGTCCCTTTCTTTTTCTCTTCTTTTTCTGGAACCCCTATAATTCGAATGTTGGTGTGTTTAATGTTGTCCCAGAGGTCTCTGAGACTGTCCTCAGTTCTTTTCATTCTTTTTTCTTTATTCTGCTCTGCATTAGTTATTTCCACTATTTTATCTTCCATGTCACTTATCCGTTCTTCTGCCTCAGTTATTCGGCTATTGATCCCATCTAGAGTATTTTTCATTTAATTTATTGTGTTGTTCATCATTGTTTGTTTCATCTTTAGTTCTTCTAGGTCCTTGTTAACTGTTTCTTGCATTTTGTCTATTCTATTTCCAAGATTTTGGATCATGTTTACTATCATTATTCTGAATTCTTTTTCAGGTAGACTGCCTATTTCCTGTTCATTTGTTAGGTCTGGTGGGTTTTTATCTTGCTCCTTCATCTGCTGTGTGTTTTTCTGTCTTTTCATTTTGCTTATCTTACTGTGTTTGGGGTCTCCTTTTTGCAGGCTGAAGGTTCGTAGTTCCCGTTGTTTTTGGTGATTGTCCCCAGCGGCTAAGGTTGGTTCAGTGGGATGTGTAGGCTTCCTTGTGGAGGGGAGTAGTGCCTGTGTTCTGTTGGATGAGGCTGGATCTTGTCTTTCTGGTGGGCAGGTCCACGTCTGGTGGTGTGTTTTGGGGTGTCTGTAGACTTATTATGATTTTGGGCAGCCTCTCTGCTAATGCGTGGGGTTGTGCTCCTGTCTTGCTAGTTGTTTGGCATAGGATGTCCAGCACTGTAGCTTGCTGGTCGTTGCGTGAAGCTGGGTGCTGGCGTTGAGATGGAGATCTCTGGGAGATTTTTGCCGTTTGATATTATATGCAGCTGGGAGGCCTCTTGTGGACCAGTGTCCTGAAGTTGGCTCTCCCACCTCAGAGACACAGTACTAACTCCTGGCTGCAGCACCAAGAGCCTTTCATCCACACGGCTCCTTAATTTGGGATGATTCGTTGTCTATTCATGTATTCCACAGATGCAGGGTACATGAAGTTGATTGTGGAGCTTTAATCCACTGCTTCTGAGGCTGCTGGGAGAGATTTTCCTTTCTCTTCTTTGTTCTCACAGCTCCCAGGGGCTCAGCTTTGGATTTGGCCCTGCCTGTGCGTGTAGGTTGCCGGAGGGCGTCTCTTCTTTGCTCAGACAGGACAGGGTTAAAGGATCCGCTGATTCGGAGGCTCTGGCTCACTCAGTCCGGGGGGTAGGGAGGGTCACAGAGTGCGGGGGCGGGCCTGTGGCGGCAGAGGCCGGTGTGACATTTCCAGCCTGATGCACGCCGTGCATTCTCCCGGGGAGTTGTCCCTGGATCCCGGGACCCTGGCAGTGGCGGGCTGCACAGGCTCCCTGGAAGGGGGGTGTGGATAGTGACCTGTGTTCGCACACAGGCTTCTTGGTGGCGGCAGCAGTGGCCTTAGTGTCTCGTGTCTGTCTCTGGGGTCTGCACTTTTTGCCACGGCTCGTGACCGTCTCTGGAACTCCTTTAAGCAGCGTTCTTAATCCCCTCTCCTCGTGCACCAGGAAATAAAGAGGTAAGAAAAAGTCTCTTGCCTCTTCGGCAGGTCCAGACTTTTCCCCGGACTTCCTCCCGGCTAGCCGTGGCGCACTAACGCCCTGCAGGCTGTGTTCACGCCGCCAACCCCAGTCCTCTCCTGGCGCTCCGACTGAAGCCGGAGCCTAAGCTCCCAGCCCCGCCCACTCCGGCGGTTGAGCAGACAAGCCTCTTGGCTGGTGAGTGCAGGTTGGCCCTGATCCTCTGCACAGGAATCTCTCCGCTTTGCCCTCTGCACCCCTGTTGCTGTGCTCTCCTCCGCGGCTCCGAAGCTCCCCCTCTCCGCCACCCACAGTCTCCGCCTGCGAAGGGGCTTCCTCCTTCACAGCTCCCTCCCGCTGGAGCAGGACCTGTCCCTATCCTTTTGTCTCTGTTTATTTTTTTCTTTTGCCCTAACCAGGTACGTGGGGCGTTTCTTGTCTTTTGGGAGGTCTGAGGTCTTCTGCCAGCGTTCAGTAGGTGCTCTGTAGGAGTTGTTCCACGTGTAGATGTATTTCTGGTGTATTCTTGGGGAGGAAGGTGATCTCCGCGTCTTACTCTTCTGCCATCTTCCCAGAAGTCCACTGAAATTTTTGTCTGTAAGTATTTTCTGATTTTCTCTTTGATTTGTTGTTGTTGTTGTTTTTGACCCATTGATTTTTAGTAACATGGTGTTTAGTACTCAGGTGTTTGTGTTTTCCCCACTTTTCTTCCTGTAATTGATTTCTCATTTCATACTGTTGTGGTGAAAAAGATACTTTGAATAATTTCAATTCCCTCAAATCTTTTGAGAAGTGTTTCATGGCCCAGAACATGGTCTATCTTGGAGAATGTCCCATGTGCACTTGAAAAGAATGTGTATTCTGCTGTTTTTGGATTCAATGTCCTGTACATACCTATTAAGTCTAACTATTCTAATGTGTCCGTTAAGGTCATTGTTTCTTTATTGATTTTCTCTCTGGGTGATCTGTCCATTCATGGGTTAAAGTCCCCTACAATTATTGTATTATTGTCAGTTTCTCCCTTTATGTCGGTTTATGTTTGCTTTATATATTTAGGTGCTCCTAATTAGGTGTACGTATGTTTACAAATGTTATATCCTCTTCTTGTATTGATCCCTTTATCATTAACTAATGCCCTTCTTTTTCTTTCTTTATGGGCTTTGTTTTAAAGTCTAGTTTTTCTGACATGAGTATTGTTACCCTCACTTCCTTGTCATTTCCATTTGCATGAAATATCTTTTTCCATCCCCTCAATTTCAGCCTGTGTGTGTCTTGAGCACTGAAGTGAGTCCCTTTTAGGCAGCATATTGCAGATTCTTGGTTTTTTTGTTTTTGTTTTAATCCAATTAGCCACTCTTTGTCTTTGATTGGAGCATTTTGTCCTTTAACATTTAAAGAGCTTTTTGGACCTGAACCAAGATGGTGGAGTAGAAGGATGTGCTCTCACTCCCTCTGGCGAGGACACCAGAATCACAACTAGCTGCTGGACAGTAATTGATAGGAGGACACTGGAACTCACCAAAAAAGATACCCCACATCCAAAGTCAAAGGAGAAACCACAATGAGATGGTAGGAGGGGCGCAATCACAGTAAAATCAAATCCCATAACTGCTGGGTTGATTACTCACAGACTGGAGAACACATATACCACAGAATTCCATCCACTAGAGTAAAGGTTCTGAGCCCCACATGAGGCTTCCCAAACTGGGGTTCCAGCAATGGGAGGAGGAATTCCTAGAGAATCAGACTTTGAAGGCTAGTGGGATTTGATTGCAGGATGTCAACAGGACTGGGAGAAACAGAGACTCCACTCGTGGAGGGCACACAGAAACTAGTGTGCACATCGGGACCCAGGGGAAGGAGCAGTGATGCCAGGGGAGACTGAACCAGACCTACATGCTAGTTTTGGAGGGTCTCCTGCAGAGGTGGGGGGTGACTGTGGCTCACTGTGGGGACAAGGACACTGGCAGCAGAAGTTCTGGGAAGTACTCCTTGGCATGAGCCCTCCCAGGGTCCACCATTAGCCCCAACAAAGATCCCAGGTAGGCTCCAGTGTTGGGTTGCCTCAGGCCAAACAACCACCAGGGAGGGAACCCAGCCCCACCTATGAGCAGTCAAGTGGATTAAAGTTTTACTGAGCTCTTCCCACCAGAGCAACAGTCAACCCTACCCACCACCAGTCCCTTCCATCAGGAAACTTACACAAGCCTCTTAGATAGCCACATCCACCAGAGGGCAGAGAGCAGAAGCAAGAAGAACTACAATCCTGCAGCCTGTGGAACAAAAACCACGTTCATAGAAAGATAGACAAAATGAAAAGGCAGAGGGCTATGTACCAGATAAAGGAACAAGATAAAACCCCAGAAAAACAACTAACAGAAGTGGAGATAGGCAACCTTCCAGAAAAAGAATTCAGAATAATGATAGTGAAGATGATCCAGGACCTCGGAAAAACAATGGAGGCAAAGATGGAGAAGATGCAAGAAATGTTTAACAGAGACCTAGAAGAATTAAAGAACAAACAAACAGAGATGAATAATACAATAACTGTAATGAAAACCACACTAGAAGGGATCAATAGCAGAATAACTGAGGCAGAAGAACGGATAAGTGACCTGGAAGACAGAATGGTGGAATTCACTTCTGCAGAACAGAATAAAGAAAAAAGAATGAAAAGAAATGAATAAAGCCTAAGAGACCTCTGGGAAAACGTTAAATGCAACAACATTTGCATTATAGGGGTCCCAGAAGGAGAAGAGAGAGAGAAAGGACCAGAGAAAATATTGAAGAGATTATAGTCGAAAATTTCCCTAACATGGGAAAGGAAATAGCCATCCAAGTCCAGGAAGCACAGAGAGTCCTATACAGGATAAACCCAAGGAGAAACACACTGAGACACATAGTAATCAAATTGGCAAAAATTAAAGACAAAGAAAAATTATTGAAAGCAGCAAGGGAAAAAGGACAAATAACATACAAGGGAACTACCATAAGGTTAACAGCTGATTTCTCAGCAGAAACTCTACAAGCGAGAAGGGAGTGGCATGATATACTTAAAGTGATGAAAGGGAAGAATCTACAACCAAGATTACCCTGCAAGGATCTCATTCAGATTCAATGGAGAAATAAAAGTTTTCCAGACAAGCAAAAGCTAAGAGAATTCAGCACCACCAAACCAGCTCACAACAAACGCTAAAGGAACTTCTCTAAGTGTGAAACACAAGAGAAGAAAAGGGCCTACAAAAACAAACCCAAAACAATCAAGAAAATGGTCATAGGAACATACATATCGATAATTACTTAAACGCACATGGATTAAATGTTCCAACCAAAAGACACAGCCTTGTTGAATGGAGACAAAAACAAGACCCATATATATGCTGTCTACAAGAGACCCACTTCAGACCTCGGGACACATACAGACTGAAAGTGAGGGGATGGAAGAAGATATTCCATGCAAATGGAAATCAAAAGAAAGCTGGAGTAGCAATACTCATATCAGATAAAATAGACTTTAAAATAAAGAATGTTACAAGAGACAAGGAAGGACACTACATAATGATAAAGGGATCAATCCAAGAAGAAGATACAACAATTATAAATATATATGCACCCAACATAGGAGCACCTCGATACATAAGGCAACTGCTAACAGCTATAAAAGAGCAAATTGACAGTAACACAATAATAGTGGGGGACTTTAACACCTCACTTACACCAATGGACAGATCATCCAAAATGAAAATAAATAAGGAAACAGAAGCTTTAAATGACACAATAGACCAGATAGATTTAATTGATATTTATAGGACATTCCATCCAAAAACAGCAGATTTCCCTTTCTTCTCAAGTGAGCATGGAACATTCTCCAGGATACATCACATACTGGGTCACAAATCAAGCCTCAGTAAATTTAAGAAAATTGAAATCATATCAAGCGTCTTTTCTACCACAATGCTATGAGATTAGAAATGAATTACAGGGGAAAAAATGTAAAAATCACAAACACATGGAGGCTAAACAATGCGTTACTAAATAACCAAGAGATCACTGAAGAAATAAAAAAGGAAATTAAAAAAATACCTAGAGACAAATGACAATGAAAACACGACAATCCAAAACCTATGGGACACAGCAAAAGCAGTTCTAAGAAGGAAGTTTACAGCTATACAAGCATGCAACAAGAAACAAGAAAAATCTCAAATAAACAATTTAACCTTACACCTGAAGGAACTAGAGAAAGAAGAGCAAACAAAACCCAAAGTTAGCAGAAGGAAAGAAATCATAAAGATCAGAGCAGAAATAAATGAAATAGAAACAAAGAAAACAATAGCAAAGATCAATAAAACTAAAAGCTTGTTCTTTGAGGAGATAAACAAAATTGATAAACCATTAGCCAGACTCATCAAGAAAAAGAGGGAGGGCTTCCCTCATGGTGCAGTGGTTGAGAGTCTGCCTGCTGATGCAGGGGACACGGGTTCGTGCCCCGGTCTGGGAAGATCCCACATGCCACGGAGTGGCTAGGCCCGTGAGCCATGGCCGCTGAGCCTGTGCGTCCGGAGCCTGTGCTCTGCAATGGGAGAGGCCACAACAGTGAGAGGCCCATGTACCGCAAAAAAAAAAAAAAAAAAAAAAAGAGGGAGAGGACTCAAATCAATAATATTAGAAATGAAAAAGGAGAAGTTACAACAGACACTGAAGAAATACAAAGCATCCTAAGAGACTACTACAAGCAACTCTATGCCAATAAAATGGACAACCTAGAAGAAATGGACAAATTCTTAGAAAGGTATAACCTTCCAAGACTGAACCAGGAAGAAATAGAAAATATGAACAGACCAATCACAAGTAATGAAATTGAAACTGTGATTAAAAATCTTCCAACAAACAAAAGCCCAGGATCAGATGCCTTCACAGGTGAATTTTATCAAACATTTAGAGAAGAGGTAACACCCACCTGTCTCAAACTCTTCCAAAAAACTGCAGAGGAAGGAACACTCCCACACTCATTTTATGAGGCCATAGTCACTGTGATACCAAAACCAGACAAAGATACTACAAAAAAAGAAAATTACAGACCAATATCACTGATGAATATAGATGCAAAAATCCTCAACAAAATACTTGCAAACAGAATCCAACAACACATTAGAAGAATCATACACCATGACCAAGTGGAATTTATCCCAGGAATGCAAGGAATCTTCAATATATGCAAATAAATCAATGTGATACACCATATTAACAAATTGAAGAAGAAAAACCATATGATCATCTCAATAGATGCAGAAAAAGCTTTGGACAAAATTCAACGCCCATTTATGATAAAAACTCTCCAGAGAGTGGGTATAGAGGGAACCTACCTCAACATAATAAAGGCCATATATGATAAACCCACAGCAAACATCATTCTCAATGGTGAAAAACTGAAAGCATTTCCTCTAAGATCAGGAACAAGACAAGGATTCCACTCTCACCACTATTCAACATAGTTTTGGAAGTCCTCGCCATGGCAATCAGAGAAGAAAAAGAAATAAAAGTAATACAAATCGGAAAAGAAGAAGTAACACTGTCACTGTTTGCAGATGACATGATAGTATACATAGAGAATCCTAAAGATGTCACCAGAAAACTACTAGAGCTAATCAGTGAATTTGGTAAAATTGCAGGTTATAAAATTAGTGCACAGAAATCTCTTGCATTCCTATACATTAATAATGAAAAATCTGAAAGCGAAATTAAGGAAACACTGCCATTTACCATTGCAATAACAACAAAAAATACCTAAGAATAAACCTACCTAGGGTGACAAAAGACCTGTATGCAGGTAAGTATAAGACACTGATGAAATAAATTAAAGATGATACCACCAGGTGGAGAGATATACCATGTTCTTGGATTGGAAGAATCAGTATTGTGACAATGGCTATACTACCCAAAGCAATCTACAGATTCAATACCATCCCTATCAAATTACCAATGACATTTTTTTATGGAACTAGAAGAAAAAAATCTTAAAATTTGTATGGAAACACAAAAGACCCCGAATAGCCAAAACAGTCTTGAGGGAAAAAAATGGAGCTGGAGGATTCAGACTCCCTGACTTCAGACTATACTACAAAGCTACGGTAATCAAGACAATATGGTACTGGCACAAAAACAGAAACACAGGTCAATGTTACAAGATCGAAAGCCCAGAGATAAACCCACGCACCTATGGTCAGCTAATCTATGACAAAGTAGGCAAGGATATACAATGGAGAAAAGACAGTCTCTTCAATAAGTGATGCTGGGAAAACTGGACAGCTACATGTAAAAGAATGAAATTAGAACACTCCCTAACACCATACACAAAAATAAACCGAAAATGAATTAGAGACCTAAATGTAAGTCCAGACACTATAAAACTCTTAGAGGAAAACATAGAACACTCTATGACATAAATCACAGCAAGATCCTTTTTGACCCACCTCCTAGAGAAATGGAAATAAAAACAAAAATAAACAAATGGCACCTAATGAAACTTCAAAGCTTTTGCACAGCAAAGGAAACCATAAACATGACGAAAAGACAACCCTCAGAATGGGAGAAAATATTTGCAAACGAATCAACGGACAACGGATTAATCTTTAAAATATATAAACAGCTCATGCAGCTCAATATTAAAGAAACAAACAACCCAATCCAAAAATGGGCAAAAGACCTAAATAGACATTTCTTCAAAGAAGACATACAGATGGTCAAGAAACAAATGAAAAGCTGCTCAACATCACTAATTGTTAGAGAAATGCAAATCAAAAGTACAGTGAAGTATCACCTCACGCCTGTTACAATGGGTGTCATCAGAAAATCTACAAACAACAAATGCTGGAGAGGGTGTGGAGAAAAGGGAACCCTCTTGCACTGTTGGTGGGAATGTAAATTGATACAGCCACTATGGAGAACAGTATGCAGGTTCCTTAAAAAGCTAAAAATAAAATTATCATAGGATGCAGCAATCCCACTACTCAGCATACATGCAGAGAAAACCATAATTCAAAAAGACACATGCACCCCAATGTTCATTGCAGCACTATTTACAATAACAAGGTCATGGAAGCAACCTAAATGCCCATCGACAGATGAATGGATAAAGAAGTAGTGGTACATATATACAATGGAATATTACTCAGCCATAAATAGGAACGAAATTGGGCCATTTGTTGAGACATGGATGGATCTAGAGACTGTCATACAAAGTGAAGTAAGTCAGAAAGAGAAAAACAAATATTGTATATTAACACATATATGTGGAACCTAGAAAAATGGTACAGATGAACCGGTTTGCAGGGCAGAAACAGGCACCGATATAGAGAACAAACATATGGATACCAAGGGGGGAATGCGGCAGGGGGGTGGGGGTGGGGGTGTGATGAATTTGGCGATTGGGATTGACATATATACACTGATGTGTGTAAAATTGATGACTAGTAAGAACCTGCTGTATAAAAAAATAAATTAAATAAAATTTAAAAATTAAAAAAACATTTAAAGTGGTTAATAGGTATGTATTTTTTACCATTTTGTTTCTTGTTTTCTGGTTGTTTTTGTAGTTCTCTTTTCTTCTTCTATTAGTTTCTTGTCTTGTGGTTTGATGATTTTCTTTAGTGGTATGCTTGTGTTCCTTTCTTTAGTGGTATGCTTGTGTATCTATTGGAAGTTTTGGACTTGTGATTAACATGGAATTCATATATGTTGACTTACAACTATATCTACTTGTTTTAAACTGGTAGGCACTTAACTTCATTTAAACACATTCTAAATGAGCTACATTTTTTACTCCTCTCCTCCATGTTTTGTGTTTTCAATGTCATATTTTACATCTTTATGTTTATCCCCTTGTATTTATAGGTGATTTTATAATTTTTGTCTTTTAATCTTTTAATTAGCTTACTTAAGTGGTAGGTGCACTGCCTTTACTATATATTTGCCTTTACTAGTGGAATTTTTCCTTTCATATAAATTCTTACTTCTTGTCATAGCCTTTTCTTTTCTACTTAAAAAAGATCTTTAGCACTTCTTGTAAGGTAAGTTTAGTACTAATGCACACTTTCAGTTTTTCCTTGTCTGAGAAGTTCTTTATTTTTTCTTCAATTTTGAATGATTACCTTGCTGTGTAGAGTATCCTAGATAGCAGTTTTTTTTTTTTTTCCTTTCAACACTTTAAATATATCATGCTACTCCCTTATGGCCTACAGAGCTGTTGCTGAAAAATTAACTGATAGACTTATAGGGGTTCCTTGGTATGTGACTCTTTGTTTTTCTCTTGCTGACTTTAGAATTCTCTCTTTATATTTAACTCTTGCCATTTTAATCATGTTATGTATTGGTGTGGGACTCATTGGATTCCTCTTGTTTGGGAATCTTTGTGCTTCCTATACCTGGATATATATTTCCTTCTCCAGGTTCGGGAAGTTTTCAGCCATAATTTCACCAAATACATTTTCTACCTCTTTCTCTTTCTCTTCTCCTTCTGGAATCCCTGTTTGCAAATGTTAAGATGCTTGATGTTGTCTCTGAGGTTCCTTAAGCTATTCCCATTTTTAAAAATTTATTTTTCTTTTTGCTGTTTTGAATGGGTGATTTCCATTGTTCTATCTTCCAGATCACTTATGTGTTCTTTTGTATCACCTGGTCTGTTGTTAATTCCCTCTAGAGTAGTTTTCATTTCAGTGATTCACTTCAGCTCTGACTGGTTCTTTTTTATATTTTCTAGTTCTTTGTTAAAATTCTCACTGTGTTCATCTATTCTTTTCCTGAGTTCAGTTAGCTTTCTTATTATTATTGTTTCAAATTCTTTATCAGATAAATTATTTCCCTCTGTTTCATTAGGGGTTTTTTTCCAGAGTTTTTTCCTTTGTCTTTAATTTGAATCATATTTTTCCATCTTCTCATTTTGTTTAACTTTCTCTGTCTCTGTAAAATTAGGAGAAATGACTACCTATCCTGGTATTGAAGGTGTGTCCTTGTGCGGGAGCGTCCTTATGCATTCTTCATGTACCCAACATTCTTCACCCTGCACTTAGCCTTGTTCCTTTCTGAGTGTGTGCAGGGGCAGGTGCTCTGGTGCTGGCAGTCTCTATCCTGGAGCTAGCCTCATTCCTTTCCGAGGGTGAAAATTAATGGCCACTCTGGTGTTGGTGGTCTCTTCCCTGGACCTAGTCTTGTTCCCTCCTGAGTGTGTACATCAATGTGCATGCTGGTAATGGCTTCCTCTATGCTGATCAGAGGCAGGGCTGGGGTCAGAACTGGTTCTGTTCCCTCCACATGTGCGCACTCTCATTGACAATGGCAGCCTCTGCCTTCGTGGGAAGTAGTGCAGAAGCAAGAGGGTCTGGAGTAGGATCCTGGAATGAGCTAATGTTGGGGGGCACACTGGTGTAATCCTGGCAAGGGTCAGAGTCTCGTGCAGTTTTCAATCTGCTGCCTACACTTTGTGACTGGGAATAAGCAAGTCTGTGTGTTTGCTCATTAAGAGCAGAGTCTTGGTTTCTACACCTCTCCAGTAGGCCCCACTGGTTTTTAAACTAGCTATGGGGCTCATATTCCTAGTGTTAGACCTCAGAGCTGGGGTGCCTAATAAGCGACTTGAATTCCTTGATTCCCAGGGAAGATCCCCAAGCCTGTAATTTCCCCCTCCTTTTCTGTGTCCTCCACTAGGGGTGCAGGACTTGAACAGATGCTTCTTTCTCCTTCTTAGCAGACTCTATGTGGATCTGTCTTTACAGCCTTGGTTATAGAAAATCTCTTCTGCTAGTCCCCAGGTTGATTTCAGTGAGAGCTGGTCTATATATAGTTGTAGTTTCTATGTGTTTGTGAGGAGAGATGAGCCCAGCATCCTCCTACTCTGTCATCTTGATCTTCTTTGGTGAACTATTTTTAACATAACCATTTACTTATAAGCTCCAAACTAAACAAGTAAGAATGTTTATGTGTAAAGTTTAAGAAAATTCACAAAGTTCTTGATAAAGCCACTAGAATATTTTAAAATGTGGAATCTTCTTGACTTTGGGAAGATTTCAATATGAGAAGACAGATGAGATGAGCCCTTGGGATCACCTCTAACATGTGCACTGAGATGAATAATTGTGAGTGTAGATATTGTCAGGGAGGAAGAAGCTTTCCTTTACCCTTCTAGGTTCTTCTGGCTGGTCTAAGAATTAAATTGATGTGGGACAGATTAACAGTAGAAAATCAAACAAACTTTCAATAACATGTATACCCAGGAAGCACCCAGGGAAACTGAGTAACTCACTAAAGTGGCTGAAACCCTCACCTTAAACACAGTTTTCAGCTAAAGATAAAAAGGGGTGTTGGGGTAATGATTTGGACCTCAAGAGGAAGAAGGCAGTTTACATAACCATGGAAAAACAAGTTTGGTAAACAGATGTTTGCTTGCTTATTCAGAGACAATGAGACACAGAGTGAAATTTTAACAAACAGACATTGCTTTCTTCCTTCCTGTCTATGCACCTAGTTCATACTATAGTTATCCATGGTAATAGTTCCCATCTTGGACAAGGTCCTCTACCTACACATTCTTTTAGGCATTAAGGGGGAAGGTCCAAGTTTCTTCCTGAGTCTTTTTGGGCCTTGATTGATTTCAACTTGAAATAATTCACATGCCAAAGAGACATGTTGGGGTGGCAAATTTTGCTCCCCTACAGGGTCATTGTTTAATTTTTAGGTTATTAGAGCAAAAGGGTATTTGCTTGAAATTTTACTAATAATGCTTGGGTACATGACTAGTTAAGTAAGACACTTGTTTGTAATGGTTAATTTCCTCAAGCTCTGTTTGATGAGATGACATGCTCCCAAGATTCTCTTTAACAACAGTCCCATGGCACGAGCACAAAAACAGAAATATAGATCAATGGAACAGGATAGAAAGCCCAGAGATAAACACATGCACATATGGTCACCTTAGTTTTGATAAAGGAGGCAAGAATATACAATGGAGAAAAGACAGCCTCTTCAATAAGTGGTGCTGGGAAAACTGGACAGCTACATGTAAAAGAATGAAATTAGAACACTCCCTAACACCATACACAAAAATAAACTCAAAATGGATTAAAGACCTAAATGTAAGGCCAGACACTATAAAACTCTTAGAGGAAAACATAGGCAGAACACTCTATGACATAAATCACTACAAGATCCTTTTTGACCCACCTCCTAGAGAAATGGAAATAAAAACAAAAATAAACAAATGGCACCTACTGAAACTTCAAAGCTTTTGCACAGCAAAGGAAACCATAAACATGATGAAAAGACAACCCTCAGAATGGGAGAAAATATTTGCAAATGAAACAACTGACCAAGGATTAGTCTCCAAAATATACAAGCAGCTCATGCAGCTCAATATCAAAAAAACAAACAACCCAATCCAAAAATGGGCAGAAGACCTAAATAGGCATTTCTCCAAAGAAGACATAGAGATTGCCAACAAACACATGAAAGAATGCTTAACATCACTAATCATTAGAGAAATGCAAAATCAAAACGACAATTAGGTATCACCTCACACCAGTCAGAATGGCCATCATCAAAAAATCTACAAAAATGGGTTCCCTGGTGGTGCAGTGATTGAGAGTCTGCCTGCCGATGCCGGGGATGTGGGTTCATGCCCCGGTCTGGGAAGATCCCACATGCTGCAGAGCAGCTGGGCCCATGAGCCATGGCCGCTGGGCCTGCACATCCGGAGCCTGTGCTCCGCAACGGGAGAGGCCACAACAGTGAGAGGCCTGTGTACTGCAAAAAAAAAAAAAAAATCTACAAACAATAAAAGTGCTGGAGAGTGTGTGGAGAAAAGGGAACTCTCTTGCATTGTTGGTGGGAATGTAAATTGATACAGCCACTATGGAGAACAGTATGGAAGTTCCTTAAAAAACTAAAAATTAAACTACCATACAACCCAGCAATCCCACTACTGGGCATATACCCAGAGAAAACCATAATTCAAGAAGGGTCATGTACCACAATGTTCATTGCAGCTCTATTTACAATAGCCAGGACATGGAAGCAACCTAAGTGTCCATTGACAGATAAATGGATAAAGAAGAAGAGGCACATATATACAATGGAATATTACTCAGCCATAAAAAGAAATGAAATTGAGTTACTTGTAGTGAGGTGGATGGACCTAGAGTCTGTCATACAGAGTGAAGTAAGTCAGAAAGAGAAAAACAAATACTGTATGCTAACACATATATATGGAATCTAAAAAAAAAAAAGGTTCTGGAGAACCTAGGGGCAGAACAGGAATAAAGACCCAGTTGTAGAGAATGGACTTGAGGACATGGGGAGGGGGAAGGGTAAGCTGGGACGAAGAAAGAGAGTGGCATGGACTAATATACGCTACCAAATGTAAAATAGATAGCTAGTGGGAAGGAGCCACATAGCCCAGGGAGATCAGCTCGGTGCTTTGTGACCACCTAGAGGGGTGGGATAGGGAGGGTGGGAGGGAGATGCAAGAGGGAAGAGATATGGGGATATATGTATATGTATAGCTGATTCACTTTATTATAAAGCAGAAACTAACACACCATTGTGGAGCAATTATACTCCAATAAAGATGTTTAAAAAAACAAAAATTTATATTCTCAAAAAAACCAAAAACAAAAACAAAGAAACAATAGGCCCAGGGGTTGAGCTCATTTTGCTACAGATACTTATTCCTTTAAACATACAGTTAGTCTCAATGACTGAATATGACAATATGACTCAACCTGTCTTTGCAGTAACTTATCTTTTCCCCTTTGGGACATGAATTGCTAACTCTACTTTTTTTTTTTTTTTTTTTTGCAGTACGCGGGCCTCTCACTGTTGTGGCCTCTCCCGTTGCAGAGCACAGGCTCTGGACATGCAAGCTCAGTGGCCATGGCTCATGGGCCCAGTGGCTCCACGGCATGTGGGATCTTCCCGGACCGGGGCACGAATCCATGTCCCCTGCATCGGCAGGCGGACTCTCAACCACTGTGCCACCAGGGAAGCCCTTAACTCTACTTTTAAAGTGATGAGAGTCTTGCTTCTTCTTTCCCTCTATTCTGTACACCCCAGGAGCATTTCAGAGAGTAACATTCTCAGAGGGTAAACTTGTGAAGGGAAATTTAAAGGCAAACATTCACTCTAGGAAAAGGCAGAGCAATGACAGCTTTTGCTTCCAAGGTTACAATGGCTTTGTCAAGAGTAAGAAGTGTCACAGAGACCCAGTAAAAGTTAGGAAATATTTGTTTCTCTTGAGGCATGTCCTTGCCTACCTTTCCATGCCCTTCCTTCATGCTGTAGGAAAAAAGCTTCCAGATGAGCTTTAAAGTCTGACATAGATTCATCTTTCTTTTCCTTGCAGGTTTGAATAATAGACCAATCAGTGTGGGTAAGGAACTCTAGCAATAGCTTTTAAAATATTGTCTGCTATTTCATCATTTTTTCTGGTTCATAAGGGGACCATGTTGGAGACTGATATCAATATCACTCTTGAAGTTATGCCATTCTGCTTCCTGCACCTCTTTTTGGGCTTCACCAGGTCCTACCAGCATGTGCAGAAGGTGGTAAGGATTTGCCAGTCTGGGGTCTTAGGCCCTGATAAAGATTAAATTCTTTAGAAAAGTTTTGGGGATGCTTTCTGGGTTTAGGAAATTTTTTAACTGTGGCCCTTGGTTTGGTCTTTGTCCCAAAGGTGAAAGATACCTGAAGGTGGTTACCCAAGATGTAGCTTTATTTTAAAAGATAACTGTTTTGGGACTTCCCTGGTGGCGCAGCGGTTAAGAATCCACCTGCCAATTCAGGGGACATAGGTTCAAGCCCTAGTCCAAGAAGATCCCACATGCCTTGGAGCAACTAAGCCCGTGCACCACAACTACTGAGTCTGTGCGCTAGAGAAACAACTACTGAAGCCTGGACACCCGTGCTCTGCAACAAGAGAGGCCACTGCATTGAGAAGTCTGCGCACCGCAACGAAGAGTAGCCCCCACTCACCACAACTAGAGAAAGACTGTGTGCAGCAACGAAGAACCAATGCAGCCAAAAATTAAAAAAAAGAAAGAAATGAAAAAGATAACTGTTTAATATTCTCTGTAGAGTAGAAAGGCAACTCAGATAGAGGATTAGTAGATGTGAGTGCTCAGGTAAAGGAAGGTAGAGGCGAGTAGTAGGAGTCATATTAGTCTTATAGCCTTTTTGGGGGATATCTCATGTGTCTTAAATTTTTTAATAGCCTTGTGCAATGAATACTTCATTGAAGCTATTTTGGAATCTTGAAGACTTTTGGGGCTTTCTGCAGGCCAATTAAAATTGGTATACCATTCTCTTTGTTGATTTGGGAACCGTGGCTTTCCAGTGTACACCTTTAGTAAGATTTTGCCATTATTATTGATATCTACAGCTTCCAGGACCATATTTCTTAAAAATAAGGTGTGCTGGAAGGTGGAGCACTGAATTATTTGGATCTTGAAGATCCTAGTTCTCTAGATAAGCCTTGGGTGTCTCAGAATTAAATTAACCTAAGAGGGGTGTGCCCCTGGGTTGAGAGTTTTATGGTGTTTTACAGGGTACCAAATTATCCTAGCATGAGAGTCTTAGATTTAGGTGGTGAGTGCTCTAACAGCTTCTACATGCTTGATCTATACCCACCAGTTTTGCAACTTTGGCTTCTGAGACTCCCATTAACAATAGATCTCGGGACTTCCCTGGTGGTCCAGTGGTTAAGACTTTGCTTTCCAATGCAGTGGGTGAGGGTTCAATCCCTGGTCGGCAAGCTAAGATCCCACATGCCTTGTGGCCAAAAACCAAAACATGAAAAAACAGAAGCAATATTGTAACAAATTCAATAAAAGACTTTAAAAATTGTCCACATCGTGCTTCCCCCTTGGTGGCGCAGTGGTTGAGAGTCCGCCTGACGATGCAGGGGACACGGGTTCATGCCCCTGTCCAGGAGGATCCCACATACCACGGAGCAGCTGGGCCCGTGAGCCATGGCCGCTGAGCCTGCGCGTCTGGAGACTGTGCTCCGCAATGGGAGAGGCCACAGCAGTGAGAGGCCTGTGTACAGCAAAAAAAAAAAAAAAAAAAAAAAAACCACATCAAAAAAACCTTTAAAAATAATAGATCTATTGTTTCTTTACCTCCTGTGCACATTAACAGTAACCAACAGTAACTGAAGAAGCAGAACTATGGACACCAGCAGTAACCAAAGAAACAGTACTGTGGATTGGCCAAGGGCTAGGGACTGGAGTTCCAGGTGGACTGGTTTGCCAGCTCAAGCTGACCTGCTAAGCCCTGGACAGCAATTGTGGACTAACAAAGCTCTAAGGACTGGTACTCTGATAGAGCCTCCTGTCAGTCTGGGCTGACCTGTTAAGCTTGGACTAGAAAGTCAGTAATAGTGAAAGCATGGATGAAGATCCTAGAGGAACTTACCTATGGCTCTTAGAAACAGCGAGGAAGACAGAATCCAAAGGATTCAGTGGCTACCAACACCTGCATTTCTAGTTGTCTCTGAAACTTCGGATTCCATCGTCACCAAGAAAACTGTGAAAAAAATTCAGCTGAGTAAATTTTGAAGATTCAGGGATTCACTAATTGGGCAGCATCCAATCTAGCAGATAGAAAGGAGTCTGAAGAGCTATAAAAGGCAAGAGATTTTATAGGCAGAAGGGAGCAGGAACAAGGAAGCTTTACTAGGCTAAAAAGCAGAGTGGTTATCCAAAGTTTACTTTTCTGATAGGGGATGGCAGGGGTCTATCTGGCAGATTACCTAACCAATACTGACCAGACGGTTTCTGATTGACTGGTTTAAGATTCTGTTCCTGAGAGAACCAAAACTGTAATTATGTTAAGTCTCATTTTGGTGACACAGGCCTTCCCATAAATGACTCCATTTTGAGCCTGCAGTCTTGTTTTTAATAGGACTTAGTAAGTATCTAGGTTGTATAATTTTAGAAGGTCCAGGAGAGTGGCCCTGGCTCTCATTATCTCCCACATCAAAGAGTAATGATGTAAAACTCCTAGAAGAGAACACAGGCAAAACATTCTCTGACATAAATCGTACCAATGTTTTCTTAGGTCAGTCTACCAAGGCAATAGAAATAAAAGCAAAAAAACCCAAATGGGGCCTAATCAAACTTATAAACCTTTGCGCAGCAAAGGAAACCATAAACAAAACAAAAAGACAAGCTACACAATGGGAGAAAATATTTGAAAATAATGTGACTGAAAAGGGATTAATTTCCAAAATATACAAATAGCTTATACAACTCAATAACAAAAAAAAATCCAATAAAATAATGGGCAGAAGACCTAAATAGACATTTCTCCAAAGAAGACATACAGATGGTCAATAGACACATGAAAAGATGCTCAACATCACTAATTATTAGAGAAATGCAAATCAAAACTACAACGAGGTATCACCTCACACTGGTCAGAATGGCTGTCATTAAAATATCTACAAATGACAAATTAGCAAACAATAAATGTTGGAGAGGGTGTGGAGAAAAGGGAACCCTTCTACAGTGTTGGTGGAAATGTAAACTGGTACAGCCACTATGGAGAGCAGTATGGAGATTCCTCAAAAAACTAAAAATAGAGTTGCCATGTGATCCAGCAATCCCATTGTGGGCATATATCCAGACAAAACTATAATTCCAAAAGATACATGCACCCCTATATTCACTGCAGCACTATTTATAATAGCCAAGACGTGGAAGCAACCTAAATGTCCATCAACAAATGAATGGATAAAGAAGATGTGGTGTGTAATATTACTCAGCCATAAAAAAGAATAAAATAATGCCATTTGCAGCAGCATGGATGAACCCAGAGATTATCATATTAAGTGAAGTAAGCCAGAGAAAGACAAATATCATATGATATCGCTTATATGTGGAATCCTAAAAAAAAAAAAAAATGATATGTATGAGCTTATCTACAAAACAGAAATAGACCCAAAGACATAGAAAACAAACTTATGGTTTACCAAAGAGGAAAGTGTTGGGGGAGGGATAAATTAGGATATTGGGATTAACCTATTCACACTACCATAGATAAAATGGATAATCAACAAGGACCTACTGTATAGCACAGGGAACTATACTCAATATTTTGTAATAACCTATAAGAGTCTGATAAAGAATATATATATATATACGTGTATATATATATATATATATATACACGTATATATATATATAAACTGAATCACTTTGCTGTACACCTGAAACAAACACAACGTCGTAAATCAGCTGTGCTTCAATTAAAATATATTTATAAAATTAAAAAAGTAAATAAATCCATGGAGGAGGTAAGGCATACAGTTATTGTTCTTTTCACCTTAGAATAAATTACTTCATCTGTTTTCTAACTCAGGACTGCAAAGCAAGAATGAGTTGAACAGGCCTGAAAGGGGTTCCATTGTAGGCATCACTTACCAGTCAGGGAGCAGTATGAGAACTCTAAATGGAGTCAAAGAGAGGTGGTTGGATAGAGAAATAAGGCCTAGTGCTAGCTCTGTTATTACCAGCAGGATGTCACTTCACCTCTCAAGGTCTCAATTCCCTGATTTTTAATAAGGGGATTGGATTAGAATGACTTCTAAATTCCTATATAGTCCTGAAGTTCTATCAAGTCTGTCCCCTCCATTCTAAAACCAGTGATTGATGAAGGAGCCTCCATGTGTCCTGTATAAACCTATTATCATACTATGAACTTTGATTTCATCTTATTTCATCTTTTCAGACTAAACGGTCTTAGATATTTTCACATACAGAAGCTACTTTACCTCCTATATTACTCTAGTTATGTGTTCTCTCACTTCTCCAGATTTGTTAAGTCATCTTCAAAGTTTCTTGACCCATAACTTTTCACTGTCTTAGAGGTAAGATGCATATTAAAGTAACTAAACAAGGCAAACTTCCTGTTTCATAATTTGCTTCCTTCCTAAAAGTAACTGGTGTTTTACTTTGACCAAAGAGCACCCTAAACTGATATTTTCAAGACCTAATGAGACTCCTATCTTTGCTAAGGGATGAGTCACAGTCACATAGTCATTGTCATGTTAGTAGAGTATGGATTATTTTTATCTCAATAGGTTATGTTACTTTTGTCCCTACTGAACATTATCTTTGTTTTGTTTTGTTTTGTTTTGGTCGGTCACGACTCGTGGCTTATGGGATGGGATCTCAGCTCCCCAATCAGGGACTGAAACTGGGCCAGTTGTGAAAGCCTGGAATCCTAACCACTTGGCCACCAGGGAACTCTCTGAACCTTATCTAATACTTTAATGCCTAGCTGCATTGCACAGCTCATGGATACTCTTCTTGCTATCTTTTAGGCACTGTCATATTTTCAAGTAGAAAACAAGAGGAACAGAGCTCCTTCCTCAAATTAAATAGTGTCTTTTCATCTTTCTTCTTACTTCATGCTCAAGAATATAAATCTCAGCAGAATCTATAAGAGGGTCTGGACAACAAACAGGATTATATCTCCCAATGTGAGCTCTAGTGCTTGAACATTGATATGTACAAATGTAGTGAATGGTGTTGGTGGTTCTGGAACTGGACAAGGGACTTTATATGAGTAGCTTTGACCCTGCTACATCAAATTCATGAATCACATGTGATCCCTGCTCCTGTCCTAACGCTCTACTTCTGCAGAGGGAAAACTATCCGTACTAGAGAGTGGGAGGGACATCTATAACTTTCACCTCTGTAAGGACATTCTTGATGCCACCCTGATATGTTTTCTGTTCCAAAGCATTCTCATCATACTCTTTGTCACTGTTTACCCCTCTTTAAACATTTTTTTGTAAGGTCAGTAGAAAAATAAGATTTAGATCTGTAATCTGCATTGTATCCTTAAATATTTTTTTAAAATAAGTGGGACATGCATCTAGAGATGGGTGTGAAAGAAATACTCAAATCAATTGGCCCATTTTTATTAAAAACAATTTAGCAGGGCACCTACATTGGTCATGAGACCTTCCTTAATTCAGTAAATATTTAGTGAGTCCTTAATATATTACAAACACTTTTCTTTTTTTTTTTTCTTTTGCGGTATGCGGGCCTCTCACTGTTGTGGCCTCTCCCGTTGTGGAGCACAGGCTCCGGATGCGCAGGCTCAGCGGCCATGACTCACGGGCCCAGCTGCTCCACGGCATGTGGGATCTTCCCAGACCGGGGCACGAACCCGTGTCCCCTGCATCAGCAGGCGGACTCTCAACCACTACGCCACCAGGGAAGCCCGATATATTATTTTTAATGATAATAATGTACAAGGTGCTTTGTATGTGTTATCTCATTTGATCTCTCAAGGACTGCATGAGGTAAAATGAAAATTAGAAGAGTTAAATAACTTGCTGGGATTTAAATTCAGGTCTGTATGATTCCAAAGCCTGTCCTGTCTCCAAGCTGTTCTCAGGTTGTTGGTGGTTTTGATAGAATGTGGGGCATGGAAGGCAGAGCACTCTGATGATACTGTTGTTAATGGGAATTAAGAGAAGGTAGGCAGTGAGGACACCGAAGCTTAACTGTGACAAAAAATGAGAGAGATGGAACCAGAAAGGGGAAATAGAGTTCAGCTTATGCTTCATTTTGTTTATAAGATGCAGTTTTGTGTAGTGGTTAAGGTCACATGCTCTTCATCCAGACTGGGCTGATTGGAATCCCAGGCTGCTCATCAGCTGAGTATTGCTCAATCTCACAGGGCCTCTGCGTGCTCACCTCACAGGGCATTTGTGAGAATAAAAGGGGAGCTGATATGTGGAAAGTACTTAGGAAGTGTTATTATTTTAAAAGTTTATATGCTGAGAGAAAGGAGGAAGTGAAGAGGAAAACTCTGGTAACAATTCTGTGATTCTATGATTAGATACCTAAATAGATCTTACCTAGGAGAAAAGGCTAGATGTAGTCTAAAGATATAATTGATAAAGAAGCAGGGCTTCCCTGGTGGCGCACTGGTTGAGAGTCCGCCTGCCGATGCAGGTGACACAGGCTCGTGCCTCGGTCCGGGAAGATCCCACATGCCGCGAAGCGGCTGGGCCCATGAGCCATGGCCGCTGAGCCTGTGCGTCCGGAGCCTGTGCTCTGCAACAGGAGAGGCCACAACAGAGAGGCCCGCGTATGGCAAAAAAAAAAGAAGCAGCAATCACTCCTGTTAGCCAGTGTCTTAGTTCAGTCCGCTCTAACAGAATACCATTATTCTGAGTGGCTTAAACAACAGAAATTTACTTCTTACAGTTCTTACAGTTCTGGAGGCTGGAAGTCCAAGTGTCTGGTGAAAGCCTGTTTCCTGGTTCTCAGACAGCATCTTCTTGCTTGTCTTCACATGGCAGAGGGAGCAAAGGAGCTCTCTGGGGTCTCTTCTGTGAGGGCACTAATCCCATTCAAGAGGGCTCCACCTTCATGACCTAATCACTTTCCAAAGGCCACACCTTCTAATACCATCACATTGGGAATTAGGTTTCAACATATGAGTTCAAACAGTGTATAGCAGCTGGGACAGGGAATGTTTCATCATTTTTGTGAATTGGACAAATTTCACGTTTGGTATGTATTCAAACATGATTGCATAGTGTTCTAGTTTTTGTCTTGATCTATCACAGTCACAGAGTGGCCTTGTCTGATGTTAATGTTCTATGAAATTTTAGGCTGCATAGAACAGCAAGGCCTAGTTGTGAGAACAGGTCAGCTCTCGGCGTCACCAAGGCCTAGCTGGGTGTTATTTTTGGATTTGGCCTCTTCCCATTACGGGGTCCAAATTCTAAGTGGTTCTTGATACTCACTAATAACTTAAAGGTTGACATATTGCAGAATGTTTTAGAGGATTTAAACCTTAAAACTTTAAGACATAATTGATAGATTACTGTTTAAAAATATAAAATTTTAATCTACTAGTTAAGGTGTGCCCTCTAAAAAATTAATTTAAAAAAAAAAAAAAAATTAATTTTTAACCTCTCAATGTCGGATTTCTATTTTACCTTAAGAAAATTTCCCAGAAATTTTCATCTCTTTTACCCAGAGTAGTTACAATCAGAAAACCTTTTAGAGAAAATGTTCATCTAAAATTGAAATAGTTTGCACCAGGAACAAAATCTAGTAAGACAGGCCATGATGGATATTATAATTCAAATATGAAGTCATAATCTCTTTTACTTTAATGCTGAGTTAATATGAACTCATATAATAATGGGTAAGATGTTCAAGTTCTTTTTATATATATAAAAATTTTGCCAGAGTTAGAAATAACTACTTGATACAGTGGCTTGAGCCTTCTTTGCATATTTTTCCATAATACATCTTTAATATTGCTAAATTGCAAAGGTCACATATTTTGGATAAGTTTTTTCAGTTATATTCTACATATATATATATATTTTGAGCACTAACCATAGGAAAAACAGTATGCTAGATGCTGATGCCCAATTTCATATTTCTTATTTTAAACTGATTCAAAGTGCCCTCAGTTTTGGACTCCTTGCTTCTGTTATAGAGAAAAAAATGTGTATTCTGTTTGAAAAAATGTGTATTGAAAAACATGTGTATTTTGTTGAATACACATTGAATACTTGAAAAAAATGTGTATTCTGTTGTTTTTGGATGGAATGTCCTATAAATATCAATTAAGTCCATCTTCCTTGCTTATTTTTCTATAGATATAAACCCCTAACTTCCATTTATTTTGCCTAGAGGTTCTAAAGCTTACAACTTTGTTGGAATGAAAAATTTTTTGCCCATTGCTTATTAATGTAAGAGGTCACACAGATACATTTTCCTCAAACTCTGGCTTTAAATGTATCTCACATTAAAAGAGTCACAGGGCTTCCCTGGTGGCGCGGTGGTTGAGAGTCCACCTGCTGATGCAGGGGACACGGGTTCGTGTCCCGGTCCGGGAAGATCCCACATGCCACGGAGCGGCTGGGCCCGTGAGCCATGGCCGCTGAGCCTGCGCGTCCGGAGCCTGTGCTCCACAATGGGAGAGGCCACAACAGTGAGAGGCCCACGTACCGCAAAAAAAAAAAAAAAAAAAGAGTCACAGTAAAGTCCCGAGTAATTGTGGATTAAAGCTCTGCTTCTCCCATGTCACACAGCAATGCTGCATCATTAAAGGTTTATCTTGTCTCTTATCCTAGAAGATGACCAGAGTGTGTGATGGCTCCCACCTCACTGGTACAATTGAAATCAAAGAGTTGGTAAGTTATGTCAGTGACTCCAAGCAAACTGCAAACTTACTGGCTTTCATAGCCTAGGGACTGAAACTCTTAAGGTATCTACGGCCATGCTGGCCCTTCACACAGTCTGCCTAGTTTACTCACAGAAGACCAGATTATGTGGCAGTAGGTATTAGACACCATTGTGTAATATCAGCCTATGTCATGAGGACCTGGTGGACAGCACTACCAGATATTACAGAGCAGGGAAAATATGGCATTTTACATAAACTCTGTAGCAGCCCTTATCATGGGTCCCAAATAGAGTTCACCCAAGCTATTAAAGTTCAACTATAACAAAGTAGTAGACAAATTATCATGCTAAGTGAGCTCAAAATCATATCACCTTATAAACTAATTTTACTCTTTAGTTGGCTATGAGATTATTGTGTAGGTTGACTCTTTTCCAATTTGCTTTCCACTCAGGAGTACAATAAACAGTTTGAGATATTTTTTTGGATCCATTGTCTGCTCTCAAATGTTTGTAACTTTCATTAAATTTTAAGCTACAACTCCATTACACATAAACTCAGCTGAATAACAATGGTTTGTTCATCCAACTGCCTTGAACAGGTAGAGCATCCACTAGAATCTTTCCAGGCTTTGGAAAATAAAAAATTTAGCTATCTTTAAGGCAACACTCCTTGCATTTGAACCAGTAACTACAAAGTTAATGTTTAAGGTGTTTTAAATTTTCCAAATGCTGATGACATAGTTGAAAGAAGATTTTTAAAAATATAATCATATCAAATTTTCACTTTAGGAGGGCTCAGATAACCCTACCCTTGAGCAAACCACCCATCAGTGTCTAGCTCCACATTGCCTGGGCCTGTGTAGTTCTGGGTGAGTTGTAAGACTTCTGTCTAATCTGGTAAATCAGTTAATCTGGTTAGTTTTTGAAGGTAGGCTCATTTTCAGAACTGAAATATTAAACCTAAAATGAAAATGGAACCAAATTTCCCCTTCCTTATTTTAAACAGAAGTGGACCTGAGCTGCCACAATCGTGGGGGTGTTTGATATTGCAACAAAGGAAGTGAAACAGAGATAAAAGGGTCCTGTGCAAGGAGGGGCCATCTTCAGGTAATAGCCAGATTGGAAATGGCCTTTTTCTGGTTACAAACATTTGCAACTCAGAACTTCTCTTATTGCCTATTGCATGGCACAGCTCTTAACACAAATGGAAATACTAACAACAAATTTACACATCAGAGATGCTATTCCTGCTGAACCAGTAGTTGTAGCCAGTGTATATGCAAAGGCAATGTGAGAAAGAAAACTTTAGAGACCTGATGAAGATTTGTAGATATGAAAAGCTGGAGCAATCAATTAAACACCCAAGTCCTTTAACACTGTTTTCAGTTACTTGGACCTTGGTGGCCTCTATGGACTCATTCATTCTCGCCACTCCCCACCTTAAACTCCATGTTTATTTCACTTTCATCAGTACTCAGTGTACTCTCTCCTCTCCAGGTCTGTTGCTGGAGGAACATTCTCTTGTCTGACTCCCTAAGTCTGAGTTAAGTGGTCTCCTATATCTCTCCTATTTATCTTACCTTATCATTATTCTTAGCATACTGTATTTAATTCCACTTACTAGTTTACCCTGCTGCTAGACTGCAAACATTGGCTTATCTGTCCTGTTCACCATTTTATCCCAAATCCCTGGCACTTAGAAGTCCTTCAATAAGTGTTTGTTGAATGAATGAGTTCATTTCTTTGGTGCAGAAGCACCAAAGAAATTTTACATTTAAAATTAAAAAAGTTTTAATAGTAGGATCAAATCTCAGATGGCACACACAATTGTGCAAATATTATCATTATTTTCATTTTCTTTAAATTAGCTGAATTCTAACCCCAAGCTGCTGTTCGTCTGGATGGTAGGACATTTGATGTCTGTCATTTAGGGTCTGGATCCTTCCTTGAAGTTGCACAGAATCAGAGAGTTTTATATGTGATCCAGGAAATGGCTGAATGGGCTCCAGGGTTCTTTTGGTCCTGCTCCTAGTGCAAGACTGCAGAAGTCTCACCCATATCTGCTTTTGGTCTACACAGGGGTTCGTGGATCTGAGCTGCTTCTGGGAAGCCCCTGACCAGAGCCCAGCCTTCTGAGTACCTGGAAGGAATTTGCTTTAAAGCCTGATCACTATCCTGTCTCCCCAGCTCGCCCACCCCTCAATTTGGACATTTATTTTGGATCTTAGGGAAATCTTACCTCCCCTGCTCCTTTTCCTTTTATCCTCCAAATAACACCTTCTCACTTTTCATTGGCACTTAATCTCTTAAAAAAGAGTAGGCCTTAGGATAATAAAAAGGAGGGAAGGAATCTTCTCTCTGAGTCCCACAAATCTCGGACAAGAAACACAAAAGGCATGAATAACCAGTTAGAAATTGGAAGTGGAAGGAAAGATACTGAGAGTAAAAATCCAAAATAATTTCAAACAATGATGATAATAACAAAAGTCTGCTACCTCTTGACTCACGTAGGTGATGGTTTGCGCTATATGGTCCACGATATAAATAATGTTAGATACAGAATTAGAGATAATGCAGGTGGACAAAGAAGATCAGAACCATTTCCCTCAGGTGCAAGCTAAGGTGGGCAACAATTTCTAGAAAGCAACATGTGGAAATTAAAACCAAACACACTGTGTTTTATTTAAAGTTATTTCCTTTCTTTCCCTTTCATATATTATGATAAGTTTATATATGTGTTTATGTGTACACATGCATACATAATAAATTTTATATAACTATAATAATATATATTTATATGATATAATAATTATATAATATAAACATATATCAATATAATATGTACATTGTATGGCATATAATATGTACTATATATGATATATGTACACAATTATATATTATAATTATATATTATATAATAAACATGCAATTTGTACTATATATGTTATATGCTATATACATATGTGTATATATGCATACATATGCATCTATTTATATGATAAGCTTATATATAATAGACAAATATATAATAAGCTTAGGGATGAGTATTCTAAGAGGACAATGGAACTAGGGAGACAGGGTTATTTCAAAAACAATGGAATAAAATTCCCCATTGGGTGAGGTATTTCTGAGAACAGCACAGTACTTGTTATGTAGATTGTCCTCTAGTCTGAGGCATAGAATGAGAGGACTACAGAAATCAGGTAAATAAAATCACTATCATTAATAACATTTGTGGGGCATTCATTGCATATGGAGGGCATCAGCAGCTTTGGTTTCAGTAGAATCTGGCTACAATAGAAGGACATGGCTGCTATTTTCAGGGGACTGGAGATAGTCTCCCAGGCTCAGGCAGCAGAGGTCCATGCGCCCTCAGCATGTGGTTAGCAGTAGTCATCTTGCTTTTGCTGAGGTAGAAACAGGGGCAATCCCCCATTCACTCAATATTTATCAACTATATCCCTGAATTAAAAAAAAATGGCTAAGGGTTTTATAGTATCTAGTCTTACATTTAGGTCTTTAATCCATTTTGAGTTTATTTTTGTGTATGGTATTAAAGAATGTTCTAATTTTATTGTTTTACATGTAGCTGTCCAGTTTTCTCAGCACCATTTATTGAAGAGACTGTCTTTCCTTCATTTTATAGTCTTTTCTCCTTTGTTGTAGATTAATTGGCCATAGGTGTGTGGGTTTATTTCTGAGCTTTCTATCCTGTTCCATGGATCTATATTTCTGTTTTTGTGCCAGTACCATACTGGTTTGATGTCTTGTAGCTTTGTAATATAGTCTGAAGTCAGAGAGCCTGATTCCTCCAGCTCCATTCTTCTTTCTCAAGATTGCTTTGGAAAACATAGGCAGAACACTCTCTGACACGAATCACAGCAATATCTTTTTCAATCCATCTCCCAGAGTAATGGAAATAAAAACAAAAATAAACAAATGGGACCTAATTAAACTTAAAATGTTTTGCACAGCAAAGGAAATCATAAACAAAATGAAAAGACAACCCACAGAATGGGAGAAAATATTTGCAAATGATGAGACCAACAAGGGATTAGTCTCCAAAATTTACAAACAGCTCCTGCAGCTCAATATCAGAAAAACAAACAACCCAATTAAAAAATGGGCAGAAGACGTAAAGAGACATTTCTCCAAAGAAGATATACAGATGGCCAAGAGACACATGAAAAGATGCTCAACATTACTAATTATTAGAGAAATGCAAATCAAAACTACAGTGAGATATCACCTCACACCAGCCAGAATGGCCATCATCAAAAAATTTGCAAACAATAAATGTTGGAGAGGGTGTGGAGAAAAGGAAGCCCTCCTACAATGTTGGTGGGAATGTAAATTGGTATAGCCACTATGGAGAACAGTATGGAAGTTCCTTAAAAAACTAAAAATAGAGCTACCATATGATCCAGCAATCCCACTTTTGGGCATATATCTGGAGAAAAACTTGATTCAAAAGTATACATGCACCTCAATGTTCATTGAAGCACTGTTTACAGTAGCCAAGACATGGAAGTAACCTAAATATCCATTGAGAGATGAATGGATAAAGAAGCTGTGGTACATATGTACAGTGGAATATAGCTCAGCCATTAAAAGGGCTAGATTGGGAGTTTGGGATTAACATGTACACACTGCTAAATTCAAAATAAAATGCCTTTCCATGAAAAAAAAATTCCTTTATTGGAAAAAAAAATGGCTAAACTCTGGGGCCACAGGAGTGAGAAAAACTCATGGAGTTTATAATCTAATCGAGGAAGAGAAGAAAAAAATTAAGTTAGTTCCTACTTGGTAGTCAAAAGAATACTTTGGGGGCACATGTGATATACATCCTGGGGACTCCAGGCTTATTTGGAAGATCATGAAGGACCTGATGTTGGCACAGAGCAGGGGATGACAGCTCCAGAGAACTGCTGTTTGTCTGCTGTGACTCTCTGTGGATCCCTGGTCTCGTTTGGCCAATAAAATATAGGTTACATTTTATGATGTGTAAATTAAGTGTGTAGGAACCCAAATTTAGTTCTCAATTTTTGAAAAAGTCTTTCTCATTTTGTGGACTCTAAATCGTGAGTCAAAGTCAAAGAGACTTATCTGAGGTTTTAATATGCTTTCAGCCAAAGCAAACCGTACCAACCATTGCAATGATGATCTGGGCCGTGGGGGGTTTCTCCTTTTCTGTCTCTACATAGTGATGACTTTTCACAGCCCATTTCTTCCTGGTGAGAATCATCTCCATTTACATAGTTATGTGTTTGAATCCCAGCTCCATGTCTTACTTAGGCAATTTATAACTTCTCTAAAACTATTTCTTGAAAAATAGGAGTAATAGCTGCGTCTTAGGATTGCTGAGCTTAAACACATGACATATGCAAAATGTCCTGAATAAAGTAGGATTTATAGGTGCTCAGGAAATTTTGTGTCCCTTTATTTCCAGTGACCCATCCACCCTTTTATTTCATATGTAGTCATCTGGGATAAGAAATTTTTTCTGCCCTACATAAGCATTACTCAACGCCAAGGAAAATGGCTTTAAACTTTGCCCAGGATGTTTTCATAATATTTTTGAGCCATAAGTATGAAGAAATACCCCACACGGGAGGAGCACAGTCACTCTCTCATGGCTAGTTCTACATCTACTAGCTGTAGTTTCTCTTTCTCTTTCTTCTCTCTGCTGTTGCAAGTGCTCTGGGCATTAAGATCTTAGCTTTCTAAAGATTTTTTACTCCTCTTTGGGATCGTTTACAGACAGACTGTGTATGCGTGTGTATGTGTGAATGCATAACAATAAAAAACCTGCTTTAGGGGTTCCCTGGTGGTGCAGTGGTTGAGAGTCCGCCTGCGGATGCGGGGGGTGCCGGTTCGTGCCCCGGTCTGGGAGGATCCCACATGCCGCGGAGCCGCTGGGTCCGTGAGCCATGGCAGCTGAGCCTGCGCGTCCGGAGCCTGTGCTCCGCAACGGGAGAGGCCACAACGATGAGAGGCCCCCGTACCGCAAAAAAACAAACAAAAAAAACAAACCTGATTTAGCTTTTGCAGCCAGTAGAACTTCTGTTACCACTTTCATCTTCTCTATTTCTCTTTTTAAATTTTTTTAATTGAAGTATAGTTGATTTACAATGTTGGTTAATTTCAGGTGTACAGCAAATTGATTCAGTTTTTCCCTTATAGCTTATTACAAAATATTGAGTGTAGTTCCCTGTGCTTTACAGTAGGTCCTTGTTGGTTATCTATTTTATATATAGTAGTGTGTATATGTCAATCTCAAACTCCTAATTTATCCTCCCATCCCTGCCCCCCACCTTTCCCCTTTGGTAACTCTAAGTTTGTTTTCTATGTCTGTGGGTCTATTTCTGTTTTGTACATACGTTCATCTGTATCATTTTTTTTTAAAGATTCCACATATAGGCAATGTCATATATTTGTCTTTCTCTGTCTTACTTCACTTAGTGTGATAAACTCTAGCTCCATCCATGTTGCTGCAAGTGGCATTATTTCATTCTTTTTTATGGCTGGGTAATATTCCAACTTCTCTATGTCTCTTACCCTTGCCAGGTCACTATTACAGAATATGATGAAATGTGTATTCTATATTGTATGGATCCCCTGTGATTTGCTTTTTTAGTATTCTAAAAACCTTGTGTCTAAAGACCTTGCTCTATTCCTAAAGGACATAATACCTTTTGATGATAAAATCCTACTCTGGATGTTTATATTAACTTATTATTTTTTATCATTGAGACATCTTTCAGTTGCAATATTTGTACTAGTTGAATAGAAATGTCCTCTATCATTCTCTTCTGTTTATTCTTCAAATCAGAAAAGTAAAGGTGATAATTCCTTGATGTCTTCTCTGATTTTCTTTTCAGGCAACAGTATTTACATTTTAAAAGATTTTTTTAGTACCTTAATACTATTTTCTATGGTAAATATAGCACAAGAGTTTTTGGTTAAGCTTTGTCAATTGTTCAACAATTGGATTGAGTTGTAGAAGAAATTTGTCACAAGAGACTAACATAGCTACGTATACTTTCTATTCTGTTCTATTCTATTATTCCCTCTGCAAACTCTTCATCTTGGCAGCATTTGGCAGTAGACACTGTAGGGAAAGGAGCTAATCTCACTTGTTCATAACCATCTTCCTAGTAGGTAGTGGGTGATCAATATTTATATACTGAATGAGTAAATGAAGGAATGAATTGATGTGCCTTTAGAGAAGAAGATGACTGTCAATACATCAGAAGTTTTATTCTACTTTTTGTCAAAATTTTCCCTTTCTGATTCTTTTGGAATTGCCTTAAACTGTTTTCTGTATCTTGTTGTGATACTTCCAACTCTATTTTTCCTAGTTTAGCTCTGGCTTTGGATGTGTCCCATAATTAATACTGGAAAGTTTTAAAAGAATATATGAAATTCAAGACAGGAAAACAGGAACAGTCTGGTTGGCTGTCCTCCAAGAGGCCTTTTCCCAGAGCGCATGGCAAACCTGGCATGGTCCCCTGTGCCCCTGGACTTGATGGCCCAGATACCTGGCCTATATAGACAATACATTCACAATGAACTTGTTCAAGGGCATTCACACAAACCAAACTTACCCTTCCAAGTAGTATAAAGCAAAAATGTCAATGTACTGATTACAATAAGAAATATAACTGTCATGAGGATCAGAATACACATATCATCCTGCATAGTACATTTCTTCCCTGTAATCATAACAACAACCATAGTAATGACTCAAAATTTTTGAGAAAACTACAGGGAAGTCAACTTATAAACACTAGTTGTTTGCTGAGCATGAAATCAGAAAAGTGACTAGATGATTTAAATGTTTAGAAGCAACAGGCTACCTAGTTAAGGTATTCTTCCGTCCAATATAAATTGAAAACTTTCTTTCTTCTAATCCCCAACTCCAACATGTTCCCATCCTTCACCCTCACAGATGACCTCACACACAGCCCACCATTACAATGGGAACTCTTCTTATTTCCTGTTATTCCACCTACAAACTTACCTGTCTCCACAGTGCCCCTTCCTCCTTCCTTTAGGTTACTCTAAAACCTCCCTGAGGTTAATTCCAACCCTGTTATTTATACTCCAGGTTTTATGTGCACAGGGCTTCCACTTGGAGTTCATTCTATAAATTATCTCCTCCTGGCCTTTCCTTTTATGTTTCTATATCATAAGACAATACAGAATGCTCCACTCTTGATGCCACCCCAACACCACCTCCAGGATATATGGTTTCTTTGCTAGACTCCTGCCCCCTGTGGTCTGGCTTCCACCCACACTACTCTCCTGGTATGGCTCTTGGCAAGGGAACCCCCAGTCTCTCTGCCGGGAATGTTGAGACATGGTGGCACCCTTGCCCCTTGAGCTCATTGTCTCCTTGATTACTTACTGATCATTCTCAATGGGTTTTCCTCCTACATCTTTGGCTGTTCTTTCTTAATCACCTTTTTTGGACTCCTCCTTTCCAGTCCCAAGTGTTTTTTTTATCCTATAGGAGATTTCATTTTTCCTTCTGGATGATTTATTATTTTTAAGTTGGAGGCAAACCTAAAAAATGTGGAGGCCCACATTTTCCTCTTACCTTTTGACCTATAGATATGACCCCTTACCAATTGAATGTACCACAGACGTAATATTTATGTTTCCAAAACTGAGCTTGCCACTGGGCCCTGCTCCATCTCTGTTGGTTCTTGGCTTGATGAATGGTACTGCCATCACTTAATAGTTAAGTTTCATACTTCTTTCTTTGCACCTTCACATCAAACCAATAACCAAGTTCAGTTCATTCTGTGACTGAAATTTCTTTCAAATCCATTTCTGTTTTCCATCTTTACTGCTATGGCCTCGCCATTCAGGTCACCACCATCTCTCTCTTGGATTCCTTCAAGAGCACCCAAACACAATCTTACTTTCCTCCAATTTTGTCCTTTCAATTTCTTTTCCCACTCTAAAGAATACCCCTTCCATAGTGATCACTTGGAAGCACAAATCTTCACATGTCACTATTTTAAGCAAAACTCTGCAGTGGCCACCCTGTTTTCCTTATGTAAAAGCCAAAGCCCCTAACATGACTTACAATGCCCTTCATGACGTGATTTTGGCTTACCATCCCTGCTTTATCTCTCACCTGTCTTGCAGTCATGCTGTAATGCAGCTACCAGATCTGCCTTGAGGACTGAAGCTTTATTCTGCTAGCTCCTGGGACTACTGTTGGCAGACAGCCCTCAGCTGCCATCCCTTTTCAGAACTGCCTTAGCTAAAGAGAATTCTCTCACACAAGGTCATGCCACTCCCCATTCCCAGAAATACCTCTATCCATTGACTGGTCCACATGGAGGAATAAAGACCTGGTCCCATTATCTCAACTTGGAATCACTCTGAGGGCCATCTCAGCTCCAGAGTCCCTGGTAGGTTTGGCTGAGCCCTGTGCTGACACTATATCACAGCCCAACTTCTCTCTCTGCTCAACCTTATTTCCTTCCCTCCTTTCCATACTCCATAGTAAAGAGTGCTCTCTAATAATCCCCCCCACCCCCAACCCTAAGCTCTGTCTCAGAATCTGCTTCCTGAAAAATCCAACCTGCATCAACTCTGTTTTGCACCCCGGCTCTATTCATACTGAATATTGTTGAATTTCTAGAATGCTTGTCTTGTTCTCTGTCACCTCCAGGCCTGTGCTTTCCAGATTAGAAGAAAGTCTTCTCTCATTTTATTTTCCTATTCCAAAAATTCCTTTTTCAATGTACTCTCGTTGTAACCTACACGTACCTCATTATAGCACTTATCACTCAACACTAGTAACACCCCTGGATTGTAAACTCTGTGTTTACTTTCATATCCCCACATAACATATCCCCTCTGGCACATAACAGAGGCTCAATAAACAATTAAGTTAATTCATTCATTCATTCATAATAGGGTAGCTTCATCAGAAGGTCCAAAATCCAATGGTCAAGACGCACTCTCCAACAGTGCAGTCTACTTTTTTTTTTTTTTTTTGATGTGGACCATTTTTTAAAGTCTTTATTGAATTTGTTGCAACTTTACTTCTGTTTTATGTCTTGGTTTTTTTGGCCACGAGGCAAGTGGGATCTGAGCTCCCCCACCAGGGATTGTACCCACACCCCCTGCGTTGGAAAGCAAAGTTTTGACCACTGGACCACCAGGGAAGTCCCATTGTGCAGTCTGCTTTTGCTCCACTTCACTACTAAAGGTTGTCTTAATAAGAACCTCTCCTGGTTGGGCATTACTCAAGTTTGCCTATTATGTTCTTTATCTGTGTTTTCATGGTGGACCACCAATCCCCTTCACATAAATTTGTTTGTTCTTTAGATATGTTAACATATTTAACCAGTTAAGTATAGTGTTGCCAGCCTGGGTGCAGTTGTGTCTCTTTGGAGTGATTTTAATATATTATTTTTGGCCTCATCTGCTTTTGTTGATTTTAGGCTTCATTTTTTCCCCAAGTTCTTGTGGAGGTTGCTAACTCTCCCCCATAGTTCCCATGTTCTGGCGGCCAATAACAGCAAGGCCATTTATTAACATTTTTCTCTCTTGGATTTTTCTGGTTTGCAATAAAACAAATATGTTTTCCAACTGTTGGTAGCAACTTATGTTTTTTAGCAGGATTCTTGCTTGTCCATGGGAAGAAACACTAATTTTGGGGAAAAGGTGACACTAATGGAGAGATAATAATAGGCAAGAAGTAGATTCAGAGTGCTCTTTCAGATACTTGAAATATGAAAAGTAACACCTCATTAATATATGAAAAATACCTGTAGACTAACTGCACATGTAAAGCACTCATTCCCCTTAGAATTCCTGTTCAGTGAGCGCGGCACTCGGGCTTCAGGGCTTGTCCTGCACAGAACACTTGTCAGTAGGGTCTCTCAGTTACCCACACCAGAGTGTACTTCTCAGTCCTTCCTGCTCTTACCTCAATGGTAAACACTTCCCCTTTTACACACTTGCCTCCATTCTTCCCTTTCCTCCTCTCACCCCTCCTGGTAACTGCTGGGCCTCTTCTTTCACTTTCACTGTGTTGTTTTGCTTCATAATTTTTTGAATATCTGTCTCACTAGACTATGAACTACTTCAGGGTAGAGATTGTGTCTTCTGGGTCCCTAACACACAAGCAGAGCTCAGACACAGTAGATGCACAATAGTTATTGACTTAATAACTGAATATCCTAGAATATGTTTATTTTTATAGTCCAAATTTGCCTTCTTATTAATCTCAAAAAATCACTCTAAACTAATTAAACAATCAAATTTTTAAATAGTCTAGAAAGATATATGCTTCTTATGATAGATTTAAGTAAAATCATTCACTTATAATAGTCATCTAAATTTTTTGGAAACTCTAGTACTAGTGGTGAAAGATATGATTGATATATATCTCTTCATTTGGAACTTAAGCTTGCATGTGCTTTTATTTTATAACTACCCTTGGCAGGGATATGAAACTATGTTCTAAAGATACCATTTAATTATTGAGTTGTAAAAATAATGTTTCTCCTAAAAAGAAATTTCGTTATTTTTTTCCTATGAAGATATGTGATAAAAAAGATGCATCATTTAATTTTCTTGTTCTTAATATTATTTTATCAGTAGAGATTAAGTACTATGAATAATAATTTATATTTTTCAATTCAAGAAATATTTTTGACCACCTATAATATGCCCAGCAACATAAATGCAATGATCTATTTTTGGTGAAATAGACATTGAATTGGTTTTCTATGGCACTGCTTTTATTTTTCTATAATACTCTTAATATATATACATACTTCTAAAAATTTTAAACTAGAATATAATATTAGCATAAATTTGGAGACTGATTTCCTGAGCAAACCAAGCATGAAGACTGTGGATACTCTGCTGTTCTAATCTCAGAGTAACTTGGATTTGATTTAATGAGAGATTATTTCAGCTGATAGGGGAAGAATATCACATCACAAGCACAGCTGTAATTTTTATCTCTAGTTCAGAAACCAGAAACGAAAAGTTGCTTTCTGTATATATAAGGCATAGATGATAAAAGGTAAGTGCAGTTTCAGTGATTAGGCAGCCTTGCTCTGGTTTAATGAAACTCACATGGAACAACAAAATGATGGAAAAAGTTTGGACTGAGAGTCTGAGACTGTCATATAGTTCAGTTCTGCCTTTTAGTGATGACTTGGGAAGATTATTTTACTCCTCTGGTCTTCCATTTACATTCATTCAGTTATTCATCCAAGTGACAGATATTCATGGAATGGCTACGCTGTGCCAGAAACTGTTTTGTAGTGTGGGTATAGAACAATACTCAAGATGCTCTCATGGAATTTGTAGCCATCAATGTAGTATTTCTGAGAACAGGCTTACATTACTTGGATTATTGTTTTTGGGCTATGTAGACTTTTGAATTATAGCATATATCCAGGGAGTCTGCTACAATTCAGTTTGAATTTTCCTGTTTGGCTTGTGCCATGTAAAATATTTTATATTTATTAGTGTGGTAAGTTATATTCTCCAAATAAGTTTTCTACTTATAAACTTTGTATTTTATAAATTTCTTTGCCTTATTTCTTATTATAATACATTATTTGCTGTGAAAAATTTGAAAAATACATGAAGCATAAAAATCACTTATAATTCTATGACCTCACAAGAACGCCTGTTACACATGTGTTTATCTTATCTACTTTCAGTAGTTTATTAGGCATGTACTTTTTTGGTTATTTTGCAAAACTTGAATCAAAATTCTGTAATTTTATGTCCAACTTTTATATATTATTAATAATTTATTATTTCCTCATATACTAACTTCCAAACAAATTTCAAGGAGTTCTTTGCCAATTTGATGAATAAAAGGAATTCATCTATTTTTTATTTATTACTTTGAGCACCAGTGAAGTAGAAAATACATTTATTTTTATTATGAAATAAGTTAGGAATACAGAGCATAGATAATAATGTAACGAACATCCATGTATCCAATAATAAGTTTAAGAAAAATATTACAGATACAATTCTAGCCTTCAGTGTATTCTTCCTGGATGCATTTCTACTTTCCTCTCCCCAGAGGTTAACCACTAACTAGAATTTATTAGTCCCATGCATAATTTTTATACTTTTACTATGGAACTTTGTATGTTTAGTATTAGAGTATTGATATCCCAGTAGGATATATATACTACTGGAACTGTTAAAAAGGTATTATATTTTTTTGCTGTTTAGTCATGTTGATACATGAAGCTCTAGTTCAATAATTTTCACAGATTTATATGTCTATTATATGAATATATGAAATGTAAGTGTTGATGGATATTCAAGTGGTTTTCATTTTCATTACAAGCAAAAAATGCCGAACTGAACATTTTAATATGAATTTTCTATGTATATGTGAGACTGTCTCTAAGGAATATCCTTGGAGAGAAAGTGCTGGGTCACAGAATACTTACATCTTCAACTCTACTAGATACTTCCATATTGCTTTCCAAAGTGATTTTTCTGATTTATACTCTCACCAGTAGTGTATAAGTGTTCTAGTTCCTCCATTTCCCAGCCAATCACTGGCATTATCAAACTTTACATTCTTGGTTAATCTGAGGGGTGTGAAATCATATCTCATTATGGCTTTAATTTGCACTTTTATTTTTAGTGGGGTTGGGCATCAGGTTTAAATGACATTTTCTCTTCTGTAATTGCCTTTTATATAATTTGTTATATAAAAACTAGCCTATCTTTTATGATTTATGATAGCTCTTTTTACCTTTTCTTATTAATATTTTCTTGGTTATATGCATTGCAAAAATTTTTCAGCCTGTGGTCATCTTTTAACTTTGTTGATGGAGTCTTTGTATGAAGTTTTAAATTTTAATGTACTTTAATTTAACAATCTTTTCCTTTATAGACTGTGATGATTATATCTTGTCTTTCTGTACCTTAAGGTCTTCAAAAGGTCATTTCCCCCTCAAAACATTCAAAACATTTAGTTACATTTTTCATATAAAATTGTTCAGACCAATATGGAATTTATTTTTTAGTATGGCATGAGGTAAGGGTATGATTTGCGGTTTTTTCTACAACCAATTGTTTCAGATTCATTTATCAAATAATCTATTCTTTTCCCACTGGTACTCAATGCAACATCTCTCATATAATTTCCATATATATAAGGGTATATTTCTGGGTTCTAACTCTTTCATTGATTTTTTTTGCACAGTACCAGAAACATGCCTGTTATTATAGCATCATAATAAGACTGAACACACTGCTTCATATGTTGCAGAGGTTACGCCCTGCATTAGGACACCAGGCTGAAAGGATGGGTGGAGTCTGAAATCCAAATCTTGCTCTGTGCACCCTGGCACAGGGCTGTGTCTGCCTGGAAGGAGGTGCACATTTTTCTAATTCACAGGAAGACATTGTTAGGCACTTTTTCCTCCTCTGGAAAATTGATAAAGGCTATCAGAAGCCCTGAATCAATGTCTGATTGGGCAATTCTCCTGCTTTGTCCTTCTTCGAAGGTGTCTTGGCTCTTCTAGGCCCTTCATTCTTGCTGAAAAAAAAAAAGGTTTTTTTGCTTAGATTTTCATTAGCCTTGCACGGTTTCTTTATTACTTTGTGGGGACATTGGCATCTTTTTGATATTTAATCTTTTCATTAATTGATATGGCCTATTCACTCATTTATACGTTGTTAATAATGCCTTTTAATACAGTTTAATAATTTCTTCATAAAGGTTTTAAAAATACTTCGTTAGATCTACTCCCAAGTTCTCTCTCTCTTTCTCATTGTTATTATGCACTGATACACACAGAAAATTGAATTTTAAAACTATGTTATTGATATTTAGGAACACAATTTTTGTATAGTTATGAATATACTTTCCTTATAGTTATTGTCCATTCACAGTGAATTTCCAGTTCAAAACTTTAATCCATTTTTCTTCTGGGGTACCTGTGGCTTGTCATTTCCCATCCAGTGATTTGTAAGAACTTTTAAAAGATTAAGGCTAATTGTTTTTGTCATATGTATTGCAACTTTTCTTTTTACAGTATGCCATTTGCCTTTTAGTTTTATTTATGTTGTTTTCCTTGACTGCAGAAAATTAGAATTTTTATGGAGTTACATACATCAATCTTCTGCAGTTTTTATGTTTCCTCATACCAAGGTTAAATAACTGTTAATTTATATTTTCTTTTTGTTATTTTCATTTAACTTTTTAACTCATCTGGAATTTGTTTTGGTAATTTACTGTAATTAGCAATGTCTGTTTTTTTTTTTTTTTTTTTTTTTTAGGTACGCGGGCCTCTCACTGTTGTGGCCTCTCCCGTTGCGGAGCACAGCCTCCGGATGCGCGGGCTCAGCGGCCATGGCTCACAGGCCCAGTCGCTCCGCAGCATGTGGGATCTTCCCAGACCGGGGCACGAACCCGTGTCCCCTGCATCGGCAGGCGGACTCTCAACCACTGCGCCACCAGGGAAGCCCAAGCCTACTTCATTTTGATTAAAGTGGTAGAGTGTAAACAACCTTCAATTTAGGGTTAGGAGATCTACCTGCATTTAAGTCCTGACTCTCAAGTTCTCATCTGTGTGACACCAACAATGCTCTTCTCTTATCGACTCTAAATTCCATTTCCTCATCAGTAAAAGAAGGATAAGTAGCTGTCTTATCCATTTCAGAAGTGTCGTCAGAATTGGGTAATAGAAGTGAAATAAAACGATCTAACTTCCAGTCCAATCTTCTCCGTTGTGAATGATCCCCCCCTCCCGCCCCCATCCCAGAAGAGATCTTCTGAAGGCAATAGATTATCTTTGTCCAGCCTTGTCTTTAATTTTTCTTGCTCGGGTTTCTCTTCCTGAAAAACACATTACTGCGGTACTTTTTTTTAATCACTTTAGTAATTTTGAATACCAAGAGAACAATGTTTAGGTTTGTATCTCTCACCTCTTCATTTCATTTATCCTGTGTTTTTCTGTAGTTTTTTTTTTTAAAAAAATTAATTAATTTATTTTTGGCTACATTGGGTCCTCCTTGCTGCGAGGGCTTTCTCCAGTTGCGGTGAGTGGGGGCCCCTGTACGCCGCGGTGCGAGGGCTTCTCATTGCTGTGGCTTCTCGTTGCAGAGCACGGGCTGTCTAGGGCAGGGGGCTTCAGTAGTTGTGGCTCATGGTTTCTAGAGCTCAGGCTCAGTAGTTGTGGCCGCTCGGGCTTAGTTGCTCTGCAGCATGTGGGATCTTCCTGGACCAGGGCTCCAACCCGTGTCCTTTGCCTTGGCAGGCGGATTCCTAACCACTGCACCACCAGGGAAGCCCTCTCTTTAGTTTTAATTGCACTGAACTGAAACTCAAATTTTCAAAAGCTAATTTTAGTGGCCTTTTGGCCAGCAGAGCTTCAAGATAACTAACAGGAAAAATGTTTTTGTTTCCTTCCCTACAGCCACAGCAACCATAGAAAAGCATTTAACTGGGTACATTTTGGTTGCTTAAATCTTCGTCCATCCTTGGGGGGAAATTACTCATCTCCCTATAGTGGTAACTATAAAGAGAATGTTTTCCTAAAAGGGGCCAACTGGGCGGCTCCCTCTTTTCCCAACGCCCCGATTTCTATTCTTAGATCTGGAGATCCGCGGCAGCTTTTATTTTTCTTCTTCCTAGTTCCCAGACCTTCCGCGGGGCTGCAGGAGTCAAGGCTGGTGGGTCGGGTCGCGTGGGCCGCGGTGCCCACCGCGCGCCTCGCCGGCCGCTGCAGCGCCCGGGGACTGGGCACTTGGCGAAGTCCGCTGAGTCGGTTTCTTCCTGCGCGACTCCCGGCCGCGCCGCTGCGGAGAGTGGGATCCGGTCTCGGGAGGCTGCGCCGGCCCGGGGTCCCGTCTCGGCCGGCCCGGGGGCCACGGCCACTGTCACCAGGGCCGGGCGGGCTCTTGCTGCGTCCTGCCTGCCTGCCACGGTTCTGCGGGCAGAGCACCTCAGCTGAACCTCTCGCAGGCCCCAGAGCTGTGTTTTGGCCCTGGGTGGGGGAAGGGGAAGCAGAGGAGGAAAGGGAGCGGGCGGGGGAGGGCGGCGCCGGACGCGGAGCCGCCGCCTTCGCATAAATGGGCGGGCGTGGGTGCAGATGGGGTCAGCCGGGAGCGCTGGCTGCGGGCGGTGAGCTGGGCTCGTCTTCCGACCGGAGCGGCCGGCCTTGGTGCGGGAGGGGCGGCCGGTTTGAAGCAGGGTCGGTCATGGCCAGTGGCAGCTGCCAGGACTGCGAGGAGGAGGATGAGGAAACTCTGAAGAAGTTGATAGTCAGGCTGAACAATGTCCAGGAAGGAAAACAGATAGAGACGCTGGTCCAAATCCTGGAGGATATGCTCGTGTTCACTTACGCCGACCACGGTAATCGTTTGCCAGGGAACTGTCCCTTTACCGCCCCCCGCCCCGGCCCTCCTTCCCCCCCGGCCTTTTTTTTACAAACTTTCTCCCCCCGAACTTTGTGGCCGCACAAACCTGGATTCTTGAGGAGCCGCAAACCCTCTACTCCTTAGGGCAGAAAAGAGCTGATAATTCTAGGAAGGTCTTGAGCTCACTTCTTTTGTTTTCTCCCTCCTTTTCAGACTTAAAAGGGGTGCCATGAATCGTGACTTTGCTACTTTTCCCTAACCCCCTTCTTTTCCAGCCTCCAAGTTATTTCAAGACAAAAATGTCCACGTGCCTCTGTTGATCGTCTTGGACTCGTATATGAGAGTCGCTAGTGTGCAGCAGGTAAAGGAGTTGTTTTCATTTCTCCCATTTCCCCTTCTCATTGGAAATAGGTGTTTTTCTATTAATATTCTATACCCAGAGTTCTGGGTTATTTCTGAGATTTGTCCTGACAAACCGCTGACTGTGGTTTTAAGATGGAAGCGTTTTCAAATCATTATCAAATGTTAACGGTGTAAGAGGGCCAACTGTGTGCTCCCTAATTGTATTTAAGAAGTAACTTTATACAGTCGGCTGGCAGAATATGGTTGGTGGTGGGAGGGGAATAATAATGGATTGAGGTTTCGTTCTGACATTGGCTAGATGGCTAGATCATCAGTGCTTAAATAAAATTATTCTAAGAATCTTCCCAATGTACAGCATGTCCTGCAGATGACACAATTGTGAATAGTTTGGGAAAGAGGAATAATGAACAGTAATAGAACTAATAATAATTAACTTAATAAAATGAAGTTACTGGCAAACTCTCATAGGTTTAAGGTTTTCTTTTTTTTTTAAACCTGAAGACAGATTTCTAACCTTCTTTAGTTGTAGTACACAATGTATTATCTAAAGAGTGATGTTTTAGGATTCCCCTGTAAGTTTAAATCTATACTTCTCAACCGTTTTCATATAAAATGAATGTAAAAGTGAATCTTAGAAACTGCACTGTAGGAAACCCAGAAATTTGTTACATATCTTAGATATATTTAAAAAGGAGCCTTAAGATGATAATTAAGGATGATTTACAGTCAAAACAAAATTACTGCCTAAGGTTAACTTCCTTTGTAGATATTGAGATTTGGGGAACTGAAATTACTTTTTTCATTTGCATGTTAGATCCTGAAGGGAAAGAGAATTGAACTTTGAACTCTATCGAGGTGCAATGTTTCTTAATACCTACTTGAGAGGCTAGACAGATGTAAGAATTATCTGGATCTCTTAAGTCTGTATCTGTCTATCTTATGCTAATCTCTGTGTCTAGCTATGTCTAGTTTGGGTGAAACATATCTAGCTTCTTTTATATGAAGATGTTTATATCTCAGATAAATGGTTACTTTTATTTTTCTTCAACTGAAATATTTCCCATCTGACTATTGATTTTCAGGTTGTTAGCAAATAAGATCATGAAAAAATGGAGACATGATAAAGACACTGTTCTTTTTAACACCCAATGTCTGAATTTTGCCCATGAAACATGAGTTTCATGGCAAACTGGCCTATTGTGCTTGCTACTCTCCACCCACATCATCCTTCTTACTTGCCTCTGCTTTGGTGTTCCAAAGTGCCTTGTCTGGCAGCCTCCATTCCTTGGATTCTGTTCTTGGTAGTCTCCTCTGCCAGGTACAACTCAGAACAATTGGGCCCTGGGTGGCCTTTGGTCTGCAGGGTCCAGAGGAGGCAGTGCTAGACTTGAGAATCCAGGGAAGCCTGCAACATTCCCACCACCTAATTCTTCTTCATTTTAGAAACTGCCTGAGCCTGGACATGTTTGTTTGGAGTAGTTATGAATGTCACTCAATATCCTTGCCCAGTAGGTACCAGAGATAAATGAAAATAAGGAATTGTCTTTTGATTTGGTAATTTAATGGAATAGAATTATTAGTTTCAGCACAATATATTACTCTACAAAGGGCATTATGTATATTATATCATTTGATTCTTGCTGGACTCTCACTATCCTCTCAGAAATCACACTGAATGTTTTTTCCTCAGAATAAGTAGCTCATTTAGGATCGCAGAGCTAGTGACAGGGTCAGGACTCAAGCTTCACACACTTTCAGAATCTTTTTCCATCATATAGTAGGTGCTGATGTCATAAGATTTTTACGCAAGTAAAAAGTACAATGGTATGATACAAATGCTGTGGCCATGCTACGCACAATGACATTATCGATTTAAATTATCATTGATCTTATCAAAGGGATGTGGAGTGGGGTAGCTCTACTGATATTTTAATACTCCACTTAAAAGAAAAAAAAATTTTTTCCTTCAGCTTTCTTCATATTACTGGTGAAATTAGTCTAGATATTCTTTAAAGCTTTATATCTTGAATCAGCTGGAGGTGCTGAATTAAAATCACTTGATGAATTTAAGGAGTTAAGGTAAAGTACCCTTCAAAAGTAAATAGTAAGGTTTGTTTTCAGAATTCATTTAACATGACATTCCAGACTCTGAATTTTTATTTTCAATGTCTTTTCATATTTTATTAGTTCTCCTTAATAAATGACAATCTTTAGAGAATTGGTAGTTAGGCTGCTGTCTTATAAATTTCTTTTCCTGCCAGTCATCTGATCATTTCTCTGTTCTTCAGTTTACATTACGTCTCTTTATCCACAGTTTCCACCTTTGATGTAAGTGAGTGAAATATATGAAAGTGACTAAAATTTTCTGTAACCCCTAGACTCTTTCCCATTGTGCACTACTTAGATGCTTGAGTTTACAGAATAATTATAATAAAGTGAAACTACCAATTTAATTGTATTATAACTGTGCAGGATGGGAGCCTTCTCTTTTTGAAAGATAAGCTTTTAATTGAATACATTAATGGATCAATTGTTACCTCTGCTTTGCTGCTAGCAATTCTATTTAATCTTGGAAGCTCAGTTGCCTCAGTCTTTTTGCAAAGCAATTGCTGATGCTGCTGTTTCATCAAGCAAAACAAAACAGGTTTTCTCCTTGAGTTAGCCATGCAGGTGCAGAGATGAGTATAGTATCCTGTGTGATTTATGATTTTATATTTCCCACCAGAAACTGTTCCAAATGTTAATTTTTGAAATACTTGGGGAAAAAAGTCTTGATGATTTTATGAAAGCACAAAAATAGCCAGTTTCTATGACATCCGGATTGTCAATGTCTGTTCGGCTTACGTGGAGGAGGTTGTCTACTTAAATATAGGTAAAAATAGCTGTCAGAAATTGCTTCCTTTTCAAGGAATTTGAAATCGTGTAAGAGGAAGTGATAACAGAGTATTGCAATTCATACTTAATCCAGAAAAGATCTGGAAATAATATTGTAATGAGATCTTATGTAATCACTTTTATCTTATTAAATACCCCTTGTTTATTCCTGTAAACAAGTAGGAAACGTGGCATTATTCCTTTTTGGTTGCATAGAGATTTCTCCCCTTGTCACTCAACCGTCTGTACCACTCAGCTCCAACTCACGTATCCAGTCTCATTTAGCAATGGGCCCCTCTTTGGCAGCCTCCTCACCATTTAGCATCTTACTTTCCTTCCTCACAACTCATCAGTATTAGAAGTTTCCATTTTCCTATTTTGAGTGACCAAATTTATAATTCTTTTGAAATCTGACTCAAATTCTACCTTTTCTGTATTATATTCTTCCCTGAGTAATTCTAGCGAATCCTGCTTTCAGGATTCATATTATATTGGTATTTATCATACATCGTGCTTAGGCACTTTTTCATTAATCTCTAGATCTGCATGTATATGCATTTTCTATTTTCTTTTTCTGACCATATCAAGTTTAGTTCTGTAATATAGTAGAAAGAATTGAAGAGTCCTTAAATTTGGGGAGGAAACTATAACAGGAAAAGTGAGTTAAATTTAATCTCCAGTTTGGAGTTAAAATATCGTATGTAAAAAAATGTATTTTTTTCAGAAGTAAAGAGCAGCTTATTCAAGTTGGCATCATGTATAAATGAGCTGAACGAAGGTATATTTAAAATGCATCAGTAAGATCATACTTAATTTGGGAATGTGAGAGAGTTTAGGGACACTTGTGATGTCTAAATCTCATCAGCTCATAGTTAGGTGTACGGAAGAAATCTAGAGGGGTCCACTGAGAAATTCTACCTCCTCTCTATCTCATAATGCCTGTCTCTTTTACCTATGAAAGACATTACATTGTCATCAGACGATACTACTTCTTTTGCTATTTTTTTCTAGCTCCATTATCTGGGGAGCAGTCTTTCCAGATAACTTACACTTTGCCATCAAAATCTCCAACTTCCCCTAATCCTCCATTCCAAACTACTTCATTTCTTCTTATAATTAAAGTACTAAATATTTAGAAGAAAATCTGTCAGGTAGATATGCCTTAAAATGTACGAAGGACTGAGAATAGCCTTTCCTGTACTTCATAATTTTGGTGTGTCCTCTAAAACTCTTTTTTTTGTGTGTTTTATTTCCTTTTATGTAGACAATAGGCAGTCTATTGCCTTCATCATTCAGAAATGTTATCATATTTTTGTATGCCTTTTCAGTAGATTTTTGAAGAAAGATGTATTCTAAGTATATGAGTTGCTTTTCTCAGTAAGCATTTTTAGAGTATCATTTTGTTTTAAAATAATTATTTTAAAATAATGTAGCCACCTATTCTATTAAGAATGAAGAGATTCTTTGACTGAATATATTCTATTTGTGTGGTTTTTTAAAAAATGTGAATATTTGTCTTTCTTGTTTTTAGGTGGGTTGGTCACTTTTATGCAAATTAATAGAAATCTGTCCAAATACAATGCAAAGCTTAATGGGTCCCCAGGATATTGGACATGATTGGGAAGTCCTAGGGGTTCACCAGTAAGTATGTAAAAACAAACTGCATTGAGTATTTATCTGTACATATGACAACCCTTCCCTTGATACATTATATTTGCAATCCAAGCCAATCTAGTAAAAATCCTTTAAAATACATATAGTTTTCCCTGAATCAATGGTTTACATTTATAGAGAGCTTTTGACTCAGAAGTCTATAATCTATTTGAATTAGAAAACTAACATTTGAGGTAAGAAGTCAGGTGTTGTTATTATTTTAGTAATATAATAATAGTTATACAATTGATTAAGTTGTAGATTGTTGATGACTGTTTATGAATTCAAACCAAGGAAAGATTTTTTCTTTTCTTTTTTTTTTTTTTTTGCGGTATGCGGGCCTCTCACTGTTGTGGCCTCTCCCGTTGCGGAGCACAGGCTCTGGATGCGCAGGCTCGGCAGCCATGGCTCACGGGCCCAGCCGCTCTGCGGCATGTGGGATCTTCCCGGACCGGGACATAAACCCATGTCCCCTGCATCAGCAGGCGGACCCTCAACCACTGCGCCACCAGGGAAGCCCCTCTTTTTTTACTTTTTAATAGTAGAACTGACACAAACCACTACTTCTTCAAAACAAAAATATGGGAACTAAAATGTTAGTTCTATAAATAGTAATTTAGAAATTTATGCTTTACTGTCTTTGAAAAGTACATTTATGTATATTCATACATATATATTTAATGAGCTTAAACTACAGCTTTCAAAATGAAGAAAAAAGAGGAAATTATCTTTCAGCACATCTGCAGCCAAATCCTGATAGCTATTTACCAGCTATATTATTGCAGTTTGCAACATAATGACTTCTTAAATGAGACTACTTCTTTAGCCATAATTAGTTAAGAAAAACTTTTCTGAAAAAAAAATGTGTTTCCAGGAAAATCCTTTTTGGAAAACTTTGTTTCTTGACATTTAACAAAATATCTTCTGTCATCAACTTTAGGTGTTCTTTATACCTAATGTGACTCTTCTTTACCACAGAGAAGTGAATACTAATTGCTTCCAAAGGCATATTGCTTGTGGAAAACGTAATTAATGCAAAACTAAATTTTACATCTTTGCATTAGTTATTAGTATTAACTGTGGCTGCAGATTTTGACAAATCAGAGCTGTTTGTTCATAGGCGAGCATGTCCGTGCTTATACATTTTTCCATCTTTGATAAACTTGTGTTGCTGTTCTTCGGTTTCTAGCATCTAAAGACTGTGCTCTGAAAAGAGACTAATTACAGTTAATAGGTGTTCTCTGAAATCTCTGAAATTCTATGAGTCAGTAGTAAAGAATACTGCATTTAATGAGGAATTAGACAAAATATGCCTGCAATTAGTAGTTGTAATGTTATGTGTCCCTTGGTTTGGATGAGAATTTCCAAGATCCCCAAAGATTAGCCATCTATAACTTTAGGGAGCAATGGAAAACTCATCTAGTCATATTCTGGTATAAACCAAATGTTCAAATTAACTTACATAAACGTTTCTACAGGAAGTTTCATTCACTCATTTATTTGGTCACTCACTCATCATTCATTCATCTTCTGTTCATCAGGTATTACACTCCTTTAGGCCAGAAGTAGTGTGAACAGTGTAGACACATTCTCTCTACAGTGGAGCATATTAGATCATTACCAGCAAATATTTATTGTAAAACATATCTCCTTATATTCAAGGACTTTTATCCCCCCAAAGGCTTACAGTACTAAAGGAGAAATCTCTTGTGTGGTGTTGAAGTCAGGAATAGTGGGAGTGGTGCAGGGAGAGGTAGGGGCAGCATAGGTAGGAGGAGAATTGACAGAGTCGAAGGACAGGGTCTCTCAGTTCCTCACCTCACCACCTGGAGACCATGTGCCAAGTTTCTTGGATCTAGGTGAAGCCATGGAGGCTCTCTCTTCTTCTAACAATAGAAAGCCAAACAGCACTGGGGTAGGAATAGACTAAAGATTGCATATTTTAGAATTGATAACTCAGGGGCTCAAATTTAATGCATTTGAACTAATTGAATACTATTGATAGACTAGGTTCACTTACTGTTATAAAATATCAATTTCTCTTTCAAAAATAGTAAAAATCAATAATTTAAATATTCAAATGGTTCTTAATTTTTATATACAAGCTAACATTTTAATTACATCTCTCTATAATAATATCAATGTGTATAACATAATTTACAAGTTTGTATCACATATAAAATGATTGATCCCTTGGTGCATATAACTCAATATTATTTTGGATATAGAATTGGGTGAAATAGTTAATAGTTGAATTTGAATATTTAGAGGAAAAAGTTATAACTTTTCTATGGAGACTCATAATAATTCCCTGTTAGTCATCATAAACCTGGCTCAGGTTTACAGGGAGAAAAAATACACTAGCTTCAATATAGGGAATGAAATACAATGAGATGAATAAAAATGTAGGTGAGTAAAAAACAATATCTAAAAGAGCAAACATCTAGGTATGATCTTGATTTTTGTTTTTAATTACAGACTGATTCTTAAAATGCTAACAGTTCATAATGCCAGTGTCAACCTGTCAACAGTTGGATTGAAGGCCTTAGATCTTCTCCTAACTTCAGGTAGTATATACACACATTTTTAATGTTGACTGAAAAAAACATTTTAAACCATTTGCTAAATGTGTTTTGATGTTATTTTTTTAAAGTATAATCACATAATATAACCTCAATATTGATGATTTCCAAAATTCTGTTTCCATTTTCCATTTTTTAAAAATAAATTTATTTATTTATTTTTGGCTGCATTGGGTCTTGGTTGCTGCGTGCAGGCTTTCTCTAGTTGCGGGGAGCAGGGGCTACTTTTCATTGTATGTGTGGGCTTTTCACTGGGTGGCTTCTCTTTATTGTGGAGCATGGGCTCTAGGCACGTGGGCTTCAGTAGTTGTGGCATGTGGGCTCAGTAGTTGTGGCTCGCGGGCTCTAGAGCACAGGCTCAGTAGTTGCGGCGCACGAGCTTTGTTGCTCTGTGACATGTGGGATCTTCCTGGACCACGGCCCAAACCCGTGTCCCCTGCATTGGCAGGCAGATTCTTAACCATTGTGCCACCAGGGAAGCCCCTCCATTTTCTTTCCTTATCTCTTTTCTCTACACTTTTTCTCTCAAAAATACCACCCAACATCTTGGCCTTAAACATCACCTTATATATTACTCCCAAATCTAATGTCTGTCCCCAGCTTTGCTCCTCAGATCTGGTCCCACATCTCACATTCTCATTAGTTTGTTAGCCATACATGTCCTTGTCTTGACTGTATTGTACTTCATTATATCTCTAATATGTTTTCTATAATATATGCTCTAGAGTATGACATAATAGTAATACGTCATAATAAAAATATATAGCATTTCTTCTTGAGTGCTTGCTAAATGCTAGGCTTAACATGTAAAATACTTAATATGCTTTTAAAAGCATAATCCTCAAAACATCCCTTGAGTTTATTATTTTATCTCAGTTTTCTAGAGAACACTGAAGCATAGAGAGATTGCCTCAGCCAAAAAGTAATAGAACCAGGGTCTGATTTCACATGTCAGGTTCTTTCCCTGAGTAAACTTATACTTGGAGGATAATGGACCTGAAAATAAAGAATGTTGCTGTGGTGCAATAGTTGTGATCATTGCTGTGACAGACACTTGCTATGATGTAAGGTTCTGAGAAGAAAGGCTCCTTTCAGGGAAGCTAAGCATGAAGGATAGGGTGGATTTCCTTCAAAGCGTGAAGGGTGCTTTAGGTCAAGAAAACAGCATGTGCAGCGTTGCAGAGGCCTGGGAGGGGCTGGATGTGTGGGTGGTAAGATTTTTAAAGGCCCTCATTGGCCATGCTAAGTGATGAAGGTCCAATAGGAGAAAGAGAAAGGAAGAAAGAGGGTGAAGATCAGAGAATGAACTGAAGAGGGATAGGAAAGGCCAGAAGGTACTCACCACTTCACCAGAGCCTTTTATTAAAATATATAATGGGATGTACTAACTAGTCTTAACCATAATTTATTTAAACTCGTCCTTGGGATCTTGTTTTTTGGTGGGGGTGGGGAGGTAAAGATTTATTCTCCATTTGGCAATGGACAGGAGGTTTATGAATTTGAGAAATCTCCCAACATGAATATATCAAGGTTAGCAGCATGTAGACAAATAGTAAATTTGACATGTGTTTTAAAAAGACTAGTTAATTTCTTCCACGTAACATAAGAATTTTGAGCTTTTAGGAAAATTTGTAATGTGTTTTAGAGTTCATTTCAGGTACTTATTAGAGGCTAATTTATGAATCATTTTTTTGTTTGGCTTATTTGTTAACTGAGGTAAATAGTTATTGGCACTTACTGCTGTGCTGGCTGCTAGAGAAGTCTCAGACAGGTGAGGCAAAGTTCCTACAATGTAGAAGTTCATAGTCCAGCACCACTGTCCAATATAACTTTTTGCAATGAAGGAAATGTTGTATATGTTCAAAATCATGGCGAGTATCCACGTGTGGTGGTTGAACATTGGAAATGTGAGAAACTGAATTTTAATTTTATTTAATTTTAATTGATTTAAATTTGAGTTTAAGTAGCCTCATGTGATTGGTGGCTACGGAATTGGATAGCACTGACAAAGAGATAAAAAGCATTTAAAGAAATGATTTCAATGTAATGAGGAAAGTACTCTAACAGAGATATGAAGAAAACCACGATAGGAACAAAGAGAAGACAGCAGCTAAGCTCATTTGTAGGAGTTAAGAGCATGGTCATGACCTGCTTTAATTTTAATCCAGCTCTGCCTCTTATTTGTTCTACTTTGGGCAAAGTCACTGCATCACTTCTGTGCCTCAGTTTCCTTATCTCTATCTAACATGAGGATTGCACCTACCTCACGGGGTTGTGGTGGTTTACACGTGTTAGAGTGAACTATCAATACTTCAACCTATGTCTGACATGTTATGTGCTATAGAAGTGTTTGCTACGACTACCACTCCTACAGTTTTTATTGACAGAATAGGTACTGTTTGTGTTATTTCTTGATTTAAGGTAGGATCATATTTGGTGCAGAAAATGGCAAGGGCATTCCACGCAGCTAGTGCAAGTACAAAAAGATATCAAAAGAAATGTGTTCATGATGAGCAAGGGGTTTAGCATGTTTGGAGTCAGTGGTGCAGGGAGGGACGTGAGGCTGATGAGATACATGTAGTCTGTGAAAAGTCTTGTTTGTCAGACTGAGGAGTGCGAGAAGGCCTTAGAAGACTTCAGCAAGGGATTTACAGATCACGTTTGTGTTTTAGAAATATAATGCAGCAGGTAAACTAGTTAGGTAGGGATTTGGACCTACCAGAGCAATTATGCAATTGTGTTTGCATTCTAGGTGAGACGTGTTGGGGTCCTGAACAAGACAGAGATGGAGGGGCCTAGTTCAAAAGGAGTTTTTGAGATATTTAGAAGTTAGACTTGAAGGACTTGGTAATGAGTTGATTCTTTGGCTAGTCAGAGAATGAGAAGAGAGAGGGAGGATGAAAGAAGGAAGATGACTGTAGTTTCTCTGGTAACTATTGGATGGTGGTTATTGATGAAGAGATGGAACTGGAGTAGGCTAGGTTTGGGTGGCCATGGAGTATTCAGGTGGTGTTGTCTAAGAGGCAGGTAGAAATGTTTCAGGAATTCGGGGCAAAAGGTCTTGGCTATGGGTATTGATTGGGAATCACAGAGTTATAGGAAAGTGTACTGGGAGTTTATCTCATTTAGAAAGACCGTAAAGCTTGATAGGTCTAACAGCTGGGGCAATTACGTGGTTCATCAGAAAGAGAAGTCCACAAACCATTCATAACCCTCATGTAAAAATGAAGACATTAAATGTTAAAGCAGCTATTTACTTGGAGCATATTCTCTTTGAAATAGGTAAAATCACTTTGCTGATACTGGATGAAGAAAATGATATTTTCTTGTTAATTTTTGATGCCATGCGCACATTTTCAGCCAATGACGAAGTCCAGAAACTTGGATGCAAAGCTTTACATGTGCTGTTTGAGAGAGGTATTTAAAATGTCAAATTCTTTATTTTGATATTTATGTAAGAAGAAATGGTTTATAGTGGGATAAGTAGAATATAATTATGATAATAAGAAAATATCTGAAATTGTACTATTTATTAAAAGTTGGATTGTCAGTCAAGGATAAGTAATGGGGTTAATTCAGAAATATTGCTTGTTTTTGCAGAATGAATTTCATTCATGGATTATCAGTTATGCAATTGTAGTAAACTTTCTTCCATTGCTTAGCAAGGCATAGGTTCACTTTGCAAACTGTATGTGTAGGAGTTAAGGAAGAAAAAGCAATACTGTGAAGCCAAGCATAGGTTAAGTTTGGGTTTATAAGTCATCACCAGAGGTTTTAGAAATTGCTAAAGGCTCTGGATAAAGAGCTAAGAGGTTTACAAAGTGTCCTTTAGGAAAAAGACTAATATGTATTTTATCACATGGCACTGAGAATGATGACAGAGATAGCCATGTAATTTTATAGTTGGTTGGAACCTTTAGTCCTTCCACTGGCTTGGTGAGGAAATGGATCAGAGAAGTGAAATGAGCAACCTGCCTGAGAGTACACAGCTAGTTATCTCCATTACAATTCAATTTACCACAGTTTTTGAGAGCACCTTTTGTGTCATTATGAAAGCCAACAGTGCTAGGAGTTTAGGATAAGAATAACGTATGTGGGCCCTGTGTTCATATCAGTTTACCTACTCTAGTTTCTGGAAGCTCCAGGAATGGAAATTCTACTGTTTAATTCCCTGTCTTATTCCAGAAGGGCTTCAAATAGCTTATAGATATTTATAATACATTAGAGGAAAAGAAAAATGAATGAGGAAATGGGTGAAGGGAAAATGATATGAAGCTAGGTTAAATTTACTGCTTACTTCAGATCCTGTATCTTTGCAAAGGGATGGACCAGAAATTTGGTTCTTTGCTTCCTATCAGGCAAAGAGGTAAACATCATTGGTTACAAAGTTACTTGAGATAAAAGTAAACTCATTAATCAGAAGAAGCAATCAGTCTCATGGGAGACTTGAGAAAATACTCCCTTGGGTTTCCCTGGATAAGTTGATAAAATACATACAGTTTGCAAGGAACACAAAGTGTATTTCAGTGAAAGAGATTCTATCAAGAGTCAGAACAGCATGGACATGGGGCTCAGCTCTCTGATGGTGGAAGAGAGGAATGGAGGAACTGCATGTCTTTCAGGCTGTCTTCTCTAAATGTCATATCTTGAAACTAAGCTTTTCATAAGAATTGGGCAGAATAGAGTTTGAGGAATTACTGTCTTGAGGGCTTATAATCTTCTGTGCTGCAGTTTAAGGGGCACATTCTTATTCATGAAAGAAGGGTTAGCATCACTCACCAGCATTGTGGGATCCATCTAGGACATATGGAGAAGCGCCAGGGAATGTTAAAAAGACGATCTTATTTGATAGATCAGCGCTGACAGTGTTGTGATTGTATATGTAAAGTAGAAACATTTCTGAAGTTTTCAAGAATATGAAGTTCCCCATTACTTAGTGGCACATGTAAAGTTAATTTTCAAAATTTGAAACTATGCTCTGGAAACTGTTTCATAAAATGAGAAGGTTTGGTGATACTTCTCATTTATTAGAAGAACCAAGTCAATTTCACATTATATTATATGGACTATTGGTGTAAAGTTGAACAGCAAAAAGTAATGTTGATTATGAAGAGTGACACTAACATTTATGTCAGTGTCCTTCTCAGGCTAGATAAACCAGATTTTTATACATGTTTTTGAGGTTCCCACCCAATAAAATGACTCCAAATGAAACTCATTGGCTTGATCCCAAGACTTTAATTATGAAAATTAATGATGACAATTTTTGATCTCTGATGAAGTCAGACCATTAAGATAAAGTATTTCAAAGTCTAATTACTTGTTATTTGCTAAAGTTCATTCCTCTTGAACTCATCCACTTAGCTGAGCTGCCCTTCAACAATGTACCATTAACCACTCCTTTTTTTTTTTTTTTTTTTTTTTTTTGCGATACGTGGGCCTCTCACTGCTGTGGCCTCTCCCGTTGCTGGAGCACAGGCTCCAGACGCGCAGGCTCAGTGGCCATGGCTCACGGGCCCGGCCACTTCGCGACATGTGGGATCTTCCCGGACCGGGGCACGAACCCGTGTCCCCTGCATCCGCAGGCGGACTCTCAACCACTGCGCCACCAGGGAAGCCCAACCACTCCATTTTAAGTATTGTGATATGTTCATTTCAGTAGGCCATCTTTATTATTCATTGATTAGTTTTCTCTAGAATCTTTCAAATGAAATTGTAAATAATTTTATTTTTCTGAGAAGTTTGGTCACTACATGGTCACTACATTTCAAAACATGGAATAACTAATATGGGTCAAAACAATTATTTTAACCTCAATAGCTATTTTCCCCGTTATAAAATTCCTAGGAAGTGCTCTTTGCTAAAATATAATTTTTAATTTGTTTGTTGTATCTACTGTCTTATCTAATCATCATGAATATTATATTTTTGAGTAATTAAACTTTTATATCATGTTTGAGCTCTTTCAGTATTTTGTCTTTCATTTTTTAGTTTCAGAGGAGCAACTGACTGAATTTGTTGAGAATAAAGATTATATGATATTGCTAAGTACATTAAAACATTTTAAAGATGAAGAGGAAATTGTGTTTCATGTACTGCACTGTTTATATTCCCTAGCAATTCCTTGTAAGTAGCCTGCATACATGGTTTCATTTTTGAATCTGAAAAATTACAATATATCTTCTTTCTGAGTGTGTTTCAAAAATATTTTTATTATTTAGAAACTTGTAGATGCTAAACTCATTCATTTATTCATTTAATAAATTTTTATTTATTGATGCTGTACTGCTACCGGCTCTGGGCTTGGTGCTGGAGAAACAGTAGCAGAAAATATAAACATATTTCTTTCCTTTTCTGACCCCATAGTACCCCACAAGATACAGATAAGCATGGAAGTGATTACGAAGTATTATAGGGCAAGTGTTGGCAGAAGTACCTAGGGTTTTGAGAACAAACAGGGAGTGAGGCAAGATCTCTCAGCGGAGTCTTGAATGATGAGGAGAGCTTTGTGTGCGGAGAGGTGTGAGGTGAAGTAGAAGTGCAGGCAGTATCCCAGGCAGTGGGCATCCTAAGCGTAAAGATCCTGGAGCAAAAGATAGCATAGAGGAATCAAGAGGATAAAAGTAGCTCAGTAAACTGTATTTATAAGTGTGTGCACGCATGCGTGTGTGTAATACACATGTAGAGCCCTGAGCATCTGCTCCTGTGCCATTTCATGGAGGTAGGGGAAGGGCTCGATGAGAGTCAGTGGATGAGGCTGGAGACATAACCAGATCCCAGGGCCTGAAAAGCCACAGGAAGGAGTTGGAACTTTATTGTGATTCTTGTTTAGCATTTGGGTGATGCTATGAAATCTAGCCACTTTTATAACAAAAAAAGTACAAATAAGAAGAAATTAATTTGCTGTGTATGCTACCAGTGAATACTAATGGACAAAAATAATACATCAGATTTCTATTACTTTTGTAAGTGCACATGAGCATTTTGTATTTCATGTATTACCTGTTTGGGCTTGTACAGGATTTACACATGCATTTATCTGGTAATAATTTCATCTTCACACATGTGAAGTTGTGAGGATTAAATCAGTTAAATAATGTGAAAAATGTAGAATAGTACCTGGTAATGTAATGTAGTAAGTGTGGTTAAAACACTGACAGTATTACTACATGCTTTATATTTCATACATATGTAGCTTATTATATATAATATGCGTATATGGTTTCAGACATAGAAATCTCACAGATGTGAGACTAATCGCCTTGTGAAAGAATGCCCGTTCTTAATAATGGTTATAAAATCCATCATTTTCTTATCCATGGAAAGTTAAACTCTTAGAAGTAGATGGGGCAGAACAATAATAGGAAATGGAATTTAAACTTCTCTGAGTCATCTACTGCCAACAAACTGAATATATTCTTCATTTTACCTTTCCTTGGCTATACATTTATTTATTTATTTTGTGCTGGTTGTTTTGAAATTCATTCTTTTCCACCCACATCACCATAACTCCAGTGTAAATGTGCTCATTCATAAAGAAAGGTCAAAGAAAGCAGCAACTAAAACTTAAAAAAAAGCAAGTGTCTTAAACTTTACCTTGAATCTAGAGCAAGTTGTATCTTTGATTCTGAATAAAAGGAGGTAATTGCGTTGAGGCCATTTCCTTTCATTTCATTTCCTTCTTTTTCCATATTTAGTGTTTTTTTAAATACAAATTAAACATTAAAAATGTAGTTTTTGGAAAACAGTTGGTTAGTTTGATTGTGCCAGAAAAGAAAGAAAAATGTTTTGCAAACACCTTTTTTCTGTCTGTTTTAAGAATAGTCAACATTTCATTCAGACATATAAATTAGTTTTCTCCACATAGGTTCACATACTCTATTGATTAATTGCCTTTCTCAGTGGATTCTTTCCTTCCTTTGTGGTTCACCTATGTTTATCCCTTAGTTATACATTTTAATATTATGTCCCTCCTCTCCCCTTCATCCATTCTTTTCCCTGTCTATCTCAGAGCCTTCAGGAAGCTCGGTTTTGCTGCCTTTTACAATGGCTGCTCTTCTGCTGCCCTTCTGGAATGGACAGGAAATAGATGATAGCTGATTCTGCCTCTTCTATTTGATATAATCTTGATTTTCTTTCTGTTGGTTTGAGGAAAGGAGCAATTAAAATCCGTTATCCAATGGAATAGTGCCTCATTCGGAAACAGGCCCCAAATCCATTTATTTGAAAACTTACAGCCAAAACTTTACATATTTTGACTTATATAAAAAGCACTCTCAGTTTTCCCTTTATTTTAAGTTTTTAAACCAAAAATACAGGAATAAAGCAACTTTCCCTTAATGCTAGAGATGAGTCCTAAATTGTATTATATTAACATCGAGCAACAGTATTTTTATAGCTATTTGACAGAACAGTATATTTAAATTTGGAAATGTAGCCATTATACTGCCATATATTTAAAATCTCTGTAAGGTGTCTTTGTATGCATATTTAAAAGGGGAAATTATTACCTTATTGAAAATTATGATTTCTTTAAATTTAGGCAGTAATGTTGAAGTCCTCATGAGTGGCAATGTCAGGTGTTATAATATTGTGGTAGAAGCCATGATAGCATTCCCTATCAGTGAAAAAATCCAAGAAGTGAGTTGCTGCTTGCTCCATAGGCTTACATTAGGTAAGTTATAATTCTTGGTTAATTTATCGCAGTCTATATGATGTAAGTATATATAGCATACATATGCTTATGTTTAAGTAAATATTGACATACACTGGATGGAAATATTGTAAATTAGCAAACTGTTCTGCCATTCTTAGGTGGAATTTTAATAGGAGTGGCAAAAATAAAAGTGTGCAATATGAGAAGTCTTATCACTGTTATGCTATATTTAAAGTATTATTGTGTAAATAGTTGATACATACAAAAAAATAAGCATAACATATAGAAAATGTGAAGCACAGTGCAAAAGAACTCCTCACCCAACTTAAGTATTAGTACATTACCAGTGCTGGTAAAGCTACTCTGGGCTCTGCCCTTCTTCCACTTTCTCTACAGAGGTTAACACTCTCCAGAGTTTTGTGTTAATAAACCTTTTGCTTTCTAAATTAAATTTTACTACATTCATTTATCTCTGTAAACAAAATTGTTAACGTTTGCTTGTTTTTGCTTGATAAAAATGGCATCATGCTGAATGTTGTCTTCTGCAAGTTTTTAAAGACTATTTTGTTTATAAGACTCATGAATATTTTTGCATATAGTTGTATGTAGTATTCTATGATGTGAGTATACCACAATTTATTTATCCATTTTCCTATCCACGGACATTGGTTTATGTCTTGTTTTATGCTACTACCATCTTTCTTGCTATGAAAGTGTAAAGGAAGGTGAATATCTTTTCAAATATTTCTTTGCTATTGGTGCTTCCTCTTTTTGTGGAGTACCTGGTTTGCCTTTTTCTTTTTTTTCATGGTATAGTCTATCTTCTTAAAAATTGATTCTTAGTTCTGGCTAATAATGTTTTGGTGGTCAGTTATATGTATCGAAAATATTTTGTCTTGATTGGTGAGCTGTCTTTTTATCTTCTTTATGTGGTTTTTGTGGTATAGTTTAATTTCATGATTAGTTGCTTTGTGATTTAACCTTTTTAATGTATTTTAAGAAATCCTTCCTTTGCCTAACATAATAAATGTATTCCACATTTTATCCAAAATTTTTCTAATTTAAGCATTAAAGTGTTAAAATCTGTTTGGAATTATTTTATACAGTAGGAATTCAATTAACCCCCCTATTTATAATATGGAGAGCACAATTTATTATATGGTTCAGCCATTTCCCAGTAGTTGAATATATGTATATAATATGTATGTATTATTTATAGGTTTATAACATGTAATATATGTATTTCTGTTTTTGCTGTTCTGTTGTGTTTGTTGATTTGATTTGCCTGCCTCCATATCAAACTGTTTAAATTATTATAGCTCTATAAGTCCTGATATCTCAAAAGCTAATAGGTAAAGTCATTATATATTCTTCTTCTTTGGTTACAGCTTGGCTTTTTTCATGGGCCTTTACAATGCCATATACATTTTAGAATTAACTTGTCCAGTTCCTTGGAAAACTCTATTTGGATTTTGATTAAAATTATACAGAATATATGGATCAATTTAAGAACGGACAACTTTACATTATAATTTTTTCCATACAAGTCTTGCACATCTTATTAGTTATTTCTAGGTACCCTATTTTTGTTATTATAAATGGTATCTTTTTTAAAATTGTATTTTTGAACTGTGTATGTGTAAAGAAATGCAAATGATTTTTTGCATATTAATCTTACCTAAACTCTTATTAATTCTAAAAAGTTATTTATAAATGCTCTTAAGTTTTCTGTGTAGCAGTTATTTAATTTGATTTCCTTGTCTTCTTGCATGGCCCACAATTACTAGTACAGTGTTGACTAGAAGCTGTGATAGTAGGCATCCTTGTCGTTTTCTTGATTTTAAAGGGAATGCTTTATATTCTTCTATCCAGAATAATGCTTATTTTATGGGGTTTTGTTGTTGTTATTGTTGTTGTTAATCTTGTTTTTTTTTTTATTATTATTATTTTTTTGCGGTACATGGGCCTCTCACTGTTGTGGCCTCTTCCGTTGCGGAGCACAGGCTCCGGACGTGCAGGCTCAACGGCCATGGCTCACGGGCCCAGCCGCTTTGCGGCACATGAGATCTTCCCGGACCGGGGCACGAACCCATGTCCCCTGCATCGGCAGGCGGACTCTCAACCACTGTGCCACCAGGGAAGCCCCAATCTTGTTTGTTTTGTGACAAGTAGCTTTTATCAAGTTAAGAAGTTTCCTTCTGTTTCTTATTTGCTTTTATTTTAATATGTGGGCTTTTAAAAAAGAATTATGAATATTGAATTTTATCAAATATTTAAAAAAAATTTAAGATCATTTGTTTTCCTCTTATCTTGATAATATGGAGAATTAGAATTGCCTGTACAGGTTTTCTAACAGTAAGCCACTTTGTACTCCTATGATAAATTCAACTTGGTCATTTTATTAGATTTTTTATATATTTATAAAAAAATCTAAAATATAAAAAATTTATATATTTATTTTCAGATCTGCCAGGTAACTTTTGACTGACTCTTATTCACTCTTCTCTTCCCCTTTCTCTTTTCTTTTATTCTAATTTTATTTATTTAATCATTAATACATAGCTATCTTGTGTTCTGTATCTGATAATTCCAATATATGAAGTTCTTGAGAGTTTAAACCTACTGCTCCTGTGCTGACTGCCTGTCTGTCATGGAGTCTTGTTTTCCTGTATGTTTGTGAGTTTTTCTTTGATTGAGTTTAATCTCTGAGAATCCTGAGGACCTAAACATCTCATCCAGAGATGTTTGCCAGAAACTAGGGCACAGGACTGACCTGGGACCACTTTAGAATCTTTTTAAGATTCAAACTTGAAGTGGGAGACTCTGATTGAGCTACCCTCCTTTGGAGAGAGTACAAGGCTAGTCTGATCAAGGCTAGTTGATCACAGTGACTCATACTTTCCCACATGGCTACTCTGGCTTGACCATTTGCTTTCAGCTCACAGTTCTTGTTTCAGCTCCTTGTTGAGCCTTCCCCAACTCCCTCAATACACACCTTGGAGATTTCCTTGATGTTTTTGTGAGGAGAACAATGCATTAAAAAGTAAATGGTTGGTGAATAGTAAGGCAGGATCCCTAACTGTTGGAAATTGGTTCCGACAACCTTTTCTAAAAAGGATCACCAGAAATGTTTTGTGCAAAATCAGGATTATTATAACAGACATTTGACTTTTCATCACTATAACTCTGGGAAAAAACATCATTCATTTGAAAAAACTCATTTTTATGTTTTTATTGTAGCAACTTATATTTTTACTTACATAAATATGGCTATATCCCCTGTATTCAGAATTTGTATAATTCTGCAATTGATTTT